>NC_135338.1:37606918-38245083 GCF_023851605.1 Tamandua tetradactyla
AGGGTACAAAGGCTTAGTGAGTTTAAGTGACTTCCCCAAGTATAATCTTTTGGGGGTGGTGTGCAATTTTAACTCCCTCTAGAACCTGAGCTTTAACCCAAATGAAACTGCTTCCCGAGCAGTCAGAAGCAAGGGACAATTGGGTCAACCTGGAAGAGCATTTGATGAAGTTGTGAGGGAGGCTGGAACTTTCCAGGAAAGAGCCCCCTACTTGGATCCCCCAGCACCCAGATTTACAGTGAGAGCCTGATTCTTTCTCTTTTTGCTGGGAGATTGGCTCATAGAAATGTCTAGAGTTGGCATGATGGAGTTTGAAGTTTGGCAGTAGTGCCACCAGTGAAATTAGAAGGAACGTCTGGAGATCCAGGTAGTGGGGAAACCAAACTGCCACATGGCTACCCAGGACCTTTTGAGGCAAGTGACTTTCTGGATACAGATGCAGAGTTCCAAATATTGGGAATTAGCAGGGCATATAGAATCATCCCTTGCCCTCCTCAAGCTGCGTGCAAACCCCTGAGTATCTGGTCTGGTGGTGTGGGAGGGTTTTCTGTCCCATACATCAAGACATCACCAGAAGGTCCTGTGGACAGAAGTGCAAATTCTTGGCCTTTCAAAGTGGATGTGCCACATGGCCCTGGGTGAGGAATCTGAATTATAGCCCTGCCCCAAGCATGCCGTGTGTGTGTGAGAGCAGGGTGTGCTCAATATTTGGATATTGTTACACAGATTAAAGGAAGATGTTAAACTGAAACTTACATGCAGATATTATCTATAGAGTGGGGAGATGCCTGTAGCTTCATTGTCATTTGTAAATCTTCAGGCTTGAGTGGGAAGGAGGATGAGGGGACTTCTTAACTCAGGTAGTGGGATAAGATTCGAGGTACTTATTAATGCTTTAACTGAGTAGGAAATATTAAATTCATCATTACCCTGTAAAAATGACCTTTCTTTTTGTTCAGTTCCCAGGGAAAAAGAAGTCTCTTATATTTCATTCATTTGGCAAATCTTTATTGAGCACCTGCTGTGTCCCAAGTCTTCTAGGTGCTAGAGATAGAGCAGGGGCGGTGAGTGGGTGGCAGCTGACAAAGTTGAGACACATTGAATGGCCCTGTTGACTGCAGTTGATGATGAACTGGATATGGGGATGAGGGAGAGGGTAGTGTGGAAAATGACTCCCAGGTGTTGGGTAACCACCGGAAGAAGGGCATCAGATCTCTTCTCCCAGGGAGGGAGGTATGGCTTCAGTTTGCTGGAACAGATTTCACAAGTTCCAGGAGGGCAGGTGGAGAGAGGTCCTGAGAGGCATCAGCTCTTAAGCCTGAACCTTTGCATTTTTCTCTTCCTCATAAGAAATTACCATTTTCTAGCACTTCCCAATTTCTCCTTATTCTGCCCAATGTCTTGCACCTTCATGATCTCCTGCCCCCATATGACATAAGAATATGGGTAGGGTAAATGACCTATAGAACACTTACCACACTGAGAAGATGTTCAGAAAGCCTGCTCAGCTGGGCTCCTGGAAAGCAAATAGGTACAAGTGAGGGGGTAAGGACTGTGGGATCTGCCCAGCATCTCAAGTTTAATCTCAGCCCATTGTTGGGGACACAGAGCCCCAACAGCTATCTATATAAGCCTCTTCAGCTCTCATGTGCTACTTCTCTGAGCCCTCGGGCAGTTGTTATTTAGTGGCTCAACAGATGCCTTGACTGTATAGACAAGGAAAGATCATAGTAGCAAGGGCCTGGCTTAGCATAATCTGGCCAGAAGGAGGGAGAAGGGGGGGCAGACTCATCTACTATCTTGGCCTGGAACCTTGGGCAGAGTAGGAAAGCTTCCCAAACTGGGTGGGATAAGGGGATGATATTGTGAGATGTGCCAGAATGAGCAGAGGGGTTCCAGAGGTGGGTGGCTGAGGGGAGCACAGCAACAGTTGCAGAATGCTTCAGCATTCTGGGGTGGATATCTCAGTCCCCATTCTGGCTTATGCCTGATGGGGTCTGCATTTAGGCCTTGAGCTTCTCTGGAGCCCAGCCTGCAATCTACACCCTGGCTGGCACTGACCCTTGGCACTGGTTTGAATGCCATTTGTCTTTGTGTCTAATCTGCAACGTGTGCAGATGCAGAAGTGGCTCAATTGATGACCTGTCTTCCAGAGCACTCAGGGGATCCTGGGAGGCTCTGTTGCTCAGACATTTCAGAAGTGTAAAGAAGCTCTGGGTGGAGATCTGTGTGGAGAGGTTAATTATGGCTGCCCACCTTCCCTCCCCTCTTTATTTTCCCTGTCTGGTAACCTTGGCTCAATTTAAGTAAGTTTTAAGTTTCAAGCTGAGATAATGTTCAAGGACTGTAGTTCTTGAAAAAATTAGTTCCCAGGGAAAGCAAAGAAAATTAACATGAAGAGGCTGCTATGAACCAGGCACAGTGCTTGGCACTTTCACTTACTCCATTTATTTTTTCACAGTGATCCTAATGGTATTCATTCATTTGTTCATTCATTCATTCATCCAACATTTGTTGAGCACTTAATATGTACAAGGTTGCATTCTGGGCTTTGGTGATACAGGGGAATGTTAGACAGACAAAATTTTCTACTTTTATGGAGCTGAGATTTTAATGAAAGGGTGAAATAGACATAAAAAACTTAGCAATTTCAGATAAAATGGCTGCCAGCAAAAAATATAACAACGTAAAGAATGGGTGGGTGACTTTAGAGAGGTGCAGAGAAAGTCTCTCTGGGAAGATGACATCTGAACTAAGGTCTGAATGATGAGACTGCCATGAAAGAGCTGGGGCGAGGGGGAACAGACAACAGAGGAAACAGTGAAAGCAAGCATCTGGGCGGGAGTGAGCTTGGCCAGAGTAAGGTGATGTGCTTTTAATTTTATATCCATTTTACAGACCAGGAAACTGAACCTTAGAACCCAGCTTGTCCATTACTATCCAGTTAACGGGTGTAGATCTTCAGTCAAAATTTATATTTCCACTATAACCTGTTGCCTTTTCAGGTTAAAGTAACTGAAAAATAAAGTAACCAGTAAACTGCAAGCTGTGCTCATTTGTAACAAAGTGCTTTTAATGTATCACCTTACTCAATCTTCATAGCCCTATTTTGTAGCTGAGGAAGCCAATTCAGTACCTTGGATAAGTCCAGTAACTTATCCAAGGTCACATAGCTGAAAATCAGAAAAGAAGAGATTCAGATACAAGACCATCTTACTAATCCACTGCTTTTAGTCACCACCCCATAGGGTAAAAAATCTGATGACTGTGGGCCAGGTGTTATTTACTCCCCTTTTAGAGATGAGACAACCATACTGTAGAGAGTTTGACTCTCTCCAGGCACCCAACCAGAAAGCATAGAATGGGGCCTGCTGCTTGATTCTCTCACATTCTGCCTGGGAACCTTTCTACTCTAACCTACTGCCTTTGTTGGCACTGGCCTAATGGCTTCAAGGGACTGCTCGACTTGAAATTGCTAAATGTTGTCACTCAGAGGCCTACTTGCCACTGTTTGGCCATCTAGGACAAATTCCCAGTCTTGGATGTGGGCTCCTTACAGGGTAAATTATTAGGAAATAGACACTGAGCACCTGTTATGGGTTAGAAATGATGCTCAGTATTGTGAAAGAACAAAATGAGTGAGTTGTTTGGTTTGTGTCAGTGATAGCAAATAATCACCCAAGGGTGCCAGCAACCCTTTGCCCTGCCATCCTTCTTCTTGTGCTGGGAAGACAAAGGCCAGTTAGATATTGTCTTGCCCTAGAGGACCTCACTATTTCGTTGGGAAGAAGCAGGAATAAATATGACTGCAGTTTGTTGTGGTAGGTCTCATTCGTCTTTTCATTTACTAAACCATTATCTGCTGAGTTTATTTGCAGACCAGGTTCTGTGTTGGGTGCAGAGATACAGTAGTAAAAAAGGTGGACAGGGTCCCTGTCTTCATGAAATGTACATTTGTGGGGACAGGGGGAAGAAAAGAAGTACTGAAAATATAAGTACAAACTAAGTTAAAGCTATGAAGGCAAGATATATAAGGAGCTATTAGAACCTAATGGGAGGTCTGTCTTAGGTGAGTTGCAGATTGCTTCTGTCCAGAAGAAATGCTTTGAACTGATGGATGATTGGGGAGGCTGTGATCGGGGCAGCCATAGCTTATTAAGGAGCACTGAGAAGAATACCTGGCCCAAGTTGGAAGCACAGGTCAGGCTTCCTCCAGGTGGTAGGAGGAAGATTCAAGACTTCTGTTCTTGAAGGAGTCTGCCAGGTGAGGGGGTGGCTAGAGTGCATGCATCAGGATGTGCCATGAGTGGTGGGAGCAGTGTGTCATTCATACATACACATGAACACACACACACACATTTGGCACCACTCCTGTTTGACCTCTCTAAGAGGCTTTTCCGCCCTGCTCACTGGAAGCTGCAGAAGGGTGGCGGTTTGCCTTTGTCTTGAATTTCCATTCCCCAACTCTCTCCTTTGAACTGTGCCCAAGACTCTGAATACCAATGCTAGCATGTAAATTATCCAGGAGGCCTCGGCCCTCGTCCAGCCAGCTTTATACTTGGTGGTACACATCCATAATCAATACAGGATGTTGCCACTGCTTTTATCTGGGATGCTGGAGAAGACATTCAGTTTTCACAGAGTACAACTTTGCACCAGCCTTTACTCCCCCATAGCCCTCTTTGCTTGCTTCTTTTGGCTTCAGCCTGGCCCCATCAGGCTGCACAGCAGAATTTTGCAGTTGCATGGGCCACCATTTCTGTTATTGGCCCAAACCCTCAGGCGAAGCTGTAGCTCACCATGGGAAACTCCAGATCGTGGCAGGCTGGGCCTCCCCCTATGCTTTTCCTCCAGGTGTCTACCTATCTTGTTGTTCTTGGCACAGTCAGTGGTCAGAAGCCCTGAAGTCTTGGTAGACAGGCTGGAAAGAGGGGTGTGAGCTCACTTGTTTTCTTCTTAGGTGAAGAGTATTGGGTAGGGCAGCCTTAACTCCTCGCCTTTAGTGGGTAGAGCTCGATGGGTACTGGCATACTTCCCTGGGGATCCATGGCCAGAAACTGCCCCTTTGAAGCATTACTGGGGGGTCATGTTCCCTCCTTTTCCTCTTTCTCTCCTGCTTAGATCAGGGAGAAGAGGGGGAGCTTTCTAAAACAACTTCTAAGCCATGGGAGATGTGGTTGTCTCATCTGACACCTTTTCCCATTCTTCTCTTCCTATCATTCATTCCAAAATATAGATAGAGTGCCACCTATACATATAACAATGTGAACCTTGACATAGCTCCCCTCCTATCAGGGGTCCCTCCAGAGGCAGGGGACCTTTAAAAATGCTTTCAGTTGGGGAAAGAATATGGCTCAGAAGGAATCTGTTCCCACTTTTGGGACCCTGGGATCAGGCCCTGCCCTTCACACTTGTCCCATGTCTGTTGTCTGCTAGTCACTGTCTTTAAACAGTTCTAGGTGGGGAATGCTGTCCTGGGCTGCTTTCTGCCTGACACACAAGTTTGGTTTCCTTCTTTTTTTGTTCTGCTGTTTGCATCCCCCATAGCCCTGCCCACTCCCACCCCCCAGTAATGCTTCAAAGGGGCAATTTCTGGTCATGGATACACCAGAAAGGTTGTGCAAGTGTAGACATAAGCTCCACCCACCAAAGGTGAGGAGTTAAGGCTGCCCTACCCGACACTCTCCACCTAGGAAGAAAACAGAGACGTTTATACCTTCTTTACAGCCTGTTTAGGAAAGATGAGCCAAGCTGATAGTTCTGCTCCTTTGGGATTTGGAATTGGGAAACTGAGCCAGTAGCTGAGAGTTCCTGGGCTCAAAGGTCATGATGAGGATTTAAGTCCTACCTGACGTAAGGGGATGGTGGTTGGCAGGGAGGGGATAAATGAAGCATGATGCCGAAAGCATGACAGTGGTGGAAGGAAAAGAGAAAAGAAGATGTAGCTATCTCCTTTCCTGATAGCTTTGGAGTCCCAGCCTGTCCTAGATCTTATATCCTCATAAGCCCTTCTCCTGACCATAATTGGAGAGACCATTGTTTCTTACACGTCAAAGATTTATCAAACAGAGTCTAAGTTTTTTCTGAATTGTCTAGCATATAGGTGAGGATGACAGAATAGATTTTTCTACAGTGGATGAGCTCAAAGTTTGCTCTTAGAGTTTTGTTTCCTTTAGGTAGGCACACGTCCAAATTCAGACATAAGCTCACTTCCTGGAGTTTGACAAAAATTCCTGGAAGATTCCTTAGTTTTGTTCATGTTAGGGCCAGGTGATGTGTGTGTCTTGATCAATGGCATCAGAGAAAAAAACCTCTGACAGATTCCTGGTCACAGGACAGGGCTTCTTGCTCTATGGAAAGTTCTAGTGATGCCAGAAAGGGGAAAAGTGTTGAGGTCAGCAGAAGCATATTGTCAGAGCCTGCATTGTGGGCTGAAAAACAGATGAGAGGCTAGGAGGAGACATCCAGAAAACAGCAAAAGAGACCTCATCTAAGAAGAGCAGGTGCTGCAACCAAAGTTGAAGAGAGGGTCTCAGTCAGGGCTGCTGGAGTTGGATGATGAACTAGCGGGGTCCAGCCCAGTGTATGTACAGGGGTCCGTTTTGAATCTGAGGCTTCACTCCCAGGGTCTTTGAAACATGGTAGTTTGAACCAAGTGTAGGGCATTCTTGTTTTTCTTGACAGTACTGATAATAAGACAGTCAACATTTTTTGTGTCCTTACTGTGTGCCAGGTGCTCTGCTAAGCATTTCACAGGCATCTTTAAAATTTTGTCAAAGGACTTTAAGGTAAGTGTCACTATTTCACTTTATTACAGAAGAGGAAATTGGGGGTTTAGAAAGCTTCTCTGACATGTTCAAGGTTGCACAATTAACCTGACGTGTTTGGCTATACATCCTGGCCACACTCTTTGCAGGCCCACTGTGCTGCTTTGTTGGGGAGTGTGCACCTGGGCCTGGAACCTCTCACTTTGGCTGTGCCCCAGTGAATGACCCAGTCTCCCAGGAGGCCTGACAAATCCTGGAGGCTACTGTTCTGGAAGACACCTGTTGCTGTAAGCAGCTGTCCTAGGTGGAGGCAACCCAACCTGCTCTGAGCCAGGGAGGGCCTCCATGCATTATGTAGGAGTAGCTGACCCCAGAAATGGATGCCATAGGCTTTTGGAACCTGCACCAGGCAAGTGCCAGCTGCTCTGGAAATGAAGCACAGCCCTGGAAGTTGGGAGTGGATGGGGAAGGTCAAGAGCATGTGCTGATTTGGGGTCCTGCACTCCCCCCACCCCCTAACCGTGACAGCTCCTGTGGTTGTTCAAACTCCTGGCAAAATTGGTGTCAATGGGGTGGAGGGTGCGACACGATTCAGGATTTTGGTCAGAAACCCTGACTGGCTCATCTGCTCTGTCTGGATTGGGGGAATTTGGTATAGCGCCATGGAGGGCGATGTTGGGAAGGGGGCCAACCTGAATCTTCAGCCATCTGTTAATGGGGTAATAGATTATGTTGTAGCACATTGAGTTGCCTTAATTTGGCAGAACCATCAGATAAGGTTGCAGTGTAGGAGGAGACCAAGCAACTTTTTATCAGTTGTGGATATGCAGCTGGGAAGGGTGGGAAATGAATGGGTCAGTATTAGGGAAACTCAACTGCACCGGGTCTTAATGTGGGGTCCCAGTATTACTTGAGAACTTTTGAGAAACGCAAATTCTTGGACACCACCCCAGACCTCCAGAATCTGAAACTCAGGGGAGGTTAGCCCAGCAAATTATGTTTCAGGTGATTCCAATACTGGTACAGATTGGGCGCCACCACTGTAGAGTAAGTTAGGGTAAGCAGTGGTGTGGTGTGCTTGAAGGAGAACCTTGAGGCTTGGGTTTTAGCCTTACCATGTATTACTTTTGGGGAGATTGGTACCTTCTCTCCTGATTTGCAGACTCAGCATCTTCATCTGTGAAATGAAGAGGTTGGATTACGGAGCCCTTTCAGGTTCCTTCTTTCTGAGACATTCCATGGTTCTCAGCAATGTCTCAAATAAGGCCAGGGTATGTGCACTGGAAACTGAAGTGTTGATGCTGTTGTCTTTTAAACATTAATATTGGAAGCGACAGCCTGCTGACCATCTGGAAGATTCTCCCAGAGCCCCCAAGGGCACTGGACCTTTGATTTGAGAACTGAATTTTAGGGACAGGTGCCTCATTAATAGAAATGACTTCCTGAGAATTTAGGTAGACAGGCTCTCTGACTTTGTACCAAGCTCAGTTCTCAACACCGTGAAGCCTTTGGCACACAGAGATCAATGGATACAGAAGGATCAGTCCCCCAGCCCCAGGTCTACCCTCTATCTAACCACTCTGATGGCTTCCACTGGGTAACTTTAATGGATATGCCTGATGAGCTTTGGAGCTTCAAGGGAAAGGCTGTGGAGAAACACGCAGCCTGCAAGCATTCTGTCCTTCTTGGCTGAAGACACTGTTCAGGCGTGGGGGTGGTGGTGAAGGAGTGAGTGCTGGGGGTAGGAGCAAGGGGGAGCCTGTGTTGAGGACTGGTTGTCCTCGGTTTCTTGCACGGGACTTTTGCGTCAGAGGGAGAGAACACGTACAAATCTGCTGCAATTGACCTTTTAAGCCAATCCAACTAGTATGCTTCCTACTTGACAGGGTTGCCGACAAGGCTCGCGCTGCAGGCAGAAGGTGGAGAAGAAAAGAAAAAATATCAGTGCCTTGGGAAGGGAGCTTGGACAGGGAGATGGAGCAGCAAGCGGGGACAGAGCGACTGGGACGCTGTCAGGTGCTCTGACGAGCTGTTCTTCCATGGTCTCAGAGGATGCGTTTCTGAGGTGCGAGCGCAGGAAGAAAGTGAGATTGAACGCGTGCCATTTAAAAGCTCTCTCTGAGTGAGTTCACCAGGGCAGAAACAGGTTACGGCGACCAAGAGCATTTAATCTAAAGTTTATTTCAGGCGAGGGCCCCAGCCAGGGGGAGGAATGAGTGACTGATTCAGATGCAGCTTGGAATAGCAGCAGTGAGGATGGGAGAAACTCCCACGAGACGCTCCCCACTTTTTCCTTCTGGACCTCTTTTCCTACCGTGAACTCGGGACATGTGATGCTGTCGTGGTGAGCCATGTTAGAGCTTCCAGGATCTGAGAGCAGAGTACCGACCTGGGTAAGGTGGGAAAGAAAGCAAAGGCTGGGTAATTCGAGACAAGCATGCCTCCAATTTCCCTGCCTGGAAATGAAGGTAACACCTGTTCTTGTCTACAGTCAGAGATGGTTTGACAGAGTTTTTTAAATAAAAAAAAAGTGAAACAGAGGAAATTTAAATTAGGCTCTGCCAAAAGATTTTGTGGGCTCCTTGTTGGTTAAAGATGTTGCGGCATTATCATTTCTATTTCTGGATGCCAAGAGAAAAGTGATGCGATGTTTGTCAAGTGCTTGGACAACTGTAACCAGATGTGCTGCTGGGTGGCGTCTCTGGAAAGTCACTTGCCAGGGCTGTGAGGTGGGGAGATGAGTGTGGGGATGGGGGAAGAGAGGAAGTTCATACTCTGGGAAGGCGGTTCCATGAGGTAACCTTAAAGTTCATCCCATCTCATAACTCTGTGATTCTTTTAAAAAAAAAAATCTGTCAGGGAAAAATAAAAGCAGTAATGGGCTTTCTTGTCCTCTGTGTGTCTGGCCAAGTGGGCTAAGAGATTCTCTTCTATGAGGCGCAGGACACTACCTCAAGTGAAGCAGCTCCCACCCAACACCTGGGGAGGCACGACTTGGTTGCTGGGGGTGGGGAGCTCTGAGAGTCCCTGGCCTCTTCCATGAGAAGAGAGGTGAAACCAACTTCCCAGTTCCATGGACCATGCAGGGGTTGAGATTCTTGATGTGTCTGGTTAATTTAGTTGTCACAATCACCCTGTGAGATAGATAGAGTCACTGTCACCCTCCATGTTACAGATAAGGACATGGAGGTGCAGAGGCATTGAAACATTTGAATAAATGTTTTAATTTATTGGATGGGGGCAATCAATACTGCAGCCCCCATCTTGGCCAGTCTCTTCCACCATACCTCCCTGGCTGGCTTGGGGCCTGTGGTCTCATTGAGACATTTGTGAAGATGTACCTTTCTCTTTACACATTAGGCATATCCTCTCACGTCTGTATCCAGACAGAAGGCTCTGCCCGCAGCGGCGTGTGTCCTGGGGCACCTGGGGTTGTTAGCTAAGGAGCAGGTGTGTGAGGTGCCAGGTGTGCTGAAGGAGGCTGTGCTTGTGAGACAGAGGCCCCTCCTCTCTGCTTCGGTCTCCCCCTGTGTGAAATGAGGCTTCCTGGGGCCTGGGGGAGTATTAATTACTCGTTGTTGGCATTTTGGTGTTGGATAAAGGGTTCTTCCAGTGATGGTTTCGGGATTAGACATCAGCGACTTGTAGCCTGGGGTTTGGCTCCAGCTCCCAAGCCTGATGTGTTTATTTGATCTCAGATCTCTCTCAGTTACTTGGCTCAGTTTTAGAATGGGGTGGGAAATGTTACAGGCCCATGTAATTGGTTTTTATTTATTTATTTATTTTCCCCCTTTTCTCTCTTTGGATGGCCAAAGGTGGAGAGGTAGAAAAAGGAGGGACAGTGAATCAAATTGCCTCACTTTAGGATTTGGAAAACGGAGCTAGTTTTGTTTTATTTTCCTCATTGATCTGATAGTTTTTCTATTACTACTATTGGATATACAGTATTTTACACAATAAAATAATGCACAATTAATACAGAAAGCCTAAGTTTAGAAAAGCACAGAGACAGAGCAAAAATCCCTAATGATCTAATAACTCTACCACGAACCACTCTTAACGTATTGGTATAGATCCTCCCAGGTGTGTGTGATGTGTTTGTGTGTGGTCTGCATGTGTGAGATTATATATACTTTTCTTTTTTACAGAAATGAAGCACACTGTATATTCTATTTTTTCCTGCTTTTAGTGTTATATTGTGAGTGTTTTACTGGGTCAGTAAATATTCTTTAAGCTTTTATTTAAAAGATGATAAAGGCACAGATGTACATAATCCATTATTTAGGTGTAACAACCTACCTTATCTCTATTGTTTGATATTTAGGTTCTACGTTTTCTATGCTTAGAAATAATATGATCATATGATTCCATATTACATTCCAGTTGCAGTGTATGAGAATAAACATTTTCTGACACCCTTACAATATATCTGGGCTATTCTTTGCCTATCTAATATGCAAAAAAAAAATGCCATTTCACTATTTCAAGCTTGAGCACTTTTAGGAAAGACTGTGAGCATGTGTGGATGGATTGGTTGAAACTGTAAAGAAAAAATGATATATTAGCCATTTCAGTTTTTTTTTCTTCTTTTGCCTCCTTTGATTTTTCCTTTGTCAACATAATACAGAGACACTAGATCTGTATCCTAAGGAAAGAAGAATGCATAGATAAATGTCTCTTCAAGGGTATTTGTCAGTTTTATTTGCAAGAACAAAAAAGTTGAATAGCCTAAGTGCTCAACAATGGGAACTAGTTAAATTAATGATGGTAATGCAATCCAATCCAATCATTAAAATAATTTAATGGCATAGGGAAAATCAGGCTATAAAGAAATATGCTCATTATGATCCCAATTAAATAATATATATATATAGTAAAAAGCTATAAGGGTTAATGTTAATCACTTCTGAATGGTGTAATTATACTTTCCCCCTGTATTTCTACAAGTTTTTAAAAGGTGGATATATTACTATTGTCACTATGCACAAAGCAAATGTTCACAAGAAAACTCTAAAATATTATGCATGGCAATAAAGGGCTTCTGAGTAACTGGTTTCTAGATCACTTAGATTCTACTGGGACTTTGTGGCTTATAGAGTCTTCCAAGCCTTTGGGCACTTGTGGGGCTCTTTGGAAGTCTGGAGTACCATTTTATAATGGGGGCTTCTAATGAGGCTAGGGTCAAAGTAAGGAGATCAAGAGTAGCTTTTCATCAGCTTTTCTGCCCTTTGTATTGATTTAGGGGCACACGGTGGTGAGGGAAGGAACCTGTTTATGGAGCCCCCTGCCCTGATGAGGGCTTGGGGGATATGCCATCCAAGGCACCAATGGACTCAACACCATTGCAATTGATGTTTGGAAACTGAAAGGCATGGTTGTTGTCTAAATGTCATCTGAAGGGACTGATCTGGTTGTGTTTAAGCATCTCTGATAACAACAAGCATGAT
Source organism: Tamandua tetradactyla (assembly GCF_023851605.1). NCBI lineage: Eukaryota > Metazoa > Chordata > Mammalia > Pilosa > Myrmecophagidae > Tamandua > Tamandua tetradactyla. The sequence continues at coordinate 37,619,133 of NC_135338.1, forward strand.
GGAAACAGAGTCCCGTGCCACTTACTGGTGAAGAAATAGAGGTCTAGAGGGACTAAGTTACTTGCCCAGGCAGTGTCTTTTTCCTGTCTCAGTGTCTCACTGAGGATCATGTGTTGGGTATGTCTGGTTGGCAGTTGATGCATAGATGCTTGGAGGGTTTTGAAGTACCTAAAGTTGTTTGATTGCTTTGGATGGAAGAGAATAATTTAACCCACTAAATGGTAAGATTTTTAGTCAGCATCAGTCATTTCTGATTATATTATGATAATTTTTTTTTTTTAAGGTTCTGATAAGTCTCCGTTTAATTTTTTTTTTAATTTTTTTTTTATTAATTAAAAAAAATTAACACAACATTAGAAATCAATCCATTCTACATATGCAATCAGTAATTCTTAATATCATCACATAGGTGTATGGTCATCATTTCTCAGTACATATGCATCGATTTAGAGAAAGAAATAGCACGACAACAGAAAAAGAAATAAAGTGATAACACAGAGAAAACACAAATAAAAATAAAAAGTACAAAAATATATAAGAGAAAGAAAAAAAAAACACAAAAAACCTATAGATCAGATGCAACTTCATTCAGCGTTCCAACATAATTACATTACAGTTAGGCAGTATTGTGCTGACCATTTTTTTTTTTTTTTTAGACATCATACCATTCTACATATGCAATCAGTAATTCTTAACATCATCACATAGATGCATGATCATCGTTTCTTAGTACATTTGCATCGGTTTAGAAGAACTAGCAGTATAACAGAAAAAAATATAGAATGTTAATATAGAGAAAAAAATAACAGTAATAATAATAAGAACAAAACAAACAAAACAAAACAAAACAAGAACCTATCGCTCGGATGCAGCTTCGTTCAGTATTTTAACATGATTACTTTACAATTAGGTATTATTGTGCTGTCCATTTTTGAGTTTTTGTATCTAGTCCTATTGCACAGTCTGCATTCCATCAGCTCCAATTACCCATTATCTTACCCTGTTTCTAACTCCTGCTGAACTCTGTTACCAATGACCTATTCCAAGTTTATTCTCCAGTGTTGATTCACATCATTGGGACCATACAGTATTTGTCTTTTAGTTTGTGGCTAGACTCACTCAGCATAATGTTCTCTAGGTCCATCCATGTTATTACATGCTTCATAAGTTTATCCTGCCTTAAAGCTGCATAATATTCCATCGTATGTATATACCACAGTTTGTTTAGCCACTCGTCTGTTGATGGACATTTTGGCTGTTTCCATCTCTTTGCAATTGTAAATAACACTGCTATAAACATTGGTGTGCAAATGTCTGTTTGAGTTTTTGCCCTTAATTCCTTTGAGTAGATTCCCAGCAATGGTATTGCTGGGTCGTATGGCAATTCTATATTCAGCTTTTTGAGGAACCGCCAAACTGCTTTCCACAGTGGTTGCACCATTTGGCATTCCCACCAACAGTGGATAAGTGTGCCTCTTTCACCGCATCCTCTCCAGCACTTGTCATTTTCTGTTTTGTTGATAATGGCCATTCTGGTGGGTGTGAGATGATATCTCATTGTGGTTTTGATTTGCATTTCTCTAATGGCCAGGGACATTGAGCATCTCTTCATGTGTCTTTTGGCCATTTGTATTTCCTCCTCTGAGAGGTGTCTATTCAAGTCTTTTTCCCATTTTGTAATTGGGTTGGCTATCTTTTTGTTGTTGAGTTGAACAATCTCATTATAAATTCTGGATACTAGACCTTTATCTGATATATCGTTTCCAAATATTGATTCCCATTGTGTAGGCTGTCTTTCTACTTTCTTGATGAAGTTCTTTGATGCACAAAAGTGTTTAATTTTGAGGAGTTCCCATTTATTTATTTCCTTCTTCAGTGCTCTTGCTTTAGGTGTAAGGTCCATAAAACCACCTCCAATTGTAAGATTCATAAGATATCTCCCTACATTTTCCTCTAACTGTTCTATGGTCTTAGACCTAATGTTTAGATCTTTGATCCATTTTGAGTTAACTTTTGTGTAGGGTGTGAGATATGGGTCTTCTTTCATTCTTTTGCATATGGATATCCAGTTCTCTAGGCACCATTTATTGAAGAGACTGTTCTGTCCCAGGTGAGTTGGCTTGACTGCCTTATCAAAGATCAATTGTCCATAGATGAGAGGGTCTATACCTGAGCACTCTATTCGATTCCATTGGTCGATATATCTATCTTTATGCCAATACCATGCTGTTTTGACCACTGTGGCTTCATAATATGCCTTAAAGTCAGGCAGTGCAAGACCTCCAGCTTCGTTTTTTTTCCTCAAGATGTTTTTAGCAATTCGGGGCACCCTGCCCTTCCAGATAAATTTGCTTATTGGTTTTTCTATTTCTGAAAAATACGTTGTTGGGATTTTGATTGGTATTGCATTGAATCTGTAAATCAATTTAGGTAGGATTGACATCTTAACTATATTTAGTCTTCCAATCCATGAACACGGTATGCCCTTCCATCTGTTTAGGTCTTCTGTGATTTCTTTTAGCAGTTTTTTGTAGTTTTCTTTATATAGGTTTTTTGTCTCTTTAGTTAAATTTATTCCTAGGTATTTTATTCTTTTAGTTGCAATTGTAAATGGGATTCGTTTCTTGATTTCCCCCTCAGCTTGTTCATTGCTAGTGTATAGAAATGCTACAGATTTTTGAATGTTGATCTTGTAACCTGCTACTTTGCTGTACTCATTTATTAGCTCTAGTAGTTTTGTTGTGGATTTTTCCGGGTTTTCGACGTATATTATCATATCATCTGCAAACAGTGATAATTTTACTTCTTCCTTTCCAATTTTGATGCCTTGTATTTCTTTTTCTTGTCTAATTGCTCTGGCTAGAACCTCCAACACAATGTTGAATAATAGTGGTGATAGTGGACATCCTTGTCTTGTTCCTGATCTTAGGGGGAAAGTTTTCAATTTTTCCCCATTGAGGATGATATTAGCTGTGGGTTTTTCATATATTCCCTCTATCATTTTAAGGAAGTTCCCTTGTATTCCTATCCTTTGAAGTGTTTTCAACAGGAAAGGATGTTGAATCTTGTCAAATGCCTTCTCTGCATCAATTGAGATGATCATGTGATTTTTCTGCTTTGATTTGTTGATATGGTGTATTACATTAATTGATTTTCTTATGTTGAACCATCCTTGCATACCTGGGATGAATCCTACTTGGTCATGATGAATAATTCTTTTAATGTGTTGTTGGATACGATTTGCTAGAATTTTATTGAGGATTTTTGCATCTATATTCATTAGAGAGATTGGCCTGTAGTTTTCTTTTCTTGTAATATCTTTGCCTGGTTTTGGTATGAGGGTAATGTTGGCGTCATAGAATGAATTAGGTAGTTTTCCCTCCACTTCGATTTTTTTGAAGAGTTTGAGGAGAGTTGGTACTAATTCTTTCTGGAATGTTTGATAGAATTCACATGTGAAGCCGTCTGGTCCTGGACTTTTCTTTTTAGGAAGCTTTTGAATGACTGCTTCAATTTCTTTACTTGTGATTGGTTTGTTGAGGTCATCTATGTCTTCTTGAGTCAAAGTTGGTTGTTCATGTCTTTCCAGGAACCCGTCCATTTCCTCTAAATTGTTGTATTTATTAGCGTAAAGTTGTTCATAGTATCCTGTTATTACCTCCTTTATTTCTGTGAGGTCAGTAGTTATGTCTCCTCTTCCATTTCTGATCTTATTTATTTGCATCCTCTCTCTTCTTCTTTTTGTCAATCTTGCTAAGGGCCCATCAATCTTATTGATTTTCTCATAGAACCAACTTCTGGCCTTATTGATTTTCTCTATTGTTTTCATGTTTTCAATTTCATTTATTTGTGCTCTAATCTTTGTTATTTCTTTCCTTTTGCTTGCTTTGGGGTTAGCTTGCTGTTCTTTCTCCAGTTCTTCCAAATGGATAGTTAATTCCTGAATTTTTGCCTTTTCTTCTTTTCTGATATAGGCATTTAGAGCAATAAATTTCCCTCTTAGCACTGCCTTTGCTGCGTCCCATAAGTTTTGATATGTTGTGTTTTCATTTTCATTCGCCTCGAGGTATTTGCTAATTTCTCTAGCAATTTCTTCTTTGACCCAGTCGTTGTTTAGGAGTGTGTTGTTGAGCCTCCACGTATTTGTGAATTTTCTGGCACTCTGCCTATTATTGATTTCCAACATCATTCCTTTATGGTCCGAGAAAGTGTTGTGTAAGATTTCAATCTTTCTAAATTTGTTAAGACTTGCTTTGTGACCCAGCATATGGTCTATCTTTGAGAATGATCCATGAGCACTTGAGAAAAAGGTGTATCCTGCTGTTGTGGGATGTAATGTCCTATAAATGTCTGTTAAGTCTAGTTCATTTATAGTAATATTCAGATTCTCTATTTCTTTGTTCATCCTCTGTCTAGATGTTCTGTCCATTGATGAGAGTGGTGAGTTGAAATCTCCAACTATTATGGTATATGAGTCTATTTCCCTTTTCAGTGTTTGCAGTATATTCCTCACGTATTTTGGGGCATTCTGATTCGGTGCGTAAATATTTATGATTGTTATGTCTTCTTGTTTAATTGTTCCTTTTATTAGTATATAGTGTCCTTCTTTGTCTCTTTTAACTGTTTTACATTTGAAGTCTAATTTGTTGGATATTAGTATAGCCACTCCTGCTCTTTTCTGGTTGTTATTTGCATGAAATATCTTTTCCCAACCTTTCACTTTCAACCTATGTTTATCTTTGGGTCTAAGATGTGTTTCCTGTAGACAGCATATAGAAGGATCCTGTTTTTTAATCCATTCTGCCAATCTATGTCTTTTGATTGGGGAATTCAGTCCATTGACATTTAGTGTTATTACTGTTTGGATAATATTTTCCTCTAACATTTTGCCTTTTGTATTATATATATCATATCTGATTTTCCTTCTTTCTACACTCTTCTCCATACCTCTCTCTTCTGTCTTTTTGGTTCTGACTCTAGTGCTCCCTTTAGTATTTCTTGCAGAGCTGGTCTCTTGGTCACAAATTCTTTCAGTGACTTTTTGTCTGAGAATTTTTTAATTTCTCCCTCATTTTTGAAGGATAATTTTGCTGGATATAGGAGTCTTGGTTGGCAGTTTTTCTCTTTTAGTAATTTAAATATATCATCCCACTGTCTTCTAGCTTCCATGGTTTCTGCTGAGAAATCTACACATAGTCTTATTGGGTTTCCCTTGTATGTAATGGATTGTTTTTCTCTTGCTGCTTTCAAGATCTTCTCTTTCTCTTTGACCTCTGACATTCTAACTAGTAAATGTCTTGGAGAATGCCTATTTGGGTCTAATCTCTTTGGGGTGCGCTGCACTTCTTGGATCTGTAATTTTAGGTCTTTCATAAGAGTTGGGAAATTTTCAGTGAAAATTTCTTCCATTAGTTTTTCTCCTCCTTTTCCCTTCTCTTCTCCTTCTGGGACACCCACAACACGTATATTTGTGCGGTTCATATTGTCCTTGAGTTCCCTGATACCCTGTTCAAATTTTTCCATTCTTTTCCCTATAGTTTCTGTTTCTTTTTGGAATTCAGATGTTCCATCCTCCAAATCACTAATTCTATCTTCTGTCTCTTTAAATCTATCATTGTAGCTATCCATTATTTTTTCTATGTTTGCTACTTTATCCTTCACTTCCATAAGTTCTGCGATTTGTTTTTTCAGTTTTTCTATTTCTTCTTTATGTTCAGCCCATGTCCTCTTCATGTCCTCCCTCAATTTATCGATTTCATTTTTGAAGAGGTTTTCCATTTCTGTTCGTATATTCAGCATTAGTTGTCTCAGCTCTTGTGTCTCATTTGAGCTATTGGTTTGTTCCTTTGACTGAGCCATATTCTCAATCTTTTGAGCGTGGACAGTTATCTTCTGCTGCTGGCATCTGGGCATTTATTCAGATTTCTCTTGGTGTTGGACCCAGCAAGGTTGTAAGATTTTTCTGTGAAATCTCTGGGATCTGTTTTTCTTATCCTGCCCAGTACGTGGCGCACGTGGCACACGTTTGTCTCAAGTGTTTGGAATGGGTCTCCCCCAGTCACCGATCTCCGTGGCCTGGGGACTTCGGATCCAATTCTCTCCGTTGGTTCAGGGGCCGCGCGTGGTGGGGGCGTCAGCTGCCGCGGCTTGAGGGGACCCTGTGGCTGGTTGCGGGCCGCAGCGGGCCTGGGGGATTCCCCACCGGACCAGGAAGCCTCCCGTGGGGGGGGGGGGCTACCGCGGCTTGGATAGCCCTCCTATCTGAGACTCGTATCCGCGGACTCGAAGCAGAGACTCGAAGCCACCCGCAAAAGAGGGGTGCCGCCTGCCTCGGCTTGGGAAACTTGCTTCTCCAATACTCTCAGCCGGCCCGGAAAGGAGGGAGGGAGTAGCTCGGACCACCGCAGCTGCCGCTGATCGGGAAATCACACGCCGCTCGGGGGTCTCACCGCAGCCGAGTCTCGCAGTCAGTCTAGCCAGCCCAGACTTTGGATAGCCCTCTGATCTGAGATTCGTAGCCGCGGACTCAAAGCCGAGACTCGAAGCTGCCCGCAAAAGAAGGGCGCCGCCTGCCTCAGCTTGGGAAACTTGCTTCTCCGATACTCTCAGCCGGCCCGGGAAGGAGGGAGGGATTAGCTTGGACCGCCGCAGCTGCGGCTGCTCGGCAAATCACGCGCTGCTCGGGGGTCTCACCGCAGCCAAGAGTCGCAGTCAGACTTGCCAGCCCAGACTTTGGATAGCCCTCTGATCCGAGACTCGTAGCTGCGGACTCGAAGCCGAGACTCGAAGCCACCCGCAAAAGTGTGGCGCCGGCCGCCTTGGCTGGGAAGCTTGTCTCTCCGAGTCTCTCAGCCAGCCCGGGAAGGAGGGAGGGATTAGCTCGGACCGCCGCAGCTGCGGCCGCTCGGGGGTCTCGCCGCAGCCAAGTCTCGCAGTCAGACTTGCCAGCCCAGACTTTGGATAGCCCTCTGATCCGAGACTCGTAGCTGCGGACTCGAAGCCGAGACTCGAAGCCGCCCGTGAAAGTGTGGCGCCGGCCGCCTTGGCTGGAAAGCTTGTCTCTCCGCATCCCTCAGCCAGCCCGGGAAGGAGGGAGGGATTAGCTTGGACCGCCGCAGCTGCGGCTGCTCGGGAAATTGCCCGCCACTCGGGGATCTCACTCACCGCAGCCGAGTTTCACAGTCAGACTAACCAGCCCAGAGTGGGTTACGCTGTGTGTCCATTCCCTGCTGTAGCCCCGGGAGCTGTTCTGTACTGTTTCTGTTCACCTATTAGTTGATTTGGAGTCGGAGGAACTAAGACGCATGTACCTTACTAAGATGCCATCTTGGATCTCATCTCTGTTTAATTTTGACACGGGGAAGGATATTATGATAATTATTGAATGATATTCAAAGGAACAGGATATATTGGACTTTGAAATACAGGGAAGTGAACTAGGATAGCTGGCAGAGAGTTAAGTCAATGGTAGAATGGATTTATTTTCCCCAGATTTTGGTTTCCATTGGAGAGGTCCTTGTTTTCTTGACATTGTGGGCACTTAATGACGTGGATTTCCTTCCATTATGTCTTTCATACTGTGAGAATGATTGAGAACTCTGGAGATTTCTCTCACCTTTATGACTTAAAGCCCCATGATGTTTTATTTAATTTGTCTTTATATATTATTGTTTTGAGAATCAAGACATTGTGTTCACGTTGGATATCATTGTTTAAGTCTGAGGGTCTGTTTACAAGAGGCAGTGGTTAGGGTGGGAGAGGACTGGAATCCGTGGCCAGTAAGGGGCTCTTCAAACAAGTGATTATATAATAGAAGAAAAGGTAATTGAGGGAATGAGCAGGACATGACAGCTACTTTAAAATATTTCAGGGGTTATCATAAGAAAGAAAGAATAAATTTGTTCCATGTGACATCTGAGAGTAGAGTTAAGACTAATGAAGGGGATATTATGGAGAGGCTCATTTGAGCTCAGTATAAGGAAGAACTTTTTAAGAACTAGAGTCTCTCAATAGTGGTCAGTGGACTAATGGAAGTATCTAGCAAAGTCTAAAGATACTTTCAGAGGAGTGAAAGATATATGAGAGGCTGCATTGTATGAGAGGTTGTTCTAGATGACCACTAAGGACCATTCCAAATTTTTGCTTCTAAAACTCAATTTTTCTATGCCCATCTACTGGAATTGTTATCCATTCATCATTCACTATTTATTGTGCTTCCCATGTGCTCTGCTATGTGTTAGTGATGTAATGATGAATGAAACAGATGAGATCTTTGAGATTATAATCTACTGAAGGAGATAGTTGGTAATAAAATCCAACATAGTAATGTAAGGAGTGCTATGGGATTACATAAAAAGGATACCTAGCTTAGTGTAGGGTAGATCGTGGAGGCTTCCTGGAAGATGTAGCTAAAAGACCATGAGGGTGACAAAAGTTACCTCATGGGTAACAAATTCTAGGAAGGTGCAATAACCTGGGCAAAGGCCAAGGGACAGCATGATGCATCATAGACACTGAATATTGTTGGAGAACCAAGTAATGAGAGGAATAAGGCTGAGTAGGTAGTCAGGTAGATAAGTCCAAAGAGTTTGGATTTCATGTAAAAAGCAAAGGAGTCTCACTGAAGAGCTTTAAGGAAAGGACTTGGGTTATGTGACTCAACTTTTAGAAAGACAACTTTGACTTCAATATGAAGGGTGGGTTAGAGGGGAACAAGACTGGGTACAGGGAGACCAATTAGGAAGGGTGTATTTAAGTAATTCAGATAAGAGATGATGGTGGAACTAAACCATGGTGGTAGCAGTAAGGAAAGAGAGTGATAGGCAGGTGGAAGGGAAAATTTTGTAATGAGAAATTGGGAGGCTGGGAATACCATTCATTGAAATGGCCAGAGAGCAGATTTTGGGACTGGTGGGAGGTTGAAGAGTCCAGTTTGGGACATGTTGTATTTGAGGTGCCTGTGGGATATGGAAGCAGAGATACCCTTCCTCTTTCTTCATATTTTTTAAAGTACCCAATGGAGGCTTGTTTTTTTCTCCTGAAACTAGAGAAGAGTTTACTCTGTATACAGTAAGGCTTTTTTTCCAAAACGCTTTCATGACAGCTTCTCACAGGTTCTCACAGCATTCCTGTGAAACGGAGAAGGGAAGTTCCTCTCAATGCAGAGTGTTCAGACTCAGCATCCCATGAAATGGTGTTCATATTTTCTTGGAATACAGCCACTCAGGTGGTGTTTCACTCTCTGGTTGGGCCACCCACATCCCATGAACACCATGCTTCCCTTCTCTGGTCTGTTCAGAGGAAGTGATCAGAGTGGTGAAAGAAGTTAATATCGTGCCCTGTAATGAATGACTCTCTCCACAAGTAGAGAGGAACAAAGGCCATAGAGGCTGAGAGTAAGCAAAGCAGGGAGTGATTGACCAAGTTGGAATTGCTTCCATTTTGTGTTGAGAGATCTTATCAATTGTTGGGCAACTGACAGTATGATCTCTCCCCCCCCACCCCACTCTTTGGGTTACTTTCCTATATGTTTCTGGGTTGGTTAAATAGACCTCCATTCTGGGGCCACCTCATGGGTGCTGTTGTAGGTTTGTTTCACAGATTCATAACTGTCATAGATGTTGGGGATCACTAAGTTCAAATCGTGGCTCCAAGGAGTAAAGTAATTCATTCCAAATCATTCAGTGAGTTGGGATCCTGACTCTTTTACCCATTTCATCATGTTGGACTTTTAAAAAATTACTTTTCATCTTACCCTGCCAAAGATCTACAAGGTGTGTTGTTTTTTGGGGGCTGTAAAGACACATCCCTTAAAATTTTTTTTTCTTCTGTATGACCCTTAAATGTCTAGTTCTTAGGAAGAGCCTTGCCACCCATTATCTTCTCTTATGTTCTGTCTTCTCTTTCTGTGTGATCTTATATGCTCCTATTGTTTTCCACTACTATTCAAGAGTTGGTGACTCCCCATTTGGAACCTCCAGCCTGGAACTCCCTTCTATACCTTAGACCACCTGCCTCCTGGTCCTCTTCACCCACAGTCACATCAAAACCAATAGCATTGGCTTCAGACCCACACATGCAAGTGCCTATTGGCCCTTGCAGTTGAGAATCATGAGTAAATTGAGACTCGAACTTAGCATACCTGTATGCTCTTCATTTTCTCCTCCAAATGTGAGTGGGTGATATTCCCATCTACCTAGGAATCTGAGTTGGAAATGAGGGAACAAGCCTAGATACTTTGTTTCTCCCTATCCTGTTTGTCATTATACCTTTTTGGTTATGCCTCTTAACTATCTTTGTACTCATTTGCCCCTCTGTGTCTTTCTTGCCATCAACTTTCAACTGTTTTCCCACGTGGTCTTCTTCCAATCCCGTATTTTCTTCTTCCACCATTTTATTTTCCTCTCCCACATACTTTTGGGGGAGCTCATTAGGAAAGTCAAACTTAATCACAACAATCCATGTGTAAAATACTTGCCTTGGAAAATCTCTTTAGTATGGTGTAGGTAGAGGTTAAGATCCTGGACTCTGGAGTCAGACTGCCTGGGTTCAACTTCCGTTTACAACTGAGTTACTTAATCTTTCTGTTCATCACTTTTCCCTACCCATAAAATGGGGATGATAATAGTATCTACTTGATAAGGTTATAAGGATTAAATGAGCTAATGTTGAGAAGTACGTAAAATGGGGTTTAGTACATGGTAAGTACTACACAAGTGTTTGTTAAATAAAATAAAATGAAAAATGAATCTATAGCATCTTGATATAGAAACCTTTACAAATTGGGCTCCAGTTGACCTCTGCAAGCTTTAGTTCTCTATCTTCCTGTCTCTGCCTCCAGCAATACTCAGCCATTGTTATTTGGCTCATTCATACTATTATACTGTTCCTCATTTCCTTTTCTTCCTCCATTATTCTCTCTTCCAGTTTCTTCTCTCTTATAGACTTTCAAATCACTTGTCCTTTTAAATCCAGAACAAACACCTCCTATCTGAAGCCATCTTGATAATGCTGGGCCGAGGTAGTACTTCGTGCTCTGAGGACTTCCATGTCTGTGCATATCTCAGCATAGGGGTTGAGCCTGAGACGCTGGCATGGAACAGCCAAGATTCCAATTCTGATTCAATCTCTTACAAGCTGTCTATCCTTGGGCAAGCTAATCTCTCTGAGTCTCGTCTGTAAAATGGGGGCAATAAACTACCTTCCTCATAGGGTTGCTGTACAAATTATATTGTGCTCTGTGTACCATATGAAATCCAGTACCTAACACTTAGCTCACAGCAAGTACTGTATTGTTATGATGATTCCCATTATTATAGGCATTGCACAGTATTTAATTTATAGTTTATATATATGTCTCTGCAAAGGTTACTTTACTCAACTTTATAATCCCAGTGTTATCTCTTGGTAGATGATTATTAATATTGATGGTTATCTGAATCCCTGAACCTGAACACTGATCATCAGGTTGGGGATGAGGTTGGTGTCCTGGCAGGAGACATCCCAGACCTTGCCTTTAAGAGTTTGGTTTTGTTTTCGGGACGGAGCCTTTCTGAAGGATATGAGTCTGTACCTGAGAGGTGGCAAGCTGTTCTAAATAGAGCAGGTAGTGTGAAAGAAGGTGTGAAGGTTTGCCTGGAGGTGTGTTTATGTGTTTGTGTGTATGGGGGTGGGGGGTAGTCCTGGAGGTAGGAGAGGGAGAGGAGGGCCTGGAGCCCTTGATGTGCAGGACTCTGCTGGCCACGGGAGAAGAGGTGGGGAGAGGTCAGAGGTAACTGAGTAGGTAGCCAGGTAAAGGCTGTGCTTGGCTGGCAGCATCGGGTGGAGAATCTTGAGGAAGGTCTGGAAGAGAACACAGAGGCAGGACAGGCCTACTCTCCGGTAGGCGTGACCATCTCTCCCATCTTTCTCTCTCTGCTTAGGTGCCGAGAAGGGGACCTTCCCTGACCCCCATATTTGAAATTGTTACCCCTTCCCTCCAGCACACCCAATTCTTCCTGCCCCACTTTATTTTCTTCCAGAACACTTATTACCATTGAGCATACTATTTGTTTTATTGTGTATTTGCTTATTGTATACCTCTCCTAACAAGAATTTAAACTCAAAGAAGGCAAGTACTTTGACTTATTTACACCAGTTTGTCACCAGCACCTAGAATGCTGTGTAACCCATAAGTGTTTAATATATATTGGTTGAATCAACAAATCCAACCACATAACAGCCCTTCATATTTTGGGTTCAATCATTCAATAAGTAGATTTATAAACTTTGTTATTGTGTTTAAATTATGCATGCAAATACATATAAACTGCATCCACTTTGAGCATAGAGTTTGATGAGTGTTGGCAAATATGCACACTTATGTGACCAGCACCATCATCAAGTTATAGAACATTCCCATCTCACCCCCAAAGTTTTTCTGTGCCTCTTTGTGGTCAAACTCTATTCTCACCCCAGCCCCAGGTAAGTCTGATGTAGTCTTTGTCATTAGTTATTGTTTTTGCTTTTTCTAGAATTTCATTTAAATGGAACCATATTCATGTCTTATTTCGTTCAGCATAAAATTTAAAAGTTTATGCACGTTGATGGATCACTGTGGTTCATTTGCTTTTATTGCCCAGTAATAGTAAATGTTTTCTTGTTTTGTTTTGTGGCGGTTTGTGATCCTGAGCATGGGCTCTAGAGCCAAGCTCCTGGTTGGAATTTTGGTATTACCACTTACCAGCTCTGTGGTTTTGGGCAGTTTTATCTAGCTCCCAGTGCCCCAGGTCTCTCCTCTGTTAAATGGAGAGTGATCGTACCTTTTGATAGGATTGTTGGCAGAAGGAGTAAATGAGTTAAATTAAACACATAAAGTCCTTATAATGGTGCTTCATATAGTAAGTATTCAGTAATTGTTAATTATTATTACTTTTATTGTGCAAATGAAGGAGAAACTGAGGCACAGAAAGGTTAAGTAGTAGACTCAAGTGCCATTTAGATGGCAAGAGACATAGACACCAAGGTCTGTGTATTTATTCTCTGTGCTCTACCACCTTCCAGATTTTGGTCTTGCCCCTTTGGGCCAGGCTCTTGTGTGTGGTACCTCACTAGATAAGGAAGGAGGTTGAGAGGGAAGAGCTGGTGCTTTGCTTGAGGAGGGTCTGACTTCCCTAGCTCAGTGTTCACTTAGGCTGTCTCCATCTACTTTATTGTCCCTGCCCCTGTGGGTAGAATTTCAGCCTCTCATTTGTCCTGTGAGGGGTCTGGGGCTTCTTGCCCTATGCTCCTCTCCTGGGCCCTCTTAGACAGCTGAACCTTGCATCAGGAACACCTCTTGCCATCACACAGCATCAGCCCTGCGAGAAGCTAATTTGATAAACCCCACTCCAAAGCTCATTGAACCTGTCTATAACGATGCTTAATTAAAGTGCAGAAACTTTGAAGAGATAGCAAGTTTCTGCTTAATGCAATACCAGAGTGCCACTATTCTACCATCTGCCTCCCTCACTGCAGTAATTGCTTCCTGACATTTGTTTATTTTAATTAGGAGAGCAATCTTGTTCAAGAGGGAGGGCAAGCAGGGTCAGAACTATTGAGGGCGTGGAAGAAAATGGGAAAGGGGGACTTCAATGGGGAGGGGAGTGGCCTGAAGGGGAAACATTATCGTCTTCATATTCTATGTGGTTTCACCTTCCCACAGAACTTTCTCCCTGTGGTGAAAGTGCAAGGCTTTTTCTACTCATGCTCAAGTTCTGGGATGTCCTTTAGGAAGTTTGGGAGCTGAGCTTCTTGGTCAGAGATTAGAAGCTGCCACTTTGTTATGAAAGAGAGCATAGATGGGCTTGGCCAGATACCAAGGTGGCGGTCCTAGCAGAACTCAATAGATTACTGTGATCCAGTGGAGGTGATTTTAATCTCAACAGGTGCTCAGACCAGAGGGAAAGAAATGCTCATTCATACCTTTTGGTTCTACTGGTTTTCACTTGTGGTTTTATACCATGTCTCATTATTTTGTGCACTAGGCATTGCACTTGAGAATTATTCACAAATATAAATTAAGGCCTGAGATGTGCTTTCCTCTAGAGAGAAATTTTGTTTGTTTCTGGCTGGTATGTGAAGACACTATATGTGTAGGATCCCTGTAAGCCAAATAGAAGGTTTGAGGTTTCTTCACCAAAGTTCAAACCCAGGCTATGTGTCCTTTTGAGGAATGGTTAACTTCTGCTCCATCCTTACACTGAGGGTCTTATTGTGAGAAAGGATATCTTATGGTATCCCCATCTTGGGTGGGTCCTGGGCATTGATTTCTGTCTTTCTAAGACTGGTAGGCTATCAAAACCAAGTTCAACTTTGCCTAACTCAGAAAATGCCTCAGGACAAAAGTGAGTTTCTATTTGCCCTTCTGCTTTAGATTGCTATTTCTCTACTATCTGATCAGCATTTTTTGAGGCCTTTAATAAAATGTATTGTATATTTTACCCAGATTTTTAGTTGTTTTTAGTGGGTATAGTCTGCCATTACCAGAAAGAGAAGTCACTAGGTGGTGGCTTTGAAATGATATATACATATTTAGCAGCAGAATTTTTTTTGTGTGTGAAATGAAACTTTATGTAGGATCTTAATATGAAAACAAACAAAAAAAAAGAGATAAAAATAGAGCTTCTTTGGTTAAAGTAGAGCTAGGGGTCCCCAAGGTATGCCTCCCCCTTGTTGGAGACCCACAGAACATCTCCACAACCTGCATTTCATGGGCTTAGTTTGAAGAAATGTCTCTAAGGAGGCCCTAGGTTTGATTGACTTTGAGGAACCATAGCTTTGGCAAAGCTCATTGAGTGCTTTCCCTGGAAACAAATGGTTCTTGACATTTCAGAGTGGCTGGAAGCCTAGATGTGCTGCCTGAGTCCCAGAGAGCTTCTGTGAAAGTAAGACTTGTGAGAGTGGGGGTCGTCTTAGGACTGATCTCAGCCAGGATTGGGGAAGTGGAAGAGGGTGAGGAGGATAGCTATGTCTGTTGGGCTGTCCAAGAGGCAGACATTAAAATGGGACTAGATTCGCAAGAATCTTCTTGAAAAATGCCTTTGAAAGGATAAAGGAGAGGGAGCAGGAGTAGGGGAGGAGGCAGGAAAAATCTTCCAAACTTGAAGCAATCTGACACCTGTAAAAGGAGAAAGGAAGGATTGGGTAGAAACAGCCTCATTGCAAAAATTGCTTGTTAGAGGAATCCCACTTTGGACAGGAACGGACTAGCACTGGTGCCCCCATATGCTTGGTCATTGGCTGGGAGCAACCCTAGGTGAGTGTGGCCTCAGTCTGAACAAAGTGGTAAATCCAAAGGGGCAGCAACAGGACCTCTTGATGGAAATCTGAGAGGTAAAACTCCATGGCACCATCTTAGGGGAGGACCATCCCAGAGAGCAGTGTGGCATTTGCTCAATTACTGTGTAAGTCATAAATTTTCAGACCGAGGGGAACAACCATAGTGAACTATCATGTGTTTATTCCCTGGAAATTTTATTCCCTGGAAACTTAGTGTCCAAGAAAATGGGATTCTGCTCAGCCTGTTTGAGAATGTTCTTGAGTTTTTGGGGAACAGGACTATAGTAACATATCCTTCTTCATTACGTGAAGTCACCCTAATATGTCTGATTATGTTGTCTTCTTGACCTCGCCTTCAGCTTCCTAAACCTTTGCACTGGTTTTCAACAGCTCTTAAGATAAAGATCATACTCTTTATCTGAGGACTTTGGACATGGCTCCAGGCTCTGCTTACCCTTCCATCCTTATGGGGTATCATGCTCCCCTATCCCTCTCCATTATAGCCATACTGTTTTTTGGTCTCTTATATTTGCCTCACTCTTTCCCACCACCAAACCTTTGTCAATGCTCTTTCCTCTGCTCAGAATGTTCTCCCCTCCCCTCTTCTCACTCTTTTAAATCTCAGTTCAAGGGTCCCTTTCTTAGGGAGGACCAAAGCCTCTAGTGGCTCACACAGTATCATGTTACTTCCCTTGGTGACATTTGTCACAGGTACAGTTTTCCATCTTTTCTGGCTAATCATTTGTTCAATCTATGACTCTCCTATCAGGCTAGAAGCTCCTTAAGGGCAGGGGCTGCATCTGTCTTTGCTGATGATTATACCTGGCATGCTGGAGATGTTCGATCAAATTGTTTTATTCTCCTGAATAGCCCACAAGGAAGGAGACAGAGAGACTGAATGGATATGAAATAAGGAAAAAGAAAATAGACATTGAAATAAAGTAGTAGGTAGGGTGAGATCTATTCCTCCCGAGCTGTGAATGCCTTTCAAGATCCTTGCTGGTCCAACCTCCTGATCTCGTCTTGGAGGTGTCTGAGTTTCCATGTTCACATGACTGGTGGGTGCCAGAGCTGGGGCTCACATCTAAGTCTGCTGACACCAAGAGGGGTCTCTTACTATAGGAAGCCATGTGTGGTCACATAGAAAGATGGGATTTGAAGGCAGATGCTACATCTCATCTGGGCTCTATTCTTATTGTTGATCTGACATTGACTAAGCCATTAGCCGTTTGGATTCTGCTCCCAAATCTGTAAAATGGAGATAACATTGTGTACTGTACATGGGAATTTTGAAGATTAAATGAATTAAAGTGTGAAAGAGTGCTTTTTTGTAAATTGTAACATGTTCTACAGATGTTACTGTATTGTGTTTCATTACTATGTGGTAAAAGAAGTCTAAAAAGTCACCACTGGAGTAGGTAGATGGGGTTAGGTTCAACTCCTTCCCTGATTGTGCTCCTGAGCCCTCCTTTCCTGTGGATAAGATATTTTATGTATTTCTTCAAAGAAACTAGAAAGGTAAATTTGGGAGCACTAGGTCCCGAAGAAGGAAGGAAGGTGAAGGCTGTTCTGAAGAAATCCCTTTGCCTTTCCAAGCCTGGGTTCCTTCATGAGTGAAAAAAGGAGCTGTGGAATAGACTTCTAAAGGTTCCTTTCAGCACCAAGGATGGCTCAGTGAATCCTCATGAATTCCTGGAAAGGGCTCAGATAGGGAAGGGGACACTAGACAGGCTGCCAAATACAGGGCCCAGAGGAGACAGGCATAGCTGTCAGCATGAGAGATTTGTTAGATCCCAGAGCGAACTCTCTGCCACAGCTGAAATGCTGGAAATGGAGAAGACAATAGTTTGTGGAAATTGCTTTCTGGAGGTCTATCACAAAAAGAAGAGAAACTCACTCTTAGCCCTGTTGGAACTGGGGAGATAGACCAGAAATCATTTGTAGTGGTTCAACCCTGAAGCTACTGATATTGCATAAAATGTTGTGAGGTTTCCAGGTTGAGATGCCCTTTCACTTCCTGCTCACCTGTTTGGTGCTGCTGCTAACTTTGTGCTTGGGTGATGGGAACTGCCTGGGTGGTTGCTCTCTGGGACTGCACGCTCTGTTCTGCACTCTGAACTTTGGCCTTTCCTCCCTGTTTGCTGCTTCTCTTTCTTAAGCCTGTCCCTCCAAAGAGGGGCCCTGGTTCCAGCAGCCATTCCATGTAATAGAAGCTCAGCATGGTGATTGATAACTGCTCCAGGTTTAAGGAAAACATGGGTAATTTTCTGCCAAGATGACTGAAGAAAGAAAAAGATGAGTAAGTTTGATTAAAGGTTTTTAGGGAGCATGACGTAAAAATTTTTAATTGGCTTTAGTTTTCTTACCATCTTCAGCACTTCCTCATTCTTTGACCCTCTTGGGACTGGATAGGATTTCCAAGCAAATATAAGAGTAGTTATTTTCAAAGTCACATTTCTTTTCCCTGAAGGTATCAAGTAAATTGTCTTTTCTTAGGTCCAGGTGTGGAATAAGAACCTGGGGTTATTAATAATAGTTTGCATTTGTATTTTTTCATATATGTTTCATAGTTTGTCCTCCAGATGTCCCTGCGGCTGATAGTTGCTTTTGTTCCCATTTCTCAGACGAACAAACTGAGGCCAAACTTTGCAAAGCACAAGGATCTGGTTGTTGCCACCTCCGGGATTAGCACTGTCCTTTCTCTGCTTTGCTCCACCATCTCCCACCACCCACATTGGAAGGGGTAAAGCCGCAAAGACCCTTTGAATTCTAGCTGACCATACCTGTGAGCTTTAGCATGGTTGAAAAAGGCAAGTCTGCCCAGGACAGGATTTTCTGTGGTTGGTGGCAGACTGAAAACCTTTGGGCAATGCAGTGAGTTTGAAAAGTTGAATAACCGTCTCTTGTCTTACTCTATGTCTTATAAATATATGACTGACATATTTGCTTCCAGTTTTTCTTTAATGTGGACATTATGAATGTAGATGTAAAAATTACCTTTAACCATCTCTTCCTCCTTTACATTCTCCCATCTCTTCTTTTAGAGCAGTGGTTTTCAACTGGAGAACTAGCACTTGGTGGTGCTACTGGTATCTAGAGAGGTCAGGGATGCTGCTAAACATCTTGCAGTGCACAGAGCAGCCCTATGCAACAAAGACTTATCCAATCCAAATATTATAGCACTGAAGTTGAGAAACTCTGTCTTAGAGACAAGCACTAACATGATATTGATGTATATCCTTCTAGGATCATTTTTCATATTTTACATATGAAAATATGTGTGCTATTGTGCATGAGTATTCTTTTAATGAGCATAAATTTGTAGCATTATGAATCTTGCTTTTTTTTCCCTCAACAGCTTTTTATATCTATCGGCATTGATGTTATATAATATACATCTATATAGATATATATTATACATTTCTTTTAACTGATCTTTAGGTTGATGTTTTCAAAACTGTCTTTCCTTGATGAAACAAAACAATGGTAATCCTTTGTCCCCTGCTGGGCTCACTCTCTTCTTTGGGGGGATTGAATGTTATTTCCCTGTGAAATCTAAATGTCTGAAAATCGAAGGCTAGTTGCCACAGGGTGGGTCGCCAGTTCTCCTTGGAAGGCAGGCCCATTTCCTGGGATGTTAATTCTCCTCAAGAACTTAATCCTCTTGCATACAACAATATCAAAGGCCCTGGGAGTCATAGATCAGCTGGTGGGAAGAATGGGATTGTGTCACTGCTCTGATCTGCAGCACATCAATTCCACAAGGCAAGAGCCTTTCTTGGCTTTTCAAATTCCCTATCTTTCATTATTTGTTTTCCATAGCTTTGGAATTGGAAGTGTCCAAAGCACCAGGCCACCTAAATTATAAGAGATACCTTTAATACTTGAGGGCTTATGAAAGTCGATGCCCCACTCCTGTCCCATGCTCCAATACACAAGTCTGGTGGTCCCACTGGAAATTTTATGTGAATTTGATGCTGAGAGCTTTGTGATGTTTAGCCTGAGGATTTTTAACCCTTCTAACTACAATAAATTTAAAGTTGATAGGATCAAAAAACTTAGGGCTAAAGTGAAGTCCACTTAGATTTTGATTTTTAGGAGAAGTTGAATGGAGTGGCAAATATGGAAGAGGTAGACCACCGTTGAGGAACTACACCAGATATAGGGGACCACCATTTAGCCAAGTCCAAATTATTAATCTGAAAGGCTAATCACTAAAGGACACAGGGGAAAATACACTGATCTGGGTTAGAAGTCTTGAGTTTGATCTTGGCTCAGCTACATCCTAGCTATGTGACCTTGAACAAGTTAGTCTTAATATCTCATTTTTCCCCATCTCTAAAATGGACATGGCAATATAGCAGTGGATTTCTGCAAAGATAAAACGAGAACAGGGCTTGGTATCTGGTGAATTTTCAAAAACATTAGTTGATCCTAGAGTCTGAATCTAAGGAGATTGGGATATTTTCTTTTGGCAACAAGGAGCTTTGGAGTCTCTTTAGAAACATGCCAGTGATATGTTTAAGCGTGGGTTTTAGAAAGTTAATTCTGGCTCAGAAGAACTGTTGAAGGAGAGTCGGAAGTAGGGAGAGATTGGATGTACAAAGATCAGTTAGTAAGCTTTTAAATAATCCAAATGAGAGAGAATACCTGAATTGGGATAGTGGGATGGGTAGGGTGGGAAGGAAAAGAGGGGAGAGAGGTGTAGAAAGAGGAAATGAGAGAGAAGGAAATGAGGGCTGTTTAGGAGATAGCATCAGTACAGTATAAAGATTGAGTGGATGTGTGGTTGAAAGGGAGAGGAAAGATGATGATGCCTACGTGCTATCTGGGCCTGCTGAATGAATGGGAATATTAAGGAAGATAAGAAATTCAGAGGGTTCAGTTAAGGGGAAGGCATGGAGAAGGAAAATTATAAAGTTTAGTTTTAGTGGACTTATGCTTGAGTTGCCTGGGGTAACCTAGGACCAGGAGAGTCAGGGAGATGTGTACTTTGGGAAGGGATCTGGAAACTGAATTCCAAGGGACATTTGTATCCAAAAAGTGGGCATAGGAGAGGAACACCTGAAAGTGACTTTCAAAGGCTTTGAAAGAGGGAAAAGGAGGGGCAGAAAGAGATTCATGGGAAAAGAGGAGATCAACAATGCCAAATGCAGAAAGGCTCTGGAAGGTGGAAATTGAGAAGAGGCTTTGTTCTGGATTCTTTGAAGGCCACTAGTCACCTTGAGGAGAGCTGTGTGAGTTGGGACATGGGAGGGGACAGAGACCAATGCATACAGATAGGAAAGAAAGAAAGGAGATTAGGAATTTTGATGGAGAAAAGGATTTCAGAGAGTATCTCAATGGTGCAGAAAGAGGGAAGATTTTTGTTTCATTTTAGGGTTGCTAGCATGCTGCTAGGCAGTGGGAGTGTTGGGAGTGAAGAGAAAAAGACTGGGTATGGGGGAGTTCTGGGGAAAATGATAGAACAAGGTCCTGGGGGAGGTGGGAGAGTTTGAATTAAGAGCACTGGGAAGGAGTAAGTCTTGAGGGGACCATTGTTTTATGGAGAGAAGGGAAAAGAGGAAACTTGGGTGGCAGAAAAAGTGAGTAGCCTGAAGGAAGAGAAGGTTTGGACTTCTTGCCTAAAGGCCTCCATTTTCTTAGTAAAATAAGAAGCCCTTGTAGCATCTGCTAAGTGAAGAAGGTGGGAAGGGTTTGGAATAGCTGAAAAAGGGAGCAGATTGGGAAAAAGTTGAAGGATTGCTATGCAACTGAGAGGGACAGAATAATAGTTGTATTCATTGGTACAATTAGGCTGTTGGTTTATGGTACTGATCAGCTATTTAGCATCAAGGGAGGTATAAGATTAGATTCCCCCATGGCTGAGGACTGGCAGGACCTGCAGACAATGAGGAAATGGTTGATCATGAAGGCAAGTATAGAAAAGAAATGAAGAGATTGGGCTGGGGAACTGGGTGGTAAGAAGTGGGGTACTGTGGCCTTGATAAAGTTAAAGAGGAGTTCTAGGGAGAGATGAAATAGCAGGTGGAAAATGAAGTGAGATTGCTCTGAGATGGGTATTTTTTGGAGAAATAGTTCTGGGTGAGGTATGAAGGGAATGGGGATTAAGATATTGGTTAATGGGGCAGAGGAGAGCAAGGAGCAATGAAACTAGGTATTGTGCACATTGGCATTATACAGACTAGTAAGACTAAGGGGTGGAGAAGGGAAATATTAGCCAAGAATGAAGTATCTAATGAATGTGAGGGAGTGATCTTGGGGTGATATATTGATTAGTTATTGCTGTAACAAACAACCCCCCAAATCTGGGTGACATACAAAAATTAAGCATTGATTTAGCTTCCAAGTCCAGAGACAGTTGATCTAGGTTAAACTCAGCTGAGTAAATCAGCTAATATTACATCTGCAGGTTGGATGGAGTTTGGTACATGTAGGTTGGTCATGGTTGAGGTGGCTGACTGAGATGGCTCTGATTATTGACCTCCTGGGACTGACAGGCTAACCAAGCCCTGCTCTTCTCATCATGATAGAAGAGGTGCAAGAGAGGAAGTGCTTTACAAACTTTTGGTCATGCCATACCTGCTAACATTCCTTTGGCCAAACCAAGTCATATGAGCATACCCAAAGTCAAGGGGCTGGGAAGTACATTCTACCCATGGAGGTTGTGGGGGAGGGGAGTGATGAGTGATTATTTTTGAATAATAATCACAAGTGGTAGAGAAGAGATATGAGTATGGAGAGAGTTTAGGGTTTCAAATGGCACTGGACTAATGAATGACAGCAGCTGGCAAAGGTGGGAAGAAAGGGTGCTCTTACGTCCTGAGATGCAAGTGGCCCCAACTAGAACATTTGGAGAAGAAATTATTTGATTAGAGAAGAAATAGGTTCCTGCATTGTAAGTAGTCAAATATAAACAGCAAGAATTCTGGAGGGCACAAAGGGAAGAGTTCAAAAGAGGCATTGGGAACTGCTTAGGGTCGGAGAGCATCTGAGTCAAGACGACCTAGCCTTAGGAACAAAGTTGACAGAAGATAGGCATGCACAAAGGCTGCTAGAAGAGTTTGAGCTAACCCAAGGTGAACTCACTGAGAGCCTTATTATTTTGGGAAGGTGTTGTGAAGACCAGCCCCCACATTGCCTTGAATGGGGTTCTGCGTGCTGCGCTCTTCCTGACTAACTGAGGAGGGCAGATGCTTAGAGGAGAGATGTTTCTAGGGAGAGGCGGTCACAGCTCCATACTATACTTGGGATTTCACAATTGCTTTTACTCTGACAGGGTGTTGGGTACTTTCTTTTTTTTTTTTTTTTTCACTACAAATAAGGAAGCTAGAGGGTGGGTGTGGGAAAGAAACTAAGTGGAGATACAGTAATAGAAATAGCATCCATCCTTGGAAAGAAAGATTCTAGAAGAAAAAATGGATGGGTATAGGTTACCCCCAGTCTATATTTCTCTCTCTGCAGAGCCTCTCACTACTTTTCGAGCGTTCTTGACCTTTCCTTCCCCACTAGGCTACAGGCTCATTGAGATTAAAGGCTGAGCCCACATTATTCATTGCTGTATCTCCAGGGCCAGCACCACACTCAGACCCTAAAAGGAGTGGATGAATGAATGCATAATGTAAAAGCAAATATATCCATCTCCAATTAAAAAAACCACAAAACTCCAAACTTTCTTTTAGTAACAACCAACATTTAAGGACCTCTTGAATGTTAAGCAGGAAGAGTAGGCTGTGGACATTCATAGACGGTGAGACATAGTCCTTGCCAGATGGTTGCTAATATTCCCTTGTAGCTTAGGGAACAGTAATTATCAGTACAGAACTACATGGTGTGTTTGAAGCCTTGGATTGCCCATCAACTAAAAGGGGGAGGTTGAACTAGATTCATTCAGGTTCCTTTCCTGTAAGGTTTCTTGGAGACTTTAACATTCAGTTGTTCACTATGAATCACTCAAACAGGGAAACGAGTTTGATAGTACTGAAATATATTTGACCATGGCATATTTTTTTGTTTGTCATGGAACAAAGAATATCTTGTGTTACTGGTTTTCTAAGGAATATGCTTTGGGAAATATGGGTCTAAACTAATTCTGGTGGACTGATCTGTATTGCAGAATTTCTTCTGAAGGTCATCCCATCTTATCTTCATTGGTACACATGCATCAAACTTAATGATTTTTTTTTTTCCGTGTTCAGGATGAGATTGTCTGCTTTTTAGATCACCCATTGGTACAGACATCTGGTTATCCTTTGTCCTTTTGATGTTGGGAGTGGATGTTCAGGTTTCAGTATTGAGTTATACCTGCTAAGCTTATCACCTATCCCCAGAGCAACCCTGGCTCACCCCTGAGCACCCCACACTCCTGGGAGAATTTGAGGCCTCCAAAGATAACTGTCTCTCTGGAGTCTTGGGAAATAAAGGGACTGGATTGCATAAGGATGTGACCAGGTTCAGAAGTGGGGGGAGCTGGCCATGTTCATATAGGACAGAGATAGGCATTCTGAAAGTCAGGCAGTTGCCAGGTAAGGCACTGAGTCTAGAAAAGGGGCTGTTAGCTGCTTTCAACCTGTTTTGGATTATCAGCCTGGATAGGATGTGATCTCAGGCATTGGAAAAACCTGGCTGTTCAGGAATGCGGAGAATGGCCGTGAATGATTATGAATCAGGCATAGCCAGCAAGTTCAGCCTCCTTCCGTGTTCCCTCCGGATGAAAGCTAAAGCCTCCTAATTGGTTTCTCTGTGTTGTGACGTATTCCTTTCACACTCAGTTCCCACACCATCTAAACACAGACTTTCTCCCATTACTCTGTTTAAAATTGCTAAACATATCCCCAAGACCTCCTTAACTTAGCCTCCAGGACCTTTGGGAATCTGTCCCCAATATGATCTTTTAGCTTCATACTCTTCCCTATTCTTTTCCTCTGCTGGAATGCCTCCCCTGTGGGGCGTTTTATTACAAAATCCCACTCGTCTTTTGAAGCACAGCTCAAAAACCTTTCTCTGCCTCTTGGGCCTTGGCTCCATCTTCTGTGCTCACATAGCTCTTGTAGATATCTTTATTAAAGTCTATTCACATATGTCTATTTACATGTCCGTTTCTCCTGATAGACTAAACTCTTTGGAATTCTACGGCCATAAGCAGTTCCTGGCAAGTAGCAGGTATTTATTGGAGGTTTGTTGAATGAATGAATAAGTGTGAATTGTTTTGAATGAAATGGAGATTGTGACAGCTTGGCTTGCTCTTGTCACCTACTCTGAGGCACTCATCTTTCTACTCTTTTGAACAAGACTTCCTTAATTGGGAATAACAAAGCCTAGCTTGATTTAGCAGAGAAATAGAGTTATAAGGTATTTTTAAAAAGAGATGCATTTTTGTTACCTTTCAAGCATAGCATATATTTTAAAACTAAGATATAAATAGGAACTAATAAGTAAAGTGGGAAAATTAATGCAAAATTACAGGTTGTGGTAGTCCTGATTATATAATAATATGTCATAAACAAAGGACCATAAACATCCCAGAATTAATTGCTGAGCCCAGAAGTTGAAGTCATGTTGAGCCTTGGGTGTGTAAAAGAATTTGATTTATTTATTTTAAAAACTTTAAATTATTTTTGAATAGTGATTCCATTGTTTGACGTCCAGTTGTGTTTCAGAACTGCAAGATGAGTCAATAGGTTTCATTTCATAGGCCTATTATAATTGATGGGTAGTATCTATCTACAGTGCTGGGTTGAGAAGGATTCTGAGGCTCCATCTGGGTCCAATCAAGAGGTACCATTATTGATTAGTAATGTGTGCTGTAGACATGTAAAGGGGAAATTTCATGTGTTTGTCTTCCTTATCTAGCAAATCTCAGAAACAGTGGTATAATACTAATTGGAATGATATAATGGTAGAAACATGGGATTTGTGGTTCAAAGACCTGAATTTACAATTTTAAAATTATGTCATTTATTGGTTCTAAGACCCTGAGAAAACAATTTTCTTTCTTTAAGTTTTAGTTTCTTTACATGTAAAAGAGAGTTGAAAAAATTAACACCTTACTTATCGCTATGGAGGTTGGATGAGGAAGTGTTTTGTAAACTCTGAAGTACTTGACACACATTAGTGTCTGAGGCTATGAGATCATTAATGCATGTACTTACTGTACATGCCTGCCTGTTTGCTTCGTGCATGTGATATATGATGGTCTCCATGTGCATTGCTTGTTCTACATTCTCAGCTCACTGTACACAGAAGCTGTGCCAACTATTGATTGGCATGTCACCTCTCTCAGGGCTCTTACTTGGGCCCCACCTTCTTGGTTCTCTGTGGTGATGTCCTTCATGATACATAGTTACACTGAAGCAGAAGGAGCTGGAACGTGTCTTGGAGTTCATGGGCTTGTAAGTTCCATGTTAAGTGTTCATAGTAAATGTGGTGCTAGGAACTTGCACTTTTTCTTTCCTTAGCTGCCTCAAGATTGGGGCTCTAGAAACTTACAGAGGTCAAGGAAAAGGACAAGACTTAGGAGATCATCACAGGCAGAGGAGCCTGGGCTGTCCTGAGTGCAAAGGGAAGGGAAAGATGGATCCAGGCTGACTTTTGGCAATATGAATGCTGGGTGCAGGTGTTAGGAAGGAGAGCCTGCCTTAATCTGAAACCAGTGGGGTAAAAATTGGCACTTGGATGTCAGACTGACCTTTGGACAGAAACTTTTGTCTCTTTTGTTCACTTCTTTTTCCACAGAACACATACAGTTCTTCAGTTCTTAGTTTTCTATTGCATAACAAGCCACCCCAAAACTTAGTGACTTAAAACAATACAATTTAATTTGGTCACAAATCTACAATTTTGGTAGGACTTATGGGGGACAGTCTGTCTTTGCCCCATGTGTCTTAATCAGGGGGAGCATAACTAGAATTGAGGCACTACTGATGGCTCACTCACTTGACAGGAAGTTGATGCTGACAGTTGACTGGAAGCACAGCTGGGGCTGTTGGCTGAGGAGCTCAGTTCCTCTCCATATTGGACTCTCCAGAGATCTCCTTGGGCTTCTTCAAAGCATGATGGCTGAGTTCCAAGAAGCCCAGGTAGAGACTAAAGGGTTTATTATGACGTAGCCTTGGAAATCACAGTGTGACACTTTTGCCACATTGTGTATTTGAAATGTCATTAAAGTCAGCTCACATTCAAGGGCAGGGGAATTAGGCTTGACCTCTCAGTAGGAGAGAGAGTGAAGAATTTGTGACCATCTTTAATCTTCCATAGTAGGCATTTAATAAGTATTTATTTGATGAACTTCCTACCTTTGTGGAGTTTACTTCTAGTTGGGGAGGGGAGTAGATAGACAATAACGAATGTGTACACAAACTAATGTTAGATATTTTTCACTGCTGTGAAGAAGAATGAAGCAGAGTGAGAGGATAAAGAGGAATAAAAGTTGTTATTTTAGATGGGATGGCCAAGGAAGTTCTCTCTGAAGGGGTGGCAGTAAGCTGAGACCTGAATGAAATGAAGAAGTAACCCACACGAAGGTCAAGGGAAAAAGTGTTCTATGCAAAGGCAACAACAAGTGTGTAAACTCTGAGTGTTTGCCAAGTTCAAGAAGCAGTAGAAAGGCCCAGTGCAGCCGAATCACAGTGAGTTCAGCGGCCTTGGGAGGGAGTGTGGTAAAGGTGAAGTCAGAGAAGGTGGGCAACGTCCAGGCTACATAGGGACTTAAGGCAGTGATAAAGACTCCGGGTTTAATCTAAAGCCTATGAGGCAATTTATGAAAGGTTTTGAACTGGGTAGTGACATATTCTGACATGTTTTAAAAGACTCACCAGGGCTGATGGGGAAACTAGGCAGGAGGCTAATGCTGAAGCTAGGGTTGAGAGAAGAACATTTGAGAAGCTGGATTGATAGGAGCACTGCTCTGCAGGGATGGGTGCATGGTCTCAGAGAAACAGAGAGCCTGTTTTGGGGACCTCTGCAAGGAGTTAAGTCCAGTTTTTATCTGAGGGACAGTACCTAAATGCTGGAGTAGAACAGGAAACTTATTATCTCCAGGATGGCTGCAATATTGGTACTTACCTCTTTTAGCACAGTAGGCCCCAGAAAGTTAAGGTGTGAAGGTTCGGGAGCCCCTGACCTCATTCCTGAGTGGGGGCCAGGATGGGTCCTTTCTCCTGAGCAGGTGGTCTTCTGTTTGGAAGGGATTGGTCCCCCAGCCCTCTTGCTTTTACAGAACTGACTCTGGGGCTTAACCCCTCCTAGACATAGCACTGTAGTGATACGCCTGCAGAGAGCTGCCCTGACCCTCACCATGCCCCTCCTCAGCCATTTCCTTATACTGCACATAACATGGGCTCTACCTCACACCTCAGCCATGCACCCTGCAGGCAGGCTGTTCCAGGCCCTGTGTTCACTCTGGTGAAGTGGGGGGCTGCCTGGCCAGGATCCACACAGCTGGAGTCTGTCTGGAGCCTCTGTTAGCCCCTTCTCCTCTCTCCCTGCCAGCTCTGGCACCACTTGCTTCGTTAATGGAGAATTTGTCAGGTAATGGGGATAATTAGCACAGTGGGGGCCTAACTGGGTCCTGGAAAGAGAACAGAGAGCCATCCCAGCAGCCCCAGACATGATTGCTGGGCAGGCTTATTTTTTCTTGTCTGCATCTCTCTCCCCATCTCTTACATGTGTTTAATTTTTTCCCCCTCTTTGTGTAGAGAGAGTTGGCTAGGAGAAAAGACCCGTAAATTGCACCCTTGCTGGGCTAGTGCTGCAAAAGCTGGATAAGATTGTCTTCTTGGGCTGAATAATTTCGCTCTCCCCCCTACCCTCTTTGGGGAGAGAAGATCTGCTAAGCGCCTAATTCATTCCCCCCCTCCATATTTCCTCCCCATTCCCTCTCTCCCCCATACACCTCCCTTCTCCCTGTCCCCTCATGTAAAGAACTCACTGGCTCTCAATTGAATCTTTTTTACTGGTCTCAAGAGATGAGGATCTTGAAGGGTGATTATCTTCATTATAAATTATTAACTCTCTCATCAGCCAGATGGCTTCCCAGCCCATGGCTGGGAACTCCGGGCTGGGGAGGCCCGCTAGCCCAGAGAGGAGGGGGCAGGAGAAGGGAAGAGGCTAGGGGATTGGTGTATACGCTGCTGGCTGAATGGTCAGTGACCACAGCTTCTCAGGGTCCTGATTGTACCTGGGATGCTGTGGACCCTGTCAGCACCTTGCAAGACCTGAGTGCTGTGGTCTGTGGGGAAGAGTTTGTTGTTGTTGGGTTTTTCCCACTAGAAAACTCAGGGCTCTCTTGGGGATGGAGGCAAGATGGTAAGGAGGGTAGAGATTAATGCCATGAGTTGCTTTTGGTCTGAACCAAGGCATGGTAAGAAGGCAATATTTTTACCTTACATTGTGTAGTTCTTTGTCTCCTTTGATATTCACCACATGCTGGGAGGTATATCCATTGTTCTCTGACCTTACAGGGAAAGAAACTACAAACTGGGTAGGTCACAGAGCTTCCATAAGAGATGTCCCAGAAGCTACTGGACACCCCTTGAAACATATTCAGTACCAAATAGGTCTGTGCGCAGAGTGCAATGGAGTCCAAAGGAGTGAGAGTCACCTCCATAGGCTTTCCATTGGTCCACAGTTACTAAAAAGGTAGAGCTTCTGACTCCTAATCTTGTGGTCTTTCCCTCATAGTAGACTTCTTCCCAGTTGCCCACCCACTCAACTTTCAAGTCTCCATGCAAGTGTCCCTTCTTCTGAGAAGCTTTCCCTGACCACACCAGCCCAGAGTGCTTTCTTGCTCCTTTGGATTCCATTGCACTCTGCGCATAGACCTATTCGGTACTGAATATGTTTCGAGGGGTGTCCAGTAGCTTCTGGGACATCTCTAGTGACTGGGAGGTTGTCTGTTTCTTAAGCTAAAAGTATAACTCTCCTCCTAGAACTTTTATTCATTGCACAGAATTCTATCCTTGAGGGCAATAAAGAGCCTGTGGGTTCTCTCTTCCAATTCCAAACTACTTCATACCCTGGAAGATGTTACACAAGCTATTGCTGAGTTGTCTCCATAAGCCCAAATACCCCACACCTCCTAAGATACTCAGGCATGACTCTTAACATTGTTTGTGCCATGGGATGAAATTTGAAAAGAGTCTGTCTATCCAGCTTCCTTCCTGAGCTGTCCTGTTGAGACACCATCGGCCTGCTGCTAGGATGAACTGTGAACATCAAGGAGAACAACAAAACTTGCAGTGGCAGCAAACATTTATTGGAAACTCATCTGTGCTGACCACTTTCCTAAGGGTTCTAATGCTGTAATAAATGCCTTCTGATGGTAATTCATTACTATTAACATCTCCATTTTATAGATGAGACAACCAAGGCACAAATAGGGTAAGTGCCTTGCTCAAGGTCACAAAGCCAGCAGATAGTAGGTCTAGGGATTTGAAGCCAAGAAGTCTGGTTCCAGAGCCCATGCCTTTAACCACTATCCTGTACTGCCTCTGTGAAAAGGGCACTTACACTAGCATCAGTGCCCACACACGGCAGTACCTGCCTCTTAAATTTGATCTACCTCTTCATATTATTTAGGCTCATGTATTTCCTCTCTACTAGTATATAGTGCTTTGTAGGGTTTCAGTTATTTCTTATTTATCATTATAACCCACACAAGATGCTCCGTGAATTTTGGTTTTAAAAAAGTTAGCAGAATGAATTCCTTTCCATTCGATGTCCTCCAGGCTACCTATAGCACTCTCAACAAGTGGGACTCAGCATAAAAATCTAGTGGCCAGCACCAGATAAACACAGATGGTCACTTTCTTTTCCCTCTAAGTTCTATTTCAATTAATGCAGGCTAAAATTGCATTTGGTTATCTGCCAGTCATAGCATGCCAATGATATATATCGAACATCTTGTCCATTTAATTCTCCAATTCTTGTATGTCATAGTGTTAGAAACTGTACTGTATATCCTTATGGGTTGTTTATTTTGGATGATAAAGTCATACAATTTTGTATTTATCTTCATCAAATTTTGTCTTGTTATACACAGGGGCTTATCTAAGGCTGCCGTGATCTTTTGGGATCCCCACAGTGTCATTTGGCATAGTCCCGCTTACTGTCAGTTTATCCACAAATGTGACCAGTGAGCTCTAACCCTTTTTATACAAATTTTTGATGGATTGGGGAATAGGATAAGGCCTGACCTCACACTAGAGACCTGTCTGCAGACTAACTTGGGTTCACCACTGCACCTCTTTGGCATGCTGTTTTTAGCCAGAGGCAAGTCTTCTTGATTCTGTCCAGCTTACATTTCTCATATCAGGAAAAACTTTCCTAATGACTGGCTGACGTCCATATAAATTATGGCTTCCATGTGACTCTATTATAATAGATTAGTATTTGTGACAGAAAGGGAATTTATGTCAGCCTGACACAGCCACCTCTTATGGAAAACTTAGTTTTTATAGAAAGAAATATGCTATATTTCAAGATTTTCATTAAAGAAGTCTCTTCTTTTCCTACCCCCATTTCAGCACAATATAAACTTCAAATGCCCTTCTCTATGGGCCCATTTTGATAGATAGGGATTGAGGTCCTCAGAGCCTGCCTTCTGTTTCCTGAGACCTTCTTAGAAGTAACGGTGGTGAACTTAGGATGGGCGCGCATGCTGGTTGAGGAATCTCTAAGACTAGAAGCAGTTCAGAAGATTTCAGAGGAAGAAGAGAGGGTGGAAGGAGGGGGTTGTTCTTAGACATGATAAAATTGTGAAAAAAAGGAGAACTGGGGTATGGAGTGGAAGAGAGGACTGTGAGCTCCTGTTTCAATACATGGTGGAGGCTTGCCCATATTTTCTTGGATGAGAAGTTGGCTTTGACTTGAGGGATCTGTAACTAGGGGGCTCCAGCCTACAAACAGGAACCATTGACAATTTTCTTTAAAACTTTTCTTCAGATAACATCATAAAAATAATAGATTAACACATATTATGTGTCAGATATTGAGTTCTTTTTATTGAAGAATAACACACATGTGGAAAAGTATATAAAATCATAAGTGTAAAGCTCAATGCATTATCACAAACTGAACACACCAGTGCAACAGTACCCAGATCAAGAAACAGAACCCCAGAAACCGCTTTTAGCCACTTCCAGTCAATAATTACTCTCAGGGTGGAGTATGTAACTAACCACTCTTCTGACATTTAATATCATGGCCTAATTTTCCCTCTTATTGTACTTTATGTAAATGGAGCACATGCAGTATTTGTTTTTTGTGCCTTATTTTGGTCAAAGTTATGCTTCTAAGATCCATCCATTTTGTTGTCTGGAGTTATAGACCATTCATTCTAAATGCTATATAGTATGTCACATGAATAGACCACAATTTATTTATCCATTCTATTGTAGATGATCATTTGGTTATTTTCTAGTTTTTTGGCTGTTGTGAATAGTGTTGTTATGGACATTCCTGCATATATTCTCAGTTGGGCATATGTAAGATCTCTGTGGGTACCTAGGAGGGGAATTGAGTCATGGGGTGAAAACATTCAACTTTAGTAAATAGTGCTACATGATTTTTAAAAATACCTGTCTCTCTCTCTATTTTTTGGGTTAATAACGTTCATAACTATCCTCTGAAGTAGATATTATTCCCATTTGTTTGGGTAAACAAACAAAGGGTCAGAAAGTTGCCTAAGCTTAAATAGTTATAGTAATGACAGAGTTGGGTTTTTCAACAGGAACTTTCAACAAGTTCCTATTTTTCATCATCCTGTGCTGCTTCTATTCTTGTAGAGAATTTATATTTTTACCTCCCTCACTGCCTGCAGTTGAGCATTTGCCATTGCATTGAGGAAGAGAGGTCTAAGTATATGAGGCTGCCCTGACTGTGCAGGACAGGGAAGGATAGAGTTTGGTTGGGGGTGTGAGTTTCTGAGGCTGTTGGACAAGGATGAGCTGCTATCAACCTCCAAAGCCCTTAGAGAAAGTGAGCAATGCCTAATGCCTTTGCCCAACTCCATGGGCAAATGGGGGTATAGAACACTGGTGGGGTGGGGTGGGAAGAGTGTGTGTCTCAGGTCACAGACAGCTCTGCCAGGCAGGGGTTGCTATATGAGATGTAAGCTTCTGTTGACCTGCCCATGATAAAGTGTTTCTGAAGGTCAAATATTAGGAATGTATCAGTCAGGGATCCTAAGCACAGCTTAACTCAAACTTCCTTAAGCAAAAAAAAAAAAAGTTTTCTTTTAAGCAAAAGAAAAAAAATTGGGACACCTATAATGAGAGTCTCAGGATTCACCGGGCTTTGGGCTTGGCTGAATCTAGGTGCTTAAAAACAAAAACATCACTAGAAATTTGACTTTGTCAATCTTTTGGATCTCCTTTCTTCTTTGCTGTTTTCATTCTTAGATAAGATCATTCTGGATGGTAAACAATAGTATCTCCCATCAACTGTGGATTTCCCTCAAACAGTTTAACAACCATGAAAGAAAACCAAAAGGAAAGGTCAACAATTTCAGCCAAAATCCTAGGGTTAACTCTACTTTGAGCCATTTGGGATAAACAGGGCCAGACCTAAATTTATCACTGTGGCCAGAAGATTGAAACATCCTAATTGGCTAAGCTTGGACATTTGATCTGGAATTGGAATGGACCTCATGTACAGGACATGGACTCAGATTGGAGGAGTAAATTGGAGTACTTCTGTAACCTGCAAACAGGGGATGTGGGGTGGATGAAAGGAGGGCAGGCAAAACCAATAGAGAACCATACTAGAGATTTTCCAGTTCTAGTGAGTGGCTTAAGAAAAAGTTAATGAGAATGTTCTAGTGGGGAAACCGGCAAGCCCAGTCATGGGGACTGTGGCATTTCAACTAGCGCTGGGCCTGAGACCAGCCAGCATCATGTCTTTCCAACTGACCTTGGTTCCAGACATCGTCCTGACCTTTCTATGGGTCTCTCTTAATCCCAGTTAAAACTCCTTGGTAGTCGGTTAAGGGAGCAAAGGAACTGGAAAGAGGGAATGAGGAGTGCAAATGGCAACCAGATCTCCTGAGCTGTCCCTGTGGCCAACAGCCCATATGTCAGAGTTGAATAAACCCCCACCCCAAGCAGCCGGATTGTGAGACATTTGCAAGGATGGTAACCCTACATAAAAAGTGTGCATTGGATAATTATGTAAATTAGCTGGCAATTAGATAATGTCAGTCACTTTTGCTCTCCCTCCTTCTTGATTCCCACACAACAGATGAGCTCCTGCACGGCTGGCCTAGGGCCTCCATCCAGGCTCTGGAGTAAAGCACCAGCATCCGAGGCAGCTGGGCCCTCCTCCGATGGCTCACAGAGGTGGTGGAGGGGCTCCCTGGCTCCAGTTTTCCCATTTCCTGTACCTGGCCTGACCCCTGGCTATAGAGGACAAAAGAATAAGTGTTGAGTGGCAGTTGGCTCAAGGCAAGGGATGTTTGCTACATTGCCTCCAGCTATTGGCTGTTTTGGCTATTTCCCAGAAGCAGTGGGGCCATAATGCAAGAAAGAAACAAAATGGCTTTAGGAGAGAATGTGGGCAGACCATAAGGTGTCAAGTTTATATAAATCCAATTATGACATTAACAGTCCTGTTACCAGATTCTTTTTAGCGCCTGTGGAAAAGAAAGCTTAGTTTTCCTCAATCAGCCTTTCAACCTCCCATGATGCAGGGCAGGGGAAAAGGTAGTCCCTCCGGTGCTGGTCTTGGCTGGAGGGGAAGGATTGAGGGTCTGATGAGAGATGCTCACTAGGCAGGATAGAGTGGCAACCCTGAAGTAGGCTGGGTAAATTCCCACCATCTTCTCTCATGGAGAAGTGTTCCTGGGGCAGCATGGTTCTCCTTATTTCATGTGCTCCTTTGCTCTTTGGTGTTCAGAGAAGTAGGGACTCAGGATTGCTGTGATTGTGTAAAGTGGGGTGATATCTAGATAGCTGTATGGAATAGAGGTCAAATGATCCAAAGAGATACTCTTCAGCTTCTGTTTTTGCTGCTCATCCTTTGTTCAAATGTTAACTGAGCACTGTTCCCTGATAAGGCACTGGGACAGCTATGGTAGTGAAGCAGCACTTGCTTGCTCCCCATCTAATGGTGTGGTTGCTGGGCTCTTAATCTCTGTGCTTTTCCTTTGAGGGGAAGAATGGTACTTCATTCTGCTTTAATCCCAGGAGTGACTGGAATGAATTAGAATTCAATAAATAGTTGAATTGAATTAAGTAATTTAATTCATACAGACAAATAAATGGCTTTTGGAAACCTGGAGGTGAGTTAATTGTCTAGACCAGTTTAAAAGATTCTGGGCTGTCTACTTAGACCCATTAGAAATCAGTCTTTGTGAGTAAAGGTAGAGGGTCTTCCATATCCCTGCTCACCCACAATACTGGGTCCTCCATTTGAATGTCCTTTCCTTCCATGAGATTCCCACTGGCTTTAGCTGTCTGAGCCTGGGCCTTGCCTGTTGGCCAGTGGATTCCTTGGTCTAGACCACCAGAAGAAAGCATCAAGCGGAATGCTCTTCCTAGGGCGTGAAGCTTTCAGGTAGTGCCATTGAGAAAACACTTTCCCAAGCCTCCTGGGCTCACATACCAGGAGCCCCATCAGGCACACTGTGACTTTTACATTCTCAGCTCATCAATAATTCCAGGCCTCAGATACCCAGTACAAGAGACTTGCTCTCACTGTTCATGTCTGCCTTGCTTCCCCTCCTCTGCCCTACCCATCCTTTAAATCAAATGCTTGACTGAGGAGAGAGTGTGGGGAAGCAACCGTCCTCTGAACATATCCAAAAGGGGCTCCTTCTCCACAATTTGATTTAAGGAAATACATGGATGTGACAGGTGTTGAGACAAGGGTTTCCTTTCTCCCTGGGATATACCTTGTGACTTCCTTTGCAGACCTTATGCAATGATTTCATTCTTAGAGATTGTATCAGGTCTTGTGAACTAGTTTGCTGTTATCTACCTCTGACTTCATGTCTTGTGCTTAACCACTCCAACAGCATCTGCCTCCTTGCTCCTCAAGCATACCAGGTCTGCTCTGGCTCCAAGACCTTTGCAATATTCTGAAATCTGGAACACTCTTCCAAGATATTTACCTGGCTAATTCCTTCACCCACTTTCAAATCTTTGCTTAAATTTTGCCTTCTCAAAGATTCTGATTTGTGTTGTTAGTCGATTTCCATGGTGTAAATATTCCTAACACCTTCAATTTCATGTTACTAAAATGATATCAACCAACTCGAACATTTCTAACATTTTAACAATTGGCTTTCATGAACTGTTCTGAGCTGGTGCCAGCATACCACTGTGTCCAGGTCCCAGCTAAGTGTCCCCTGAACCACTGAGGGTGCCCATCTCATACTTTGGGAGACCCTGCTTGGATAAAACCTCTTACAGAGCAAAGCTTTTCCTTACAATGGGTTTAATCAGCCTCTTGTTGATTGGATTGGTTTGTTCATTGGGAATAGTTTAAGGAACCTATTTATGAACCTGGTTAAGGAGCAGTGTCTTCTTTAAAGCAGGGATAATAACTAGCTTTGCTGATGCAGTCATCGTAAAAGTAGTAGATGGTAATGTTCTGATAGAGACCATGGTGCAGTATCAAATATGCCAGTTAACAAGGAGCAACTTGCACAGCCCTTGGAATTTATACTCATTGCTCTCCTCTGAACAGAAAACTCTCAGCCTCATGTGGGCCAGAGTCTGGGCTGGACGTTGGCATATGTCCAGCCACTGTGAAATAAAGGTGATATATGCTCGGTCTATGGTGTTCCTTAACTATTTGGTTGTTATCCATTCTGCAGTTTTCATAATTTGTTTGTTACCACCATGTTTTTAAATACTGTTCCCACTCCACAGACATAAACACACTCACATACACAGACACACTTTCACAATCCCTCTTTCCACCCCTTCCTGTTCCAGAAATAAAAAAAAAGGAAACTGTGTGTAGTTGATCACCTACTATGTGCAAGCCTCAGGCTAGAATCTTCCCACACTTGACTTCATTTAATCCTCTCTTACACCTTGGAAAGAGGCTACTCTTTTATCTACTCTATAAATGAGGAAATAGAAGCCCAAATAGATTAAGAAATTTGCTTAAAATTCTACATATAGGAACTAGTATTCAAACTCAGCCTTTTACTTTTTTTAGGCCTCAAACACATATTTTTTTTGTAATACTGTGTCCATTTAAAAAAAAAATTTGATGAGCAACGAGTTTTTTTTAAAATTTTTTTTCCTGCCTCAGCAGGCACCAGGAAGTGAACCTGGGTCTCTGGCATGGCAGGTGAGAACTCTGCCACTGAGCCACCGTTGCACCGCCCAAGAGCTGTTTTTGCTCATTGCTCACCTTTTAATGTATTTTCATTGATTTGTATAAATGAGAATCTGTCTTAAGCTTCCTACACCAAAACACAAGGTTGTCAAATTGAAAAAGAAATATCTGAAACGATCAATACCATTTTCTTTCACTAGATAAATAGGTAAAAATTCTGTGTGTGTGTGTATACATGTGTGTGTATGAGTGTATAACATGTTAGCATTTATCTTAAAAATGATGTGATGGTTACACAGCATTGCGAATGTCCTAAATGCCACTAAATTGTCCACTTTAAAATGGTTAATAGTTAATTTTTTGCTGTGTGAAGTTTATCTCAATTAAAAATAATAAAATTGGGCTTTATGACCCTATAATCTGAATATGATCATAAGAAATGTGCTGGTATGATTTTCGGAGTTTTATACTCTTTTTTTTTTGCATATAGAAAAACTGTACATATTAGGAGCTGGGCTTAGGGTCATGCAATAGGCTCAGGGAGAACCAGGCTTCCCTACTGTTTAAAGTGAAAAGTGCAGTGGGAATCACTGGAGCAGCCTGGTTTACAGTCAGCACTGTATTAATATTTGTAGAATAGGATGCAGTGTTTCCCCGATACATGGCCCTAATCTTCCGCTCTGTCTCTCCTTTCTCCCTCTTCTCCCCACAGGTCTTCTCTCTGGAGCCCTGGAAGGCCACCCCATGCAGCCCGAGTCTACCTCCACCCTTCCCTGGGCCCTGCTCTGTCTGAGCACTAGGCGTCTCGCTGCCCCCTTCCCTGTGGCCCCCTGCTACTAGCAGGTAGAACTGCAGGACTGGCCCTTGGCCTGTTTCTAACTTTTACCTGGCTCAAGTCACTGCTCATTCCTCCTCCATCACGGCACCCCCAAGCCCAGCCTTCTCCCCGGCCCCCCTGGCTGGGGTATTTGGGGGTCCGTTGGGAGGAGTGCGTTGCTGAAGACTTCTCCTCACCTGCTGTGCACCTTTGCCTCCTTGAATCAAGGCCTCCGGATCCACATGGATAGCTGAGATCTTTTCTTGGAGAAAGACTTGCCTCCTCCATCCAGCCCCTCACATTCTCCACTTGACTTTCCTCCTTTTCTGCTGTCCTGTCTTTTTCCCCTGCCTCTTCCTGTTCTCATTGAACCTCTTGCTCGTGTACCCATCTGGGATGGTCTTTCTTCACTTTCCTGCTTCTTCACCATCTCAAAATTTATAAGTGTCCCTCCTTTCTCTTGTGTGCTCTCAATCCCCCACCCAACCTTTGTCTCATCTTCCTCTATCCTATCCACTGCCAAAGGGAGACCCTCCACTGAGGACTATTCCTTGGCCTGCCTGCTCCTCTGGGCTCTGTCCCAGCAGCCACAATGAGCTTCACCTTCCACTCGGCTTTCTTCACCCTGAAGGTGAGCATCCTACTGGGATCCCTGCTGGGGCTGTGCCTGGGCCTCGAGTTCATGGGCTTCCCCAACCAGTGGGCCCGCTACCTCCGCTGGGATGCCAGCACACGCAGCGACCTGAGCTTCCAGTTCAAGACCAACGTGTCCACTGGGCTGCTCCTCTACCTTGACGATGGTGGTATCTGTGACTTCCTCTGCCTCTCCCTTGTGGATGGCCGTGTTCAACTCCGCTTCAGCATGGACTGCGCCGAGACCAGTGTGCTGTCTAAAAAACAGGTGAATGACAGCAGCTGGCACTTCCTCATGGTGAGCCGCGACCACCTGCGCACGGTGCTCATGCTTGATGGCGAAGGCCAGTCTGGAGAGCTGCAGCCCCAGAGGCCAAACATGGATGTGGTCAGTGACTTGTTCCTTGGTGGAGTCCCTGCTGACATACGACCTTCTGCCCTGACCCTTGATGGAGTACAGGCCATGCCCGGCTTCAAGGGATTTATCCTGGATCTCAAATATGGCAACTCAGAGCCTCGGCTTCTGGGGAGCCAGGGTGTCCAGTTGGATGCTGAGGGACCCTGCAGTGAGCGTCCCTGTGAGAATGGAGGGATCTGCTTTCTTCTGGATGGCCACCCCACCTGTGATTGTTCTACTACTGGCTATGGTGGCAAGCTCTGCTCAGAAGGTAAGGCCCTCTTCTTCATCCCTCTCTTGCTTGAGATCCACCACTTACAACTAATAGAATCCAGTTGTGTCACTGAAGTACTTCTTTAACTGTATGTTAGATAATGGGGCCCCTTCCTCTGAGGAGGTAGTGGAAATCCTTCATTGGTTCTCAATGGAAAGTTCATCAGATCCCAGCAGGAAGAAAATCTTGGTTGCTCAACCATGGGCTCTGAACATGTTTAACTGTTCTCAAAGGGTAGATAGAGTAGACTGCAGAGTTTGTATGCCACCTTAGCTCCATCCACTGCAGCACCGTTGGAGCTACAACTGGTTTTAGTGGAATCAGCACAGGGCAAGAAATTAGGTAGAAATTAGCATAGTAGCTATCTCTGGCCCTCCTGACCCTTGACACTTGGGTACCTGGGAATGAATGGGAAACTCTACCTGTGCAAAGAAGAATGAGGGTGGAAAGGGTACATGCTTGGCTTTGGTGTAAATCTAGTATTTCAGCTGTGCCCTTTTTCTCACACTCTTCTGGGTGGTGTCTAGAAAGTAGATGATATATATGAGCATTGACCTTCCTGCCTCCTCATTCTAGCAATGAGTATTTTTCATATGAGGTCACTCTTTAGATGTAGTTTCCTTTCCTGTTGTCTGCATGTACTGAGAACAGTGTCTTAAGAAGAGAGATTGACAGGAGCCAAGACCCATGGGAGCTGTAATATTCCACATAGCCTGGAGAGCTTCTCAAGTTCATCTACAGCTTCCCAGAGAGAGGAAAGGAAGGCCTTGTGCCCAAGGGCTTATGCTACCCTTAGTTTGGTCCCCAAAATCTGACTGCTTTGGATTAGATCTAAATGGCCCAGATTTTATTTTGAAAAATACTTAAAATTCAAATTTCTCTACTCCTAAACTCACCAAATGTTTGGGTTGGAAGAATATTTGATGTGGCAAAGTATTTTGAACTGACCACATGGCGTATGTGTTAGGAACTTGGAATGAGAAAGAGGCAAGGAAGTTACATTTCTCTCTATTCTTTTGGAGTTAAGCACTGAATCCTTCCAGGGAAGTTTTTTGCTCCCTTTCCAAGCTGGCCTCTTCATGGAGGTGGTAGGACAGTATAAAGCAGGATGGTAGTCCTCAGTCTTGGCTGCACAGTAGGATCACCTGTGGGATTTTGAAACATCCAAGACCAGACCCAGATCAATTAAAACCCAATCTCTGGGTGCCACTCAAGCATCAGTATATATTTAAAGCTCTCCAGATTATTCTAATGTACAGCCAAGTTTGAGAACCAACTGGTACAGGGGGTGAGGGAAGATATGGGTGGGGCCAAGTGAAGGTCTTAACCACCCATTCCCAGAATCCGTCCCTTCAAATGAGGCCCCATAGCCTTGGAATTTGTCATTAAGGATCTGCTTATCTGTAGGTTCTCCTTAAATATCCCAGAACAACCCAACCTCTGAAACAGATTGTGCTTGTTATGAAGTTTAGCCACCAGTTGCTTTAAAAATTTAAAAATATTAATTAAAATTAAAGTTTATTTCACAGGTGACACATGCTGGAGACTAGGACACATTGAAGACCTTGCTTGAGGTCTTTGGGCTGTTATAGGAGCATTCCCTTGGTCTCTGATGCTTCTTTCCTCTCCTGGCTTGGGCACTGTGTCCTTCCTGTGGGTGGGCTGTAGAAAGGGAGATGCCAGATGTATCTGCTGTCCTTCTCTGGCCTCTATTCCCTCCCACTGAACACACTGGGAAAAGGGGTGCAGAAGAGGGGCAGAGGGAGCTCAATTTAAAGTCACATTGGGAATGTTGCTGCTGAAGTGCTTCTCACATGCAGGTGCCTTCTGGAGCTGATTGCTGTTCCAAAGCTTTCTGGCTTTGGAGAAAGTTCTGCCTGAAGATGCTGACATGATCACATGTTTTCTCATTCGCCCAAAGGATCTGTTCTGTTCTCAGAACTGGCATTCTTCCTTTCTAGCGACCAGGGTGTATGCAAGTGTGTTAACTTACTGATTATCCTTGATTGCATTTTTTCGTATGTGTTTAAAAAGCACTCATTTCCTCCAAGCAAGTTTGAATCAGCGTTTTCAGCAGGAAGACTCTTTATGCTATATATGTATACAATATGTCTTATTTCTCTCTTTCTCTTTTTTTTGTTTGTGTTTTGTTTCTCCCCCAGTCTCCAGTAGAATTTCTTCAGAGCAGATTGTATACAGTCACTTTTTTATAGCTATATGCATTATGCATATTTTAATGATAGTCTTTTTTCTACAGGGTTGAGACCATCTCATGGCTAAGGATTGATACCTCCATTTGTGGAAGGTGAACACACAGTATAACTCATTTATCCCCTTGATGCATAAATAGAGTAAATAAACTTTGTAGTAACAGTACTGTTTGTTTAGCCTGGAACAGAGCAGTGCAAAGGTTGAGGTAAGAGTGGATGTTGGGGGAGGTAACAGAACTTACTGTTAATAACTTGGAGCCTATTGATCTCAGTAATTGTCATCATGTCTGAGCAATCACAAAAATACATTGCATGATTTCTCATTCAAAAATATTTCTATTAGAAAATATTTCCCCTTCTTTCCACACACAGTTAATTTCTAGAAGAGTAAGAGGGAAAAACTGACCTGTAAAATGTTAAGGGAAAATAATCACAGCAGCTGCTAAGTGTCAAGCAGTTCTGCATAAAACAAGATATGTAGCCTAAACAAATGCCTGCCCATTTTCCTAGAGATAATATGGGAAGGTGGGTAGTGAGGATACATCTATTCACTCCCTGACTCTTCCCCCATTTAATTAAATTGCACACGTCACAGAACTGAAACTGGGGACCTAGGTACCAGGCATCTGATTGTCCTGATTTGCAAGGTGGACTCTGCCATTTGATTGTGTGAAGGCTTATACCCAGTTTGGAAGATTCATTTTGCACTTCATGCTTTAGCAGTTCAAAGAGCGGAAGAGCTGGGAGGAGTCCTGCAGTTAAAGATGGATGAAGTCAGAAACTGTTGGAGGCAACCTCTATGGTCCATTTGCTTCTAGCCAGCCTGTGGTGTTGCTGTATGCTGGGCCTGTCTGGCTCCCCTCTGTTCCTTGATGGCCTTAGCCCGCCTCCATGCTGTACCCTAGGAAGATTGCACAGATGGGTCCATCTCCTTTTTTTTCTAATGTGCTTTGTACTATTTTGACCATGAGTTGGGTATCTTCTCTAGGTAAAGCCCAGGAGATACTGGAGATACTTGCTATAGGAGAGTTGGAATGCATCTGTATCTTCTCTTTCATGAAGTGAAGAACTATAAGCTCTGGCTGCAGAATGAATTCCATACAGTTTGCTTGGGAATACTTCACTCCAAGACTCCAACCCAGTCAATAGTCACATTTAACATTATTGTACATGGTCGAAGGACACGATGTCCCAGATTTTTACTTCTGGGTATTATGTTTTTAAATAAAAGGTTTTGATGCTCAACTTCAGACTTGTTCATGTTGACATTTAATCTTGCCTTTTTCAGTAAGGATCTTGGAGGACAGAAGAAGTGCAGATAATCCAAAA
The DNA here is from genome assembly GCF_023851605.1 of Tamandua tetradactyla. Taxonomy (NCBI): domain Eukaryota; kingdom Metazoa; phylum Chordata; class Mammalia; order Pilosa; family Myrmecophagidae; genus Tamandua; species Tamandua tetradactyla. Next base: position 37,661,378 of record NC_135338.1, read on the forward strand.
TGATTTAAGGGTTATGCACATCTGGTTTGGGCTGTAGTCTGAGCTGTGGCATATTCACTCGCTTTTTGGTTAGTTCACTTTGCTGTTATGGGCAAGTTTGAAGGTCACTGACTGATGAAGAGGCCTCCTGTGCTCCCTCTAGAGAGCAGACCCCTCCTGTGTCATTGAGAATTTATTACTTTGAAAGGAATTAAGCTTGATTGTTTATTTTTTAATGCATTTTTAGTTATGAATGCACGTGAATTGAATTTCCCAACAATCTTATGGTTACAAAGAATGGGTTCATTGCCAAGATGTATGAATTTCGGTACCGCTTTCCCTGAAGTGTTGATTTACATGAAGTCAGCCTGTTGTAGGTGGGGTGGGACCAGGGAAAGACCGAGAAGTTCTCTACAACTTGATCTGTATTCTTGAAGTTCATTACATGTGACTCCCTGTGGCATATGTCCTTTGTGTGGCCACATTTTTAGGTTAGTTCAGTCACCTAAAATTTAGGTTAATTTAATTTTAGGTTAGTTCAGTAATGAAGAGGCATGAGGTCCTATTCAGTTGGCAAAGAAAATGTTGATTCATTTGTATGTATTATCTTTTCCTGCTGATTTGAACAGGTGCTGAGACCAGAAGCTGCTTGTCTCTCAGCTCAGCATTCAGGTGTTGGGATCCTATAGTGCCCTGTAGTGGTGGGTGTTGGTGGTAGGGTACAGAATTTCATTACGAACACACTGTTGTGTGGTACCCACCAACGCCCCATCCCCCTTTCCTCCTGCTGTCTGAAGCTGACATCCTACTCGGGTTGGTTTGATGGATGGCTCAACAGTACCGTGTGGCCTTGACATGCCTTCTTGAAAGTGAATTTCAATTACTTTTCTTTGTATTGAGAATTTGGTGACTTCCTTCCCCCCTCCCCCATCTCTCAAAGCTGGAACATGGATAGAATATAGCACCAAGAAGAGAATGGTTATGTCTGGGCATTTACTGAAGTCCAAAGACAATGGGTAAGATGGCAAAAGTACTAGTGATTACCCCCGCTGGATCCTCCTGCATGTGTAAATACATGGTCCTCTCCTGTCCCCAGTCCCCTGACCACTGACTGGAATTGTAACGTGTCACTGGTCCTAATCTTTGTCAACCCTGAGTGGCTTTAGGCATGGTCGTGGTGGGGGAGAGGTGAGAAATCAGAGGATAAAGAATAACTCCTTTTGGGATCCTTCTCTCTGGTATGGAGAAGTAGCACAAAAGCGGGGTCTTGAAATGTACACAAAGGAGGGACTGCTGCTTCTGAAACTTGATTCCCCACCCAGCCTTTAGGCTTTAGAAGGGACCAGCTTCAGTTCTTCACCAGCCCAACCTGCCAGCAGGGGCTGCGGCGAAACCGAGCCTGAATAGGGGTCTGATTGCTCCTCTTTCCTCCAAGTGAGATTTCCTGGGTATGCTGTATGCTAAATGGCAGAGCAGCCGCCTGCCACTTGCTCTAATTATCCCTCTTTTAACTGCCAAGAGAAGAGCCATTTTTTATAATTCCCCCACCCCCCACCCCCAACCCCCTAATAGCAGCTCTCCCTCCTTTAAAGAAATAAAACCCATCTTCCTTTTCCCCCCTTTAGTGGGGTGAGAGCAGCGTCTCCCTTTGCAGAGCCTGTATGCCAGCTGCTTGGCTTTGCCTCGGTTGAAAGGGGATGGGTGGTGGGGCATGCTGTGGTCCAAATCCAGCAAGGTTGAGGGTCATGCAGGCATTTTGCCAGGAGCCTTGGAGGGGCACAGTGAACTTGAATTTGCATTTGGTAATGAGATACCACAGGCCCAGTGCTCGGGGTTAATTGTCTCCCAGGCCCCTATCTTCCTTCGCAGGCTCCAGTTTCAGAGGCAGCCGCCGGTCAGCTGGGCACTGTCCCTCCTTCACCGGTGTGGGCTGCGCATGTGGGACTGGGCGAAGATGCCCAGATGTGCCCTCCTCCTGTTCCCCTGCAGTCTGTGGGCCCGAGGGCAGGTCCTTTGCTGAGAAGTCCCAGAGGTAGAATTGGAGGGAGAGGCTTGGGGCAGGGCTCTGAAGGGCTCTTCCTTGGACAAAAGATTATTGAATACTATTTTGCGCCTGACATTTTAAGTGCTTTATATACATCGTTGTACATGATACTTATAACACTCCTATGGAGTTGCTATCATTAACTATCCCCATTTTACAGATGAGGAAACAGGAGGATCAGAGAAATTGGAGATTTGAGCAAGGTTTAGTGTAGTGGTTAAGAGCATAGCTGCTGGAGTGAGAAATGTCTGGACTTAAATTCAGGCTTGTTCACTTACAAGCTGTGTATCTTTACAGGTTTTTGGAATCTCAGTGTCCTCATTAATTAAAATAATAATAAGAAGAATAAGAATAACAGCCAAGAATCAGAGAGCCCTTGCTCTGTGCCTGCACTGTTTTAGCTGCATTGCATGTATCAGGTCTTGTAATCCTCAAAACCAATCTATGATGTATTATTATGATTTCACTTTGTAGACAAGGAAGCTGAGGGACAGAGAGGCTAAATAACTGCTCCATGATCACACAGCTAATCAGAGGCAAAGCTGGCTCCAGAACCCAAACTCCATGCTATCCTGCCCCTCCTTAAGTTGGGATACTAAGAAATCATACATTACAGGATTGTTGAGAGCATTAACTGAGATAAAACTTATACATTTGTCAACAAAGTCCTGGGAAACAGCAAGTCCTGACTCTGGGCTTCTGGTCTCCTGGAGCACATAAGAACGAACCAGGCACCAATTTGGTTTCACAGAAGATTTGAAGTTTTCTTTTGGGTTACCTGCACCTCTCCTGTTTACCTTTATCCCAGTGTGAAAGGTGGTATAGATAAAAAGAAAGGATTTGCATGGTCATTTGGCCATAGCCCAAAGTTAGTGATGGTTGGACCATATTTGGAGCATTTTACCTACAAAAATGGTGTTCTGGCCCCCACAGCAACCTGCAGAGGCAGGTAGGGCAGGACCCTGAAGACGTTGAGGGGACCCAGACCCTGAGGTGCCCTTGAGCTTGTCATGGACAGAGGCTGTGAAGCTTGGGTCCAGGTTGGGCAGGTGGGACCTGAAAGCCCAGATCCCCAGTGCCACACTGCGCCTAGCTCCCTTCATTAACACAAATGGCCTGTGACACCATTGTGAAATGGAGCATTGCCTTCCTGGATGTGGATGATAAGCAAAATGTCAGACGCCTAGTGCAAGAGGTTATCAGCTTGGCTAGTCCCAGGAGCTTTGCTTCTCAGTCCTGACCAAAGCATCATCGTTCTCATAGGAGAAAGAGAGAGAGAGAATGAATGAGAATGAATATGAGGCACTTAATTCCCAATCTCAGGACCCTGGTTTTGAGGGAAGTGACTGCAGATTGGACCCGGGGGGTCCTGAAGCAGTTGGAGCACAGTGACACCACACTGGATCAGCGCTGGACCGGATGGCCTCTTCAGACTTACCTTTGCTTTCCCAGGTACCAGGAAATGCCCAGGACCCCACCCAGAGCTGGAGATAAAAGATGGAGTTCCTGGATTACTCCACCAGACTCCCTCTGGCTCTCCTTGCTTTGCCTTCCCCCTTCCTCTGTGTTTATTCTGCTCTTTTCTTTTGTGTGTGGGGGACAGGGTGTTATTACAGAGATGGATTTACCATGATTCTCACTTGCATGGGTCCCTCCAAGGCCCCCATATCTTATTTTGTTTTTGTAATTATGACTTGTTTTTCTTAAGGATCTCGGGATTTTGTAAGCTTTGGGCTCTGCCTTTGTGGATCTGCCTCTGACCCCCCCTTCATCACAGACAGGCTTTTCTTCATGACCAGTGGGAAAGGAAGGGTCACGGAGAGGAGATGTAGGAGGACCAAGGACATAAGGAATGTGGTTTGGGGAGATGCGGTGGGAGAAGACGGCCTCTAGGATATGCAGGTATTTGGACACCTTTGCTGTCAATTCAGAGAAACAAACTGGTGTTTAAACAGAGGGAGAACTCCGGTCCTCTTCCTGAGATATTTTCAGTTGAGGTTGTAATGTTTGGTTGAGCAGAGCACACTGGGGGGCTGTGTTCCCGGTTGCAGGCTGTGGCTGGCAGAGAAGGACAAAGCACTGTGATCTGCTTGGGAGCTGACAATGACAGTGGGTTGTCATCATGGTCGTTGTTTTCCTGAAATCAATGACTTTGGGTGACCTATTTAAAAGAAATGCAGGTCCCTCTTTAAATGTGCCATCATCTAGGTCTGCTCTCATACCCTGACTGTACTCCAGAAGTTTCCTAAATAATATATTTTCTGAAGAGGTTTTTTTTTTTTTAACCCAAGAAGTAGTACCAGCAACTTTGAAAAGTTTTAAAAATTGATCTCCTACTCATCCTGGCAAACTACCCAGTTCCATACTGAGATAAAACTTATTTTGCGTCTAGTCCTAGAAATTGTGAATGCTTTGAGCTTTTTAGGGATAAAACATTATGCTAGGTAAGGAACACAGGAGCCTAAATAGGGTGAAAGTGAAGGAAAGGCCATGAAGTGCAGGAAACACAAAGCTCCTGGGTCAAGTTTTCTACTATGAGATGCGTTTAGGAGGCATTTTGAGTTTTTTATTTTACTGAGGCTCTTAGTTAAAAGTTATCTGAGAAACTCCTTAGTTATCTATGTAAACGACTCTGAGGAGGTTTTCCTGCAGGTCTCAATGAGATGTTATTCATTTGATTATCTCCAGACATTTTTGCCTCTCGCCTGCAGATTTGGTTCTCCTAGAGTTCTTCCATTTGCTAGTGTGAAGTCTTTAGAGGACAGTCACAACTGTCCTATGGCTGTTGGCAAAGTTAGGACTAGTCTCCATTCTGAGTGGAAAGTACATTTCAAGGTGGATTCAATAGTCTATCTTCCAGATAAGATTGGAAGTATATTGCCTGCAGCCCTGGTGAATAGAAAAAGTACGGTGAGAGAGCATGTAGCTTATTTACTTAATAAATTGGTTTAAAATAAAAGAAGAGTACCATACTTACAAGGAGGAAAGAGCTAGAAAGCAAAGATGAAATCACCTGTCTGAGCCGAAGCAGCCAGAAGAGAGCTAGCAATGCTGGAAGGTCACCAGACACTCATGGTTTCTTTCTTGCTTCTCATTTTCTCAAGCTTCTTGCCTCTCTGGAAGGGCCCTCTAACCTGCATGGTAGGTCTTGATGGAGTATGGGACTGGAGAAGAGTAGACTTGGAGAATATTGAGCCTCCGAGCCATGGGATTCCTGAAAGACTACTCATCTTACAGTGCATTTGCTCGATATAGGTCAGGAAAGAAAAATTATAGTTTATCTGAGGTGATGTGCTATGAGGCCCTGTTTAGTTCCTAGGAGATACGCTGAAATTTGGGGGGAGGATTAGGAGGTTCTTCTTTGCATTGGGTCAAATTTGGCTTCCCAGTTACTTCCTCAATGGCCCTAATTCTGTATGAAGCAATCCCATCTTTGCAAAGGGCCATGTGCCCTCTGGAATGGACTGGTGGTAACATTTCTGGATGATGCGTTGTAGGAATAAACACTTATGTCTGGTAAAATTTGTAAGAGGTTCTCTAATATGGCACTACAATACACATACCACTGAGTTATTTAGAATTAGTTGCTCGTGATGAATCAAACAACGTGGGAGTAGTTTCTGTGGGAAGACATTCTGATATAGGCAGGTGATTCATGCTCCAATCATTTTGTTCTTGGTGATCTTGCCCTCTGAAAGGTTCATGGTTAGTTGTCATATCTCTGACTCTACTGTCTGTGCTGCATTTCATCCAAATATTCTGTCTTTCTCCATTCCCACCTTGGCTTATTAGCACCTCTGAATTTCCAAGGAACCACATGGAAATCCCAAATTGCTTGGTAATAAGCTGACTAATTCTAGAATGCTATGGAGAAAAGGGAAATGGAATTGGATTGGACTGCTTCATAAGCCTGTTCTTAGTAAACAGGGTCAGGCAACACAACAGGGATCAAAATTTTGCCAAAAAGCCTGGCAGAATTTTTTTTTTTTTAATGAGGGCATGAGTTGAAGTAGTATTGAGTAGCTGCTCTTGGAAAATGGCCTTAGAAGCCTCTGCCCTATTTGAAATGCTTCCTACTCTGCCAAGTTGCCCTGGGTACCCCATGTTTTTGGCACTGTTGGGTAGAAGTCTCCCAGGAAGAGGAATTAGGCAGGGTTCCCATGTTGGCATGGACTCTGGGAACCTGCCAAGCAAATTTCCTCCCACACCCTAAAGGGGATAAGACAAGTCTTGGCTTTTGACCACTTCTGTATTGACAATTGTTTTACTGACATAGCAGGGGAAAAAGGGGACCTCGTTCATAATTTCATAGTTTAAAAGAATTTAAAGAACAAAGCCCACCGACTTTTTTTTTTTTTTTTTTTTAATACATGGGCAGGCACCGGGAATTGAACCTGGGTCTCCGGCATGATAGGCGAGAATTCTGCCTGCTGAGCCACCATTGAACCACCCCCCACAGACTTTTGAATCCAAGCATTGAAACATACGTGGACTCCCTGACCATAGTCTCACTATCCAGGCTGGCTCCAAAGACTGCACATATGTGCTGGGGAATGGACATCACCATTTCATGTGTTAATGTGGTTGATGCCACATTGGTGGACGGTGGTTGGGTTTTAGTTGCTGTGGAAACTTCACTGTTTGCTTATCCTGATGTTGAATTTTCAGCCTTGTCTTAATGTGGATTGGGGTTATTTTTGCCCTGTGTAGAATATATAACCAGTGGCTCTGTTTTAATGTATCTCTTGGCTCCCTTTGGCTTTCATATCCTTAATGCAAGTTGCAAGTGCTGAGCTGGGTTGCCTGATTCCTGTTGCAAGAGTATATGTGAGGAAATGCTCTCTTTGAGAGCTGTCAGACATGAAACCAGGGGGAGATTCTGTTTCCTTTTAAGTAAAGCACATACAGTCTTGTGTGCTAGATGTGTCTCTAACATCTGACCAAAAGCAAGTGCTCAGTAAACGTTTGTCATCCAATAAAACATGTTACATTGGGGCATGTGTTTGTATTCATGTGTGTGTACACGTGTGCATAACCTGTGGGGTGGATGGGCAGGTTCCAGGAATATGAACTCAATAATGGCTGTTGATTACATGAATCAATGATGTCAAAGATGGCTTTAATCCTAGTGGCCTTGGCCTCAGTGCATAGTAGATACACCATCTCTCTTTTAACGGGAAAATTGGCATGCTTAGTGCAGGATAGTTTTCATTGAACCTCCATCAAGCACGTGCACATTCCCTTGTTTTAATCTAGTTTAATCTAGTCCACTTGTTTTTTTCGTGTTTACGAACCAGTGGTTTCCTGTGACAATTATAGGCAGCAGCCAGCGTGGGACTGTGTAAATGCTTGTGGAATGGCTGTTTGAGGCAAGCACATTTTGTTGTCACTGGAGATGGAGAGGCCCCATTAACTCATGTGGATTCCCTGGAGAAGACAAGACTTACTGGGGACAGGATAATTGTCCTCTGAAATTGGAATATCTGCCATGTAGAGGAGGGAGTAGATACCAGGGCAGGAGAGTTGAAGGAATCAGGGCTACAGAGGAAATATTATCCTATGGTTAAAGCTGCTGCACGGCTTCCTCAAACCCTGTCACCAGCAGGAGTGCGGCAGGTACTGGCTTGACACCTGTCAGGAGTGTGTGTTTGAGTGTACATGTCTTCAGTCCAAGGACTCCAGTTCTGGGCTTCTCCGCAGCCAGGCCCACCCTCATGTGCTATCATGTGAATATGGTCCTCTGCTTTCCTTTGAGGGAGGGGCAATTATCCTCTAGGTCTGTGATCTCCAAGATAGGATGCTTGCAAACTCATTCTTTGAGGATATAGGGAGAGAACAGTAAAACATACTGTCACTTATATGCAAATAATTTATTAAAAATATCCACATATATTGGGAGAACATAGTAAAATATTTTTACTGGTGGAGAATTTGTTCAGAGAGATTTGGAGTCCACTGATCAAGACTCAAGTCTACATTTCTCTGTCTTTAGTTAGTTACAGTTGTTCCTGATTTCCTCTAACAATTCCCTACCCTCAGGGCTTGCGACTTTCCTCTGGGGAGTGGTGGCCAAAGTGTTCCTGAGGCCAGTGGTACATGTAGGTTGGGCTGTGTGGGGTCCTCTTGGTTGACCCAGCAAGGTTTTCTGAAGGCCCCATGGGCAGGTGCTCCACTAACACCACCCTCCTTTGGAGATCTGTTCAGAATTACTAATATTATCACCAAGCTTCTTTTACCATAAAAATCACTGTAAATATTTGTTGGGGCAACTTGGAATGTGTAAGAGAACAGTCTTTTAAGAATCCTCAAGCATTTGCAAAGTCCTTCATGTGTAATCATCTATTTGTTGGAATAGGCCATCTGTTTATTGGAGTAAGTTCATTCATCTACTTGCTTGCCATTCACTGTGTGCCTGTGTCCCGGCATGTTCCTTATCCTTGAGAAGTCTAGCTGGGAAGCCTGTCAGGAAAATAGGTGCAACCCTCATTAGAGCTGTTATAATATCAGGTAGAAAGTTTGAAAAGGGGCTCAAAAGGGAGTTTTCCACCCTGTGTGGGGTGTGTGTGTGTGTTTGTTCCAGGCAGAGACCAGAGGTCAGAGACTTCATAGAACAAATGCTTGAGCTGGATTCAGAAACTTTAATCAGCAGATGGGGAGGAAAAGGCATTTAGAGCTATTGGAAAGGAGCAGTGCTGTGAAATAGCAGAATGCTGCTTCCAGTAGTTTGTAGTAGTGAATGTGGCCGGATCAAAGGATAGAGAGCAGTGAAAGGAGGAGTGAGGCGGGATGGGTCTTAAATAGTTTGTAAGGAATTAGACATTCTTTTTTTCATTAATCAGGGGCCTCTGGAAGTTTTTCAGTTGAGTAGTGACAGAGTCCAATTTGCATTTTAGAAAGGTGGCTCTAGGGGCAGTTTGTGTGATGTATTATGGATCATCATCGATTGGATGTCTTAAAATGGGAGGCCAGAGAGGCTCTAGTGTTGTTAAGTAAGAAAGAGTACTGATGAAGATAAGCTGACTGCAGATATGTAAGGAGAGGACTTAACTGGAGAGATCACAAAGTTTAGCATTTTGGACTTGAACTACCTGGCCCTGTCACATATACAGGCAGTGCAGACTTGGGCAAAGGACTTGGCTTCTCTGTGTTTCAGTTTCATCATCTGTGAAATGAGGACAATAGTCCCACTATTTAGGACTGTGATGGGATTTAAATGAGATAGTGCATGCAGAGTACTTAGAACCATGATGGGCACATAGCAAGCATTCAGTGAATGTTATTAATTATTAATTATTAATTATTATTATTATAAAAAGGAATGAAGAGCTTTGATGGCACACTCTTCTAGTTGCAGCCATGTTTATGTTGAGGTTGATAACTAGGACAAGGAAATCAGTGGGAGGAACAGATTTAGGGTGAAGGCAAGAAAGGGCCTAGGATGCCTCAGGGAGATTTGCAAAAGCAGGTGGTGCTTGGGAGAGGACCAACAACTCTGAAATCTGGCCTCAGATTTCAGAATTGTTGCAAGGGGTGGGGAAAGCATTGCATGAATTTTTCTAGGGAAGGAATGTGATTGAGAAAAGAAGGCTAAATTCAGGACCTAGGGAACCTTAATTTTTTTTAAAACATTTTTTATTGTGAAACATAACATATATAGTTGTAACAAGTAGTTATAGAACAGATTTCAGAGTTTGGTATGAGTTATAGTTCTACAATTTCAGATTTTCCCTTCTAGCTGCTCCAAAACACTGGAGACTAAAAGAAATATCAATATAATGATTCAGCATTTGTCAATCCTATCTTCTCTGTTTTTACTCCTCCTTCTTCTTTGATCCTTCTCCCAATATTTAAGGGTTTGGGGGTTATGCCCATTTTAACTTTTTCATGTTGAAAAGGGGTGTCAGTAATATTGGAATAGGGGAATGGAACTAGTTGATGTTCTTGGAGAGGCTGGTACCTCTGCGTTTCAGGATTTATCTGGCCTAGGAGCCATCTGAAGATTGTAAGTTTCTGGAAAGTAATTTTATTGCTTGAAACTTTTGTAGAATCTCAGAGCCCTGGTTGTTCTTTAGGGGTAACAGGAATGATATTGATTGGGGTTTGGCAAACTGTGGCAATTAGGAGTAACTAGCTGAAGCTTGCCTAAGAGCAGCCTTCAGAATTACCTCTATTTGAACTCTCCTAGCCACTGATACCTTACTTTGTTACATTTCTTTTCCCTCTTTTGGTCAGGAAGGTGTTGTTGATCCCACAGTGCCGAGGCTAGCCTTATCCCTGGGAGTCATGTCCATGAGGCGAGGGAGAATTTCACCCCTGGATGTCGTGTCCCACATAAGCGATAGGTAATGCTTTTTCTTGCAGAGCTGGGCTTAGAGAGAGAGAGAGGCCACATCTGAGTGACAAAAGAGGTCATCTGGAAGTAACTCTTAGGCATAATGTAGGTAGGCTTAGCTTCTCTGCTGTACAAATAAGTTTCAGAAGAGTAAGCCTTAAGATCAAGGGCTTGGCCTAAAGCCTTGGGAGTCCCTAATGTTTGAGAGAGAATCAGAGACTTGCCTGATGGGACAGTTTAATAGTTTCATCTTTTTTCTCCAGCAGGGAACCTTGATATTGAAGAGGATAGCGGTGGACATGGAATCTAGAAGATAAACTAAAGCAGATGATCAGAGATATGAATGGAAACTGGGGCGTGGCAGGGGGGAAGTTTCCTTAAAATTCTTCATTGGTCAATACGTGAAAAAGTGCACCGTCTTAGCCTGATTGAAGTTGGGGGCATATGTTTGACTGTGATAAAACAGCACTGAAAAAACACATAATTTAGTTTTAAAAACTCTTCACACTGGCCTTTCTACTACTTTTAATTTAGGGAGCTCTGTCCATTTGAGGAACCTTCTGCAAGTAGAAGATCATGTCACATAGAGGTGAAGAGCCTGGGGGTTTGGGATGTTCTGCTCATGATGGGGTTTTTTGGCTCTTAGGACATCAAGATCCCATGAGCACCAAGGACTCAAAGATCTGAAAGAAACAAACCCAAAGAAATGAAGTGACTTACCCAAGGTCACACTGCACCTTGGTGTTCTGATCTGTACCTTCTGCTTCTTTGAGACTGCATGAGTTAAACCTGAAATGCTTTGGCTAAGTTTTGTCTTGGGGTCAGACATTGAACTCTTGAGAGTACCAGCATGGAAACTTGACTCTAAGCTATACACCATCTCCCACAGAAAAGGAGAAATTCCTCTAACTTTGTTCCCTGTGGGCTGAAAGAGCTAGATTCCCCATGCCAGGGATGCTGGAAGCCCCTGGCTCAGCCAGTGATATAAGTGCTGGTAATTAATTCACTTGTGGTTTCTCCTATCTCTTGCCCAGGGGCAGGGTACTTGGAAAGGGAGCAAAATACTTTCTTAAGGAAATTAAAGCTCTACTTTGGTTGCCTGCTTTCTGCTTTCCTCCTGCCTCCCACTCTCTGGGGGTGGGGCTGGGGAGACTGCGCGTCTGTGCTCTGAATGTCTGCTGTGCATCACAGTTTTCCAGGAATTTCAGGACACAGGAATTTTCACCCAGCTGTGTTGTGTGTTGCTGTTCAGCGGATCTAAAGTTGCTTATCCAGCGTAAATCAGAATGGGAAGCCTAGGGAGGAGGGGGAATGCCTTCCAACATTTTTCTAAGCAGAAGAAATTGAGGTGTTAGGGGCCCAGCTGGCGTGTGATGGGAACCAAGAAATAGAACCTACGTGAGCAGGCATGCTCATGTGAAATCTCTTATTGAAACCTGGTGGTGCAATTCAAAAGGCATCTCCTCCCATGTCTTATGGCAGCAGGGGTCACTGATGACAGACCCACTGTGCGTCCTGCCAGGCACTGGGGCATGAGTGGGGAACAAGAGGCATATTTTCAAGCCCTTTAATTAGCCAAAGAGTTACAAAATGTGATGGATGGTTTGAAAGAAATGTGATGGTCTCTGTGGATTTGGGGTCCCTCTTCATGCCTGGCAAAGCAATGTATTTGCAAAGTTTTGGGGTGTAATTAAAACACTAGAGGAAGTGACAGCAGATGCAGAGCTCTTTCTGGACTCACAGTTCTCAGGCTGGCTCTCCTCGCCTCAGTCTGCTGGCTCAGGAGTACAAGTGAACTCTGTGGACTTAGGGCTGAGTTTGGCTTCATATCCAGCTCTAATCATGCCATTGAGTAAGCCTCAATGATGCCATTTTCATTTCATGGAAGTCTTATGATTTATCGCCTGCTTAATTTGATTGACTAAATTTAATATTAGTGATTATTAGCTATTGCTCATGGAGCATTTGCTATGTACCAGGACCGGGCTGGGTACTTTCATACATGACTTCATTTAATTTTCTCAACCACCCTCACTAGGTAGGTCTATTGTTCTACCAATTTTATAAATGCGAAAACTGGGATCAAAGAAAGAGAGCAATCTCTGTGCCCCAGAAATGTACCCAGGCAGCTGATCTGGAGTTTGAGCTCTTTCCCACCTTTCTCTGCCTCTCCTTCAATCTGGCATCAAATGGTGGCTCTTGTAGCAATTAAGGTCCCAGCCCTGTCCTCTGCGGTCCAACTGAGGTGTCTCTAGGATGTAGGGACACTGCTCTTTTTCTCTTCATTGACCTGTTTCTTACCTTCTCCCTCTCCTGTATATAACTGATTTTGCTCTGCTTTGATACTAATTCAGACATTTGTTCTGCTAAGAGAAACATACACGCTGTCCTCGATCCTCTACTTTTTATCCTTAGTGTCTTATTCCATCCCATGGGCCGTAATTGAAATGGCTTTGGCACCACAGACTGCCTGGGCTGGAATCCCATGTTTTCTCAATCTTCAATCTTTTTTAATGTATGAACGCTAAGTAATTTCTTCTTGTTGTTATTGGTCTGTTGTTAGCATAGTCCCACTATCCAAGGGGATTTTTGTTAAGCTTTGTTCTAATTATTCTGCTTGTATTCAATTTTAAATTGAATATTCATTCAAATTATTAACCCCTTCCCCAAATATACACCTTTCACTCCCCCTTCCCCCATCTTGGGACTCACAATCCAGCCTCATCTTTTTATGCAACTGACAAGGTGACTTAAACAATAGGCCACTCAGCTAGCAAGTGGCTGGGGTACTGGGATAGAAACTCAGATATTCCAACTTCCAGTTTAGCATCCAGCCCACTAGCCATACCGAGAAAAGGTTTATGGCTAAGGAGAATTGGTTGATTGAAAAGAACATTGATTGCAGGCACCATCAGTGGTGCTCAGAACTGCTATGGTGCCTGCTGCCTTGGAGCTTATAAGTTAGTGGCAAATATCGATATGGAAAACACAAACCAATAAATGTCTGATTACAATTGTGATGAGAACTGTAGATAGAAAGAACAGGGTTCTATAAGGAAGGCTAATAGCGGGAGGAGAGATGAAATGAGGAAAAGGATGGCCGGGGGAGGGAGTCTCTTTGAGGAGGTGCATCTAAAAATGAGAAAGAAGAGGGAGAAGGCAATGGAACGATATGTTCATTGTCACTTGCTTATCTTAAGGACAAGGTTGACTATGCTAATATCCTTGTGGGCAGGAGCTATGCCTTTTCCTTCTATGTGTGTGGTTGGAATATGGTGGACGGATCACATAGGGTGGTGGGTGGGTGTGTGGATGGATTGGTCGATAGATAGATGTGTGCATGGAAGGATGGATGGATGGAAGGATGAAGGACTGGGGAAGGGGAAATAGAGAAGCCATCGTGTGATTGGTTGAGGGCAGCTGGTTTTGTCTGGGGTGGGTATACATATGGACATCTTCCTCCAGAATTCAGAACTCTGGAGGTGAGGATCTGGGGGTAGATTCTTTCCCTAAGGGAAACTCTTGTAGAGAAGATGAAGATGAAGCGCTGCTGAGACGAAGCAAGCCACGGGGATTATCATTTGCTGCCAAGCCTAAAGAACCTCATTCCTCAAATAGCGGCACAGCGTGACTCCCACCCACAGCCCAGAGATCAGCTTGAGCATTTCTAAATAGCTACCCTTTCTTCCTGGTACTTATGGTCTGCTTCTTGGTCTTGCCCTCCCAGCTCCTTCCCATCTGGCACAGTGTGTTTTCTTGGTATGGGAAGAGGAGTAGGGGGTTGCCCTGATCAATCCACGCTCTTCAGCTATTGAAGAGTGTGGTATTTATGTTCGGGAACATCTCAAGAATTCTCAGCTTGGAGGAGTAGCAGTAGAATCTGAGGGGGCTCAGCCTGATTCTAAGTAGCCTTTGCTTCTTGTAAGCTAAGGTGGGTCAAAATCTTATTAGGTTTCAGGCATTATGAAAAACTTTACCTTTTACCTCTAGTTTACATATGAAGCACAGAAGACACCCTAAACTGCGTTCAGCCTAGTAGTAAAACAGACAAAGAGCTAGAGTGAAGTTTCACCATACTTCAGGAAAATGAGAAAAATAGACAATGTAGTAGGCCTTTTGTAAAGTCACATTCAATTTTTGTTTTTAATTCAGAGATTATGCCCTTTGATTTCGGGGATATTAAAATGCCTTTTCTTTTTAAGAAACTATGGTAATGCAAAGTGTTTTTTATTTCGTTTTTTTTTTTCTTGGCAAGAAAACAATATTCGTTTCCAAATTACTTTAAATATATTGATCCGAGAGCCACTGTTGCAAATGATGGCTGGTTCCTGTGCCGTCTTCCTTGGAGTAAAGTATTTTTATAATTTTGTTCAATTTCTAGTCTGACCTTTTATCAAATAATGCAACTGGAGGGGACCTCTAGGATCATATAGCTTATCAACTTTATTTTTAGTCAGCATTTATCAAGATGTTTTGATTGCACAGTTTTGATCCTGACACCTTTAACTCTATGCTGGTATAATCAGAATTATACAAACACTGAACCATCAAGGGAATATTTTTTAGGAGCAAATGATGTGGTGCTCATATAATTCCTTGATCTATTTTCTCTTCAGCAGAGTTAAACCATGTCACATATTTTCCAACTCATTTTTATTTTACTGAATTCTTTTTAACAAGATCAATTCTGCTCCATGTGTATTCTACAATAAAGGCTTGACTCATTGATCAGTTTTTTGTATGTGTGTCTATCAAATTTTACCTATATATCTTCTACCATTGTGAACGTTCTTTTGTGGTCATTATTTCTACCACATCCAATTTTCTCACGTCAAATTTGCAGGTCTAAGTTTTGTCAAGAATGTTTGATTCTTCCCTCAATTTTTTTTTAGTTGATAACAACTTTTACCATGTGCATTTTTAGCTGCCGTCAGTTCTATTCTGTGCTGATTTTTTGGGGACAATTCTAATTATTTTTTTCAGGTAAGTTTTTGCAATTTGAAGAGCCATATCTTCCTTTGACAATTAAAGTCGTTTCCTTTTCTTATGGCCTTTTAGTGGGTCCAAAACATACTTGAAGAGTCAAAATATCCTGCATTGTTTATAGAGAATGGTGACCTAGGAGGCTTAAGAAACATACCCATGGTCATATGTGAAGTTAGTGGCAGAGTCCTGCTGGGTCAGTTTAGAATATACAGCTCTTCTAGTTCAGTGGAAGGCAGAGTAAGGAGCTAAAAATATATCACTGGCATGATCTCGATGTTGGGTCTTCCTCCTTCTATCTTCTACCTTCCATCCCCTCCTCTGAGCCTAATAGAATCTCCACTGACCCCTAAGAAATGGCAGCAGAGACCACAGTTGAAAGCCCTGTAGCTTCTCCTTGCTTCCCAGCTAGACCTGCCTTAAGCTGTGAGTGCAGTGGGGTGGCATGATTTACAAACAAGCTGGACCAAAAAGGAAAAATCCTCTCTTGTGGAAAATTAGGTCAGTGGCAGAGCTGGGGAGGGGTGGAAATCCAGGCCTGATTCTCTCATCCTTCAGCTCATCCTCCTTTTGCCTGAAGCAGTCAGGGCAGAAGCCAGTCTTGCTATTGGGGTGGGGGTGGGGAAGGGGCGCCTGTCCATGTGTTTTTGTGTCGATACATGCGAACTTGAAAGTGGTCTGTTTTTCAGCCACTCGGGACTCCCCGCCTCTCTCAAAGTATTTGCCTGGATTACTCTAAGGGGGGATATTAGTGTTGTCTAATAACGGCCTCAGATGTATCAAGGGATTTGTTTGATTAATTCCAAAGCCAAGTACAGCGGATAGATTAGAGCTCAGCCTGTGTGGCGGCTCTACGCCACCCATTCTCTGCCCTTTCTAATTCATGTCGGGGGAGCCTCTCCCCTCTCTTTCTCGCTCTGTTGGTTATTGAAGGCTCTAGCATTTAGGACCCACCCTAGGGTGGTTGAAACCATTTTCCACTACCAAGATGCATGAGTGAATGTCGGGGAATACGGTGATATCTCTAAGTTCGCTTCAGAGACGCTTCAGAGATTTGGTCACTTGCTTTTCTTTCCCAGTGGCCACTCTGCACCCTTTGTGCCTCTGTCGGGGCGATGGGGCCCCAGCTGTGGCGTCGTGGAGAAAGCAGTAAACTGGGATGTAGGTGACCTGGATTCTGGCTTCAGCTCCAATGTCGTCCAGCTGGGTGGGCCTGTTAGTTCCCTGTCTTGGATCTGGATTTCCTCATCTGTGCCGCGCAGTGTTCTGTACGACTAACCACACATTTAATTTAAAAATGGATTGTCTGTCTGAGTATTGGTAGGCCATCTCTCCAGCTACCTGATCAGCTCCAAGAGTGTGAGATCTATGTGGCTCACCTGCCATCACCCCAGTGCCTGGCACAACCCCTGGGATATGGCTACATGCCAGACATTATGTGCACGGATGGAATGAATGTGTAAATTGAAAGGCTGGATCTGCGTGACATCCTCGGACTCTTCCACTTCTAAAATCCTCTGCTTCTTCTCTAAATAATCACATAAACCCCACCACCACACTTTTTTTTTTTAACACTGTTTTTAACTGCCTTAATTACAGTACCACAGAAGTTTCAAGATAAAAAATGATTAATAATAATTATAATTATGATTCAAAAAAGTATATTACTGGATCCTCTGGGCTTCCCTAAATGTGAAGTTCCTTCTAGGAACTCCCTCTTTCCTGATTTGATCTCTTTGGTTCCTGGCAGGGGGGCTCCTCCTCGCCTGGGTTTCTGAGCTCCTTCTGCAGGGGTCTGCTGAGTCCTGTTGTGCTTTTTAGAACCAGGACTGGTCCAGCTCAGTAGGTTACATGTACAACCCTTGGACTCAAAAGAGTTTCCTTTCCGTTCAGAGCAGACCATGCCCTAGTCCCTCTGCTTTACGAGGTGGAAAAAAAAATCAACCTTGCTCATTTTCTGAAAATGAGAGAAAGGGGAGAGGTGTAAGGAAAGCAAAAGAGCCAGAAGGAGCTCAGCAGCTAAGAGCCTCCTAGTACGCTCCTTGCTTTCCTTGGGATTCCCAAAGTTACTAGAAGCACCTTCAGGAAATGTTTGGTTAAAAATCCTAAGCTCAGTGAGTCAACTCGTGCCCTCCTTCTTCTCAAGCCCATGGCAGGAATTGCCATTCACTCAAGACCCTCAGACTCTTTCTTGACACAGGTAGTTACCAATCAAAGAAAAAGGAATTAATGTATACTGAGCATGGTGCCAGGCAGGTTCTCAGGCCTTTTATATTCATTTGCCTCTTTTGCTCCTCCTGACAAACTCTGAAATTGATATAATGATCTCCATTTTACAGATGAATTTCAGAGACTTTAAGTAAATTATCCATGGTCACATAATGAGCAGCAAAGTTGACATTTAAATTCAAGGCTTACAGTCTTTGCTGCACTACATGCTTCCCAAAGAGTCCAAACCTCAAGGGTATAACTCTGACCACTGGCCAGTTATGGTGAACTGTCTTTACAAAAGATTTCTTGCCACTTAGTTGTTGCTGTCCATACTCTATAGGCCTTTTAAGTTTTCTCCAGTCAAAGACTTTGAAGCATCTCTATCCAACCCTGAACACTCCTTTAGTGCTAAGTGTGATAATAAGACAGTCACAGCCATCCTCATATGTCTGCATACTGACTTTGTTGATCAAATGTATTACACCTAGGGCAGTCTTGTTGACTGTGCCTAGTTGGAGTCTGGCATGTAGAATGTGGTCGATAAATGTTAGCTATTTTGAATTCAACCAGATACGAAGACTTACTATGTGAACAAAACAGGACAAGGGTTGTTAAAAGCTGATCATATATTGAGAGCCTTCCCAGATGTTCTGAACCTTCAGTACTATTCCGTGAGATGTTTTAAGGTGTACTAAGGGGGAAAAAAGTGTTGGGTGGGCCCAAAAGCACTTGAAAAACTGCATGCAATATCCCCTCTTGGACTTCACAATGTGTCTTAGCATAGGTGAAGCTTTCTGAAGTCTTATCATTAAGATGGTTGATTACTCAGTGTTTTTAACTCAGTGTTTTCAAAAGGTATTTGGCCATAGAGCTGTATTTATTTATTTATTTGCAAGGGACTCCAATTTGCATCTTGTTAGAGGTTGAATTATTTTTTAAATCAAATCCACTTTTGGATATGTTGTCCCAACTTACAAACCTTTCTCTGAAATATGATTCATGAAATCCCACCCAGCAGGATTCAATAACGCACATTACACTCCAAAATACTTAATGACCACTGATGCTTTCCATCAGTTTTCTATCAGACTAGTCAAGGCTACACCAACTTCAAAATTTGCCCCCTTTCCCCACTGAGTGAGATTTGGGTGGGTGAACTGATGAGGGCGGAAATAATCAGGGATGGATGGATGGTACTGTGAAAAGGAATGGGCTTTGGATTCAAGTAAATCGGAGTTCAAATCCTGGCTCACTACTTATGAGTGGAATGGACTTGGTATATTAACTTCCTAAGCCTTGGTTTCTTATCTGTTATGTGGGGATAATAAGAGTGTCTCTGACAATGGGGTTGCTTGTTAGGGTTAAATGAGGTCATAAATATAAAATGCACTGAAGTAGACAGCATCCATTTCTTTACCAAGGAAGTTGGCATTTGGGTCCTGTCCCTTGGCTTTTCCAAAGCCCTCACTCTCTTGGGTGGTAGACTCTTGCAGGTGCCAAGACTGGGAAGTATTACTACAGAGATGCCTTTCATTTACAAAGTTTAAAGCAGGTTGATAGAAGTTCAACTTGACTTGACATTTTCAGTTACAAGGGTTGTGTCAACAAGCCAGCAGAGACGCTGATAATAATAACATCAATGAATTGTTTATTTAGTGTTTACTATATGCCATGCATTGTGCTTTGTATGGATCATCTAATTAGATCCTCATGACTGTCATATAAATTAAGTACAGTCAACTCGGCTATAGTGCTTGCTTTGAAAAAGCAAATTTGTTCCAATGTAATTAATATATTAACATAGTGAGATTTTCGCTTTTGACGATACACAATTTCATTTCTAAGAAACAGTAGGTGAAGGCAGAATGCTGCACCCAGCTTGTATTGAACTGAGCTGCATAGGAATACACACCTCCAGCATCTACCAGCACAATGCCATGTGCTATGAGCCACACCTGTCCACATCTGGTGTTCCGATTTTCATTCTGATTTCAGGTCACCCTTCACCACCACTGCACAATAACTCTCAAGCTGCAACCCTTCGGACACTTGCCTCCCCAAGCAAACTTCAGGTCTTTTTAAAGTGCCATATTTATCATGGTATCATCTCTTAACCACGTAACGTATAAAACTGTGCTACCCTCTTTATTAGTTGCCTACCTTTTTTATGTATCACTGATGAAGTTTCTGGATGTGTTTCCTAACCCCATTTTTCTTATAAACCCTGGCTTGATTTTGCAAAATATAGTGACTTTTAGGAATACATAGGTGCTTTGAGTAGAATGGACTCACTGCCACTATTCTCAGGTGGCAGGTGAGGAAGATGAAGTTAGGAAATCTGTCAAAAATATTTTTGGTAACAAGTGACAAGACCAGGATTGAAACCCAGACTGTCTGACCCCTATGTTTCTACTCAAAACCCCTCAAAGCATTAAAAAGGCTGTTGACTCTGATCTTTGAATGTATAACAAGTAGACTCCCTCTTCTTCCAGCTGTCCATTAAGCTATGTGTTGTCAAGCCAGAGTCACTGCAACTGTTTTTGAGCACCCAGAGGTATTTGAGCATAGCAGTGACCTACCTCGCAGGAGCACCATGCTTGTTCCGTTCTGCGTTTCATCCTGCTCCTCTCCCTGCTTCTGCCTTCCCCAGCTGGCTCGCACCTGACACAGTGGCTACCCCGCAGCTCCAGCT
Organism: Tamandua tetradactyla; assembly: GCF_023851605.1. Taxonomy (NCBI): domain Eukaryota; kingdom Metazoa; phylum Chordata; class Mammalia; order Pilosa; family Myrmecophagidae; genus Tamandua; species Tamandua tetradactyla. Next base: position 37,681,619 of record NC_135338.1, read on the forward strand.
TGCAATCTGGAGTTATTAGCGTCAAAGAACAAAGGCAAACAGTGCCAAGGTTCAGGGGCTCTGTCCTCTACAAAGGCGGATAAACGAGCTCCTGTGTTGGGGATAAAGCTTACCCCACTCTGCCTTTTGTGGAGAGAAAACTCTTCCCGTGTTTGAAGAGCTTAGACACAGAGAGCAGGAAAGAGCCTCAGAAAGCAGGAAACTCAGCCTCCTCGCTGCTGGAAGTTTGTTTTAGCTCTCAACTAAATACAAATGTTTCCACGTTCATTCCTGGAGAAGAGGGAAGGACCTCATATTCATTCTCCCTGGGGGCAAGAGAGGGCCGGTAGCAGAGTTGTCGTCTTTAACTTTTATTTTCTCTTTATGTGTTATGGTTCAGTGTAATACACAGTGGAAGGCCAGTCAAAGGCCTGCCCTGACAGCTGTGGGCTGGGGCGCGAGTAGACCAGTGGCCAACCTCCCTGTCTTTATCTCCAGCTCTGCCTGCACCAAAGAGCCCCTCCCATGCACCTGTGGACAGCCCAGCCTGCAAAAGTCCCCAGCAAACAGCTTGCACTTGGCCTTTCTGACACCAGAGTACACATACCAATGGGTTGTTCTGCTTTGGGGGCCCTGTGGATTCCTCAGTTCCTGGGGTAGGAGGTGACTGCAGAAAGATCAGGGTGGTTCCTCTGAAAAGGGACCCAGAGCAAGGGCTCCCATTATCCAGTCCTTTGGGTGTCCAGGCCTTTGACTCATTCCCTCTGCCCTGGGCAGCACCTTCTTCATGCTGCTGTGAGATGCCCAATGTTCTCATCCCTAATTTGTGGCTGGGTGGGTCAGATGTTCCTGCCCTGGTTTGCTCTTTTACTTGGATATACAGCTTGATTTTTCTCTATGTGCCTGAGTTGGAAGTCTTAATAGGGCATCCCCTCCAGGTCTTAGTTCCCTTATCTGTAAGATGGGACAATGCTCCTCCCTGTTAGGTTGTGACACAGCTGCCTGGCACACAGCGAAGGCTCCATAAATGTGAGCTGTATTATGATTATATTGCTTTATGTCAGGCATAAATAGACATGACCCTGTTTTATCCCCACAGTCACCCTCTGAGGGGTGATGCTGGCAGCACAATGGCTAAAGGAGGGCAAGAGAGGGATCCATGGCTGGGTTACCAGGGCCAGGCTAGAGCTCCACCAACTGTGGGACTTTGGGCCAGTTATCTGTTTCTCTGCCTCAGTTTTCTTATCTGTAAAATGGGTGTGATAATAGTACCTACTCAGAGGGTTGTTCTGAGGAACTTAGAATAGTGCCTCGCATTTAGAAAGCCCCCAGTCAGTCTCAGCAGGGAATTTTATTATCTGCTTAGTTTGCTGGGCTGCTGAAATAACGTGCCATGGACTAGTTGGCTTAAGCAACTGTAAAAGGGAATTTTATAAAGCTTAACAGTAGCTAATTTTTCTTGCTTAATTTAGCTATTTACATATATTTTAGCTTTTGAAATATCTAGCAAAAGCATTTGTGTCATTTTGTATTCATGGCTATGCATTTGGTGTGAGTTAAGAATTATAAAGAAAAGAATTATGGGCTCCATCAGGTTGAAAATAAACAATCCGAGACTTTCTCAGGGCGGTTATCTGTTTCTCGCTTTTCTCCCTCTTGACTCTTTGCGCTTAAATTACTTGTTGTAAAACTGTGGCTATCTGCAATAGCTACTCCTATGACTCATGCTCAAGAAATGCTCGCTGTGAAACTGTTAAAAGTGTTTGTTGTAAAACTGTTCTTATCTGCTTTTTTGTAAAACAGCACCTGTGACCCATGCTTAACCCCTACCCCCTTCATTTTACCCTTTAAAAAGCTTTTGCAGACTTAAGTTCGGGGCTTTCTGTTTTTGCGTGTTCAGCGAGCTTCACACATGTGTGGAAAATAAACTCTTTGCGTGTTGCATGAGAGAACGTTTTTTGGAGTTTTCTTTTGCGTGGCAAAATTCTCAAATTCTTACACAACAAATTTATTATCTCATGATCTTGGAGGGTAGAAGATTAAAATCAAGGTGTCGGCAGGGCCATGCTTCCTCCTAAAAGGGAGAATCCATTCCATGTCTCTCCCCTGGCTTCTAGGGGGTAGCTGGCAATCCATGGCGTTCCTTGTCTTGTGGGAGCATAACTCAGCCTCGGCCCCTGTCACACGGCCATCTCTGTCTCTGTCTCTACCTCTCTGTGTCCAAATTTCCTCTCCTTATAAGGACGCCAGTCATATTGGATAAGGTTCCACCCTAATGCAGTGTGGCCTCATCTTAACTAATAACATCTTCAAAGACCCTGTTTACAACTAAGTTCACATCCACAGGTACCCATGGGTTATGATGTGAACATATCTTTTTGGAGGTACCATTTAATCCGTAACACCCTCATTGACAGATTTGAGAGGATGAGAATGTACCAGGTTATTGTACAGCAAGGAAGCTTCAGAGCTCGGGTGCAGCCACTCTGACTCCTTAACTTGCTGCTTCCTATTTCTTCCATGCCTGTGGTCATACCCTTCCACAGCCCGGGGTCCTGCATGGGGGAGCAGCTTTGGGCCCCAGGACTCGCCGGAGGAAATATATGAGTGTGTGTGTGTGTGTGTGTGTGTGTGTGTTTGCATGTACACACATTTAAAAAAATAGGTAGGGTCAAATTGCAGCCAAAAGGCAGTTGATCCAGGGAACATGGCATCCTCACCCACGCCAGCACTCTCTCCTCTCCCTCCTGCTGTTTTATTTTCTTACACTGCTGGGCCTGTAGTTTTCCAGAGCACCACTGCATTTAAATCTACATTCTATTTTCTCCCCGAGAAAATAGGTCAGACCCAAGGCAGAGTTCACCAGGTGGGGCCCCCGAAGGTTTGGCTGAGACTCGCCTCCAGGAGGCTGGCTGTGCAGCAGCCTGCCGTATAACCCGCAGAAGCTTCTCTGGGAGTGTGGGGGGTGGCTGAAGAGAGAGAGAGTGCCGGCGTGTGTGTGGGGGGGGACCCTTACCAGATGAGATGATACGCAGGGTGAGGTGGGAGGGCTTGTTGGATGCAGCCACTCTATGTAAGTCTAGCAGGGCAGGTGGAGGGCCCGCTGTTGCCCCAGTGCGGTTAGAAGAATCTGATCTCCCCAAACTTCAGAACAATGTTTCCTTTGAACTTAAAACAAACAAACAAGAAAATAAGCTGAGCATACATGCTTGTGGCTTAAGTTATTGCCTAATATGCAGTTAGTATCTGTCGGGTACTGAGTTGGAGTGGGAATGCCCTAATTTGTTCCTTCCCTGGTTGCGAAACTAAAGAGAGTGGGTGAAGGCATCAACTCCTCACCCACTTGAAGGTTTCAAATCCTTCCCTTACTGCTTTACTTACCCCTGGTTTGAGCTCGGCAGTCCTCCAGAAGTGACTGCAGAATGGGCCAGAATTAGTTTTCATCGTCTTTTTCAAGAGTATTTCCTGAGCACCTGCTACCTGCCGAAGCTTCCGCGTGAGTGGATGGGAATAGGGGGGTGGGAGCAGGAGGGTGCCCGGTTATGGTTAAGTGAGCCTTGTCTTGACCTTGCCCCCGGCCAATAACAAGGAAATAACTAACCTAAGCCAGTGGCTGTTGTTTCAAGGCTTTGCTTAGTAGCCGTCTTCACAGATTAGCTCAGAGAGGCTTTTTTCAACTACTCTCTCAAGCATAGGGCCCTTCTCTGCTTCTCTATTTGCTTTTCACTTCTTCATAGGACTAATCACCATCTAATATTCTATTATACGCCATGCTGTTATTGTCTATCTCCACCATTTAATCACAAGCTTCATGAGAGCAAGGATGCTGTCTGTTTCACTCACTGGTGATACTGCAGGCATTGGCCTATTGTAGGTGCTCAGGGTTTGTGTATTGAATGGTGAATAGATTATCTCAATTGCTATAACTCACTGAGATAGATGCTTTTAGTATTTTTTATAACAGATGAGAAAATTAAGGCTCATAGAAGTTAAAGCACTTGCTTATGGACAGAGGGGCAAGGTCTGTCATAATCACCCTATTCCAGCAGAAAACTCTTCTGTGTTGGGCTGTTCTCCATATGGTAACAAAGATGGAATCATTGCTCCAGGGAAAAGAGAGCAACCCATTTTCTTGAAAATTTTAGCAAAATTCTCCAGGAAAGTGCTCTTTGGCTCAGCTTAGGTCACATTCCTGTCCCTGAGTCAGTTTCATCCTTGAGATAGAATATTTCAGTGACCCAACCTGAGTCACATGCCTATCCTTGGAGCTAAGTTGGACGGTCAATTCTACCAGCACGGTCAATTCTACCAAACCACATGGACTGAGAATGTGGAGGGGGATAAATAGGAGATTGTTATACAGACAAATGGTAAGGGATGCTGAACAGAATACAGCAGACTAAAACCGTCAAGACTCTGCTCTCCAATCTCTCACTTTGTATTGGTCCTAATTGAGTCCAGAGATCCAGGTCACCCACTGCTTCTGGGGTCAGGGATCAGATCATCCTGTGTCTCTTTATTCCTCAAGCCAGACTTAAAGCTCAGAGCTACCTCCAGTTTGGTGCCACAACCAGGAACTGAGTTTGGACCCCTAATCCCCAGTTAAGGGGTATTTTTCTTGGTGGCTTGTGCCCCTCTTTGGCAAGAGCAGACACCCTGTTTCTATGTGCAGGACTGGAACTGGGCCAGATGAAGGTTTGAGGAGGGAAAATAAAAGAAAGAAGAATAGATTTTGTTTTGGCGTCTGTTCCTGCTCACCTAGAATCGTTCGGCTTGACTTCTTTCCTTTCCCACTGCACACTGAGGAGCAGGAGGGAGAAAAGAAGAACCAGAGGGAGAGGAGAGTTGGAACAGGTGTCCTCATTCATAAATAGAAGATGTAAACCAAAGTTACCAAATGAAATACAGTTTAATTCCTTGGTCTCTTGGTGCTCCAGTGAGCCATCTGGACAATGTGTTTTGGTACTTCCGTTTGTGGTAATTCAAATTATAACAATCAGAGCAGCTAACATTTATGCAGTGTGTACCTTGTACTGTGTTAACTACTTTACAAGCATTTAATCTTATTTAATTCTCATAACAACCCCACAAGGGAGTTTTTGTTTTTATTTCTACTTTACAGCTGAAGAAAACGACTCTTAGAGATTCATTGACTGGCCCAAGACCACAGAGCAAGACCGGAGATAGAATTCAGGCCTGTCTCCAAAGCTTGACTGTGGAAGTGTCCTGTTTCCCTAGGGGCCCAAAGAGCTTGTTTCTGTGAACACCGGTGTTGCCGCTCCCACCACAGAACTCCGCCACCTGTAAATACTTTGATATCCTACTTAATTAAGGGGTATTTTAACGACCACTCATTCCAGGCAATCCATGAGTCGTAGTTAATGGCCCTGCTTAGTTATTTATGCAGCATGTTTTCTCTTCCCACCTCTTCTATTTCGCCTCTTTTCTTCCTCCCTCCTGCCACTCCATCTCTAAATCTAACTCAACAAGAGAACCTGAAAGGGGGTGTGACTAAGGGATGATTCAGAGCTCTCTAGAAATCTTCTTGGGCAGACAGCTTCTGGAAAATCCAGGGAAAGGGCTGGAGAAATGCATAGCTGTTGCTATGGGTCTGCCTGTCCTGGGGGCCGGGGCTCTGTCCAGTCAGCCCTGGACATGCTGGGGACAAGAGCCCTAAGGACTCTTGACAAATCTAAATGTGGGTATTTTCACTATTGACATGGAGAGCTTTACTCACCTTGTTCAAGCAACAAATTATAAGCACAGAAGATAAACAGTAACCCAATCATGGGGGAACTGGGAGACTCTCACTCAGCTTCCCCATGGTTTCAGGGTACTCCCTTAAACCTGCAAACTGAATTCAGGTCCCACATGCCCTTGAAAGCCCGGCTTTCAGTTGAATGAACACCGAATTGGGTGGGATTCCAGAGCTCTGGGTTCCTCTTTAAATTCTCTCCCTAACCAGCTGGGACTTTGGGCAAATGTCTCAACCTCTTTCATCCTCCATCTTAACAGACACACACTGAAGAATTAAACTGGCCGATACCCGTGGTTATCTCAGAGCCATCGTTCGATTATTCTAATGTCCAGGATTTTCTGAAGCAGCCCGTTATTCCTTCTGCTGGGCTGTAGTGTGCCGTCTGGACATTGGCAGATCAGGGCTAGGGGTTTGAACAATGCCTGGTGCTGCTCTAGGTTAAATTCCCCCAGCATGATTCTATTTCACTTTTGAGGGTGGTGAAGGAGATTGTGTTGTTCATGGAGATGATGGAAGTGAACAGTTCTTCGTTTTTTGAAAGTTCATTGGCTTAATTCAAATGTCAACCTTTCCGGGGTTGGGTGTTTATTTGTAGCTGTCAAAAGTGGTTTCAAATGGCAATTCCTGTCATTAATGATGAGGGGGAAAGCGAGGAGAAAAATTAAAGGGGGAGCCTGAATTTCAATTTGCATGGTGAATTATCTACTCATACACAATCTCATGCACACACACTGCTGTCTGTGATGAATGGTCCCTGGGAACACTGGGGAGGGAGGGAATTATAATTGTTTTGTCATTTTGTGTCCTTCACTCCTATGTGGTGAATAATGCTGCACTTGCTCTTCGTTCTCACACCTCTTGTCTTTGTTCTTCCAGGGAGTGGCTTATTATTTTTTCTCTCTGCTGGGAAACCTTGCTTGTCTTAATGTCCAGTGTTTGGTACCTAGAAGGAAGGAGGATTTGCTTTGGTGTTGGTGTGCCGAAATCAACTAGAATATTTTAACCAATATTCTTGCAGGATTCCAGTCTGCTTGGCTCTTGGGAGCCCTATCTGATTCCAGGATGATGTCTTTCCGGACAGATGTGAAACTCACCTCTCTTGCTACATGCACAGTGAAAGGGGAACTCAGCCCTTCGGCTTGCATGGGTGGTTTTTGAGTGAAGGTAGAGCTAAGTGCTCAGAAGCTGGGCACCTTTGGGATCTTGCATGGACTCAGTAGTCATGCAAGGGCATATTGCATTGTGTGTGTGTGCTGCTAACCTTCTTCTTCCTTTTTCTTCTTCTTTCTCCTCTCCCTTTCCCTCCCCTTGAAAATGCTGCCACAGATGTCAGTCAAGGTCCAGGTGAGTCTTTGTGTTTGCACAGCTGCCGTGAGAATTTCCCCTCTGCATGGTTTGAGTGACTCTGAATGAGACTTTTTTCTAGGGACTGTATGGAAGATAAAATCTAAGCAGATTATATTTTCATTGATGTATGTTTAGAAGGAGAAATGCCTTGAGTTGCCGGATTCATATTGATTATGAACAACCATTTGAAAGCCACGGGGATGTGGTTCCCAAACTTAAATAATCACTTCTAATTAATGTTTCTGGGTAAATCAAGGAAGTGGGAAATGAGCATTTTTTGAAAATATTTTTTGATGATGCTCTCAAAATATGTATTCCTCAACTGAAGCATTTTGCCTTGTCTTTTATAAATGTACTTATGTTCTGCAGTTTCATGTGGTTGAAAATTGAAGATATGATATACTTGGCATGGAAAATATGATGTGGGTTCTTCCTCCTTATTCTAAGAAATGTCATGTCTTTTCCACAATGAAATTAGCAATTTTTTTCTTGGTTGTGTGAATAATACATGCTCACTGTAAAAAAATTTAAAAAGGTCAACATAGAAAGGTAGAGAGAGAAAAAGAAAAGAAGGGAAAGAAGAATGGTTTTTATCAATGGCCAAATGGAAGAACCAGCTTTGTGATAATTGCACATTCCTTTCTTTAAATTAAAGGCTCCTCCAGAATCCTCATTTTTATGTTTACACACAGTCAAATGAAATGACCCAGCAATTTCCACCTAAGAAGCATCAAATGATCCTGGACCAAGTTTGGAGACCATTCTAAACTGGCTAGAATTTTAAGTAAGGAAGAATAATTAACCCTACCAAATAGGAAGGGAAAATCTTAGGTACTTTCACATATGTTGTCCTGTTTAGTCCTTTTAACATTTGATCCTTATACCATCAATACAAATAGATATTATTATAATCATCTTAGGGTGAAGGAAATTTAGGACCCAAAAGTAGTTTGCCCAAGGGCATAGAGCTAATCAGTGGTAGCACTGGAGTTTGAACTTAGGACTTTCTGACTCCAAAGCTCATGCATATTCCATTGGAACATTCTGGGTCCTGTGACTGAGAGTTTTCAATGGTTACAGATCTAATATTTCCTAATGAGACTATTGTTTATATATTTATTTTGCTGAGAGGTAATGCGGCATTTTCTTTACTAGCAGCCCTCTTTCCAACCGAATGTGTCCTTTATTGGTTTTTAATATCTGAAATAATCAACAAGAAGTTGAGTAGGTTCATTCTGATTATTGATCCATATGGGATATTACACAACAGGAAAAAAATACAGTTATTCCTAGTTAAATCAGGGGCTTTCCCTGTCTCTATTGTTTTTTTCCCCTGCTCCAGCCCCCATCTCACAAAAATAATTGGCATTTGAACCAAAGCACAGCACAACGTTTCACGGGAAGCGCTGTTAAATACTTTCCTTCTATTTAATAATATCTGAATCCAATCATTCACTTAACATATATTTTTTGAGAATGTACTATGTATCAGGCATTATTCTAGGCACTGGGAATAGAGATGTGAAACAAACAGAAGATAATCCCTGTCATCATAGATTTTTCTTCTAGTGAGAAGAGACAGAGAATGAACTAACAAACTCTCTCTCTACACCACCTGCCTCTGCCACCATATATATATGCACACACATACATATTATATTCACACACACATACATAAAAATATAGATATTATAATTCTTTCCATATAAATTAAATATAATGTGTCAGGTGATGGGGGATAAGTCCTGTGGAGAAAAATGAGGCAGGGTAAAGATAGGATGTGTAGGAAGTGCTCATTATAGAGAGTTGTCTGAGAAGACCTCTCCAATGAGGAGATGTTTGCTTGGGTTCCTGAAGGAAGTAAGGAAGTAAGCCCAACACCTTGACTTTTGTTTGTACAAGTGCCTCTTGTCTTATCCCTCCTCCTCTTGTTCACTGGAGAGATTTATCCTGGGGTCACTGATAGAATTGTACATGTTGGGTCCTGCCTAGAGGTTCCCAGCTGAGGGAATGAGTGGGGGTCGAAATCCAGCCTGCCTTCCCCTTGCCATGCCTGTGCCCATGGGGCTGCGTCAGCCCACTGGGACACCTTTCTCTAATTCTCACCCCGTTGCCATATTGGCTGGCTGCAGCCGTGGGTGAAGCAATATGGTCGTGTGAATCACAGTGGATGCATAGGCTCCACTCCATTTCTCTTCAGAGGGTGGAGGTCTGTGGACGGCTTTCCTCAGATAATAATAATGAACTAGTTTGACACAGCATCATTCCAATTTCACCGCCATTGTCTCCTTTTATTCCCTTAATGATGCTCTGAGGTGTGTAGCATGAGCCCCCTTTTACTGCTGAGGAGCCTGAAGCCTTGTGGGGGTGGGTTAAGTGATGTGCCTGGGGTCTTCGAGATTTTAAGGGCCAGGAGGGGAATCCAGTCTACTAATTTCAAATCTTGCCATCTTCGTTTTGCACTTGAGGTTTCAAGGACTGACTGCCAAGCCCATCCCCCACCAAACCCTTGTTTTGTATGGTTTCTGAGCCGGAGGTACATCACTAGTTGGGACCCTTCTCTGGTGGCCCTGGGATTGTGGCTGTGGCCAGGTCGGCATCAGATTCCTGCCTCTCTGAGCCCCTGGCCAGGCAATTTGGAGCCAGTCATGTGGTGGCTCTGAAAAAATAAGCCTATAGTGGATGTCTAGATACTTTTTTTTCTTCTCAGGAAGACAAATTGGGGATTTTATGAGCTAATGTAACCATTTACCCAGGGCCTGCTGGAAGACTATAAAGAGATGACTGATTAATTGATTAATTTTACATGTTGAGATTGGTTAGAACTCCTCCTGTAAAAGGCAGTCAGAGATGGGACCTGGGAGGCAAGAGGCCTTACCCAAGACCCCACAGACATGTTGGAGACATAGAGAGAGCCCGGGATACTCAGGAGAGAAAGGGCAGGTGGGTTTGATTTGATGCCAGCATGGGAAAATCCACAGCCCCTTCTCCTAGGCATAAAGAGGAGATCCAGAATAATAAAAGTAACACTAAGCATTTGTGGTTTGCTGACTATGGCCCAGCTCTGTTGTCTTCCATACATCCTCTTATTTAACTCTTCACATCAACCACTCCAGATAGGTATTGTGATCCTGGTTACATGTGAAGATGTAACTTGCCCAGAGTCGCCAGCTGGTAGTGACGGGCCCAGGACCTAATCTCAGAGTCTGACTGATTCCAAAACCTATGCTCTTTTTCCTTCTAAACCCCGCCATTTCTAAGGCAGGGCCGTGGGCCAGGGCTCTGTCTTATCTATACATTCCCAACTCTGCCTATAGCGCTTGGCACATAGTAGGCCCACAAAAAAAATTTAATGAACCAAAAGTGTGGCCACAAGCAGCAGGAGCATGGAGAGTCTGTACGGTCCCCAGACACATTGGAGCTGCTTTTCAGATGAGGAAATTAAGGCCCAGAGAGGGAAAGACATCTCCAGGGCCCTGCAACCACTTTGAGGCCCAGAGGGGTCTCCTGTAAATTATTATCCTGCACTCCTAGCCCAGTGGAATTTGCCATGTGTCTCCCTGGGCTGTTTGGGGACAGGCATGGGCAGTCCCAGAGTGTAGTCCACTAATCCGTTTTCAATCCTTCTACTGTCTGGAGCGCTCTACCAAGAGAAGAGGAAAAAGGGTGGAGGGAGGGTGAAAGGTGCTGAGACCTGGGGCTGTGAGTGACCCCTCCCATCCCCCAGTGCCTCTCCCTTCAGCCAGGAGGGGCTGTTTAAGGCGCTGCAATGGCAGCTTCTCTCCTCAAAAAGGGTAATTTCTCAGGCCCTGCTTGCTGATTAGAGCTCGCATTTAAATGAATAGCCGTCACCTTGTGGAAGTGCCCTAGTTATTTAGAGGCCCGATGAGGAAATAGGCCTCTCACTTTGGTCCATCAGAGCCTGTGCAGGCTGGGGAGGAGGGGCTCCTGTCTGCCCAGCCCCAGGGGAGGCCCTGGCCTGCTGCTCCCCAAAGGAACTGACCGCCTTCTTGTGCCTCCCAGCTACGCAACCTCCCTCGATCTCTGCCCCTTGCTGTCTTTCCCCTTCAGTTTAAGTCATCTCTGGGCTCTCTTTAGGGAGGGAGGTGATCATTTGTCCTCATCCTGCCCTGCCTTCAGGGAGTAGCTCTGTCGGCCTGAGGGACACTGCTCTGAACCCAAGTCGGAAGGCGGCATCTAGCAAGGCTGCCCTGTGTTTATGGACACAGCAAGGTCCTTGACCTTGCTGCTCAAAGGGTGACCCACAGATGAGCAGCAGCATCAATGCCACCTGGGCACTTGTGAGAAAAGCAGAATCTGGGTCCTGGTCCCAGACTTCAGAATCCGAATTTGCATTCTATCAATACCCCTAGGTGTATGTGCATTACATTTGGGATGCAGTGACCCATAAAAACCCTGTCCCTCCTCCCCTTGGAGGTCAGCAGGGCTGACTCTATGGAGGAAGCTGCAGTTCCCTGCTAAAGCCCTATTTCTACACTCTTCTGTGCACTTTCTCCAAGGATAGGGGTAAGAGAGAAATTGAGATTAAGGATGGGAAAAGGCATTGAAGAATCACTGACCAACTTAGTCTGTGCCAGTCACCATTCCAGGACTTTCCATATAAAAGTTTACACAGCGAGAGGCAGGATAACATTAGGACAGGGCAGGGGTCGGCCAAGCATAGCTCATGGGACAAATCCAGCCTGCTGCCTGGTTTTGTACAGCTCTGAGCTATAATGGCTTTTACAATCAAAGGAAGGATAATATTTTGCAACACAAAAATGATACGAAATTCCTTTATTAGAATGCAGCCATGCTCGTTTGTTTACATGTTGTCCATGACTGCTTTTGTGTTATAAAGGCAGAGTTGAGTAGTTTCGACAGAGACCATCTATCCTGTAAAGCCTAAACTATTTTACTAGCTGACCCTTTTCAGAGAAGTTTGCCAGCCCCTGGGTTGGGGCACAGTCTCTGGAACCAGGGGTTTGGGTTGAATTGTATGACTTGCTCAAGTTACTTCTCCTTTGTGGGCCTTAACTTCCCTCATCTGTGAAATGGGAACAATAAGAGAACCTCTCTCATGGGGCTGTTTTGAGAATTAAGTGAGCCCATACCTGTCAGAATAGCGTCAGATGCAAGCAATGTATAAATAAACTATTATTCGTTATCACACTCGATCCTTTCAACACATTTTATAAATGAAGAAACTTAGGCTTACAAGGCTTAAGAAGAAAGACAAAAAGTCATGTGTCCTGATCTCTGGATTGTTCAGAGGTGGTGCTGTGAGTGCCCGCTGTTCTCACCATGCATCATTCTTGCCCGTAGCTTCTGATTCTTATGTTTTTAGTGAAGAAGTCCTTCACACTTAGATCCTGGCCATCTCATCTTTGCTAAAGAGGACCCATTGTGTGCCAGGCACCTATATTTTACAGATGGAGAAACTCAGGTCGAAGACGTTACATCTTTTGCCCAGGGTCGTAAGCTGGTAGGTGGGTGTTGGGATGTAAATGCAGGTCTGGGGTTTCTGTTCTGTGGTCCTGTCTCCTTCTGACTCTGCCACTTTCCTGGAGTTGGGTGATATATGTGGTCTTGGGCAAATCATGTAACTTCTTGGGGTCGCATGCTTGTTTTCTTTAATGTGAAGGATTTGATGATCTTTCAGGCTTCCTGTGTGCTGAGGTTCTTCCATTAGGACATCTGGGTAGGTACCCTGGGGAGTAGCAATGAAGGAATGCTAATTTCAGGAATATCAGGAACATATTTGGTCTTTTCTTGCCTATTCTTTTAAAGAACAGTCCCACTTACTTTTCTCCCTTATTGCCTTATTAGGAAACATACCTCATACTTTCAGAGCTTGTATTGTGAGCAAGGCCCCAAAATGCATTCATTATTCAATTCTTTTGAAAATGCCAGGAGATAGATTCTGTTATTAGACCCACTTCACCCATGAAAGAGTTGAGGCCTAAATCAGTGCCAGATACATCATAGGCACAGAATAAATATTTACTGAATGAGTAGATAGATTTCAGGGCTCAGTGCTCAGGTTTTCCCCATACTCTTCAGAAAGTCTGTCTTTCATTGGACTTCATTCTGAGAAAGAAGGTAATTGGACCGATCTTTAGTCAGTGCCCATGTTGTGTACATCTCTAGGTTTGGCTCAGTGGGGGATGCAGGCTGCAGGAAAATCCACCACCACTGTGGTCATTGGATTGGAAGGGGGCCCTTGGCTGGGCTGAGTGCTCAGCTTCCAGCCAATTGCTAAGCTGGGGCCAGGGAAGACCCTCTTGACTCCCATATCTGTTCTTGATGAGTAAATGTGAGTAAGGAACTGCTTCTTAGCCTGCCTCCAGATTTGGCTAACTCAAGGAAGCAGATCACTAGGCCTTGGTGCCTTTTCTTAGAGCCTTTTACAATGCCCTTCTTTACTGTTTTGGAAGGGTAGAAGTACTCCACTGGAGTACTGGCTATGGTCATAGTTCATAGTTCTCAGTTCCAAAGGGCAAGGTCAGAGTTAGGGCTGGGAAAGTCCTTAGAGATACCATTAGAGTCTCGAATGGGATAGTGGTGCCCTGCCTCCACTGCGGGCATTAGGAAATGTTTGTGGGCATTTACGATTGCTCCCGTGACGAGCATTTAGTAAGAAGGGGCAATGAATGTTACATGTCCTGTAATGTGTGAGAAAGCCTGTTCAAAGGTTTGTCCTACTCTAAATGCTATTGGTGAGACTATTGAGAAACTATCCTAGTCCAGTTTCCTTCTTTAACAGGAGAGGAAACTGAGGCCATAGAACAACTCTTTGACTCAGTTTAGATCACACAGCTTATTTATGGCAGGCTTGGAGATCTGCTTTCCAGTCTATAGCCCCTACTAAAACGATCTGGTAGAAATAGTTAAAAATTAGTCGAATCTGGATTCAATCAGTTTGTTGGGCTGGGTCTGTGGAGGAGTGGGAGAAGAGAATTCAGTTGAAAGTCAAGGACAGTGGGTCCCCTTATGGGCAACTAAGCTGGCTGTGACCATGGTTGGGGCTGGGGACCTCTTGAGGACACAATGGGTATGCAATCTGCTAGTGTTGCCCCTTATTGGAAAATTTGTGTTGTAAGAGAAGGGAGTTGCATGGAGAAAGGGCCAAACTATACTAGTGCCCTAAATAGTGACATGATAGTGACACAATAGTGTATGCCATGAACTGTGCTAAATGCTTACCATAAGTGGTTGTGTATAATTGTCACAATGATCCTGAGAAGATACTTCACAGATGACAGAAAATCCCACACTTGGTAAGGGGTGAAGCTGGGATTTGAATCCAGGTTTTTAAATTTATTTAGAGCAGTCGTTCTTAAATGCTAGTGAACATCAAAATCACCTGAAGAGCGAATGAGTGAGGTAAAGATTCATTAAAGGAAGATAGTTCTTCCAGAGGGTTCTGATACTGACCAAAGTTTGAGAACCACTGGTTTAATAGAAAGTAATCTGAAAGATGAAGGGACTACAAAGCTTATACTGTTAACCACTATGATACACCCCATATGTAAGGGATATAGGAGGGAGAGGTAGGGGATTTGGGGAGGGGTGAAAGGAAGGGGTGGGATGAATGATTCCCTTATGAGCTCCAGTGGTATTTAGGTCATGGGATTAACAGAATCATCATTGTAATATATTATAGGGAGCTGTGTATCTATTTCCTACCCACACCCCCTCATTGACCACCTGCTTGGTTGTACACTCTTGAAGGGCAGGGAGCATCTTACTTTTCTTGAGAACCGAAACTTATCCATGCTTGTATCCCCACTGCCTGCCCCACTGTATGTACTCAAAACACTTGTTAGAATGAACATTGCAGAGATGAAAGGGACCCAAAAGTTTGTCAAGGCTCCCTGTGCATCTAATTTTTGAATCTCTTTGGTAAGAGCTTATTCATACTTGGCTTGAATCCCTTAGGTGATGAGCAAGTCATTGCTCCTTTAGCCATTGTGTTCCATTCTATCGGCAGTGAGTGTTAGAAGGCTTTTCCTTATTCTGAGTTGCTATAGCTTTCACCCACCTATATTGCTTCCATCCCTAGGAGACACACAGAATAGATCTAATTACACTCCCAGTGTTCAAAGACAGAACTTTTGTCTTTATGGATTTTTTCTAAAGGCTAAAACATCTCCAGTTTCTTTGGGTGTTTTTTTTTTTTTAACATGGGCAGGCACTGGGAATCAAACCCAGGTCCTCTGGCATGGAAGGCAAGAACTCTGCCTGCTGAGCCACCATGGCCCACCTGTCCTTGGGCATTCTTGAACAAGAGTTTAAGTTCTTTCAGGCAGGTTCTCTGAACAAATGTCCTTCTCCCACCCTACCACATCTTTGCAAAGAAGAGTGCCCAGAACTACATATAATATTATGAACATGTCCCAATTTGTTCATTTTAGAGTAGTCTCATTGTTCTCTTTTTCTAGACTCTTTATATCTATTAATGGTAGTACCAAACACCTTACTTTTTTATGACCATAGTATTAACTTAAGTTGAACTTAAAGTCTGCTCTTTTGGTGTGTGTTGCTGCTGAGCCTTTTCTCTCTCCTCCCTGGACTTGCGCAACTGGTTTATTTGGCTCACGTTTGGGACCATGCTTTGATTTTAAATCCAACACACCATGATCTATTTGAATATAGTTTTTTTCACACAGCACATCAGCTGTCTTTTCCAGCTTCATGTCATTCACAAATGAAGAGCTATTTTAGAGAAGTTCAAGACAGTTGAAGAGCAAGGACTTCCTCTCCTTTGAGAAGAATCTTTGTTAAAAGCCATAATTGCTGATCCTTTAACCTTTAGAATGATAAGCATGACTGCCTTCATCTCTTTGCCTTCCGTGGTATTCATGCATGAGGAAAGCCCACAGCTCTGTATTTCTAAAGAGGTAGAATATATTGGGAATGGTCTATAGACATTCTTTCCTTGATCCTGTGGTATGCCATATGGAAACTGTTGGTGACTCTTGGGCATGACTGTAAGAAACACTTTCCATTCCAGTCCATGCACTATGCTGTAAAAACAAAGTTGGTGTTGAGGCAGACAGTGAGTGGACTAACAGAGTTACAGTCTGCAAAGGGCTGTGTGCTGAGGATGGAACATAGTGGTCTTATGGAAGGGCCAAAACAGAGGCTGGAACCTGGGCAACACCTTCCTTAGAGAATTAACAATGGGCCACCTTTTCTTTGGTCTCTCTGGAAACCATCAGCAGCAGCAGCTGTTTAATTCATTCCCAGTATTGTGCAAGATTTATGGAAAAATCAAAATCATATATATCACATATACGTCATATACAGCACTCAATCTTCTTGAGTGTCAGCTTGTAAGGGTTGATAGTTATCAGCTGAAATTTTATATAGTTCCTACCACTATGATTTCAAGGTGGGGTTCTCAAGGTAGCAGGCTGAACTATTTGAAATAGCCATTTTTGTAGGTTAAAAACAGTTGAATATCAGCAGCTTCCTATAGTTCAACCCAATATATTCCTGGGCCTCTTTGGAGGTCATCTTGATTCATAGAAGTGTCATCTTAGAGTTGGAAGAAATTTTTAACAGTCATCTCCTAAAACCCCACTCTGATGCAAGACTCTTCTGTGGCATTTCTGGCAAGTGAAACTGCCCCTATTATTCTCCCCTTTGTCATGCAGAATGTGCTTGCTTCTTCTTTATCTTGCATATGACTACTTAAAAAATTCTCAAAGACAGTATCATATCAAATGAGAGAGCTACGTAAATACTTTGAGCTGAACATAGCAGTTCTTTCGGTTGTTCCTCAAGAGACCTGCTTTGGGCCCCTGATTATCCTGGTTATTTTCCTTTGGATACACTCGACCTGGATAATGCCCCTCCTAATACATGACAGCATCCTCTAAGCCAAACCTTCATCTCTGTTTAGTTGGTACTAAGTAAAGGTGGGACTATTGACTTCTTTTTATTTATTTTACTTTATTATTTAGGTATATATGTATGCATTTGGGGGTGGTGGTATTTTAATACCAGAATTTACATTTATCTTTTAAAATTAAATTTCTCTTTTGTCTGTCTACATCCTTTTGGACCCCAATTCTGATACCTAACAAATCAGCTTTTGGTCTGCACAACGTACAGACATGCTGTCAATGTCCTTAGCCAAATCACTGACCAAAATGTTGAACAGGTGAAGGCTCTGTTGTAAAACACTAGCAACCCCCTGAAAGAACAGGAAACTTAAGTCTACAGTGAAGGTCAGAGACATGCTGGGGAAGGGCTGGCTTGAGACACAATTGTGGAAGGAGGTGGATGTTTTCTTCAAACTTTTTCCTTTCCCTTTCAGCATTATTTTTCCCGGTCCCACTCAGTTCCTATGTCCTCCCTCATGCCCATGATGGCAGGTATCTTTAACGTGCAACAGCAGGTCTCTTTATTTCTTTTTCCATGCAAGCTTACCTGTGCTGCACACCTGTCTTTGAAGAAAAGTTTTTAGTTTGCTTGCCTTGTTGATCTCCTACACATCACAGTGCTGAAGATAGAGAGTCTGAGTGTATCTCATGTTCAGATTTGTATCTGAAATGGTTTATTAACCATTTTCCTTCAAGAAAGGAAGAATTCGATATTTAGTAGCATCCGGTGATGACTCAGGTCATTCAAAAGCACTTCCTGGTACTCCTGGGCTAGGGTCATCTTTGGAGTTGAATTAATGTCCAGGTACTGTTTTCTGCTTCTGAATTCTCTGAGACATGTCTGCCTCTCCACCAGCTCCAAATTAGACAGGGTAGCTAGTGTCATGGTTACCATCACAGTCTAGAGAATACATTGTTGGCTTAGAATGCTTGCTTGGCCCTCACTCAATAATGTGACTTTGGCTCTAGGCCGTGGATTCCTCACCTGTAAAATCAAAATTATAGCAATTGTGTTTAATTAGATGACATGTGGAAAGCAGGAGGAGCAGTGGCTTGTGTCTGATAAACAGTCAGTACATATTAGCTATTATTATAATTCTTTTTAATTAGTTAACTGCTTAAAATACGAAGGTGTGTAATTCTATTTTCCCTGGTCTCTTTCCCAAGTACTTGGTTAACCTACACAGTCATCTGCATTTTCTTTCTTCATCAGGCATGACCCTCTTCCACCTTCACTGTCTTCTTAGTACTTCCAGAAACATTGGGTGAATGTTTCCATTACCTTCTGATTTTATGTGATTACTTTTTTAAAAAGTCCTTGTGGCTTCATAAGAATTCAGTGTTGGCACTTGGCACTTGCAGCAATTAGTGACAGTTGATTTCCCTACTTCAGTATGGGAAAAGAAATGATATATGTGGATTTTTTACTGGGATAAAGTTACCTTGAAAATGAATGAAATAAAAGTCTTTGCAGAAATAACTAGGTTTAAGAATCCTTTTCCTGAATCTTTTTTTTTGCCATGAGTGATTTCCTTCCTCCCCTAAAATTCTTTCCCCAATAGCCTAGGCAGGATGAAGGAAGAAAGAATCCTACATCTGAGATGGTACGATATTCTAGGTTGGAGGGGAAGACATTAGCTTCAATGATGGAGGACCTCACTGTTGAGCTAGATCCTGAACATTGCATCTTCCCCTTGCTCATTTAAAGCAACTGGTTTCTATTCTCTGTATTAGTCATTCTCAAGACAGACTTCATGGTGGCTACTGCTGCTTACAAATGACTTTGCGCTCACAGCCATGTCTGTTCTCCCTGAGCTGCAAAAGCAGTCATCACCATAGGGATTCTTCCAAGGGCTGTAACAGTTTAGAAGGCCACATGTACACTTTGCATATGATTTGCATATGATTTGCAGTGCCTTCTAAGGCGATTTCAGCTTTGTGTGTCTTATCTACTTTCAATCCTGTTCTCCACTTGTTTCTTTATGGACCCCAAGAACCTGTGCACCACAGATAGGCAGTTACGAGTAGGGTGGAACATGGCACTAGAAAGAGAAGGAAGGGTCAAAAGTATCAGGCAGAGGGTGCAGGGGTAGTTCAGTGGTAGAATTCTCACCTACCATGTTGGAGAACTGGGTTAGATTCCTGGCCCATGCACCTCCCTCTGCCAAAAAAAAAAATTTGTGGACAAAATTCCCTATGGTATACATATCACATATCTGCCTCTGTGTGTACATATGTCTAGATATAGAAATTCATGTATGTAGGGAGACACATAAAAAATAAAAATAAAAATAAATAAAAAATAAAAAGCAGATGTCTTGTTAATCAGAAATTGTCCCTAGACCCTTCTAAGGTAGCACTGTGTCAGAGTGTGACAGCTAGATAAGAAACACTTCAGATGCTTTCTTATTTTTTTTGTAATTTTTTGAGGGGTTTTAGTTCCATTAGAATTCAATGCTGGCGATTCTCAATTTCCTGTCCTCAGAGGGATATCAAATCCCGTTCCCTGTTCCCTAAACCCCCATGGATGAACTTTTATAGATTAAATCATCATTGAAGGTATGTTCAAATCCAGAGCCAGTGATGTGAGATTGTTTTGGAAAGGCATGGTCCCCTTTGCTTTCTTGAGCCTCCTATTCCAGCCCATGCCTTGTCTTTTGGCAGCCCTAAAACTTCAGGCCAAAAGCAAATGCCAACCTTCAACCCAGCTTGGGTGCTAGTGCCAAGGCTGGGAGGGTGGCCTGTGAGGCCACTGCTGACTTGCATTTTGACCCCTGGTTTCTGAGGTTGACAAGGAGGCAATGCCTCTATATCCAGCACAGAGGTTCTCATGGCCCATCTTCATTTTTACCGTTTTATCAACTATGCACGACACATACCCTGTGTTTTAGTTTGTAAAAGCTACTGGAATGCAATATACCAGAAACGGAATGGCTTTTAAAAGGGGGAATTTATTAAGTTGCAAGTTTACAGTTCTAAGGCCATGAAAATGTCCAAGTTAAGGCATCCAGAAAATATACCTTGATTCAAGAAAGGTCAATAGGTCCAAAACACCTCTGTCAGCAAGTAAGGCACATGGTGACGTTTGCTAGCTTTCGCTTCACATTTCATAAGGCTTCCCCGGGGGCGTTTTCCTTCTGTATCTCCAAAGATCTCTGGTTATGTGGGCTCTGTTAGCTCTTTCCAAAATGGTTCTCTGTTAACGGGCTCCAGTAAGCAACCCCACCTTGAATGGTGGACGCACATTTCCATGGAAACTATCTAATCAAAAGTTCCCACCTACAAATTGGGTGGGTCACATCTCCATGGAAACAATAAAAAAGGTCCCACCCAGCAGTATTGAATGAGGATAAAAGGACTTGGCTTTTCTGAGTCACAACAGGTTCAAACTGGTACACCCAGAGTGTATCCCTTCTCCATCCTTACCATTTTTATCCTCAGTTAACTCGTTTTGAACATTATTTTCGGTAGTTTATATGGGAAACCAGATAGTTCCTTTTCCTTTTCTAAATGTAAAATTTTATTTTCAGGTCGAGAATGCTTTAGGAAAATGAACCTCCAGGATAGGTTGATATCTCCCCACCCCTCCCAGGTTAAGATCTTTTTCCTTCCAGGGTTCATTCACTTACACTTGACCTCTGTTCCATGAAGGGGATGTGACGTACCCTTATATTTGGATTTTCTCTCCCTCAGACCTTATTCCTACATTTCTAAATGCATACTGGACATTTTTTGCTTGAGTGATTCCTCTGCCTCTTCAACTCATCATGTCTAGAACAGAACTCATTATCCTCCTCACTCCAAATCCATTGTCCCAACTCATCCCACTTTTCTATTTCCGGCAATGCCTCCCCCATCTTCCCATTTACCCTTCCCCTGAAGCATTGCGCCCATCACCAAAGCCTGTTGAATCCTCTTTTCCCCCTTTTCTTCCCACTGCCACAGTAATAATTTAGGGCCTTGCCTAGGACTGCCCTTACCGCCTGTCTCTTTTTGCCTCAAATTCATCCTATCCACACATTTGTAAAAGCAGTCTTCTTCAACATCGTTTTCCTTGGATCATTTTCCTGCCCATCCATGAACCCTTAATGTCTCCCATCAGCTGTCAGATAAAGTCCATTTTCTTTAGCCTGGAATCTCAAGATGTCTATTCTCTGATTTCTAGGATCATCTTTCACTTCTTCCTTAAATGAACAACTTATATTTATTCATGCATTTAAACACATGCCTACTGTGTGCCTGGCAGTGTCTTAGGTGCTTCTTCAAAGTCAAATAGGAAAGTCCTTACAGATGTACTTTGTGATCTTGGGAAATGTGGTCAGAAATGTGCTTCCTGAATGTTTTCATCCATCTATCTAAATCTTAAACCATCTTCCAAGATCCAGGACCCAACTCTCTGTTTCTACTGTCCTTGTGTCTGAATTTATCATTTGACACTTAGCAATCTCGCATTCATCCATTCCTCATTCAATCATCAAACCTTTACTGAATGTCTACTGTCTACCAGGCACCATGCTAGGTATCCTCTCACACATCAGCAGATTTTTATAGCATAGTAAAAATGATAACCACCGTGTCCTTACCATGTGCTGGCATGGTGTTAAGCACTCATATTAATTCATTTAATCTACAAAACAACATATGAAGTAGGCATTATTATTATACAGATTTTACAGATAGGGAAACCAAGTCACAGAGTTGTTTAGCAACTTCTAGTCACAGACTGGAAAGTAGTAGAAACGGGATTCAAACCCTGGCAATCTAGCTCTGAAGTCCTTGATCTTAATTCCACATGTATATCAAATATATCACGTGTTTGTGGGTAAATGTAAACACAAACTTTTCCAATGAGACTCTAAATTCCTGGAGTTCCTATGCCATACTTATTTGCATAGCTCACTTCCCTTTCCAGGCTTTGTACATAGTAGGTTCTTGAATTGTTTGACTGGTTGATTTTTGGTTCTTCCGTTCACTGCTAGGGGCCAGAGGTTTTCAGCAGCAGGTTGGAGTGTTTGGGCATAGGGAGGAGAAATGGAATTTCAGAATAGGTCTGGGAAATCTGGGCTTCTTAGTTTATAGCTTTTAACTTTGCAAGCTAGGAGGCTAGGCTTGTAGAAGAAAAATCACTGGTGTAAAAGCTCTTGGAAGTGAAATAGAATTCCATTCTCAAATAGCAAGAGAAAATTCAAACCACATTATGGTTACACAGTTTGCACCCTCTGTCCTGTTCGTGTTGCACTTAATTCATGTCCATTTTGCTTCATTGCCTGCAAAACCAATGTTTTGACTACAGGATCCCAGAACTTCATTTCTGGCCTAATATCCCTATTTAAAATTTTTACAAGTTGAAGAATATGACCTTTTTAATCTAGTATCAATACGACACAGTAATGACATATGTAGCTTAATAAAACTTGATAAGTACATATTTGAATTTTAAAAACACAGGTGCTGGGTTATTTGCATTTTAAAAGGATTCTTCCTTTTACAAAAGGATTCACCGCAGGGTTCCATTAAATATCCAGTTGCTCTCAGTACATTTATCTTACAGTTTAATTTGCCAAAATTTGATTTATATTTCACTCTAAAGGGGCAGCTCTCACCTTTTAGAGAGCATGCGAATCACTTGGGCAATTTGTTTAAAATTCATATCTTGCCCTGACTCCTCCCCAAGGTTCTAAATTCATTAGGTTTGGAGTGGGATTCAGGAACTCATTTTTAATGAGCATCCCCAGGTGATGGACATAAGTGGTCAAGGAAAAAGCCCTTTGGGAAACAGTGCTTTAAAGAAACACATAGCACATGAGGTGGAGCCCAACTGTAGCAAATCAGTGGCTTCTCTAGGACCTAGGATACACCAAATTTCCTTGATACATTTTTGAACTATATATTTAGGTCAAATAAAGATTCTCCCACTTCTTTCCTACTCAGTTCCTTCTCCAGCTGCCGAACATCTTTAATCTTTTTATTTTTTTTAAATTTATTTTTATTTTTTTGCATGGGCAGGCCCCGGGAATCGAACCTGGGTCTCTGGCATGGCAGGCGAGAACTCTGCCTGCTGAGCCACCATGGCCTGCCCAGAACATCTTTAATCTTAGGTGTAAAATGTTTGCCCTTGCATTTTTAACGACATTTCAACTCTTAGTTCTGCCCTTGGCTCTTCCTTAACTCCATTTCTAAAGCTGCTAGTTGCTCATGGAATTCAAACACCTATTTGATTCCAGTTTCCCATTTTACATAACCCAACTGCCTGCCCCAGAATCCTGCCCTCTATTGTTCTAGACTGAGAGGCTGAAGACCATGACTTGGTTCAGACATCTTAGGCATTTTAAGAATAGTTATTTCTCTGGAAGTTTCTCTTGGCCATGTCTAGGGCCCTATATCCTCTCCTTTCTTCCTAATTCTTCCTCCAAAAAAGAAAAATAGAGACCAAAAAGGTACTATTTTTTTGAACAAAACAAATCAATAGAATGCCTTCCTTTGGCCTGATTCCATTTCTTTATAACTATTAATTCTAGTCCTAGAGAAATGAATGCCAAAAATGTGCATTTAAAGTGTGATTATAGTTTAATGAAATTTGTTTAAAAAATAGACTCCATGACATTTATGGCACATGTATCTATATATTTAATATATCATTGCACTTTTAAAAGTCAGTTGCTCAACCCATATTTTGTCTTTGATTACTTTCCTAAATCTCTGGTAATCTCCAAAAAACATTTAGAGATTTCCATTCTTTAGAGATTTTTCTCCTTTATTAATCCTCTACATGCCTGAATTTCATTCTGGGTAAAGTTTTTCTGGAGTGATATGGATTTGATTAAATATCTCCAGTAATAATAAAAGCAATAAAAGAGAAAAAAAATGTTGCCGTTAGTTACTGGTTAAAAATATTTCCTTTTAATAGATTTATCAGGACTTATGCTACTTTTGAAGTACTGAACTCTTAATAGCCTTTGTTTGACTTCCATAAGAAGGTAGCCAGAGGTTGTGTTGTTTGTTTATTAGGACTCAAGGTATACCTTTTTCCAACTCAACTTGTTTAACCCATTTAGTGCTGGGCTAGACTTTCCTGACCAAACCTAAAAAACTTCCTAGGGGAAGATGGTGGTGGAGAAGCAATGGAGGGAAGGGCTGCAGTTGTCACTGAACCAAGACAAGTATGAGAGAGGAATTAGTTTTAGGTTGTCTGAGCAATTCTTACAAGCAGGAACTTATTTGGTATATTCAATACGATTCAATTTTTGTATAAAAGAATATTATGTCTAGAAAAAAAGTCTAACTGTAATCTCTGACTGATGGCACTAAAGTTTATTTTGAGTTTTTTTTTCTCCTCTAAATTTTCCTGAGTTTCTACAGTGACCATGTATTATTATCAAAAGTAATGTAAAATAAAGAAACCTACTTTGCCTGGCATCACAAGTCTCCCTCCCCATTTATGGCCCTCGTCTTTACTAGATCGCTCACAAACCCTACATGTTGCAGAGAACAATGGTGCAAGGAATGTTCTCATTGTTTCCCAGAGCAGTTCAGCAAACACAAGACTAGTTTAAATTGGAGCGCTGGCTTTATGCTCTGTAGCGGGAAGGCCGGCATCTTGGTGAACGTGATATGTGTGTGTGCACCGCCCCTCAGCCGCCTCTCCACCATCTACTCAAATTTGGGATCCAAGAACTAAGAGAAGACGGCATTGCATTTCAGATTTTAACTTTGTCTTCTTTCTTTTTTTCTGACCCTTCCCCTTCCCCCCTCTTTTCCTTCTTCAAGGCCTCTCCCACCTCATGATGAGCGAACAAGGTAGGTGCTTTGTGCTTGTGTCCTCCAGCTGACCGAAGTGCTCGCCTTGGTGCCTCTGGCTGGGTCACTCAGAGCCTCATCGTTGTCGCCGGCCGGCTGCTCGCTGCCTGTCCCCTGAGCCATGGGCCAGGCTGACGGCGGGGTTGCCCTGCTATGGGGGCACTTTCCTGATGCCTCGTGGTTCCCCACCCCTTCATGGTCCCCACGGCTTCTCCATTCTCCACTACCATTTGTCACCCCCTGCCCTGGCCTTCCCGGCCTGCCTCTGAGAGGGAAGCATGAAACAAGGCATGATGGCATCGATAATGGGGGGTGAATGAAGCTAATTTCAGAGCAACCAAGCGGTTAACTTCCTCCTGCTCCTCCCTGACCCCATCCCTGGGCCCCAGGCTGGGGGAGGGAAACCCGGCTTCTCCCCTGAATGCCATTCTCAGTAAAGGTTTGCCTTTTGTCCCACCCCCACCCCCACCACTTCCATCCCAGTGCCCACTGAAATGACTTTCTGCCCTGCATGGTCATAGGAGGCCTTTGGGGTTTGATGTTTTCGGTTTTATATAAAAGCAGAAGCCATCGAAGGAACATGCTAATGTCCTCGTGGTGGGATTCTAACTCATTATACACCCTGAAGAAAACTGCATATAAAGATCTGTAAATTCAGCATCTGCAACCTAAAATATTCAAATATGCAAGGAATGAACTGTGCAGGAAATTCAGCTCAGCTAAGCACAGGGTGGGCTGTGAATGAAGCCTTTTTTTACCTAAATAAAAATTTTCTACATTATCAGCCTAAATCAGGACTTGAGAACTGAGCCTACTTAAAATTGTCTTTTCCTTCACTGTTCAATTGCTACTATTGTTTCTTCTGAGCCTTGGGATGATTGCAAGATTTGTCTACCTGCCATGCCCTGGCATCAGAAGACTGTGCTTTAGTTTTTCTTGTCTGTTTCTTTTAAAAATATACACAGGACCCTGTGCCTCCTTTGGCAGGTCAAAGAAAATTGCAAGGAAGAGTATTTCCACTTACTCCTGTTTTTCTTGAGGCATATCCTGCCTGTGGGTCTCAGCAGTCCTGATCTGAGGAAGGTCGGGGTAGCATCTAAGGGCCCCTCCTCTTTCCTGTTCTCCATTGGATCCATCAGTCTTGCCGTAAAGGGGAGTATGAGCAGGACTGAGAGAAGTTTGTTTATGAGGCCCACGTAGCTGTGGAGGTGGGTGATTGAGCATAGCCTGAATTAAGGCAGGGCAAGGAGGAAGCTGACATTTCCAGTGGAGACCCATTTCCCAGGCCAGAGCCAAGATCCACAATGTGGACTCTGGACATCTCGATGAAGAGATGATCTAAGTGGAGAGCAGATGTCAAAGAATAGAGCTGGTGAGAAGAAGCCAGGTGAATTCTCCAGCATTTGACAGGGCCCTGGAGGAGGCCAGATGAAGCCTTCTGTTCTTATAGGTCAGTGAGGGAAGCAGGTGCCTACAGCAGATAACTCAGAAGTAGATATGAGTAGCAGATGTGCTTGATGTTGACCTGGTATCCCAATCATTTGAGAGAGTTAGCGCATCTCTAGGAAATGGGGGTGGGAGGGGGAAGGAACTGAATTCTGTAACTCTTTGGAATTTGATGGCTCACCTTTGATGGCAAATTATTTCACAAAAAAGCAGGCTTTCAGGGTCCAGCCAACAGGTCCCTCTTCCATGATCTCTAGCCTTACTCTGCCAGCTGCACTTCAGGGATGCTTCTGGCTTTTACAGTGTTTTGGCGGTCCAAATGCGTCCGATGGCTGATGTCACAGGAGAGTCCAGGCAGCTGGGATAGGCTGGTGGGAACTCCCCTCACTTCGATTTGGCTTATTTTAGACCCACTAATGCAGCACAAGTATTTTGGAAAGCTAAAGCCCAACTTTGATATTAAAAGCATTTGGGGAGCCTGTACTGTGTACCTCACTCACCTTTTCACCCACTACAACTTTCTCTGAGGCACCCAGCAGAGCACTTAGACATACCCATAAACACATGTGCTGGAATTTTCTATTCCAAGTGGCTTTTAGGCAATGAGATATGAAAAACACAGATACATAAATTCCTCCTTAGAGAGGTTTTCAGGAAAGGATGCAGAATTCTTCTGGGTGATCATCAAGTACCACTGTATTTTCCAGTAGCAAACTGCAGTTTCATCTGTTTTTAAGATGGTCCTTTGACCACATTTCTTCTCCTTTTCAGTCTTTTCCATTTCCCACTCTCTTGTCCGATTACCTAAAGAGAACCACAATGCTTTTCTTCCTGTCACCTTTCCCTCTCCTTATTCCTGTTCCTTCAATGTGAAAGAAAGGAGTTTCTGTCTGGTTCCCACTAAATCTCCAGAATTTGTTTTTGATGCCCATAAATGTATGTGAAAATACATGTTGTGTATGTACCACTACACATATGTGTTCCATGCATGGTCCTCGTGACTCATATTGGTGTTGGGAAAATACAGGAAAACTTACCTTTTCTTAGATTTCCCCCAAGCATTTTTACATCAGTTTTGTGTGTACAGTTTCACATACATGTGGCTAAGCAATGCGCTTGCATGCAATGTTTGTCATGTCTGTAATGATGGGACTGAAAAGAAAGTCATGAGAGAAGCTTATACATGAAGCTGATGCAGCAGCCTTGTGAGTCACGCTGCTTACTGCCTGTTGTTTACGCTTCCCAATGTGCGCTGGTTTTGTGCTGCCTTCTCAGGATGCTGCCATGCTACTGTGGGGCTTTCTATGTGTGTTATGTTTCTCTGTGTGTCTGCACTGTGCTGATGTTTTACTCTCCCTGTTCTCTCTCTCTCTCTCTTGCCGCCTCCATGGTGGACACCATGTTTCCTCTACTTAATTGGATCTTCCACTTCATTTCTGTAGGTAGAAGTAAAGGTAGAGACCGCTTTATTTTTATTGTTATAACTATCGATCTGCCTTCTGAAATAGTCATAGTTCCAGGGGGAATTGTCAGTTCTGATGAATACAGTCTAGGTTATAACTTAATGCTTTTAACAACTAAGTATAAATAAATAGATAGGCAATACTGTCATTTCCCTTCAAAGCACTTCCTGCTTGGTGGTTGGGCATGGGTCTGAGTTGGCCCTCCTCTCTCTAAATCTAGAATGAACCTTACCCATTATGTTCAACTATTTCTAACAGGAATGGGGCACTCAAACTGGTCATACAGGGTGGTGAATATATGTTTTAATCAGATGCAGGATATTCTAGGATTCCCTTCCAACAAATGTATTGAGGGAAGAAGGGAAATGTGAAATGATGTACCATTATTTCTATTACTTGGGAATGCCTGAATTTGGGGCGATACCTCTTGGTCAAGGATACTAGATGAAGATGGGGAGAGGGTTGGGGAATTGCCTAAAATTTTATTTCAGGTGGGATTTGGAAGATATGTATTTATTGCTCTTTCTTCCTTTGTGTTATATTTTCCTGTACTTGTGAGAGTTGGGATTTTCTGACTGGGGGTGATGGGTTGAAAAAGGTGGGACTGGATGTGTAAGAACACAGGAATGAAATGCCTACAGGCATTAGACTACAGGGAGAAAGAGGACAAAGGGTTAACACAGTAACTTACAAAGGCAGCTTTGCCAAGGAGGCAGGGAAAGGAGAGGGGCTGAGCAGGAGGGAGCCCCTCTTGCTGTAACTTGCCTTTTAGCATTTCTCAGCTTTGGATAGCACAGCCCACTCATCCGTTCCTACTCGAACATGTCTGAGACCCCAGCCCAGAGACCCTGGCTCCCCAGCCCAGATTGAATTAGCGCTTCAGGAGTGAAGGGAGAAAGGGATTAATTGATAAGTTATGAACATGGATCTGCATCCAATTTTCCCTTTTTTCCTCCCTGACTTGCCAGCTCCTAACTCACTGAAGATGTATTCTGCTTCCTTCAGAGACTGGCAAAATATAGAACAAGAAAATGTGATTTCTGGCATGAGGATGTTGACAAGAGAAGGGACTGACAAGTTATTGAAAATGCTGATGTGTTGACTAGTCAGTGAGCTGGTCATCTCTCATTTGAGTTTTATGCTTTTCTGGCTTTTTGAAAAGTTGTGTTAGGGTTGCCTTGGAAGTAGCTAAGCCCCTTCCATGCTGGGTTTTTTTTTTTTTTTTTGGTGATTCCTGGTTCTTTTTATGCTGATCAGAGGTGGATTCATTCTCAGAAATCTGTCATTGTAACCCTTACCCCCATTGCTAGCTTGGTACATTTTGAAAAGAGGTGGGGAAAGAGGGACTGAGAAAAAGAGAATAATAATTAAAAGGGTGTGTCAGGCTGCCACCTCCATTTCTCTACTGACACTACTCAACCAAGGACTGCCATCCTTGTCCTCACAAGCAAAGCCACCAATATTGTTCCAGGGCTCAGCCTTTCTGAAGCATGCGGTGGGCATTGTTACCTGTCCCTCCTCCCACTGGCTTCTATGAAAATGCTTTAGAACTCTACCTCTCTCTTTCATTCTCCTTTTCTTTCTCAAAATCCCATTGCACATCCCACAAGATAAGTAATTTCAGGTTTTATCTTTAGGTACCTGATTTTCTTTCTCTGGCCACTGCTGTTACCACTACTAGCACAACATATTGAGTGCTGTGTGCCAGCTGTTGTGTGTATGCTTTATATGTCTTGTCATACTTCATCCTCAAAACTGTTCTATGTGGTAGGGTGTGGCATTATCCTTATTTTAGGTGGGAGGGTAATAAGACTCTGAGACTTAAATAACTAAGTCAGAGGGCTACTAAGTAGGAGTCAGACCCAGAATCTAACCCCCTAACCACAACTTGATACTACCTTTCTCGGACCCAAGGATTACTTGCATGTAAATGTTTCCCAGCTAGTTCCCTGTCGCTGACCTGCCTCAAGTTCCAGCTTACAACCTCACAATCTCTGCAGCATATGTTCATATTAATATCCCACTGGTACTGTCCCCTCAGTATGTCCAAAGTCATCCTTTGCACCATTTTCCCACAAACCAGCTGCCCTTTGTGATTTCCCTATTTTTGTTAATGGCACCTAAAATAAGCTGGACTTGAAACTTAGAAATAACTTTTAGCCTTCTCCTTCATGAGGTTTCCCACACCCAGGTGATAAGTTGAGAGGTCTTCCTGAGATTCTCCTCCAATATGTCCTTTGAATTTATCTCTACCCTTGACACCCTAGTTCAGTTCCTGGTTAGCCCTTATTAACTTATTGTACAAGTCTAATCAGTCAGCCTTTAATGTCTTCCAGTCTGTCCAGTAACCTAGAACTGTTTAAACTCCGCTCTCCTCCAAATGGGGCACAAAATAAGCTATTTCGCTTTCAAAGTCCTCTTCAATATGGCCCTGTTTACCTTCTCCGCTGGTCGTCTTAGATATAAACTTGACACTCCAGCCATATGGGATACCAAATCACCAAACTAGACCTTTCCTTTTCCCTGACTTTGCTTAGTCTGTTTCTCTCCCCTGTAACAGAGCCTCCTTCCCTTTTATTCTGTCCATTGAAATCATATATGGATTTCACTATCTTTTTTTTAATGCCATTCTTGAAGTTTTCAATCAGCTCTGGTCTCTCCCTGCATGCATCTCTCTGATATTTTATATTAAAACTATCTGGAAACTGGGCCGTTCCCCTCTACTAGATTGAAGCATGGTGAAGATGAGCATACTCATTTCTTAATGTCCACATGTGCCTAGCTTAGTATGTTGTGTGTGGTAGGGGCTCAAAATCTCTAATCCCTTTTATCCTCCTGCCAGTTATCTTCCTAAAAGTGAAGATAAAGCAAAATTGAAATTAGATAGGATCATGTAGCTCATCTGCTCAAAAGCTTTTGGTACATTCATGTTGTAAAATTGTCTGTGTGCCTTCCTGTCTTTATTTTCTACAATAACTTCCCCTCTCACCCCTGCCAGCCCTCCTGTTTCTTAAAATCAACAACTCACTTAGCCTGGACCCATGTTGCACTTTCCTGCCTCCAGGACTTTGCTCAAGCTCTGCTGTCTCTTGAATGTCCTTGAACTCCCTTCTCCTCTTGTCATTCTCTATGGCCCAGCACTCCTGGGTAACTCCCAGACTTGTACTTCTGCTATAAAGCACCCATACAGTCTGCTTTCAATCAGATTTACTTGTGGGTTTTAGTCACTCCAAGCCCTAAAGGACAGAGGCTGGGTCTCGGCAGCCCTGGCACCCCACTCCACTTAGTTCAGTGCAGAAATGTAGTGAATGAGTGCTCACAGAATTAAGTAATTGGATTGTTTAACAGATTGGTTTCAGGTATGTGGGGGAGGGTGGTTAGGTTAGAGTGGGCAGGATAAGATTTTTCAGCAATGATATAGCTAGTGGAGTCACTTACCAGCCTACGCCCCTTATCTCCACCTTCATTACCCCAACCAAGTTGGCAAAGGAGTCTCATAGGGCCATGGAGTGAGACCAGATGTTCTGGCTCCAATTCTCTCCTCACTAAGGCCTTTTCTTCATCCTGTGATGCAAGTGACAGAGGGAGATGGTTACAGACTGTACCAGAATAAAAGTGGCAAAAGGTCTTTGGATTGATTCTTAGAATCTTATCAAAGAAAATAATGAATAAGCCTGGGATTTTTCATACTTTTAAAGCTGAGTGATGGACCAATAAACACATGGTGGAAAGAAATGTAATGCAACCTACAAAACTGAGCAGGATGTTTAGGCTAGAACATATTCAAGAGGCCATTGGGCTACCCAGGGACAAAAGACCTTACCTAGAAGTGGCTGACCAGAGGACTTCTTCAGCAACCAGCCTTGGTCAGCTTTTTCAATTTAACTTTGGCAGTCTGTGTCTAAGTATTTACAGTGTGTTTTGGCCCTCTTCTCCTTTTTCTTTTCCTATATTTTATTAGCATCTGGAGATTGCCCATTCTGAGTTCAGATTGTTGAGTATTTTTCCTTGAAACCAAACTTGGCGCAGCAGTTGCACACTCAAATGCCCATAAGGGCCCAATAGCTATCATAAAGGAGTAGATCTAGGGATAAGAAAAATTCTAGTGTAAGTGAAACAATAGGGAGTGGTGGGGAGTGTGGCAAACTGGAGCACACAAATCCTGTCAAAGGCAGCAGCCTCTACTGTGCTCCAGCTGATTGCTGACATGCTGCAATGAAGATCTAATGTCACAAGATCCTCAAGAGGAGTCAAAAGTAAGTTTTATAAAAATGTCAGCTTGTGACCTCTCTCCTTCTCTGTTTGTATGTATGAATATATATACATACATACACATACCAAATGATTTGGCCTGTGAGTCACAAGCGTTCAATACTTGGTTTGAGAAGAATGGGAGAGTAAATTGTTTTAGTTTGCTAACACTGCTGGTATGCAATATACCAAAAATGGGTTGGCTTTTTTTTGGGGGGGGGGGGGTGCATGGTCCGGGAATCAAACCCAGGTCTCCTGTATGGAAGGCGAGCATTCTACCACTGAACCACCTGTGCATCGTAGGGTTGACTTTTATAAAGGGGGTCTATTAAGTTACAAATTTACAGTTCTAAGGGCATAAAAAATGTCTAAACTAAGACACGAAAGAAAGATACCTTGACTTAAGAAAGGCTGATCTGGAAAGGGATGTGACTGGCATCTGCTGGTCCTTTGGCATCTGGTTTCAAACACTTTCTCTGGGGGCGTTTTCTTTCCGCATGACCAAACATCGCTATCTGTGTGGGCTGTAAGCTTTTTCCAAAATGGCACCCTCTTAAAGGACTCCCG
Organism: Tamandua tetradactyla; assembly: GCF_023851605.1. Lineage (NCBI taxonomy): Eukaryota > Metazoa > Chordata > Mammalia > Pilosa > Myrmecophagidae > Tamandua > Tamandua tetradactyla. The sequence continues at coordinate 37,714,120 of NC_135338.1, forward strand.
CGAGTGGATTAAGACCCATCTTGAATGGGTGGAGATACATCTCCATGAAATCCACCTAATCAAAAGGTCTCTACCATAATGAGGTGGGTCTCATCTCCACAGGAACAACCTAATCAAAAGGTGCCACCCAAAACAATAGGTTTGCCCCCACAAGATTGAATTAGGAAAAAGAACATGACTTTCCTGGGGGTTCATAACAGTTTTAAACCAGCTTAAAAATAGTCCTCCAAAATTTCCTGCTGGATGGCACGTGTGGGAAGAAGCCACAGACCACATGCGTGGTGAATTTTCTCTTTGCAGTTAGCAGCCCTCAGGATACTAAGAAAATCCTTCCTACATTTGCCACTACTGCCAGAGTGCCTGATCCATGTATTGGGTAACATTGGTTTTTCAGAGTAGTGTGGGCATGTGTAGGAAGGGCTGGGAAATGCTGATAAAGGCCAGGAAGAGAGGTCACTGACACCTTCAATAATTGCCTAGAATGGGTACATTTTTAGATAGTAAGGGTGGTGGTGGGGAGAGCATTTAATTATCTTTCCACTTTGCTCCACAGAAGTCCTTATTTACTGGACTAGATAGTGCTGACCCAAAGATCTACTTTAATCTTTCAAAATTCCGAGGTCCCTCCGATTTATATATATATAATTTTTTTCCATGTCAGTTTGATCGTTGGCCTTCTAGTAAGAGCTGAACTAATTAGCACTGGCCAAACTGAAAAGAGATGATCAAGCTGCATGGACTTGAGCATGATTTCATGAGATTGTATTTTGCTGATAATAATATTAAGAAAGCTCGGTTTAAGGAGTTGAGCCCCCTCTTGTTCCTGCTAGACTTGAGAACCCTGCAAATAAGTTACTGACTTGATAGCCAACTGTTTATGCAAATTAGTAAATGCAATGCCAGCTACTAATTATGAAAATAAACTCATCTGTGCTCTATAAATATCTAATTATAATAAAATAGGAGCAATATTACATTTCCATCTCCTGCTTCATCTGTTTCTCATCCACCACTGATTTGTCCTCCTGACGTATGAAATCACTTTGTTTTCTAAAGAAGCCTGTTTTCCATGGTTTTCTTTTTCTTCTAATGTTTTAAAAGTCTGTGGGGGAAAATAGATTTTTTTAAAACATAAAAATATATTGCCTGATTTTAGCAGCTCTGTGTTTTTGGCAGTGATTCCTTTAAAATGGTATTTTAAGAATATGAACAGTGTATTTTTTTTTCTTCTCTTTAGAAATTTTCATTGGATACAAGACATTTTTTGTAAAGTTGTTTCTTGGAGCAATTTTTAAAATGTGTAAATGTGCAAAGTAGATTTATTAATGAAATGTATAACGTATAATGGCATGTTTCCATTAAATTCCAAAGGAGAATACATAAAAGAAAATATCAGATTTCTAAGCAACATGTTTTTCTCCTTCTCCTCAATTATCAGTTTGGATTTATTGATTATTCACAGATTTCATGTCTGTGAATATATATACACTTTAAAACACTTTATCCTGTATGGTGAATGGTGATCTGCTTGTAGACCTTTGCTTATCAACCTGAGTTGAATCTTAGATGAGGTTTAATTTTCCGTCATAAACCTGTATGAGGGCACTTACAGGTAAAGGGCAGTTTGGATTAGTTAAATTCTAGTATCTTTAGGACACATCTTATTTAGAAAGAATCCAAAAGAGTGGCCTGATGGAAAACTATTCAATGAGAGAACAAGCAAACTGCATTTCCTTATGTGTATTGGCTTGTATATCCGAGTCTGTTTCTCAAGTAGGTGGGGCGATGTAACCGGACTGGTACTGATGTGACTTGTATAAATACATATTAATCGGTTTAGACTGGTTGAGTATATTCTCACATGTGGCGTCTGTTTTTAGGCGTGCTGAAAAATAACAATTTCCACAGTGATGTGTCTGTTTCTGAGTTTATCAGATTTTCTGCTTCAACATTCCAAAAACCACGTTTATTTGGCATTCAGCATATGTGCCCAGCTGTGGGCTTGGTGCTGGGTAAACAGGGTCCCTGCCTTCTGAGACCTTGTTGACAGTCAATGGGAGTTCCAAGGTGACTTGCAAACGTGACAACCACTTTTCCTCCTAAAGTAAAAAAAAAAATTCTTTTCTTATCTTATTGATATATGCTGGTTTAAAAGGCAGTATTTTTATTAATTTTATTCATTTTTTAGCTTAAGGGAAAACTGTTAGGTAATAATTCAATTAGACAAATTACCCACCCTTTCAATTCTCAGTATCAGAAAAGGGAATATGCTTTGTGTGTGAACCCATAGGGAATTTTTCATTTGTGCGTCTATTTATCAGTTTATTTTCATTGGGGGATGGCATACACAATGCAAGGTATATTAAATGCGTACTTTTAAGCTTAAAGATTTAAAAAATACCTGCATACGCCCATGTTAACACCATCCAGACCAAGATATAGAACATTTCTATCACCCCCGTAAGTCTCCATTGTGCCACTTTCCACCACTTATTTTTAATAAATAAATTTATTTTCCCCACTTGCTCCAAAATGGTGTATACCCATGTGATGATCGGCAGCAAGCTCTGGATGGCTTTAATGTTCATTAAGAAGGATTAACCTTGCAAAAGGATGAGGCATTATGGTTTTCACTGTATGTAAATAGAGGCAGAAATGTTGTCCTCTGGTGAGGTATAGCTTTGCCCTGTTTTTGATGAAGCTCAGGTTTCCCCTGGCACAAAGAGAATATCTAATTGCTATCATTGCATTTTTTTTTCTTTTTTTCCTAAGGCATTTAGTGGTAAGTAGACTAGCAGAGGTGGAAAAGACCATATGCTTTGTAAAAAGCCAGACTAATAACAGTTTCTGATGGATGTCTGATTTTTAAAAATGCCGCATCTTTCATTAAAATTTACATGTAAAGTAAGGGCAGGCGTGGTGACATGAAAGCTAATGCAACTTGCACGTCTTGACATAATAACAATCACAAGAAATTGGAGATCCCAGATGGCAGCTTGGCCTTTGCCATCCTTTTAATAAGCTACTAACTGCTAATTATTTCACTCTTTTGGGCAAGTTAATTTACTGTTGACTATTAAAGAGACGCTGCTCTTTTTTCCCACCCCCCTCCCCCCACACACAAAATAGAGTCCTTTCACTGGAAGCTTTGGAAAGTGCTTCTGTGCAGTTAGAAGCTTTCCAACCCGATTGTAACAATAATGGCGAGTACTGGGATGGAAAATGTTGCTTAACAAACAATACTACTTGGGTTTTTTAAATATAGAAATTAAAAAAAAAATCATTTGACTAAGCATCCATTTTGTGTGTGTGTGTGTGTGTGTGTGTGTCTGTGTGTGTTTTGCAAGATCAAGCAGCCAGTATAGGGAGAAGATCTGAAAATTGAAGCCTGTTTAAGAGTGAAAGAACAGCTGCCTTTTAAATGGTCGCTAATTCTGACAATTAATGCTGTTTTGTGAGTGTGTGATTTTTCTGTGAAAGCAGTAAGGAGGGATGATGATGTGTAGTAACTAATTCCCTAGGCTTTATGGTAATGCAGTAAAGACCCCGTAGAACTAAGAGACCCAGGTTTACACCCTATGGAGCCCTTCCAAACCAAAAGCCTGCAAAATGTGCTTTTTTGTCTATATTCCAATTTCCTTAGTATGATTTTTTTTTATTTTAGCACGAATATGGATTATGAAATGAGTGATGTGCAAGTGGGCTTGGATACATCAGGAGTGAGTGTTTGGAAAAAATCCTTGTTTGCAATGAGCTGTCTGACAATCAAAATATTTACTTAAAGATAAGCTAATGACTGTGTCTTGCAAATGCCTGCAGATCCGTTATTGAAAAAAGAGTCACTGCTTTGGCTTGATAATATCCAAAAATAAATCTCAAATATGTGTGTGTATGTGTGCATGTGCATGCATACATTATACATTCCCCAAAACAAAAGGTGTATCAAGCAACAAACAAACCTAGGAAAACCTCTCAACCCATTTTACTGAAATCTTGGAACTGAACTTAATATATTCCTGTGATCATTTTTTCCTTGTTGCTGTGGCGATTTACTAAATGGCTTAAGGTGTGTATTGAAAAAACATTCACCTATAAATAGTGATGTCTCTGACCATGAACTTGAGATTGTGAGTTCTTTAGTCCAATATCATTACACAGTTGATGGAAGGACTATGGAACTCAACCAAATACTAATCATTTTCTTATTGTTTTAGACTTGAGGAACTGAAGAGGTTTAAATGTTTTATTTCTTTAAAACAAAATGCAGCATCTGGTTTCAAAACAGTGTCAAGGTAAAAGTAAGTACATTTGAATTTGGGGAAATCATTGCTCAGAATCTGATACAAAATTCTGGGAAAAATGAGTTCTGAAAATATATGCTTAAACGAAATTAAACAGGTATATTCGACTTCTCAGAACCTTTGTTAGGACAATGCAAACTATGAATTTCCAAGAGAGGAAATGCAGTTTCTAGTGTTACCCAAACTGATTTGATGTGAAACACATTTTTGTAATTTACATTTTTGATGAGAATAGCTAGAATTAAAAACTAGTGTTCAGTTAAAGAATTTTGGAAAAGATAATTGTAAAGTCCCTTCCAAGTCTAAATATTATAAGCCTTCACGTCTCTGGAATTTGAAGGAGGCTTTTTAATTGACTTCACTCAAGAATCCTTTTAACTACATTTTCCATTTTGATTGGGAATAGTTTTTTGGGTGGGTTGGTTTCAATAGGGAAATTACTGCTTCCTGGTAAAATGCATAACACAGATGTTAAAACAACTGCAGCTTTTAAGACACTAGTCTCATTAAAACACTTCCAGTTTGTATTACCCAAGCACTTAAACGGATATCCCTATAGTGTGTGTAAACAATGCATCTGGTAATGGCCTGCTTAACTCAAGGAAGAACTGATATGGGTGTAAGAGGGGAACGTTTCTTTAGTATTATTTGCTTTGAAACTTGGACCAGGTGAAGTAATTTGGTTGTTTCTCCACTGTATATCTAAGCTCCTTGAGATGATATCTCTGAGAGTTTGCTCTGAATGCCTTTTTATCTGGACTGTGAAAATGTAGGTGAAAGCATTGCTTCATGGTGAGGAGAATTATTTGTTTAGAAATCATTGCCTCAGCTAAGGATTTTGTGGGCTCTCTCCGTGCAAGGCTGAGGTCTTTGCCTTATTTATGTGCAGTCTGTTCGGTGTGAAGTGGCTGCCATTGATCCATCTGTAGTGGGCCATTTGCCTGGTTGTGGTGATATAGTTTGCTGAGCCATGCATATTCTTCCTTGTTCCCCCAAGTGATCAGTAATGGGCATTTAAAAATGCCTTGGCCAAAATTGTTATCAGTGAGGTTCCCACTTCTAAACTAATTGATCCACGTGGCAGTTGAACCTGAAACACCATATTTCCAGGTGTGAATAATTCTAATCCAGGGTCAGCACTGTGAAAGAGAACTGAGATAAATGTCAGGAGACAGAAGTCCTAGTTCTGGGTCCCAGGGAAGAAACATGGTGAATTAGAGCACTGTCTTTAGTGCTTGAGACTTCCAAGTTGTATAAGTTTGTTAAGCCTTGCTATTCTATGAAGTAAAATGGGCACACTAGCACTATTCATTTCACAGGACGCCTGTGTGGATCCAATGAGACTGTGTGTATAAAGGGCTTATGTTAGAGCTTGGCGTATATTTGTCAATAAACCTTAGTTATTCTTATCATCATAAATACATCTGGTCATCACTTATTGGGTCTGGGAACTTTGAACAAATTATTCATTCTTTCTGAACTTCCATGTCCTTGCTCGTAAGGTACCTACCTTACCTGATACAGTTGTGGTGGGGAATAATTGAGATTATGTGCGTAAAAGTGGTGTGCGAATTAAAATAATAGTATACAAAGTTAGGGAGTTAGGTCATTAGCATCCATGAGAATGTAAGCTTCACAAAATCAGGGCAGCATCTACATCGTTCACCACAGACCCCCCAGCATCTGGAACAGTGCCGACCCCATGGCAGAGATGGTTCATAGTAGAATACTTGTTGGATGAGCATTAGGAATCACTGTGTTATTAATGCAGCACAGTTCAGTAACATGGACAGCCCTAAACTTCCCTGTGGTCCCATAATACTTACAGTAGGTGGTCTCTGGACAGCTCTATTACAAGAGGGAGCTATGGGTCTCTTCCTTTAGCGTCCCCTTGCCCCACATAAAAAAGTAATTGTCCTTTAGGTCATTGATAGATATGTTTGCTTTTTTTGTGTGCAGAAAGAGCTATGGGATTTCTTTATATTACTTGATGAAACTAGATGAGCCAGGAAAAAAATATATGGCTAAGAGCTATTGTTAAAAAAGTGCTGATTTGCTTTCCCAAATCTTGGAAGAATATCTATACTTTCAGAGCTCAAAGGGAACTTGAGAAGTTCTTTAGTCCATCCCACTGTAATTTTATGGGTGAGAAAGCTTAGGCTAAGAGGACATAAGTTACATATTTGTTGCTGAATTGATAATTTGTGGCAGAGTCAGGGCTTGAACTCAGACCTCTGATTCCCAGTGCCACTTTCTTCACTTCTACCAATTGCCTCTAAGTCTTGGTCATCCTCAACTTGAGTGGCACTTGTTATAGATCATCAGTAGGCTCCTGAGACCATTATTGATAATGCTATGTAAAAATCATTTTGGAAATACCAAAATGTGAGCATTCTAAATAAGCTTGTCTTTTGAATTACTTGACTTCCACAGGATCTGATCCAACCCCTTGCATTTTTAACTTGTTTTAATATGCTCTGAGTTGCAGGATTTTATAATACTTTTTACAATTCACAGACTTGCCCTGTTGACTGCTTGGTGTTGGCTGAAGCAATATGGCGACACCAGTTGACTCTAAAAAGGCTTTTACACCTTCTTTTTTTTTTTTTGCTGCCCATGTTGACAGTTTATAGCACAGTGTATGCATGCTTATTTGTGTGTATAAAGAAGTGCTGTGAGGAAACTCACTGGGGACTGAGTTTGAAACTGTTGCTTAATGGTTTTCCCACAGCTTGCCTTCTAAGAATAGCTTAGAGATTTTGTTTATGCTTTTCTTTAACTAAAAAAAGGAAATGTGCTCTTTCTCAGGTAAGAATGTATTTATCTTGAAGCCAATAGTGTTCCTTTTTATTATATTTTCCTTTTAAAAATGGTTTTTCTCCTTAAGGTTTTGCCACGTGTCTGCTAGGTTAAGCGTTTGTGTCCTTCCATGAGGCATCTTTGGTGGATGTTGATCAGTGCATGAAATCAGTTCTTAAATTGTTGCAAAATTGCCTTCTTCAGACTGTTTTGATCATGAAGGCTTTTAAGTGTCAAAGTCATTTGGGGGAACTAGATAGATAAAATGCATGAGCACTAAGTTTTTTTTTGCAGGATAGAATAAATAAATGTGTTTTCTACTATGTGCTCAGCCTTTGATAGTGATTTGTTAAAAGGAAAAAAGAAAGGCAATGTTATTAAATATTTACAAGAGTGATTTAGTTGTATTATCTTGTGCTATGCATCTCTGCGTAATAGTGAAATCAGCTACTGTTGAAATAAATGCCATTAAACCAGTGGTAGTGTGACGGTCACTGCCTAGACAAGGTCAAAGTAATTTGTGGTGAAAAATGATTTTTGTCAACTTTCCAGAGACCTCCCTGTGTTTAGTCTCCTTCCCTCCAAAAATAATTGGGGGGAAAGAAAGTAGATTTGAGGATTCACAGGCTCACTTTGTCTCTTGCATCTTTTTGCCCTTTCTGGCCAAGCCAGAAGCTGGAGGCCTTTTATGCACTTTTTGTTTCCTCAGTTTAGTGGACAGGCTCAAGCCTGTGCTCTCGAAAGGCGAGCGGCTTCCTTTCCACTTGCTGGCTCATCTGTGGGCTGTGGCTTGGCGGTTTGGTTTAGAGGTTGCGGACCAGTACCTCTCTTCTTTCTCAGATGTGATTTTTTTTCTTGTCTGATGTGATCCTTATGTTTCCCTACCAATTCCCTCTCTATCTAAATAATTTTTTTCCCTTGATTTCTCATACCACTTTAAAGAAATCTCGTAATGAATTCATGGCATTATCCCTGTTTTCCCAGACAAAAGAAGAGAAACTCAAGGTTGCAAACTAATCACAGAACTAGCACTAGAACCAAGACAAACTGTGTTTCATCTGACCCAAGCCTTTGCTGATTCTATATACCATACTGTCACTTCAATTAATTTCACTGAACTTCAGTTTTCCTTAAAGTGACCATCACAATACCTTGTAATAATGCATACATAATGCATCATATACAAACACATGATAACTATAAAACACGTAGTATTAGCAAAATACTAATTTATACAAGATAATACTACATATAAATAGTATATAATAGACATATATTATAAATAATGCATATAATGTATTGTAAATAATAGCATTATTTTACTTTTGGTAAAATTGAGAAGTAAATGCACTAACACATGTTAAATGCATAACAAGATGCGTGGTTCTTAACAAAATTCTAATAAATATTACGTTCTCTCCCTCTTGGCAGTAACAATAAAGTATAACTGAATAAAACAAGTCTTGAGTACAAGGGATAAACAAAATGAATACGAATCAATCTTTGTTCTTAAACAGCTCAAAATATAGTAGGAGGAAAACCCCTATATAGCAAATTTCAAAAGATATTCCTTTTTTTTTTTCTCTTGGACTTTGTACCAAATGCTTCTTAAAACGTGAAAGCCTTTTTGGAAGCACAAATAGTTTTCTGTGGTGTTGAGATGTCATTATACCGACATCTCTGTGGTAGCTCCTCATGGCTGGTTTCCATACTAGTCTGTGCTTACTCCATCTGAAGAAAACAGAGGGGCACAGGGAAGTAGTGGTGTGCATTAGTCAGGGTGGGCTAACAGCTATGACAAACAATCCCCAAATCCACAGTGGCTTTATGTTAACAAAAGTTTGTTCCTCATTTAAGTCACAGTTTCCAATGCAGATTGGTGGTTGGGTAAAGGGAGGGATGTCTGCTCCACAGAGTCATTCAGGCACCCAGGCTTCTTTCATCCTGTGGCTTTGTCATTTCCAAGTTGCTTTCAACTGGGAGATGAGGAAAGAGAGAAAGTGGGGGAGATATATTTTTTTAAAAGGTTCAGGCCTGGATGTAATGTGAATCACTTCCCATTGGCCAGAACTCAATCACCCAATGCCCCTAACTGCAAAGGAGACAGGGAAATGTAGCCTAACAGTGTGTCCAGGTTGAAAAGGAAAGAGCTTTAGTGGGTACGAAGGCAATCTCTGCTCAGTGGGTGAGTTGTGGTCTACTCTTGCACTTTCTTGTGTTGTGTTTTTAGACTTCTTCAGCTCACCTTCCATCAAATAGAAGTATGCCTCCATGGTGCCTATGAAATCACTGCCCATTCTTCTTTCTTCAATATACATATACTGTATTTTATTTTAAATAAATTCCTTAAGAGTTACACTAATGTTTCTCCTTGGGACCATGGGAAACTATAAATTTCTAGTTCTTGCCTCAGAACCATAGAACCAGCACCTCCATCCTATTCTTATGATCAAGCAAGTTTGAGACATGCTGCGTAATAGAATTTTTATACATTCCCAATGTTCAAATGAAACCAAAAAGAAAGTGTATGATACTTATACTAAAAGTATTTTTTTATTTTATATAGTTTCAAATAAGTTTTGCAATTGTCCTAGCTTATAAAAGTCCATTTGTTATAGATGAATTTGTGTTGTAATTTTTATTTTGAGAAATTTAATCTCTATCCTCCATCCATAAACCAAAACCTGAAGCATGGTTGGGATCTCAGTTTGGCTTAATGGAGTGGGGCCAGATGCCTGATTCAGTAGGATTTTGTTCTATTCTGATTACTGGAGAACATCTCAGCATGCTTTCTTTCTTCCCCCTTCATTGCCAAACAAGGGATTATCTTGTTTGAGAGAATTTTCCTACTGCATGAAAACAGTAATAAGAGAACATGGTTGATAGCCTGCCTCTTATTTGTGGTTGATTTGTAAGTAGTTAAGTTGGGGTGATGGTGACCCATTGTAGTTCTTAGATTTGTGTTTTCTTACTCTATTGCATGTATAGAGGCCATTAAAACTATGATATTTTGAGATGCACCCTCTTCCTGCAAAGCTGTGCCTTTATCCCTCAAAGAGAGAGGTTGCCTGCATTGTACTTCTGGAATGAATGTCAGAGTGTGGTTAATTCTGGCCTTGGGATTTTTCCTTTCTCTTATTTTATCAGCCTCCTTTTGTGTCTTTGTGTGTAAGTCTATGATCAGTATTGAATTTTTTCCCTAAATGCCAGCAATTATCTCACAGGTGGAGGGATTAGGAAAGAGCTATGAGAATTGCACTGGGATTAGAATAAAGGCTTTCCATTCCCCTTCCCCTTTAAAATATAGTGACAGGAGATAGTGGAGTCTGGAAGACAGTGAGCAGGGCTGAAGAGGGAGTAGACAATTTGCTTCTGATATTGAAATCCCTAGATGGAGTGAAGGAAGCCATTCTTGATGAAAGAAAGAGGAATTGAAGACCTAATATAGTCTGGAGTTAGTGTTTTAGGGAGCTGAGGATTCCTACAAAGGTAGGAAAGCCATTGTTCTATGCTTCTGCAGCTTGTCTAACAAGTCTCTTCATCTGAGGACTTTTTTATTATTATCTGACAATTTATTTTGTGGGGAGAAGGGACCTGGGAGTATTTAATATACACCCAGGTCAAGAGAATTTGGTGACACATTATCTTTCTTCCTGGCACAAAATGATTTATTTACCTGATATGTCAGTTAAGGATGCTTCCAGCTGCAAATAACAGAACTCTCAACTCAACAACCTTAAATAACAAAGGGAATGTATGGGCTTAGTTCCTGAAAAGTCCAGTAACTCAAATGATATGACCCAGATTTAGTGTCTTTCTTCTCTCATTTTTTGGCTTCATTTGCTTGGTGTTGGCTCCATGCTTGGCAGGCTACATCCATTGTGATCCTAAGATGGCTGATGGCCATTGCCAGGGTGATTTCCTTTTAGGTCTATGTACATCAGAGAGAACGTACATCTCTTCCCCAGCTATTCAACCCCTGGGGCTTCAGTTTAATCAACTTGAGTCACATGCCTATCACTGAGTCACATGCCCATCACGAACCAATCCCTGTCACCAGGAAGCTAGTTTTGCTGATTATCTTAGGCCTGGGTCCCACGTTCCAATTTCAGAATTAGGAGACAGAGCAGGCTTTTCCTGAAGCACAGAGGACTCAGGGGTGTTGAGGAGGGGCAGTAAGGGGAAGTTGGATATTTGACCTAAAATTTGGAGAACAGAGAAATGACTATCAGGTAGCCCAAACTAGCAAATGCCAACTCCAGATGGATGGAATAATTTCCATCTGAAGCCAAACTCAACTGAGCCCTAAATAGAGAATCAGGAAACTGGATAGGAATCCTTCATCCTCACCATCTGGCTGTGAAGTGGTCCTCTTTCATAAAGAGGGGATGTTAATGAGGGGGCTTGTGCACTAGCAGAGGCTCCAGTAGGAAGCAAAGATGGGGGAGGCGTAGGCCATTGGTATGCTTCTGTGTAGTTATCAGGGAGTCAGTGTCTAGGGATATTAGTTCCTTGTTGTGAGAAGGGGCACAGAAAAGGCCCACTGGAACCATGTATATGCCAGGTCCATCTGGCTTCGAGTGGAAACTGCTCTGTTAGAATCTCTTCCTTCCATCTTGATCTCAGACCTTCACTTAGGTCACCTGACATGCATTGCTATTGATGGATAGCTGAGGGAGACAGCTCTCTAGTCTCAAGTGTGTTTTTAACAGAGGGCTCTCAGTAAATATCTCTTTCTCAAATGCCTTGCCTCATTCACAGAGTCTTTCTTTTTTAGCTGCGGCTTAATCAGCTGCTGCTCCTTAACACACTGACCTAGTTCTCACCACGCATTTCTTCAAAAAAAGCCTAGGCTTTTGAGGTGGCACCTTTCCAGTCTCCCTGCTCTGGTGTTAGCGCCACCTTGACCTCCTCTCATAGCTTGCCTTCCCCAGTCCCACCCTGCCCTGTGTAGCAGGGCCTGCGGCCCAAGGGGAAACCAGTGTAGTAGGTAGTGCAGAATGAATTTTACAGTGCAGTAGCTGGAAGGATGTGGTTACATGACCTCCAAACCAAACATCATGAGGGCAAAACTCCTTTTAAGGGTTTTGATAGGGGGCGGCTGCCCCTTAGCTGCAAGGTTGCATTTGACCTTTCTTGAACTGCTTTCCAGGCCTGTGTTTCTCAAAATTCCATGTGCTTTTGAGTTATCTGGGCACCCTGTTCAAATGCAAGGTTTGATTGCGGTGGGAAGCTTGGGTGGAGCCTGGGATTCTGCATTTCTAAGAAGCTCCCAGGGGCTATCCCTGATACTGCTGGTCTGAGGACCACACACACTTTTGAATAGCAAGTCTTTAAGGCTGTCACTTTGAATGATCTTTCAGGTGAGGACATCTGGTTCTTTGCCCTTTTTAATGGTCAGAATGCAAAGATACAAAGGAGGAGAGCAGCACTCCTAAGGAAACAAATGGGAGGGCAGAGATTCAAATTCTTGGGCATTTGTTGTTGCCTTCAGGTAAAGGTGAAGCCCAAGCCATCTCATCTTCCTTGGTTAATAGCGGTGGAGTGTCAGTCTTTGCCTCAGTCTCTGTACCAATGGTAACATGTTGGCATTCGTTTATCTCCCAGGAACCTTGGGAAAAGTTCAAGTCATAGCACTTGTGCAGGTACACAAGGGCTGTTTCACCATTCCCACAGGAGAGAAACATGGGAAATAGACTAAAATTCAGTCTCTACTTGATTCTTCATGCTCCTAAAAACTCCATAAGCAATCACTACCATGACACGTTTCTGAGGGTCTACACAACTCAACATCTGCCCATTTATATGCTGTTTGTCATTATCAGTAGGTAAGCAGCTCACCTGTGTCCCAGCTCCAAGACCCACCCACTGGCCCACATCCCCAAGAGCTTCTCTTTACATACCAGTATTTGCTGTGGGCCTGGATGACCCACACAGTGATGACAATGAAGCTTTTGCATGTCTTAACGTGGTGGCAAGAGTCCTCAGGCTGCAGCTCTGAGCACAGCCCTGTATCTGGGGCCCTCTGGTTCCACAAACCCCTTGTTAACTGGACTTCCCTGTGTTCTGTTGAGCCTTATGTGATCTCCTTCTCCCAATTTCTGCCAGTACAATCACCCACTGTCTCATATCTAAATGGAAACATAAGGAAGAAAATGCTTAAGAAGTATAATTGGATTGTATAACAAAGCAGGATATTTACCTGGTTGGTTGACTCTGTAGTTTTATATGGGACATTTTTTTAGCTTGGAACTGCTGCTGGAGGAACAAAAGTAGATTTGGAGGCTCTTATTTCACAATTGGTTGCCTGTGTCTGTATTGGCTAATGGATTTATTATGAGGCTTCGCTCCAATTTCCAGCTTGCAGTTGTCTGTGTTCAGGTACTTGCTTGGCGTCTTTAATGCTGCATAAACAGCTGTAAGTCGAGCTAGTTATTCAATCCACACTGCTGAAGGTTAAATTGTGGGTCTCTGGGCTTCCCCTGGGACTGATCCAGAAACAGCAGAGTCAGAGAGAACACACTCGCTTGGGAGGGAGACGCTTCACTGGAGGTTTTGGTTATTACAGTTACAAACAGAAATGCCTTAAGCTTAAATCAGAGTTTAAGCAAAAGGAGAAACATGGACAGAGATGCAATATTTTTTCCATCCCTGGGGTCCCAGAAGTGTGGAGTGGGTGGTAATCTCCTTTGCCCAGGAGCCTCCGGTCCAGCCTTGAGGTCCACCATGTGAGATCTGACCTTATCTGCTCCTGACCAGACACCCTGGCTTTGCTAATTTGCCTTGAGAGTAATCCAAATAAGACTTCTTTGCCTTTGTGTTCATAAGAAAAGCGTGAATATTTACCTAGCGTATGGTCAGAGATGCTGAAAGTGCTAGTGTAGGTGATTTCTTTTAATTCCATAACATCCTAATAGATCTGAAGGGAAAAGGAAATGCAGGGGAAGGGCCGGCTGATACTGCTGACACTTTGGGGAGTGGGTTGGTTGTGTGGATTTTGTGACCATGTTGGAGCTGTCTGTATGCTAGCTTATTGAATCTGCACAATGGTCCGGTGGGGAAGAGTCTATTGTTCCATTTCACTGATGAGGAAATGGAGGCTTGGAGAGAATCCCCCGGCTATGTATTGCCCTTGTTAGGATACAAGTCCAAGATGATACTCTGATTCCCATCCTGGGCTCTTTCTAATGCCCCACCCTGCCATTTAGCTAGCTTCTAAGGTAGCAGACACAGCGCAAATAGTTTAAAACTTTTCCAAGGCTAAGGAAGGAAAAGCAGATAGTTCAGGGGATTACAGCCGCTGGTAATGGCACAACAAAACCTGTTTCTAGTGAAGAATCATCATTTTCCCTTTTAGACTCTCCAGTCCTGTCTCAGTTTCTTTCTGGACTCACAACTATTTGTATGTGTAAACTCTGTTTCTTGCCCCCACCCCCCTTCCCCATCCTTTCCCCTGTTCTTTAGCACACACAATTATGTTTTATTTTAAACGTTCACCTTAAGGCTGTCTATTAGATTAAGCTTATGGTCTTGCTAAAACGTTTCTGAGACAGTTACCTAAAGTCAAGTCACAGCAGGTCTAGATGCTATGTACATTTCTGTCTTCAGTCCTCAAGGTGGGGCCCCTGGATTCATGGTAGACAGAGGGGAAGAGGGGCTGGGTGTCCTTCCCTTCATGGTTTCCAAGTCTCAAAGACCCCTGAACCAATGTGAGAGGTATGAGTTTGACAGTACTTTATGCACCTCCATGCTTTCCAGGGACTTCAAACTATGGCTGGTTCCAATTTCCAGACCTACTCACTGCGTGTCTGCTGTGTGCAGGGTGATAGAGCTATGGAGCTAATGGTACTGCATAGGAAGGAATTACCTACCAAAAAGGTGTCTGAGACCCAGCTTCCCCACAGTGAGTGCAGAGGAGGGAAGGGCTGCTGACCCATGCTCCCTACCTTTACCTGTTGGCCTTCTTCAATGATTTTAGGCCCAACACCTATTTTCCCCACCCTTCTTGTTCCTTTCTGACACACAACTCCTGATCCTTAGAGCAGCCTTGCTCTTCTTTTAACCATCTCTTGAATTGCACTTCAATCCAAACCCAAAAATTGTGTTGAACCTCTAATGGTTATTATGGTCTAGGGATACAACATGACTAAGACAGCCTGGCCCTTGCCCTGGGAATGCTTTGGGGAAGACAGTTGTCAAGCATGTAATTGCAAAAGCCATAGGTGTTAGGACAAAGAGGCACTGAGTGTGCTAGGGATGTAGAGCCAGGGGGTACAATAGGTAGAGTCTATTGGAAAGGGGCGATCATTTCTCCGGGAGTCTTGCTCTGTTTGAACAGGTGCCTCTCACATCCTCCCCTTTGCTCTTGCTGCTCTGGGGAAATGCCTTGGGTCCCATGTGCTCCAATAGCTCTATTGTGCTACATTGTAGCCTTCTTAAATGCCTTTTTTTTTTTTTTTTTTTTTTTTTTTTTTTTTTTTTTTTTTTTTTTAAAGGAAAGGCAGAGAGAAGGAAGGAAGGATAGAAGGAAGGAAGGAAGGAAGAAAGGGAAACATTTTTAAACATTTTCTTGTTTTTTATTGTATTCTGTTTCTCCGTTTTTGTTACATGGGCTGGGGCCGGGAATCGAACCGAGGTCCTCCGGCATAGCAGGCAAGCACTTTGCCCGCTGAGCCACCGCGGCCCACCTTAAATGCCTTTTGTTTTCTGACTGTCTCTGCCATGTTGCCTGCCCATCTTCTATGGGACTGCAGATACAAATGAATCTTCTAACATCTTTACTAGGGCATCTACTAGGGGATAATCTCCCCCCCATCTACTCATCTACCCCCATCTACTAGGGGATAATCTCAAGCTCCTCAGCCTGGTATTGAGTGTTCTACACTTTGGCACAACCTCTCATCTCTATTTATTGAGACACTTTGCCACAAGCAGGTACTGCTATTTTGTGACCCTCCAGTATATATTCTTAATCTGTGGTTCTGCTCATTCTTCTCCCCTTATCTTGGATATCTCCCTCCAATTTGAACCATATTTTGAAAATTAATTCAAGTTTGACCCATAGCCCTCATTTGCCACTTACACTGCACTGTCCCCTTCTAAAGTTTATATCTCTATCTTCCTCTCTCCTCAACCAATCTGTAAACTCTTGGAGGCAAGGAATCTTGTTTCCTGTTCCTTGTAACCACCACATTGCCTCTACATATAGATGCTTCATGGTTATGGGACAATAAACTTCCTGTATCCCATTATCTAGCCTTGCATGGAGTTTCATACAGCGGCAGGCATGAATACATAACCAATGGGTGGGTGAAAAAATAGGAAAAGAATTTGAGGAATTGCAATTGAATTTAAAATTTTATACATTTTCTAAAATTTCAACCCACAGCCACAATAAAGTATGTATTTTGTTTTCGTGGGGCAGGAGGTAGAGTAATTGTTTTTTTTTCCTACCTGCTAAAACAAATACCACACAATGGGCTGGCTTAAACAACAGGAATTTATGGTCTCAGGGTTTGGAAGCTAGGGGAATTCCAAAATTGAAGCACCAGCAAGGTCATGCTTTCTCCCTGGGACTATGGTGTTGTAGTGCTGGCTGGCAATCCTTGGGGCTCCTTAGCTTCTGTGTCATATGACAGTGCACACGGGGGCATCTTCTTTCTCTTTTGGGCTCTTTTGACTTCCGGCTTCTGGCTGCTCCCTGTGACTCCTCTGTGGCCTTCTCAATAAGACTTCTAGTAACAGAATCAAAGCCCATCCTGAGTGAGTTGGGCCCCACCTTAACCCAAGTAACCTCATCAAAAGGTCCTATTTATAATGGGTTTACACCCGTAGGAATGGATTAGGATAAAGCACATGTTTTTCTGGATGCGTAACTCCAAGCCACCACAGTGGTTGAGAGGATAAAGACATCGAGGTAGTAGAGGAGGAAGAATAGAATAGAGGGAGGTGAGTCGTAAAGGAATGAAGAGAGAACCCAAATCAAAGAGCTGTGTGTGGTTTGAGGAGCCCTGAATTGAAGTCTTGATTCAGCATATCTTATCGTGGCTTGGGAAGTCACATCGTACATGGTGATCGCCTGTCAAAGGGGAATTAGAATATGGCTTTTCTTGCCCGAGGTCTCTTAAGAGATCAAATGAAAGCAGTTTGTACACTGTAAGTGCACTATGAATGGGAGAGAGTGGTGTTACTATAAACGGTAGCAGCAGCATTTATCGTCCAAATCCTCCCAAAGCCACACTGTGGCAGGGAAATAGATCAATAGATGGGTCTGTTGTGACAGGAGGGAAGAGACCAGACTGGAAGGAGCCTGTGGTCAGATTCTGCAGGTCCCTGCAAGCAGTGCCACATTGGTGCAGGTGCTCTCGGGTCCGGGAAGTGCTTCCCCAGGGCTGATGAAGAAAGAAGGGTGTGTGGGCTCCCACATTGTCTGTGACATGTACAAGTAGGAGGCCAGTCCCAGGATGCTAAAGGCTCCCAGTTAGCATGGGACTGTCAACTGGCCATGGGGTGTCAGTACGAGCATTGGAACTAGCATGAGACCTGGGCTATAGTCCCAGCTTTGTTTTTACTAACCATAAGCAGATCATCAAAATGTTTAACATTCAGGTCCCAGGAACTGAATGCATGATATTATCTCATTTCATCCTTGCAACAATGCTCTGAGCTGGGTACTTTTGGTATCCTCCTACTACAGAACAGGTTCAGGGATGTTTAGAGCTAGCTCGAGGTAAGCACTAGTCAGAGAGAGGAGCTGGGATTTGAACCCAGGCCTCTCTGCTTAATCTGAGCTCTTAACCACCATGTTCTGCTGCCTTCCACCTCTCAGTGCCTCAGACCCATCCTCTGTAACAGGGGGTGATGTACCCTGCTAACCACATGGGAGGTAATGGACATGGAAGGACTGTGTACACTGTAGAGTATATATAGCACATACTCAGGAAATTCCTAACAGCCTGGTGTTACTGTGGGTGCTGGGAAGTGGTGGGGGATATGAGAGCCAAGGCCCCTGCTCACATCGAGGTTATATCCTAGTTATAATCTCTTAACAGAGGCAGCTGTCAGAAAGTGGGAAGGGAAGAGAAAATGCAGCAAAAATGAGAATGTTTCTGTTTTCAGAAAGAAAGAAGACATTTTAATAGGCAGCCATTGCCCTTTACATCCACCTTTATTCCCAGTATAAATAATGAAACCAAATTAAGAGGTTAAGCAAAGTGGGAAATTTGCAAAGACAGTTAAGCAAAGAAAAGCAAAAAAGAGTGAATTTATAAATGATCAAATCATGTCAGAGCTTTCGATCACTATAAAAAGCAAACCACACTTCTAAAAAAATGAGAAGTATGCAGTGGATGTAATATATCTAGATTTTAGTAAAATCACTTGAAGGAGAAATGGCCTGAAATCTTGCCTAGGAAATTAATTCAAATTGGCCAGGGTGGAAGACGTGTCACTCTGAGTGAGAATTGGTTGGGCCTTGGGAGCCAGGGGTGTGATGACAAATGGCCCCAGCTGCTCGGAGTATGATGGGGTCAGGTGAGAAGACCCAGTTTTTGTCATCATCACTTAATGATCTGGAAGAAAGACTAAGCTCCTGGTAATGGTGTTCATACGTGAGGCTAAATTGGAAGGTGTTACTGTGATGGCTTGTGGAAGGGAGCACAATGTAGAAGGGCAGCAGTCAAGGGCAGGAGGCCCCACAGGCAGGGACAAAGGGGAGGATGCAGACAAGGACAAATGGACAGAATTTCCTTGAGGACAGTCCTCAAACATTTATGTTTATATACTATAAATATAGGAGTGTCAGGAAAGGAATGAGAAATGGAGGTCCAAGGCTGCTCAAGAATAATTCCATGATTTGAGCGGAACGTGAGGACGGAGCAGGAGGTACGCGCTGGGGAGTGGGAAGGCATCTGGTCTGAGGTGGGTGTTTCCATAGCATGGTCTTGTCAGATGGAGTCCCTTCCTCCTTCCTCAGTTTGATAGCCCTAGAGACAGAATGACACTGCCTTCCAGAGCGTCTTTTGACCTACCTGAGAACATGGATCTCATGACACACTGTGCACATTTGTATCCTGGCTCTGCCACTAAATCTGTACAATGGGAAAATAACAGCACTTACTCCAGAGGCTTTATGAGATAAATGTAACACACCAGCTCTCTGCCTGGTACATAGCGAGTGCATGATAGATATTATCTATTCTTTTCATCACCATCATTGCCCTGTGTGCAGAGTTGATACCAATAGTAGAAAGTAGGAATTCTCCAAGCAAACTAAAATACAAAACAAAATATTTTGGAACAGCACTTTTTTTTCATGAACTCTTGTGTGGTACCTCAACAACTTAAATAACCTCTCTGGTTAAAATGAGTGAAGGAGCATCCAGAGAACATAGTTTGAAAGCTACTGGGAGAGTGAAAAGAGCATAAGGTCACAGGATCCAGATTCTTTCCCAAGCTCTGCAATAGGTGACCTTGAATGAGGTCAATCACTCTGTACCTGTTTCCATGTCTGCAAACATCTGGGGCTGGACATGATCATCCTTTAGTTCCCCTCTAGTTAAAAAGTGAGTTGGACTTTGTATTATTCAAGTTGTTAGACTATTCTGCACCAGCTACTGCCACTCCTGGTGGGTTGACCAGATTATCTGGTTTTAGTCTTGAAAGTCCTGCATCTTGGAACCCCCTTAGCCCTGGGCACACCAGGAGAGTGGGTCAGTCTACTTATGGGGGTAATTGCCTAGCTGTAGGAGTATTGTGTGCCCATTCAAATACACATCCACAAGAACTGAGTAGTTCAACTGAGCTCATGGCCTTAGGAAGCCATACAACATTTTTCATGCAGAGTGGACTGACCACAGGTTGTGCTTATCAGGGGAAATGAGTGCATCGGAGGTGCTGGAGAAGAGTACCTATAGTAGGGTCCAGGTGTCCACTTCTCTTATCTACATTGACTCAGGTCCATTTAATGCTTTTACTCAGGGTTCATCCAGCCCAGCTGCTTATAGCCTTGACAGATGTGTTAAGAGGAGAGTAGTAAGGGCACCACTTCACAGACTCAATCAATGTGATGTGCTTCTATAGAAAAATTGAGCTGAACAGAGGAAAGACAAGCGAGTCTTGTTTCCCAGAGCTCTGTCTGGAATAACATGTTCACTTTGGGTTTCCTCAGGGACCAGAAAGGTGACAGATGGAAGGCGCTTTGAGGGAGTCATCCAAATGATTGACAAGCTAGAGGAAATGATTGATGAGAAGAAATAAAAAGAACAAAGGACCAGGCATCCAGGCGGGGTGCACGTGTGTGCGTTCAGGGCAGGAGGAGGTAACGAAGGATGCCCAGGGGCCCAGTGAAATGAGGGAAGACATGCACAGAAGGATGTGAATTGAGGCAAAAGTCTCTCTGTGGTTACAAATTTAATTCAGTAAATACTTATTTAGCATCTACTTACTCTGCGCTGTGATCTGTTTTAGGTGCTGCAGCCACAAAACTGATAACCGTGGTGGTTTTGTCCTAGGGAAGGGGATAGGGAGTATGGGCAGTGGTGAAGGTGTGGGTATTAGAGCAGTGACAGTTTAAATTCAAATCTAGTTCTACTTACGAGCTGTGTCATCTGGAAAAAATTACAAAACCTTTTTGTGCCTCAGTTTCCTTATCCATGAATGGACATAATCATAGTTCCTGCCTCATAGGATTGTGAGGACTAAGCCAGTTTAATGCACTTTAAACCACATTTAAGGCACTTAGAAGAGTGCTTGGTACATGGTCTCTGTTGCTATTATTACTACTTGAACCAATGCATTTGAAACACTTGGTACAACACTTTGCAGGTGGTAATCACTCAATACATATTACCTGCTATTATTATTGTTGTTGTATCAAAATGGCATTGTAACAGAACTAAACTTAAAGTGTAAAGGCAACACAGCAAGGCACAGCCAGGTGAGAAGAAGAGGGAAAAAAATCACAGAAACCTCTTGATGAAAGGTGACATTTGAATTGGGCCAGGAAGGATGAGCAGGAGTTTGTCTGCTGGGGAGAAAGGGAATCCAAGATGAAGCAAACAAAGTGAACAAAGGTTCAATACCTGAGTCTGTGATTCTGGTCCTGCCATTTGCATTCCTTTAGGCTGGTGAGAGTGCTCCTCAGTTCCTGAAGAGACTTCCTGAGCCATGCCTGTTGCTTTTCTGATTAATGCAGAACCAATAGAAGAAGCTGCTTGTTCTGCTGAACTTATTATTTATAGGTCAAACACCAGGCTTGAACTCAACACATTACCCTATTGTTCTTCAGCTACAAGGGATTGCTTTTCTGTTTGGTATATTTATTGATTCATTTTTTTTTTAACTCATTCAGCAAATATTTATGGAGTATCTATTGTATGCCTGCCACTCTTGTTGATTCTGGGCATATGGCAGTAAACCAAAAACGGCTGCTCTCATGGAGCCAAACTTCTAGTGAAGTAGTGGAGGGGGGACAGACAATAAAAGAAAAAATATATATAGTACTTCAGATGGTGATAAGTGCTATGAAGAAAAATAATAGAGCAGGTTAAGGAGATAAGAGTAAGGAGTAGGGCTCTGCTATTTTAAATAGAATCACTAAATAGGCAGATAACTGAATGGAATGTGAGTGATGTGAAGGACAAGCTATGTGCATGTGTGAAGGAAAAGTGATCAGGGAGAGGGAATGGCAGGGGCAAAGGCCCTGAGGTGGGAATGCTGTTGGTGTGCTTGAAGAACATCTAGGCTGCCAGTAAGGCTGGAGTCAATGAGTGAGGGGAAGGAGGTAGGTAATGGCATCAGAAAGGAAGCAGATGCCTCCCTGCTATCTAGTAGATACCTGTTTATATAGATATATGTATATATATATATATATGTTGTATGCCTATATTATGTATATGTATGTATGTGTGTATACATATATTGTAGTATGTACATGTATATGTGTATGTGTGAGTTGTGATAGATTGAATTATGCACCCTGATTTAGATATTGTCCTTAATCTTAACCCACATTCCTGTGGGAATCCCTTGTAAATGGGCTCTCATAAAGATGTTATTTTTAGTTAAGGTGAGGCCCAACTGAATGAGGTTGGGTCTTGATTGAGAGGCCTTCCACAGAAAGAAATCAAAAGCCAGAATCTGAGAAAGCCATGCGGTGGAGCCAGAAAGGATGTCACATGTAATGTGAAGCAGGAACATAAACCAAGAAAACACAAGGATTGCCGCAAGCCAGCCCTGGAAGGCTACGGAGCTTAGAATGAAGCACGTCTCCCAGCCTCCAAAACCATGAGACAATACATTTCCATTGTTTAAGCCAACCCATTTGTCATAGCAGCCTGGGAAATTAAGATATAAGTTTATGTACAGGCATACCTCAGATATATTGCGGGTTCAAGTTCCAGACCACTGCCAGAAAGTGAACATTATAATAAGGCGAGTCACATGAACATTTGGTTTCCTAGTATACATAAAAGTTACGTTTACACTGTACTGTAGTCTGTTAAGTGTGCAATAACATTATGTCTGAAAACAGCCCAATGTATACACATTAATTAAAATGTGACACAGAAACACAAAGTGAGAACATATGATGGGAAAAATGGCACCAATGGACTTGCTCAATGGAGGGTTGTCCCAAACCTTCAATTTGTTAAAAACACAATATCTGTGAAGCACAAAAGAGCCAGGTGCAATAAAATGAGACCTGCTTATATATATTACCAGGATTTGGTCTCATGCAATTGTGAGAGCCAGTTAGTCGGTCTCTGTGAGTCTATTGCTTTTGTGTCCCGTGCTGAAACGTGAAGTGCATGGGGGCAATCAGGAAATGAAGATGGATATAAGGTGGGAGAGATTAAGACCAGGCTGGATCCCACAAACACAGGCAGCAACTGGGGTGGGAGCAGGGAGAGGATTCCAGCACATGGTCCCAGTCATGGTTTTGAAAACCAGAGGTCTTTTGGTGCCCATCTTTTTGTGCTCATTTCTAGCTGCATGCCTTCTAGAGACTTGTCTTTTCACAGGAAATGTCCTACTCAGAAACAGTGTGTTTGGAGGGGGCCTATTTGCCTGCAATCTTTGCCTTTGTCTACAACATGTTAAAATAAGAGAGCATCTGATTCATAGGAGCTATAAAAATAATATAGTAATTACAAAGTTCACTTTTCATGACTCACTTTGCTCTAAATCATGGCACTCTATAGGGAACCCTTCTTTGCGTTAAAATCCCATTTGCTATTTGTATTTTGAAAGTGTCAATGGGTCCAAAATTTTGAGGCTGAATCATTCTGCAACATGGGATCTGGGGGGTAGGGTTGGAGGCTGGGAAGATGACAGTTTCCAGTGTTTGTATGTGTCTCTAAAAGGAAAAAATAAATGGGCTGATTTGTGATGATTACATCATATGCAACATGTGATCACAGAGTACCTGTTTTGGATTTGTATTTATTTTTCTCCCTCCTGCTCCTATCTAATTGCCCTCTCCAGAATGGAAACTTCCACTGCCTTTTGGCTTCATTAACGGCTTTCATTTTCATTAAGAGCTTTGCGCTAATGGACTGTTATAAAATGCAGTTGTTTCTTGCTGTCACCGCCAAATGGCTCTCATCCTACTGACAGTTCTGTGCATTAGGCCAAAAAGAAGGGCAGTGAGGGAGAAACAGCCAAACTAAAGATCTATCCACCTCCATCTCTGAGGTTCTTTCAGAAAGTTGGGATCAACACCTGGAATTCCATGAGTGTTTTCTATCCACTCTTTCAGGCACTTCTTGGTTGACAAAACTAAACGAAGGAATAGGAAGCTCTGTTTTTTTCTCATAATACTTAGGAATTTTAGGGTGGCTTGGAATAAGACTTTCAAGACCTCATGAGAAGGAACACTGGTAAAAAGATTTCATCAGCATTGCTCCAATTACAGACACACTAGTTTTTATAAGCATCTAAACAATTGATGTTCCTTGGGTTGTACTTGGTGTGCTGTCTACCATATGCAATGAAAGGTCTTATGTTGAGGAATGGTTGTAGAATTTGATATTTTTATAAAATAGGAGTACAAAGTATATCTTCACATCTAGTGTCACAATAAATCAGATTATTTTAAAATCTTAGAGCTATAAGGAAGCTTAAAGATAAATTAAGCCAACCTCCTTTTCCTTCCAAAATTCTGGAGCTAAGAGAAATCAAGCAACTGGTAAGTGTAACCCTGATGTCAGCAGAGGCCACTCTGACCCTTAGATATTTGGTTATGCTTGACAGCCTCCCTAATCTTATGGCTTTATGACTCTAGATCCTACCTCTGTTCTCTTTCCCATCCTCTCTTTCTGATACTTCCTTCTCCACAGCACCAACCAAATTCTTCCTCTTGTGTCACATAGAATGGGCCCATCCCATTTTTAGTGGCCTTGGTATGCTCTTCTTCCACTCCAACCCCTTCTCCAAACAAATTTAAATCTTTCTCTGATGACTCAGAATTTTC
This sequence comes from Tamandua tetradactyla, assembly GCF_023851605.1. NCBI lineage: Eukaryota > Metazoa > Chordata > Mammalia > Pilosa > Myrmecophagidae > Tamandua > Tamandua tetradactyla. The sequence continues at coordinate 37,738,693 of NC_135338.1, forward strand.
TTTATTTTATTACATTAGTCTCAGAACTGGTATAAAATTCAGGCTTTCTAATTTTTAAATCCGTACTCTTTCCACAGCATTATTTATCTACTTTTAATAAGGTACACTGCATTATTTAATCCATTGCTAAGTAATGAAATACCTTTGGTTTGTCTGAATTTGATGCATTTGTTGCACGTCACAGGAAGGAGCCCAGATCAGCCAATATTTGAATGGGCTGATCCCTAGAAACAAAAGGTTAATGGCTTTATATTAACTAATTAATATCTTTGCAATTAGATAGTTCTATTATATATTTAACATAGATGTGAATATTATCTAATTAATATCTTTCATAATAGAATGATAATGTATACAAACTTGCTAGTAGGTCTTCCTCACAAAGTATATACTCATTTCCCCATATTAAATAAAAAATATCAGTAAATTTCCAAACATTTCCCAATTTTATGTTCTTATATATTTTAAACACTGAAGCCAGCATCTGTTTGCTTTTGTGTTTGAGCATGCAAATTTTGAAAGGCCAGAACTCTTGTTCACACAGTTTATGCAGGGCATTTTGCGCATCATGAACCTATAATGTCAAATAATAACCACAAGGATTTATGAAGCCAAGTTTGAAAAAGGTCACCAAAATATAAGTTGACTTTGAGGGTGGATAGTGTACGCATAAAATGAGGCTGATTAAATCTTAAATATTTACCAAAGTTTGGAAAAGCCAGGCTGTATTTGGGTTTTAGAGACCCAGAGATGATCAGTCTCCTTTTCCCATCCTTCCATTGACTTTATTTCACAATTCAGCTACTAAGTACTGTCTGAGATCCATAAGGAGAGGCACAAAAGTTTTACCTCTCTGGTATTTAAAACTTGGATAATGGAATGGAAGACATGAGGTGGACGGGGTGAAATGAGAAGACAATTTTGAAAATGTTCCAAGATCCCGAGATGCGAAGCATCATGGGGGTAGAGAGAATGGGCTGCAACAAAAACGAATTTTATCAAATCTTTGAAAAAGTCTTTTTTTTTTCCTCCCTAGAAAGGACAAATTACAATTGAGTACAGTCCAGAAAAGTGTGCTTGAAGGCTTCTTCCTGGAACAGGTAACCCCGAAGTTCCAGGGTTTATAAGCTGAGGATGAAGTACTGTTCACTTCCAGGAAAATGACTGGTGAATTGAAGGCTCCTGAAAGGCAGTGATTGGCATGCCAGAGATAGGAGAATGTGTGAAGGGGTGAGCTGTTAGTGCACGATGCATCTGAACATGAGTGCTTGATTATTACTCCATATATAAAATAATTTTATCCCGAGATCCAGAATTTCACTGTGTGGCCTATCTGTCAGAACTCAGTACCATGGGCTACCTTCAGACAAGGACCATTAATTATTGCCAGCCAGGCCAGTTAGGGGGAAGACCAGGGCATAGCTGGGTGTTAACTCTCTGGAGTTTGATGTTGAAAAATGAGCATGAACTTTGGCTAAGCAGACCTGAAGTCAGAGCCCTAACTCTACCTTCACTAGCTGTGTGACTTCGGGCAAGTCATTTAATCTCTCTGAGCCTCAGTTTTTTCTTCAAAAATAGAAGTAATAATCAGGACCTCACTGTGGTGTTTTAGAAATAAATGTTAGTATATGTAAAACAGTTAGTTTATTTCCTTTCAATACATTTCTTCTTCCCGGATCCTGTTTTAAATTCCCTAATTGTTGTGCTCTAAGCTTGCTGTCACACCACATGGCTCTGGCTGATTGTCACACACAAAGTATCATCAAACCCAAAGTGTAATACCTATATCCTTTCAGAGGCAACTTTGGAAGATTGAAAACTTACTGTGATATAAGGAATGAATCTCTAATGGTGGAATTTCTGGTTCCCTTGCTTGCTGGTATAGAAAATAATTTTGTCTGGGGTCCGTCTCCACATCTTCATATCACACATAATTTTCAGAGGATTTTTGCCCTTGTCTTCATGTGGCTTTGTCTACCTATGTAAAGCCAGTCTAACTATAAAATAGAGAACTCCCTGGGACTGCTTTAATGAGAAGTAAGAAAAATTTACAATAGCTATATCAATGGTGGGCCTTTTCAGAAATTGTGATTCTTTATTTTGTCCCTGGATACATTTGCAAGTGCTAATTTAGTTGTTGCTGGAAAGCATCCAAACCTAAGGCAGGCCTGTTCCTCCCTGGATTGTTAGGCATTAGATTGGCAAGGTCTCGGACTCTCATAAATTCTGCAAGCCTGAAGGGAGGCTGCTCATTTAGCCAGTTGCAGGAAGATGGCATTCTTGGGTGCATGTGGTAGATGAGGCCTGTGAGGTCTGTGACTTGAGAGATTTGTCTGTGAACAGTCCAAATGCAATAGGGATTTACTGGATATCTACCATGTTCCATGCACTATTCTAGGCATTGGGGTTGTATCAGAGAAGAAGAGAAATAAGAAACAAGAGAATAAGGGCAGGCCACGGTGGCTCAGTAGGTAGGAATGCTTGCCTGCGATGCCGGAGGACCTGGGTTCGATTCCCGGTGCCTGCCCATGTAAAAAGAAAAAAAAGAAACAAAAGAATAAGCCCTCATGAGACTTACATTGTAGTGAGGGGGAGAAGTATGATAAAGAATAATCACAATAAATATGTGATAGATAAATAGGCAGTTGGATGATAGGTGAATAGATGATAGCTAATGATAATGTGTTGGAAAGTGAGGTGTACATTGGGATAAAAAATTAGATGAGAAAGAGAGACTGGGGGTATGGGTGGGGGATAAAAAGCAGCTTTATATAAGATGGTTAGAGAGAGGTCCTTGAGTATGATGTTTGAATGAAGACTTGAGATGATGAAGTGAACATGAATATAAAGGGAGGGGGGCAGAGTAGAGAGCATTCAAGGTAGAGTGAACAATTTGGCAAAGATCTGGCGCAGAAGCATGCCTGATGTGTTTAGGAATAGTCAGGAGGCTAGTATGGCAGGAGCAGAGTAAGCAAGGCGGGGGAGAAGTAGGAAATAAGGGGTAGGGGCAGCATATATAGGTTCTTGTGAGGACTTTGGCTTTTATGCGAGGATATACAGGGAGTCAATGGAGGGTTTGGGTAGAGAATCTCATACTTGAGCAAGGATTCCTTTGGCTGCTGGATGGAGACTCTAGGGACTGGGATAGAAGTAGGGAGACCAGTTAGGAGACTCCTGCAGTAGCCAGTGTGAGAGGTGAGGGGTGTGACCCAGGGTAGCAGCAGTGGAGGAGTTAGGTGTGGCCACAGTCTGGATACATTTGGAAGGCCAAGCCAACAGGAGTTGCTGTTGGGTATAGGGTGTGCAAAGAGAGGGATCAATGATGGCTTCAAGGTGATTGACCTGAGCAACAGGAAGGAAGGTGCCCATTAACTGAGAAGGGGAACACTGGTGGAGGAAACAATTTAGGAGCAATATGGTCATGCTAAGTTTGAGTTACTCAAATTTGGATTCAACATCCAAGGGGAGCTGTCCAGGAGGTTGTTGAATTTGAGTTTGACATTCAGGGGAGAGAGTCAGGGTGGGGAGATAAATTTGGGAGTTCAGTTTCCCTGCTGCTAAAACAAATACCACACAATGGGTTGGCCACACACTAGAACTTTTTGGCGCATGGTTTGGAGGCTAGAGGGCAAAGCCAGCCAACTTTCCTCCTGGGGTGGGTATCTTCTGACTGGCCAGCACTCTCAAGTGTTCTTTGGATTGTCTATTACATGGCAATGCACATGGAGGCATCCTCTTTCTCCTCCGGGTTCTTTTGACTTTCAGTTTCTGATTGCTTCCTGTGACTTCTTCTTTTGTATCCAATTTCCTTTGCTTATAAGGACTTCTCTTATAAGAACTTAAGCTGTATTGGATTAAAGTCCACCCTCATTCAATTTGGGCACACCTTAGGTAATAACAACCTCAAAGGACCTATTTACAAATGGTTCTCACCCACAGGACCAGGGGTTGGGAACTGAACATACCTTTTATTGGGGATGTGATTCAATCCTCAACAGTAGTCATCAGCATGCAGATGGTAATTAGAGTTAGGACACTTACCAGAATCACATCTTTTTAGAGGGATTTTCTGTTATTGACAGAAACTCATATTCCCTAAGTGCAGATTTGAGTGAAGACTCTAGCCTTAGATCACCACCTGTTTTAGGCTTAGATAGTTGGATTCATATGGCCAACACCCCAGGAAAGATACAGACCTCTTATATAGGAGGAACATTTTAGAACTTCTATTTATCTTTGTTCTTATCTTAATTTTTTCTGAAATTTTGTGTTTGCTTTATGATATCCTTAGTATGTGGTTATAATTTACAAAATAATCTTGCATGTATTAAGGTTATATGTTTAAAAACTTCTTAATAATGAGCCAGGAGATTTAACAAGTTTAGAGACCCCTGTCTGGATAAAGAGGAGAGGGAGCCTTTGTTAATTCAAGGTCTCTAGGGTGTCAGGTGGGAATCAGGGATTCTTGTTTCTTTCCTTCTGTTGAAGTCAGATGAGCATCCACCTTCTCGGTGGTAGAAGAGATTCCTTTTCTAAGAAGAGATACAGATTCCACTAATACTTGTTGAGTAGCTACTGGGGTCAAACAGATCCATGGGCATCTTTATGGACATTATATCCTCATAGCAACCCTATGAGGTAGGAAGAGAGAGTCACTGAAATCCCCACCTACTCTGAAATTTTATGTTCTCAGAGAAGAGTGGGGGCTTCCTCTCCCTCTCTTCTTAACCCACAAAGACTATCACACAATCCTGAGGTTCAGAGCCCCAACGAGGCACGGTTTGAATGTAGCCACCCGCCTGTCCAGGATTATCTTTTCAATCATGCACTAGAAAGATTACTAATGGAGGGTAAGTGTTTGTGCTGACAGTTGGATACACATTGAATAACAGACAAGTTCCCTGCCTTCGGGACATTTATAATATAGAGAACTAGTAGAGAGGAATAAATTAGATAATTACAGCAGAGTGCTCTTCTGGGGGTAGGTGGCTACACCAGCTCTCTTGAACAATCTGTGTGCTGAGGGCATGTCTTACCATGGGGCTTCAGCCTGGGCTCCTGCTCTGACTCTTTGGACTGCTTTGGCTTGGAGTGGACAGACCCTCTTTCCACTTAGTGCTACAGGAATGGGAGGTAAGGGAGAGGGAGTTAAGGGCTTTGAATCCAGCAAGTGGAGGCTTCTCACTCCATCTGTAGCCCAGCTTTTGTTGCTTGGAATAAGGAATGTGCAAAGTGACTTTGTTTATAGCAAGGCTTTCTATGTTGATGTGTGAGTGTGTGTGTGTGCGCATGTGTACTTCCCCTTATTTTCCTAGCTACTTATCCTTTGAAACTCTCCAACCTCTTCTCATCTGAAAAGGGAGAGATAGGAGTGAGCCACCCACTTTCTTAGCAGCCGACTATCCACAAAGCATTTTACCCATATTTGTTCCTTATAACAACTCCATTCTTCAGAGGAGGACCCTAAGACTTCGTGTCTTGCCAACATCACATGAGATGTGGTGATAGATTTATTTATGTTGCAAAGAAGAAATGAGTGTATTGAACATTCTAGGGGCTGCTATCTGGTTTCTGTGCCAATTTTCATATAATTTTTTCATATAACATGGATGTCCCATGTTACAGGCTTGCCTCTCTTAGCTTTGGCCATAGGGAGTGTGGCAGTTGAGTTTCCAGAAGACAGCAGAACCCTGTGCTCAGTCCAGTTGGGCTCTGCCTTCAGACATATTTTCATGCCTTCACTTATTCAACAATGGGTCTCTTTCCAGGATGCCAGCGTTTCTACCTTAGAATTATCTTCCCTGTCTTTGGTAAGAAAATAAAGTCACTGTTCCTGACTCAGATAAAAAGGAGAGAATGTTAGAGGAAAGATATGTGCAACCATGTATGTGTGTGAGAGAAGTGTGAGAACATGTGTCCAGGTGTGATGTGATGTGAGTGCTTTGTATGTGTGTGTGCACTTGTGTGTGTGTGTGTATGGGTATTTTTGTATGTATGAGAGGTAAATATTTTGTGTGTATGTGCGTCAGGAGCCCATCACAGGTATCTTCAGTTGTCTGCTCTATGTTTCCTCTGAAAGCACAGGGGATTTTCTCTCCTCTTGAACACAAAGCAGAAGCTTTGTGTTTCTGAGCCCTCTGCCAGCCTTTCCATAAAGCCCAGCTGACTTTTTTTTTTTTTAATAGAACAGGGGAGATGGTTATCTCTGCTTATAGAGGAAGGGGGGGATATGTTCTGTGATTATGCTTTTCTGTTTACCTCTCACATTCTCCCCACTATTGGTAATCTAGAAACCTGGATTTACTCTTCCTTCTGACACATGGTGTTCTGGAATCTGGGGCAAATCATCTATCAATTTTATCAGTCAATGTTTATTGAGTACTTATTATGTGCCCACAATCTTCATTTCAATTCCGCCATCAACCAGTGAGGTAGGTCATCTTTTGATCTTCATTTTACAAATGAGGACCCTGATCTTGGAGAGGGTAGATAGTTTGCCTAGAGTTACAGATTTGTAGTGCTGCTGGGGGCTGCTTCTCTTTCTGTTATGACTTGTGGTCTCCAAAGCTCCCCAATTAGAGAATAATCTTGAAGCTGAGAACTAGATGTACATTTATTCATTAACAACAGCTATTTTCAAGCACCTACTTTGTGGGCAATACTGGGTCAGGCATTGGGGATGAGATGTATAAAAGACTGGTAGGGTTCCTTCCCTCAAGGAACTTATACTCCAGTGGGATGGGGGAAAGGAAGAAAGACACTCAATTAACTACACAGAATGATGTCATTCTAGTTGTGATAAGTGCTCCAAGGAGAAGCACAGATGCTAAGAGAATTTTGAGTGAGTGGTATCCGACCTGGGCTGAGAGGTTTGAAGATGAACGGCCAGCATTACTTTGTTTATATGACTCTTGAGGGAGGTCTGCAGAGTGAGGAGTTAGTTAGGGTGGGGAGTGGAAGAATCCAGGAAGAGCTTTCAAGGCTGAGAAAGCAGAATTTGCAAAGGCCTGAGAGCAAAAGTGAGTGGGACTAGCATCATTTTGTATTACTTAAGGATGAGAGCCCACGGCCTAGGAGAGCACATGAAGGAAGGCTTTGGGTCTTGATTCTAAGAGATACAGATTTTCAGCAGCTTCACAGTGCAAGCTGCTCTGTGCACAAAATAGTTGTTTGGTAATAGCAACCATTCACCCTTATTTTGAGTTTCTTCTGGGCCCGACACTGTTCTAAGCAACTTACACATTTATTCATTTATTTTTCATAATAATTCTATGGGATGAAGATATTATTATAATTTATAGGGGGGTGGGTAGTTATGGAGACAAGAGAAATTCGATAACTTGACCAAGCTCATACTATTGCTCAGGAACAGAGCTGGGAGTGGAATGAGGCAGTCGATTCCAGTCCCCACATGCTTAATCACCTTCCCTACCACATCCATAAAGGTCTTCTCGTGAATTAAGTCTGAAAGGCAGATGCAAAAGCTAAGGCTTCCCAAGAAGGGAACAGGGAAGGGGAAGCTGGTTGATGATGGACACATGGTGGGAGCCTTGTTAGGATTCCCACTGACCCACCTGATACGTTTCCTTCAAACTATGGGAGGTGTCCTTCAAAGCCCTTGCTTCCGAGGCTGCTGTTCTCTAGCCTCCAGCCTTCCTCTCCCAATCTGTAGAGCTCCTGATTTGAAATGCTAAACTTCTTTCCCTCCAAATCTCTATTGCATTTTCAGGAAACACTCTTCTAATCTTGAGGCAGTATTTGAGATTATAAAATTATTTGGGCATGCCAAGTAGTCTTGGGAGGGAAAAAGGCTGAGGCGTTTTCTCTCTCTCTTTGTCTTTAAGCTTTATATAGGAAAGACTCAAGTTTCATCCATTGTGTATGGTCCTCAGGTACTTTGCCAGATCTTGCATCTCATTAATTATCTTTTCATATGTTAATATCTTGTATCTCAAACTAGAGTGTAAGGACCCTGAGAACAAGAGAGAAAAATCGACTAACTCTCATTCTCTTAGTGCTTGATCATGCTGGATATCACTGTTTGATAACGACTTATTGATTGATAAATTATTAATATCCTTGACTCAAAAGCCTCAAAGCACCAATAAAACAAAATGAGAGCATTAATTAAACTGTTAAAATAGCCAGGAACCAAAAGGAAGGCAACTGTGGACTGCTACTTCCCTGCCTCTAGTTTGCTAAGTGTAAGGGGAAGGCATTGCATGAGGCTCTTGGGGGTCAGCTGAGGTCTCTGGATCACGATAAAAATGATTTCAAAGACTGAAGAACTCCCTCCACAGAAAGCCTGTCTCCAGCTCCATGAAATGCAAATCTGGGAACTATCTGGGAAAGCACAGGCAGTCAAGTGAGGCTAATGGGCAAAAGTGTGAGTCTAAAGAGAATGTCGTTAAGGTAACCAGATCTCAACTCTGAAGGTTTTGCCTGGGTTCACATAAGCCTTCCAACTTTCTATTTTAAAAAGGGACTGCACACAAAGACTCAGGAAAATGTGCCTTGAAGCTAAAGTTCTTGAAATCCAGGGCTCCTCAGAACCTCAGAATCGCCAGCTAAGCAAGTTAAATTCAGATTCCTCGGCCCCCTCAACGGGAAAGCATGGCTGATATGGGGGCCCAGGTATCTGCATTTAATAAAGTGATTAGGGTTAGGGATGGAGGTGGGATGTGGGTGATTGCAGAAAACACATTTTAAAGAATTACCATGTTTTTTCTCAGGATTGAGGGTAAGGGTTGGACCTGGGTTCTTTGAATTGGTCTGATTGTCTTTATGTGTCCCTTTGCTATTAGCTGCCTTTTTCAGGCTTTCTTGGTCCTTACTGGACTTCAAGCTGGGCCAGCCTTTCCAGGCTTGAGTTTGAACTGGTATTTTAGAAGGAAGAAGTGGAATTTAAATATATTCAGTTATTGAACATCTGCTATGTTCCAGGCACTTGGGATAAATAGGGGTGAATAAGACCAAAACCTCGCTCTTGTGGATTTTATAGTCTACTCTAGTGGGTTTCTGGATCTCTATCTGTGGTCACAGAAGGAATCTCTTCACTGACATTCAAAGACAGCCTCAGGGCTATAAGTTAAGAAGTATGTGCTCAGCAGGCCTTGTGCGGAAGCTTTCTGCTCCTTATTGCATAGATGAAGAAAGAGCCTGTAGAGGTTGAATGACTTATCTGGGGTGACTGGTAGTAATAGAGGGACAATGGATGGGGGTACCCTTTTAGCTTATGGCTATTGCAAACACTTTAATATTATAAATAGGACATCTCCATATATGACCACCTCAGAGACCCTCTTTTCTGCTCTCCTGTGAGAGTACTTTTTGGGGGGAATGGCATTGGACTGGGACAATGCATTGGACTCAGACAATGGGTTTCTTTTAGTAAGCCATTTAACCCACATGGGCTTCCACCTTTCCTTAGCAAATTAGGGTGGTGTTTAGATCATACATGTGTTTATCACCCAGATACTGTAGCAGTTTGCTAGAATTCAGTCTAAATCCTGACTTTGTCTGAGTACACTTGGTGTCTGCTTCAGAGTTATCTTGAAATGGGAAGTTACAGTTAGCAGTAATCTTTACTTCTTATGGCAAGCATCACGATATAGGCCTTCATAATAATGTGCAAACATGTGAGAGGAGAGAAAAGAGCTAAATGGAAGAGGGGATGGCAGGTTTCCCTGTCTTTGGCCTTGGGCTCGAGAAAACCTCACCTTTTCCTATCCTCTGAGTTTTGGTGTCCTGGAGAAAAGCCCTGGTCACTACTGCTGGTTATGGATCTCATTTGGATTGTAAGTGCCAAGTAGTGATTAGTGAACGAGGCAATGGGGATTATGAGGAAGAGGGAAGGGAATGGAGAGCACAGGGGCAGAAGGAAGACAAAGCATTTGGGGGATGTTAAAGTGAATGCTCCCCTGGGCTTCAGGACAGTTTCCTGCCTCTGTCGCAGGAAAGACTTTCAGGAACTGATGGCTGGGTGTCCATACACAGGGTTAGCTCTGGACTGTAAGGCTATCAAACCCCAGGTATTAAAAGCAGAGCACTGGAGATGTTCTCTAAGTGTGAAGATCTAAATAAATTTTCACTCTCTCAAGTATCATAATTTATTCTACACTCCTGGAGTCCTTAGAAGGCCTGGAAGTATAGTACTGCTAGTGTTCTCCCAGGGTGGCTGGGCTTTATTTATTTATTTTGGCTCTGCTTTTTTTTATTATTATTATTAATAATATTAGAGAAGTTGTGAGCTTACAGAACAATCATGCATAAAATACAGGATTCCTGTAGACCACCCCACCACCAACACCTTGTAGTTGGTGTGGGAACATTTGTTAAAGTGATGATAGCACATTTTTACAATTCTAACACTAACTAAAAAGTCCATAGTTTAACTCATGACTCAATGTTTGTGTAGTATAGTTCCATGTATTTTTTAAATTTTTTATTCTGTTAACATATATATATAATGCAACATTTTCCCTTTTAATCATGTTCAGAAATATATTTTAGTGCCATTAATTATATTCACAATGGTGCTGCCATCACCACCATCCATTCCCAAAACATTTCCATCATTCCAAACAGGAATCTTGTATATTTTATGCCTTAGCTTCCCATTGTCCATTGCTTCCATTCCCTATCCCCACCCCATCCCCTGATTACCTATATTCTAGATTCTGACTCTATAAGTTTGCTGATTCTAATTGTTTCAAAACAGTGAGATCATACAATAATTTTCCTTTTGTGTCTGGCTTATTTCCCTCAATATGATGTCTTTAGGGTTCATCTGTGTTGTTGCATGTATCAGGACTTCATTCCTTTTTTACAGTTGAATAATATTACATTTTATGTATATAGCCCATTTTATTTGTCCAGTCATTGGTTGATAGACATTGGATGTTTCCACCTTTTGGCAACTGTGAATAATGCCTTTATGACTATCACTGTGCAAATATCTGTTCAAGTCCCTGTTTTCAGTTCTTTTGGGTATATACCTAGTAGTGGGGTTGCTGGACCATAAGGAAGTTCTATACTTAGTTTTCTGAGGAGCTGCCAAACAAACTGTCTTCCAGAATGGCTGCACCATTTACATTGCTACCAATAATGAATGAGTGTCCCTATTTCTCTGCATCCTTTCCAACACTTGTTACTTTCTGTTTTTTTTTTTTTCTTTCTTTTAATAGCAGCCATTCTAATGGGTATGAAGTGGTATCTCATTGTGGTTTTGATTTGCCTTTCTCTTATGGCTAATGATGTTGAGCCTCTTTTTATGTGTTTCTGGCCATTTGTATATCTTCTTTGGAGAGCTGTCCATTCAAGTCTTTTGCCCAGTTTTAAATTGGGTTGTTTGTCTTCCTGTTATTAAGTTGAAGGGTTTCTTTATATGTTCTGGATATTAATCCTTTATCGCATATGTGGTTTCCAAATATTTTCTTCCATTGTGTACGCTGTTGTTTTACTTTAATGATAAAGTCCTCTGAGGAACAAAAGTTTTTAATTTTGATGAGGTCCCATGTATCAATTTTTTCTTTTGCTATTTGTGCTCTGGTTAAAAAGTCTAAAAACCATGCTTATCACAAGGTCCTGAAGACGCTTCCTTGCATTTTCCTCTAGGAGTTTGATTGTTGTAGCTTTTATATATATAGGTCTTTGATCCATTTTGAATTGATTTTTGTATATGGTATGAGGTAGGGGGTCCTTTTTTTTTTTTTTTTTTTTAACAAATGGAGATCCAGTTTTCCCAGCACCATTTGTTGAAGAGACTATTCTTTCCCAATTGAGTAGTCTTTGCCACCTTGGCCAAAATCAGTTGACTGTAAATGTGAGGATAATTTCTGAGGTATGAATTTTATTTCATTGATCTAAATGTCTGTCCTTGTGTTAATACCATGGTGTTTTGATTAATGTGACTTTGTAATAAATTTTAAGGTTGAGAAGTGTGAGTCCCCCACCTTTATTCTTCTTTTTCAAGGTGGCTTTAGCTATTCAAGGCCCCTTACCCTTCCATATACATTTGATGATTGGCTTTTCCATTTCTGCAAAGAGCATTGTTGGAATATTAATTGGGATTGTATTGAATCTGTCCATTGCTTTTGGTAGTATTGCCATCTTAATGATATTTAGTCTTCCAATCCATGAACATGGGATATCCTTCCATTTATTTAGGTCTTCTTTGAGTTGTTTTAGCAGTGTTTTGTAGTTTTCTGTGTGTAGCTCCTTTACATCCTTGGTTAGATTTATTCCTAGGTATTTGATTCTTTTAGTTGCTATTGTGAATGGAATTTTTTTCTTGATTTCTTCTTCTGATTGTCCATTGCTTCTGTATAGAAACATTACTGATTTGGGGGCATTAATCCTGTACTCCACCAGTTTGCTGCATTCATTTATTAGCTGGGGCCATTAGTTTTTAAATTTAATGTCCTTTATTCAGAGGATCCAGAGTCGAATGGATAAATAGGGAATGTTTGGGACATTGAAGTGTCGGGAATTTGGGCTTACAGTAAGATTCTAAGAGTCATTACTGATCCAGCCTAGCCTCTCCTGCTGCTTAGTGACTTTAGAATACTCAGTGAGGAGGTGGACTAGGTGTGGATGGGTAGAGAGGGTGGAAAGTGGGTGAAGAATTTTGTATATTCCTCTCTTCTGCTTGGTGATTAGGTTGCTATGCTAGGAGTGTGCCAGATCTTTCTGCCCCCAAGGAATAAACCCTTCCTAGGAGAGTAAATGCCATCTGCAGACGTTATTGTGATACCAACCACAGACATGTTTGTGACTTCCACCAGCAGTGCCTTTTAAGCTGCTTCTCTATAACATTTCCCTTAAAGCTGTATCATTCCAGTACAGTAGCCACTGGTCATATGTGGCTATTTATTTTTCAATTAATTAAACTGAAATAAAATTTAAAATTCAATTCTCTAGTCTCACTAAGTCACATTTCAAGTGAACATGTGGCTAGTGGCTAACATAATATGCAGTGGGGGAAATATAGAGCATTTCCATTATTGCATAAATTCCTGTTGGACAGAGCTGCCCTAATGTCCTTGGGTGAGTAGAACCCCCTAGACCTATTGTTCTAGTTTGTTAGCTACCAGAATGCAATATACCAGAAATGGAATGGCTTTTAAACAGGGAAATTTATTAACTTTCTAGTTTATAGTTCTAAGATTATGAAAATTTCCAAATTAAAGCAAGGCTATAGAAATGTCCAATCTAAGGCATCCAGGGAAAGTTACCTTGGTTTAAGAAGGCCGATGATGTTCAGGGTTTCTCTCTCAACAGGAAAGGTACATGGTGAACATGGTGGCATCTGCTAGCTTTCTCTCCTGGCTCCGTGTTTCATGAAGCTCCCCTGGGGGTGTATTCCTTCTTCATCTCCAAAGATCTCTGGCTGCACAGTCTCTGCAGCTCTTTTCAAAATGATTCCCACTTAAAGGGCTCCAGCAAGCAACCCCACCTTGAATAGGTGGATATACACCTCCATGGAAATCATCTAAGCAAAAGTTCCACTCACAATTTGGTGGGTTATATCTCCATGGATAATTTAAAAAGTCCTACTCAGCAATACTGAATGAGGATAAGGGACATGGCTTTTCTGGGGTCCACAAATTCAAACCAGCACACCTGTGTTTTCACATGGGAACATGGAGACCCCTGCTTCTCAATGGGACTTGTAGTAGCCACATACCCAAGTCAACCTGCTGCCCAACTCCAGGAATGGAAATAACAGACCGAGAGGAGTTATGGTGGCATGGAAGTTGTTGGAACTCCAAAAATGGAAAAAATAAACTCCGGTGTAAATGCAAGGACTACTCAACTCAGAGATGAGTTACATTTAAAAAGAAATGGGATTATAAAAGTGTGCTTTCATCAATTTTGAAAAATGTACTATTCCAATGCAAGGTATTACTAATAGAGTGGTATATGGGAATCCTGTGTATTATGCATGATTGTTCTGTAAACCTAGAACTTCTTAAAAAAAAAAAGAAATGGGAGTAGAATCTAGCCCAGAAAAATGTAGTCATTGAAACTTTTGGGTTAAAATGGTGGGTTCTCTGCACAGAGACCTTGGACTCAGGGATACCATCTATTTTCACACCCTTTAATTCTAGTGCCCTAGAGAAAAGCATGGCTCACCCATCCTAGTTATGGATCTTGTTAGATTGCAGTCGACAGTGATGATTAGTGAAGGAGGCCTGTCGGTGTGAACTCACTGTAAAATAGAATTTCTTGATAATGTTATTTTTGGTTAAAATGAGGTCCAGCTGAATGAAGTTGGGTCTTAATCTGGAATCCTGGAGTCCTCTATAAGCAGAAGAAATTCAGACATGGTCAGAGAAAGGAGAGGGCAGCAAGACATGGTCATGGAGGGAGTCAGAAGCTGAAAGTCAATGGAACACGGAAGAGAAAGGAGAGGGCAGCAAGACAAAGAAAAAAGCCAAAGAACACCAAGGATTGCTAGCATTGCCCAAGACCACGGAAGTGGTTAAGCTGAGACAAAGGACCTTGACTTCTAGATTCTTGAATTCTTTGTTTTGTGGTTCCGTACACAAACTGAGTCCCCTGAATGTTGGGATTCCAGATAAAATCATTATCTTTACATAGCCATGTTGTCCCCAGGCTTTGATGCCAGCAACTTGCTTCATGAGGATAATAAGGGGTAGATTTCCTGGAGTTTCTGAAGGAGGGAAAAGTAGATAGAGAACAGTGTGCTAGAGAAGTACTGTTGAAGTGCCCTTTGTCAAAGAAGAGGAGAGATATGCAAAGCAAGGTGGGGAGAGATTTAGAATCTCCCTATTCACCTATAGTCTTCAATAACTGAAGGACAACAGATTGTGTTTTACTAGGAGCTTAAATTCAAAGTGGGTGAGAAAAAGGCAGAGAAGAATGTGTTAAAGAAAGGGGTATCACCCCATGGATTATATTGGTCCCTGAGAGAGAACATGCCTTGGAAATATTACCTAATCAAAAGTTTGGTTTGCAGCTGCAAGTTCAAAGGGTAACTGAGAAAACACATGCCTACTTGGCAGGCAATAGACTTGCCTTCTCTAAGATCATAAATGGAGGAGAAAGGGGCCTCTTTTTCCATGGAGGACCAGCCATATCCTTGCTGGGTCTTTAGATTTGAAGATGGTTATTTCCTTTACCAGATATAGCCATATACTAAGGACCCCTTAGGAGTGAAATAAATCTCTAATTTGGAAAGGGGAGTATATGAGTTATTTATTGCTGTGTAACCACAACCAAAATAATCATTTACAAAAATTTATTTTTTATTTTTCTGTGAGTTTACCCAGAAGTTCTGTCCCAAATGCCGTTGGCTAAGGTCTCTCTGGCAGATGGGCTGGGCCTGAAGTTCAGGAAGACCTCCCCGACTCGCCTGGGACCTTATAATTGGCTGGAGAGTCTCTGTTGTTCTCCATGTGGCTTCTCTTTCCATATGATGCCTAATCTTCTAGGACTTCTCTGTGTGAGTCTTCTGTCTGGAGTGATAGCTTGGACTTCCTTACAGCACGATGTCTAGGTTCTAAGAGTATGAAAGTGGAAGTTGTCAGGTGTCTTTAGGCTATACTTGTAACTGGCACCACAGCATTTATACTGTTCTCATATTCATCAAAGCAAGTCTCAAGGCCAGCTCAGATTCAAGGAGAAGGGAAATAGACTATATCCCTCGATGGGAGGAGTGGCATGTGCATATAAGGTTGAGAAGAATTGTTGGCAGCCATATTTGCAGACACATTGCTATAGGAAGTAAGTATAGTAGCTTTATACCTGCTTAGCCCAATTAAATCATATGGAGCCCTCCCTTTGGCAGAGTTGCAATATTTAGCAAATAAAAATATGGGACACCTGGTTAAATTTGAATTTCACATAAACAATGAGAGGTTTTAATAATTATAAATGTGTCCCATGCAATATTTGATACATATTTATACTACAAAAGTATTTGTGGTTTATTCAAGATTGAGATTTAACTGGATGCCCTGTATATTATCTCACAACCTGACCCTTTGGTAATATTGGCTCTCCAAGGGAGAGATTCTCATGGAGGGTGTGGGTGGGGCTATGGGGCTATGGAACAGAACTGGTGTCCAGAATCTGTAATCCAAAACAGTGTAGTTTGAAAAAGCCTCCTTACATGAGTGCTTCTTGAACTTCAACGTGCATGTAAATCACCTGGGGATCTTGTTAAAATGCTGATTTTTATTTAGTTGGTTTGGGTATGAGGCCAGAGATTTTTGCATTTCTAACAAGCTCCCAGGTGATAGCTGTACTGGTCCATGGACCAAACTTTCTGCAGTAAGTAGCTAGGTCTATAAAGGATCACATAGAAAATAGTTACAGCTTTGCAAGCATATGATCTCCATCACAACTAGTCAACTTTGGCATTATATTATGAAAGCAGCCATAGACAATACGTGAGCAAATGAATATGGCTGTGTTCCAATAAAATTCTATTTACAAAAATAGGTCATGGGTTGGATTTGGCCAATGGCAGGCTGTAATTTGCTGACCCCTGAGCTAGATACTTCTGATGTGCTGCCTTCTTTAATGAGAATCCCTCGTGCAAGGAGGAGAAGGCTTGTATCCCTTGTTCTCTAAGTCTGTGATTTCTGGAGTTCAGAAGGATTGCCCTAAATCCCTCACCCCAAAGCTCAACTCTCTCTGCTTATAATCACTTCAGGTCTTCAGCTAATATTTGGTTCTCGATTGAAATGCAAATTCCCTGAGCTAGGAATTCCTTACATCACAGTTTAAGCACATTTAGGATCCTTTAATTAAAAGGGAATAGAAGGGGCGGGCCGCGGTGGCTCAGCGGGCAAAGTGCTTGCCTGCTATGCCGGGGGGACCTCGGTTCGATTCCCGGCCCCAGCCCATGTAACAAAAACGGAGAAACAGAATACAATAAAACAAGAAAATGTTTAAAAATGTTTCCCTTTCTTCCTTCTATCCTTCCTTCCTTCTCTCTGTCTTTCCTTAAAAAAAAAAAAAAAAAAAAAAAGGGAATAGAAGAGGACCCTAGAACAGGTAGGTTGGGGGCTAGCACTCATTTATGCCTTTGGCTGCTGGTCTTTACTTTGCTCACCACCCCTGAAGTATGCTTTCCACTGCCAATAATTGAAATACTCATTTTACTTCAGTGTTTGTGTTCAGGGAATGCGTGAAATAGAGGTAGAGTGACCAACTGTTCTTGGTTTGCCCGTGACTGAGGGATTTCCCCGAATGAGGGATTTTCAGGGCTAAAACCAGGACAGTCCTGCTAAAACCAGGACAGGAGACCAGATGGCTCATCTCCCTAAGGGAGAATGAGGGAGAAAGAGAGTCAGTTCTCAGATGATCAATTTCCACAATAATGATTTGGTGGCAACACTACGTATTTCCACTGAACTTAGAAGTGTCTGAGGTTAGAAGTGTCTCAAAGGAATATCCAATTTCTTTTACTTGAACTTGAAAAATACATCCCATTATGTACTTTTAGGCAGCACTGTTATAAGGTGGTACAAGGGTAGAACACTGCCCTCTCTATACGCTGGGAAATGCTTGCTTTAGGACCACATCTCATGGCACCATACAGAATTAGGTGCTCAACTGGAGCTTGCAGATGGTGACAGTGGTTTGGCTATATATATAAAATAAATAGTAGCTAAGATGTATTAGGTGCTTAATATATGTCAGACAAATTATGTTTCATATTCATCTTATTAAATGCTCTCACAGCAATGTTGTGAGCTAGCTTTTTTCCCACTGTTTTTTTTATAACAGTACTACAATTTTCAGCCATTAGATGATAAACAGTAAAATATCACTTTTTTTGGAAATCCATAGCCAAAGCTGACTTCAGGTATGGTGCACAGTAAGTTAAATCCACTTTTTTTTTTCTTGATTCCTTTTTTTTATTATTAATTAAAGAAAAAAAGAAATTAACACAACATTTAGAAATCATTCCATTCTACATATGCAATCAGTATAAATCCACTTTTTAATGTAACAATCCTAATAGGTTTGGAACTTTACATGTCTATTTTATATATATAACTGGAACTTACAAAAAGGCAACTACCTTCTTATATGTGGAAGTAGAATATTTTCCTGGGCCCTCCCCCAAGCCACATATTGTATTAAATCTTCAGAGATTAATCATCAATCCTTACCTAGGCTCCAGGTTGTTATATAAATAAAAGCTTTTGTCAGAGTCGGGCCAGGTACTATTATTTTCTCAACTTTGTTTTAGACAGTAGTATTGACTTTCCCAACATCACATGGCTACTCTACTGGGGTTCAAACCAAGGCCTCTCTGCCTCCAGAACCTCAATTCATAACTATTCCTGAATCCATGGCAGCAAAGCACCTGGCATTTCCCTTTCCTAGTCCCCCGAGCCTGGCATATTGTGAAGAGCATACACTTGCTATGTGTTTTTGATGAAATACTTTACTTCACTAAGCCTGTTTCCTCATATATTTACAAGAAGGGGTAGGGAGAACTTAAAAACACTTAGATTGTTAATTTCTTTCTCTATTTTCCCTTCTTTTGTTGTAACCATAGTTGTCTCATTCTGCAGGGCAATTCTCCAGCACCAAAGAAAATATAGTAGTTTTCAAAGTGTAGTCCCTGGACTAGTCGCATCACCTGGAAACTGGTAGAAATGCAAATTTCTTAGGCTGCACCCCAGACCAATGAATCAGAAACTTTGAGGGTTTGACCCAACAAACTGCGGCACAGTAAAATTTGAGAGCCACTAGTATAACGAAAAGAGCTTAGGGGGTACCAAATTAGGAGAAATAGGTTTGAATTTTGCTTTTACCACTTAGGTGATATTCACATTCACCCCATGCTATACTTGGGTTAGAAATTTGGCATTTCTGAGCCCCTGCTTCCTCTTCTCTAAAATGAGACATCATCATCGCAAGGGCTGCACATTGCAATCACCTGGGAAGATTTTAAGAGTTCCCGGACCAATTAGTCAGAGTCTTGGGCAGTGGGACCCTAGTATCAATATACTTTGAAGCTCCCCAGGAGATTCAGTTGCAGAGGAGGTCAAGCCCACTGCTTACACACCCTGAGTCTTAGACAGTGGTGCTCGCTGGCTACACATTAGAATCACTTGAGGAACTACCTATGCCAGAACCCACCCAGATCATTGAATGGGATCTCTGGAGTGGGGGTCTAGATATTCGTGGGCATTATTTTTAATTCCTCAGATGATTCCACCTACATAGCTAGGGTTGAGAACCACAGCATTATGCCATCTCTCTGGCTCCACACAGGTTTCCATCATGGTGGAGCCCACCCTATCTTCTCTTCACCATATCACTGGGCAAAGAACCACTTTTTAAAAACATAGACACCTGTTGTGTGGTTCACTTTTGTCCAGCTTGAGGCTGTGTGTCTACTTCATTATTGGCTACTTGAATTTAAGCCGCTGGTAGACAAGGATTATCCTTGGAACCACATCCAATGTTCCTACCAGAGGGCATTTGGGAATTTCCATACCGACCTGCACTGACAGATATACGTATCAGCATTTCCCTTCAGCAAACACATTAAGGAGTCTCACACACACCAAAGTTTCCTAAGCCAAAACCAGAGAAAAAAGATGTTGACCTATTAAAATTCCTTTGGGTAAGTCCACTGATTGACAACACATGCTCGTTAATATAATTGAGCAAGAATCCTCCCTTCTTCCTGCAAGTGGTGCACATACCCTCTGCTCTTGCTCGTTGAAGGGGATTTTAACAAGAAGTCCCACTATCATCAGCATCCAGGATGGGAAAGTTGCCTCTCTGATGTGACTGCTTTGGCCTGGGGCCTTTTGGGACACTTTGATAAGGAAATCTTTTAAATTGGAGACTGAGTCAGCCTTGCCCTGTTCTGAAGTCTTCTCTTCACCAAATGGTGATGCAAGAACAGGGCTCTGTATGTCCTTTTGCCCCCCCATGTACCTGCTCACACAGCCTTCATCACCCTTGACCACTTGGATTCCCAGCCCTCCTCTCATTTTCAGAATTTCCAGGGGAAAGAAATTACTCTGTAACTAGACCCAGCCTGAGGTAAATTGTGTCACATGGCAACTTCTGAGAAGATGGGGCTGTTCTCATATGCAAAGGAGGTGTTTGGAATGTGGATCCTTAACAAACTCCCCTAGGTGTTCCTTGTGCCTTCTCAAGTGTGAAAGCCTCTGTACTAACAACTTGCGCATCATTTGGGAAGGCTGGATCCACAAGTTCTTAGGTATAAGCCCAGGGAGATTCCTTGCACTGTAGAGAATTGGGTTGGGAGGGAATGGATCAGGTAAGGCAAGAGAAAAGAGAATTGGGACACTTGAGGAAATGTGATAAGGAAAGGCCCGTGTATGTGGGTGGGCAGACTTGGGGGGTAGCTGTTGTATTTGCTGCTTAGGAATTCATTGCCAATTGCTTTCATTGCTCCTCACTTTATTAGCTTTTGCCAAGTAGTTCAGCTTTTACTAAGGGCACCCGGGTTTATGGCAGCAATATTTCTCAGTGTCAGAGATAAAATATCAAACTAATAACAGATTCCCTACTAATGTAAATAGCACATGGAAGGCAATCTCATTCAGGAGGGAGTCCTACCAGGGAAGGTTAAGTCTTAACATTTTGAGAACGTAGTTGGTGGAATTGGATACACTTGGCACTCACTAAGAAGATGAAATAAATGCTTTGTGCTAAGTGGCAGCAGCTGCAGGAAAGAGCAGATTCCTACACCTGCCTCTTCCTGAAGGACTTGAGTTCCCAGGGGCTCAGGTAAAGGGTAACTCGATGGGAATTAGGGAGACACTTCTCTCCTTCTCTCTTCCTCCCTCTCTATTATTCCTGCTTATCAGCTTGGATGGGTGCAGGAATCCAATAGATTTCCCCCATATACGATAAAGAAGAATCTATTTGGGGTAATGGGGGACCTGGGGGGTCTCTTGGCAATCTCCAAGCTATCCCTTCTCTCCTCCCTGTTATATTCAGGCAGCTGTTGGGCAAACCTGCTACCCCCTGTTGCAGGGGATTTTAACGAGACCAAGGGGGGCTGGGCTTGAAGGAACCACTGGGAGCAAAGAGGTCCCTTTCTGTGCCATCAGATCCTTGAGAACAGGCACTGAGCCTCATGCTTACTTTGTAACTAGACCCAGCCGGAGGTAAATTGTGTCACATGGCAATTTCTGAGAAGATGGGGCTGTTCTTATATGCAAAGGCCATTAAAGGCATGGCTCCATCATCAGGGAAGTCTTGGGAGACCCAGAGGTTGATGCTCAGGAGAGGGAGATGCCATTTGTGCTGGCTCAGTGACAAAGACCTGGAACCACTGGTGCACATTGAGATCTGAAGCAAGGGGATTGGGGTAAAGAAGTATCTTCTAATGAAATGTTGCTCCAGTCCTCAGGGGGTCCCAGGGCTGCTGGCTTGTACCCAGCTGCAGCCTTAACCTCTGCTCTTGCTCATCTTGGGGTCACCAGAATCAGATGTTCATCTGCCCAACTCCAAACATTTGGGCTAATCCCAATACTCTTTCTATCTGCTCCTAGTAAGGTAGGTCCCACCTTCTTCACCTCTCTTTCCATCTGGTCCCTGTTCACGGGCCTACTTCAGTAACTCGCACAATAATGTGCTATTTCCACTGGGAAAATATTGGAGGGAAATGTCAGACTGTGTGAGTCAAAGTCAGCTTCAGAACTAATTTCCTCCTTGAAACCATTGAAGCTGTCCTGTGGAATGAGGAGGGAAGGTATTATGCCTCCATTTTCCAGGTGAGCAAACTGGCTCAGAGAGTTAAGTGGCTTACCCTGGTTTATACAGAGAGTTTACGGTACAGCTGAGATGAGATGAGGTCTTTTGACTTTTACACCTGTGATCCATCATACATGCCACCTTACTTCCTTTCAGAATTACCCAGTAGTCTTGTGCTATTATTGCACTATCTGTGCATGCTCAGATAATTCTGCCCAAACCACCTAACCCAACAAACCCACATGCCATGAGACCCTGGTTTGGGACACCAGTAGTCCCATGACTAAATGACTACTCACCCAGTAGATGGAAGGGAAGTGATGAAAGCTTCCATCTAGGACACTAGTGGGAGGGGCAGGAGTGTGGGGTGTAGGCAGGGGCTTGCCCACTAGATGTTAAAAGAGAAAGCATCGGTACATGGGTCATTCAGTGGTAGAATGCTTGCCTTCCATGTGGGAGACCTGGGTTTGATTCCCAGACCACGCACCTAAAAAAAAAAAGAGAGTGAGAGAGAAAGTATCACATTTTTTTTTTTTGTATTCAGGGCTGGAACTAGGACTTTGCTGACAGTCTGGGGTGATGGATGGTGTGGGAGACTACACGAGGTGTAAGTAGTGATGTGATAGAGGGTGTACATTATGGGCAATTACACCTTGAATAAGTTATCTATGGAAAGAAGTACAGGAGTAGAAAGTTGTTTGATTAACCCCCTGAGCTTACATTCCCAGCATTTTGGAAAAGTTTATGAATTGCTTTGAGTTATGAGCTTGGTGACAAATGCCAACGCTGGAAGAGTTCCCGATTACAGTTTCTGTAGCAAGTAATATTTTATGAGGACGATTTAAAACAACAATCTTATGTATTTTAGAACCTCAAAGGAAGAAGAAAAAGAAAGAGCTCAGGGAATCTAGTGAATTTACCTGCCTGTGAGCAAACTTCACTATAAATCCTAGGATTTTTCAGTTTTATCAATTTTTCTTCTTTTGATAGAGTGCATTTCTCCAGGCACACTGCCTGGGGCTAAGATGTGTCCTGTTTGCTAACCCATGGATTGTTTTAATCACATCATTCTTGGATGAGAATAGAGCTCCAAATAGAAATAAGACAATTCTTTTGCCTCACTGAAATCTCACCCTCCACCACCCCTCAACATTTCTATTTCCAGATAACAGAAAGTAAGGCAAATACAACTCACCCAGAGCTCTGTTGTCCTCTAATAGACCCTGATTATGTCACTCAGTAAACTTGCTGTTCACTGGGACATTGGAAACAGCATTCAGCTTGGAATCCATTGACATTCGTTGTATTTTGAAACTGCCATGGACTGGCAGGCCACTTAGTAGGATAGAAGTCCACAATTTCCTCATTGTTAAAGGAAGTAGATAATGCTAGATCTTCCTGGCTTATCAACTTGGGTGATAGGAAGTAAGAGAAGGGATTCATCAGAGGCCAGCGGTGTGGTTGCAGAAAGTTTTATGGAGGGGGTGTGAGGGACCAGGAGGTAGGTATTATCATCATTTTATAGATAGGGAAGTAGAGTTTAAGTAAATCCTTCTAGGATATACATGTTGACAGTGATTTGAACCAAAGTGCACTTAACTTTAAAGCTCATATTTTACACCATACCAGGTACTCTGTGGTGGGCTAGACCCAGTCATTCAGAGGTTGCATTTTAACAAGATCCCCAGGTGATTGCTACACACATTAAAATTTGAGAAGCATTGGCTAGTAAATGAGAAGGGAGGTGGAAGCAAAGAAATGAAGGCTTGTATGCTCAGTTTACTGAAGGAAGAATTATGACCAGGTGCAAAGGGAGGAGAGGAAATACTGGTCTGAGCTCTGGGAATTTGCATTATCTGTGTGCTTGCAGGCTCCTGAGCCTCCCTGCCTTCACATCATGTCGGGGTCAGGAGGGCCCATGGAATGAGGGAGAACAGGGTCTGGTTGAGGAATGATGCAGACAGGGTCATGTCATGGGCAAACAAGGGAATGGGAGGTAGAAAACCTTTGTCTGAACATGACTCCTCCATTTATTAGCTAGCTGATACTGGACCAGCCTGTACCTTGCTTTCCTCTTTTATCAAATATTGTGGTACTACCCTCTTCACAGGATTGCGGTAAGGATTCATCAAGATGTGGAAATGCCTACCACAGCATCTGGCTCCGCATAGCATCCCATTCATTATGACAGCCTAGTACCCATTTCACCATTAGTGGCCTCTAACTTTTCCCAGGGAAGAAGAGAGAAACCACTTGTGATGGATAGATTCAAGTGTCAACTTGGCTCGGTGATGGTGTCCAGTCATTTGGTTAAGCAAGCACTGGCCTGATTGTTACTGTGAGAACATTTCCTGGACTTAAATTATCAGTAAATAGATTGCATCTATGGCTGATTACATCTACAATCCACTGAGGAGATTGCTTCAATGAGAGACGTCTCATCCAATCAGCTGAAGGCTTTAAAAGGAGACATGATGCTTTCAGCAGTCGGAAGAGAGGATTTCTATCTGTGCTTCAGTCAGCCAGCTTCTCCTGGGGAATTCATTGAAAACCTTCATCAGAGTTCCCAGCTTGTAGCCTGCCCAACGGCATTCGGACTTGTGCATCCCCACAGTCGCGTGAGACAATTTTTATAAAATCTCGTAATATTCACAGATTCTTCCTGTTGGTTATATTTCCCTAGAGAACCCCACTCCACTGTTTCCCCAGAGTCCTTAGGATGGGGAGGGTGTTGGCTGGGAGCGGGTGGGGACTGGATCTGTCCTTTGGGGCAGTGCTTCTCAAGGTATGATCTCCAGACGAGCAGCATCTATATTATCTGGGAATCCACTAGAAACACAGAATCTCAGGCCCCCAGCACAGAACTGCAGAATCAGAAACTCTGGGAGTAGGACCCACCATTTTGTTTTAATGAACCCTCCAGGTGACTTGAGAAACACTACTTTAGGGGCTTGGAAATGAAGCACCTGAGAAGTGCCCGGTGGTGAGATATTTGCAATTGGTTGACTCTGGAGCGGTGTCCTTTGGGGCAGATACCATTGCGCCAGTGGGCACCGAAGTCATGTTACAATCAAATGAACACTTAGAGGTGGTCACTGTGCAGAGGGCACACAGGCAGCCAATTCATTAACTGAGAGCAACTTCTTGCAAATTAAAAAATGTTAATGATCAGTTTTGAAGCATTGAGAGCCTATCAGGGACCACATGCCTGGAATGAGCGTTTACCATATGGTGCCTTTGGAAGCTAATATTGATTCTCATTATTTTAAATGATTACAAACATTGCAGGTGTTTTGTCATAATCTCCATTGTCTAATTAGAACATGCGTGAAATGAGCTCATTTTGCCCACTAACGAATATTGATTTGAACAGCAGAACCCTGGTGCAGGGGAAGGATTGGGGCTGCCTGGCCAAGCTGCTAGCCAGTGCCAGTCCCATTTCTTCCTAAATTATTAATCCTGGGGATACAGGGCATTTTGACAAGCAGGCATCCATGGGGACCCTGACCTGATTTGGGTCTGCTCCAGCCTCCAGCGTTGACTCCCGCCGGGCATTCAGCTGGGACATTTGAAATGAGCGGTCAGTGCATGTGTGGTCTCTTTCTTTTCTCATTCCCCATTGCTCTTCCTTCTTTCCCATTTCCTACCTCTTGTTCTTTTTTAAAAAAACTCCATATGTAAATGCTTATAGGGGAATCTACTGGAATTAGGCTAGTTTTCAGTTATACACCGTCTACTTATAGGTTTCTAGTTGCTTTATGTCTTAATATTGTCTCTTCTACAAGACTTTAAGCTCCTTGGGGACAAGGGCTATGTTCTGTCCTTACTGGGGTTCCCCTTAAGCCTAGCGAGTGGTGTACTAACTGCAGAAATGGTTACAAGGGGTTCCCCGGGAAGCTGGAGAGATCATTGCACGGCTCCTGGTGGAGGTGAATGCTGAGACCAGTGCTGAAGGGCAAGCAGTAATTAAATAGAGAGAGAGCTGGGGGTGAATGTTCCACAATGGATTATATTTACTGGGGATATGGAGCAGGGAGAGTGGTCAGAACACAGAGTGTGTGCATTGGTGAGGCGGTGGGAGCAGGGGAGGGGGACCCTGGAATTTGGGGCTAATGGAGGAAGCTGAGGTTGGTTTATTTAAAGCTTTGTCATGAGAGAAGTTTGGATTTTATTCTATTTATTCTTATTATAATTTTTAAAAGACTTATGTATCAGAAAAATCACCCTACAGGTGGAAACTGGAGGCAGGGACATCAGGGATGTGATGGGAGCAGAGATGCCAAGTCAGAGTTTAGGCAGGGAGATGGTGAAAACAGAAGGTGGGCATATTTAGGGCATGAAGGTTTACATTCAGTCTGAGAACATCATTTGCTTTTCTTTCCTTGGTTATGAAAAAAATTACAATATTAAAGGAAAATAAAGACCCCTATGACCATTATCCAGAATGAACAAATGTATACATTCTATTTTATTTGCTTTAACTCTATTTTTATTATAAAAATACAAAAGAAAGATAAAGTTTCTCTTCCTTAATCCCATTCCCTACCCTGTCCCCAGAAGCAATCACCATTAAGAGTCTGGTGGGTATTCTTCCAGGTCAGGCTTTTCTACATTAATCTTGAATGTGTATCTTCAGAAATGCTGTATAATATTTATGTAAGTGGTTACCATGATTTTCAGAAAATCTCTTTACTTAGTGTTGCTCTATGTAGCTACAGTCTATCCACTTTATCTGCTGAATAGTATTCTAGCATATGAAGACACCATATTTATCCATTCCCCTGTTGGTAGACTTTTAGATGGTTTCCAGTTTCTGGATATTAGGAGCAGTTCAGTTATTGTGAAGATTTTTTTCGCACATCTACTTGCTGTGTGTGAGACTGTTTATTGGATGTACACTAGAAATGGAATTGCTGGTCTTAAGGGATACACAGTTTCAAATTTATAACTTATCACCAAAAACTCTCTGAAGTGACTATACCGTTTAAAACTTGCACCAAGAGTGGATGAAAGCACTGTTTCTCCGTGTCCTCTAGAACACTTGCTACCTTATAAAGTCTTGCCACTCTGATGTGGATGATTTAACTTTCCATTTCTTTGATTACCAGAGATATTGAGCTTCTTTTCATATTTTATTGACCTTAATGTTTCCTTTTCTGTGGATTACTTGTTCATACACTTTCCTTATTTTATTTCGTGTTGTTTCTCATTTTCTTGTCAATATGGTGAAGTTCTTTGTATAGCCCAGACACACACACAGATATGTGTGTGTGTGTGTGTGTTATGTGTTTTCCCCTGTACATCCTTTATCTTTTAATTTTGTTGTGGTATTTTTGCCAAACAGAAGTTCAAATTCTGATGTCAAATTTATCAACTTCTCCTATGAATTATATTGTTTATGCCTTGTCCAAGAAATAGTTCCCTATTCCAATGCCCTGTATTTTCTTCTAATGATCTTAAGGTTTTGCTTCTGACTACTAGCCTTTTAACGCAGCAGATATATATTTTTGTGTAGAGTGTGAGAAAAAGGGAATAGAATTGTATTTATTTTCTTTCTTTGAAAGCCTTTTGTTCCACAACATTTTTTTAAAAATAATCCCTCCCTTACCCACTGACTCATGATGCCCCCTTCATTATATTCCTAGATTCTCTATGTGTCTTGTCTCTTTGAGAGCTCTCTTTTTTGTCCCATTGGTCTATGTATTTTCCACTCTTAGTTTCCCAGAACTTCTCTGACAAATATCACACAGTGGGTTGGCTTAAACAACAACATATATTGAGTCCACACTTTGGCTCACCTTAACATATTCGAAGATACCCTTTATAAATGGGTTCACATCCATACACCTATAGGAGTATGAATTAAAAATTGAAGATGTCTTATTTTTTTGACATTGGCAGGCTCCAGGAATTGAACTCAATGGCAGATGAAAATTCTGCCATTGAGCCACCATTGTACCTCCCAGACTTGAAGATGTCTTTTGTGGGTTACAAGGTTCAGTCCCCAACAACCACTACTTTAACCAGTCCAATACGATCAGTTGAGTCCAGAGACTCCAGGTGAATCTGGCACCCATGACCCATTGTTGGGGGTAGGGGAAACCTGTTCTCCTTGATGGACTCTTTGCAGGTATTTGGTTTCTGCACTGTTAGCAGGTTTGTGTAAAAATGGGGCACAAAAATAAAATCCCTAGTATTGAGATGACAGAAAAGAGTTGAATTTTACTGAGAGAGTGAGGGCATACTAGTAACAAAATCTCAGATTACAGACTGTGACACCTCAAACCTAGATATAAGCAAAACATAACACAGCTGGCAGCTGAACCAGTGATCAGGAAGGCTCTGGGATTCTACCAAAATTCAGCATCACATTTTTTCGACTCAGGGAGAAAGAAATTTTAGCCTTCTCAAACCCTTATGTGATTATACCTGATGTCTTGGTTTGCATGGACCAAGACTTCTTAGAGTGGAAAATTCTTTCCTCTTTTAAGAAAGCTGGGTAGCTTGGTTGATGTCTTGCCTTACTGGGCACCTGGCCTCTTGCAGCAAATTGCTTCTTTTGAAATAGTCAGCCAAGCAGTTGAGCCTTCGAGAGGAGGATGTGACCTGGCTGGGAGTTTCTGACTCAATCCTGAGGTTATTAAGCTCTTGGGAAGTTCAGGCCAGGGAGGGCTGATCCCAAACCTTGTGAAGAGTGTAGAATCCTAGATATTTAGGCCTGGAAGGACCTTCCAGATGATCTTGTTCAATATCTTTTTCTTGTTTTGTTTTGTTTTTTTGTTTTTGTGAGATAAGAAACTGAGGTAGAGAGAGGCTAAATAGTTTGTCCTGGTTACATTGTTAGGGAAAGGCAGAGAAAGCAAAAGAATCCAGATTTTCCAATTCCCTCTCAAGTTAACTTTCACTCTGCTGCTTTCCTTGACTGGAGTTCTTCTTCTGTGTATCCCTTCCCTAGTGGGCTGAAGAGCCTGGAGCAGCTTGGACATAGGAGACCAAGGGGGAGCTTGTCATTCCAGAGACACTTGTACCTGGAAATAAGAAATTTCTATAGCCTTAGAGATGGGCCCCAGGGAAAGCAGAGATTGAAATTCAGAGGGAGGAAATAAAAGAAACCTGTAACAATCTTAAACTTCTGTTTTCTTATACAAAAACAACAAAAACAAAAAACAACCATTTAGAGTCTATTGGGATGTAAGTAAATTTCACTCTATATTTACAGTCTTTAAAAAGGTCATTTGTAAATCAGACTTTTAAAAATCCTTTTATTCCCATTGAACTACGCTATTATCTCAACAGTCTTCTATCTTCATTTCTGATTGATACTTACTTGTTAGTGACAATTCACACTGTAGCTTTAGGTTCATTTGCTTGAGCAGATGCCATCAAATAGTTATTCCCAAGGGAAAGCTGCTATTAGGAAAATCTGTCTGAAATAGGCAACTTCCATTTGAAGTGAGAATAACCATTTAACTTACTTATGTCTGTATCTTCAAAAGGAAGAATCCTCTGTAGACTTTTGGGGATTGGAAGAGAGATTTTGTAGCCAGGACGGAGGATGCCTATATGAATTTAGCTACTTCAAGAAAGTGAAGTCCAGCTTTCTGAGCCCAGTTGATAGTAGGGCAATGGGCATGGTGACTAAAGGATACTCATCATAGCCATTTTGGACACTGGAACATTTAACATCATAAAGGTGGTGTGACCTGAAAGATCACTTAACCTGAATCTCCCACGTGTACTTTCTAATTTAGAGATGAAAAATTCATTCATTCATTTGACTTATTTATTGAATACCTACTACCATGTGCCACATACTAATGTACTTTTTGGGGATATAGCAATGAACAAGACAGCCAAGTTACCTCTCACGAAAATGACATTCTGAAAGGCACAGAAGTGATGGTGAAAAAAAGTTCGTCAGTAAATCAATAGGCAAGATACTATCAGAGAGTGAAATATTCTTAGAAGGTAAAGACAGCTTGATATGATAAAGTATATGGGGAAGGGGCTACTGTAGATGGAGTGGTGAGGGCAGGACTAGCTGGGAGGTGCTTTTTGGGCCTGTAACTAATGATGGGTAAGAGTTGGTTTTGAGATTATCATGAATAGGGATTTACTACTCAGAGGAAGCACAATGTGGAGGCCCTGAGGTGGAGGTGGGTTTGACATGCTCAAGTAACAGAAAGACTTAAGAGTCTGGAGAGTAGTCAGCAAGAGCTCGGGGTAGGGTTGGTAAGAAACATAGAGAGCAGTGGGTATATTTAGGGGGTGTTTCAGAAGTAGAGACAAGGGATTAGATGTGGTAGATGATTTTTAGGTTTTAGGCCTGACATCTGAGAGAGTTGAGGAAGACTGGGAAAGAAGCAAATTTACTATGGAAATGAGGAGCTAACTTTGAAGCAATGTTTTTACTCAATGTTAGATAGGGTTAGTGACTGTTCCAGAATTAAAATTCATATCTCCCTGGCTCTTCTCTGCTTTTCTCTTATCTCTTGCTGACACCTGACCATGGTGGCCTTCATAAATTTTCAGAGCAACATGAGCATTGACTGACTTGGATCAGGAATTCTTCTTCTTATTTGATATAAGGAACATATAGCCCCCTTCCATATAGACGACCTAGCAATAACCTAGGTCTACCTCCACTTCACCTTCGAAGACTCTGTCTTCTTTCTGATGATGCCAATGGAGCTAAGATTGCTGTAGTCACCAGTGCAGAAGCTTGGAGAAGTTGATACTGTCCAAGTCCCTGCTCTATTCCTTCAAAAAAACATCACTGCCAGAAACACTACCATTTGCTGTTAGCTGTTGCTAGATAGCCACATCCCCAAATTTAGTGGCTTAGAACAGCAATGATTATTTTTTATTTTATTTTGCTCATGAATCTATAGTTTGGGTTAGGTTTGGTGGAGACATGCAGGACCAGCTTCATGTGCTTTATGCAGGACAAGCTAGGGCAGGCTTACTGGAATTGGAGACTCCATGTTCAAGCTGGTTCACCAAAATGGCTAGCATGATGGAGCTGCTTGGTAACTGGTAGCTCAGCTAGACCATCAGCAGTTTCATTTCCATTGTATTCAAAGCAGCCAAAGAACTCTGTCAATGGGAGGGGACATAGACTCTTGCCCTTGATAGGAGAAAGGTCAAAGAATGTGTGATCGCTACACTTCCCTTTTCATTCCTCTTTATTTGAAACCCAATGGAAACATTTGCCCCAGACAGTTGACCCTGCCATTCCTGTCCAGTCCCCAATCCTTTGCAGCCAAATCACCATTCTTGGAAGCTATATGAGTCTTAGTTTCTTTTTCCCCCAGCTGTGTGTTTAGAACTCAGTCAATGACATTTGCAAAATCAAATGACTACTGGGACAGTTTTTAAAGGGATTATTCATTGGTTGTTAGAGTACTTTGGGACACCTGAAGGTTTCTAGGACCAGATTTTTCCCTGTAAGCAAATGCAGCTTACATGGATTTTGGCTTCCAGTTGTAAAAAAGATGTGTTGTGTGTTTATTTAGATTGTATTAACTTCTCTATGTCCAGAAGATGTGTGGTTATTACACATTCTCTCTTTATTATAAATGACTATTGTGAAATAAAAAGTTAACAGTCCATAAGGTTTATGTGCTCTCTAAGGGGACAAAGTGTAGAAAAATCTCTGGAGGATTTCAGTCTTTTAATGGAATGAGTTGTCAGTGCAAAATAAGAGGACAGAGGTGGCAGCTACTAAGAGGCAGACAGAATTTTCTCTCCATTGAGTTGAGTCCTTTGTGATTAGGACACAAGTCTCAAGTGTTGTTACTGAATAAGGTGAAGCAGATAAACCATGAAACATTTTCTGGAATGAAGGGAAGCAGTAAGAAGGGCTGATCTACTCAGATGAAAGAAATCAATAGGAATTTGGCCCAAAGTTTTCTGATGAGCATTGCTAGCTCTCCATACCTTTGAAAATGGCCCAAAGTAAGAGCAGAGAAGGTGGCTGCCTATTTCTTGCCAAATCAACCTCCTTTTGGATCTCTTTGCAGGATATAATCCAAATACTTGGATGAGCATTTCCACTTTTTTTATTTATTTGTTTGTTAGTTTCTAGGGAAGGCCCTTCTAGATGTATGATTGGCAAGGAAGGTTGAACCATTCAGAGAATCAAAAAGTCCTAATATGATGGAAATAGGTTGGTGAGATTATCTAATTCCAACCCCACCCAGCATTGGGCAACAATACAACTCCTATATTTCCTGTAGCTTTCAGATTTGCTCCATTTGTGGTAGAAAATGGCCAAGTCCAGTGGCAACTTTAGAAATAGGTGGTGAAAAAATCTTAACTTAGTTTTAAAAAATGTGTTCGAGATAGGAGAGGAAAATTGAGAACAAAAATTAAAGGGAAAGGACAGCTAGAAACAGAAATTCTCTCTTACTTTCTCATGATTGGATGGTTTGGCCCTCTCACTTCTCAAGCAGTCTGAGCCTTTGAGCTGGTTAGAACTTTAGCAACTCAATCTTAACTCCCTTGATTATATGTGATTTATCCAGAGGTGTACAGTGGATTATATAAAAGGGATAGAACTAGAATTCAAGCCTCTCATTAACCAGTGCAGTTCTAATACAAAGCAGGAAAGTAGGGAACAGTAGTATTTCAACTTTAGGCCTCACCACAAAAGTCTTCAAGATGCCACATTGATATGTGCTTTCCTCCATATGATAAAGGGAAACATTTGGAACTCCTTCCAGGTCTTCAGTAAGTTCACACCCTTTCAGACTTTGCTTCCCCCTTCAAATGCTCTGCTTTTGCATTCACCCAGTCTCCCTCCAAGTTGAAATTCATTCCTCAGGGTAATCAATGTCCCTCTCAGCCAGAACCCCGTTACCAGGGAAACCATTCCAGGCAGCTGACTTAGGCTCATTGAGATGCAGCTGCAGAGCCCAGGGCCTGCGTAAGGGCAACTACTATCAGAGTGGGCAGTTTTTGGCAACTCTGGAGTGTATCATACCAGTGGGACATGGTAATTATGTATTCATGACTTTATTATGTGCAATTTAATTGTCACAGATTCATTGTTGTTTTTTGAGTTTTTATTTTTTTCTTAGACCACTCAGCAAAAGAAGGAAATTGGTGCCATAGGGCCAGTTTCTTTCTGGAAAAGACACTTGGATGGAAAAATAAATTTGGAGACTGCATGCCATCTGGTTAGGAAGTTTCCTCTAAATAGTAAGAGGTACGATCCCATCTGGTTGTCTGTGGCCCTCAGCAAGGGACTAGAACTGTGTTAGTACAAATATCAACAATGAAAAGTAAGTTAGGTTTGGCATGGTGGTCTACAATTCCCCTTGAAGAGAAGGGCCTTAAAAAGATAAAGAAATCATAGTTTCCTTTCCTTGTAGGCTTCATTTCCATATTGGCATATCTCTGACAACGGACTGTAGGTTTCTGAAGTTGGACTTATCTTCTAACATTACATTTTTACCCTGTCCTTTGTTCATGACACTTTGGGAGTAAGGCCTCTATTATTTTAAGCATAGCCAATATAGGAGGCTCCCAACCTATGCATGTAGTAATTTAAACAGGATGATTTTAATCACTTTACCTAGGAAACTTCTGGTTTTATAAAAGGGTATAACATTGGATTTCTTAAGATAGCCAGCTCTTCAAATGAGCCTACAATATGGTGGATTTACAGAAATTCAATTTACGTGTCATTTTCCTGGTAGTTCAGCCATTAAATGATAAAGCATAGCAATAATAACCATAACTACATGGGTTGAGTGCTTATGACATGACAGACAGCATGTCCAGCTTTACTTACATCATCTTCTTTAACCCTCATCAACATTGGAAGGATTGCAGAGAGGGTTTCTATTCAGTTCTCAAGTTAGGTGAGATCAAGAGGTCAAGACTATTTGTTGGAAAACAGCTGCTCCAATCCCAGTCCTAGACTTACTGGCTTATAAACCTTGGAGCCAATCACTTAAGCTCTTTAAATCTTTATTTTATTTTGGGTAAAGTGAGAAAGAAGTAGGTTCTCTGTGTTTTATGGAGGGCTGTGGTGGTGGTAGTGATGGTAGCTAAGCTAACTTTTATGGAACGCTTACCATGTGGATTCATTTCCTAGGGCTACCATGACAAATTACCACATACTTGATGGCTTTAAACAACAAAAATTTAATCTCTCACACTTCTGGAAGTCATCAGTCCAAACACAACATGTTGACAGGGTTGGTTCCTTCTGGAATATATGAAGGATGTGTTCTATGCCTTTCTGCTGGCTTCTGGTGGTTGTCAGCAATCCTTAACATTCCTTGGCTGATATCTGTATCATTCTAATCTGCCTCTTTTGGCACATGGCCTTCTTCCCTGTTTGTGTCTGTGTCCCTGGGTGCAAATATCCCTCTTTTTTCTCTTATAAAGAAACTACTCATTGGAGTTAGGGCCCGTCCTAAACCATTACAACCTCATTTTACTTGATTACATCTGCCAAGACCCTATTTCTAAATAAAGTCCTGTTTACAGGTACCAGAAGTTTGGTTTTGAACATATCTTTTTGGGAGACACAATGCAATGCATCATACCAAGTGTTAGGCACTGTTCTAAACCATTCATGGATTGTTTCATTTAATCTTCATTACAATTCTGTGATACTTTATTAGCCCCATTTTACTGGTAAGAAAACTGAGGCACAGGGAGATAAAGGAATCTGCCCAAGGCAGCACAGCTACTAAATGGTGGAGCCACGACTCTAACCCATGAAATTACTTTCAAAGCATTCCTGTTAGTAGCTGGTTGCTTATGGGATCAGAATAAGAGACCTGGGTCCTTTTATTTCCCCAAGAGTGCGCCCATTGGAGGGCTCTATAATTTGCCTCAGCTTGTGAAACTACTTGCCTAAAGACCACACCAATGAGTCTGACTTCCTCAATGCACTTCAGGTTTTAGATTCCTGTGGGGAAGCTACAACTTTCCTCTGTCCATTACAGCAGTTCTCCTTCATCAATGGCTGGTTTGTGGCTGAGAACTCTTAGGTAGCTATGCATCAGCTGGGAGCTGCCCAGATATGCTGTTGGGATGTTTGTACTCATTTGAGCCCATCTCTTGGGATAAATCTCTGTCTTTGAATTTGGTGAGGGTCAAATTCTCCTGCCTTAACTGAACATTCAATCCAAAGATCCCTGTTGTTTAGAAGGATCTTGTGCCATGCATTATTCAGAAGATTTGGATGAGCTCTGGGCCAGAGCCCAGACCCTAGAAGAAATTATTTGGTGAGGCCAAGAAAATTCAGGCAGGGACCTTAAAGAAATTTTGTGTGGTCTTGATTTCTTAAGTCATCCCTTATTTTTGGTTTGTATGCCGATACATGGGTTTATTATAGGAAAAGATTTGCATTTTTTCCTTTTATACTAATAATTTGAGCCAGCCTATAGATGATATAGGTGGAAGAATATAATTCACTAATATAAGTGGGGCTACAGCTCATTTTGTGGGACCATTATTTTTTTCAGGTAGAATTTCATATTTAAACAAAATTATTTTCAAAGCTGATATTAAATCAGATTTGATGACAAGTAAGCAGTGGTTCTCAACTTTGGCTACACACTGAAATCACCAGGGAGCTTTTAAAAATCCTGATGAATTGTTCATGCCCCCAGAGATTCTGGTTTTAAATGGTCTGGGGTGTGGCCTGGGCATTGGAATTTTTAAAGGATCCCCAGGTGATTCTAATGTGTAGCCAGGCAGGACTGACTTCATGGAAATACAATCTGTGCAGTCACATAGGGCTCTGTGCTTATAAGGGCCTCATGCTTTGTTTAATGCTTTGCCATTGCCATCTTGAAGTTCTTAATATATATATTTTTTATCAAGGGGTCCCACATTTTCATTTTGTACTCAGTCTTGTAAATTATGTCGACAGTTCTGCAGCAGGGTTGAGAGCCACTGAACTAGAGTAATATCCCCAAATAAGAGAAAACCCCATAAGCAACAAGGAGCAAAGTGCCAATCAACCAAAGAACTAGTACCCAGGAGGGTTTGGACAATGCCTTGGTCTTGTTGCACTATGCTTTGGAAAAACTGTTCTCAATATAGTTATTAACCTGCAATCAAGTACTGGTTGAGAAGTGTGTATTTGTATGGCTAGACCCAGTGCCTTTAGAAGTCTGACATGAGCTCATCTTTAGAAGAGTCTCTCTAGTGAGGGAGACTTTGGCAGGTAGATTCACCACAGTTACCATTACCCTCTTCTTTAGAAGCTGATTCAATCATCAATTTTCGCTTGCCTCTCTTGAATTTTTAATCTCTCCTTTTCTTCTGGCATCTTCTCCTCTTCTAAAATAATGTTCCTCAAAGTACTACCCTTCAACAAGAAGCTTCTTAGAAGAAGAGCTGCCTTCATAGACTCCATGTCCTCACAACCATGTCCTAACTCTGCAGCTTAACTTCCACCACCCCAATTGCCTGAAAGGGCTTTTTGGAAGACTGCTAATTACTTTCTAATGGCAGAGTTGTTTTATTTCAGTTTCCATCTGGAAACTCTCCAGTGAACTTGACAGTGTCAGTGGACTTTTCTGCCTTGTTAAAAATGCAAATTTATGAGCCCCACCCATACCACTAAATGAAAATATCTGGGAGTGGAGGTGGGGGTGGAGGGGGGTGTAGTGCAACCCGGGAGTTATTTTAGCATTCTCTCTGGGTTATTCTTAGGCTGATGTTTGAGAACCACTGCTTCACAAATATTTATTGGAGAAATTTCATCCTAGCACTGGTAAAATTTAATGTCCCACTGTTAGCTTTTAACTTTAATTTTTTTATTTATGTCTGAATTATATGCTGCTGAGAGTCGGTAGAGATAAATGATTAAGAGCATGGTCTCTGGAGCCACTCTTCCTATATTGGAAATCCAACTCTGTCACTAGCTATCTTTGTGACCCTAGGTGCCTCAGTTTCTTCATCTCTACAATGGAATAAGAATAGCACCTACCTCACAGTGTTGTGGTGAACTTTAGGTGAATCCACACAGTTAGGCCTTTAGAAGTACCTGCACATAGTAAGGGTTCAATCAAAAGTAGCTCTTAGATTGTGTGTGTGTGTGTGTGTGTGTGTGTGTGTGTGTGTGGTGTACAAATTTAAATTTTATTTCCTCCTGAAGTTAAGATCATGGAAGAATAAATAAGATGGGTTCTTTATCTTTGGCAGCTCTCTATGTGGTTAAATACCAAACGTAACACTGCATTCCTGGAGAGATTGCACAGATTAATGCCACCAGCAAAGACTTGGATGCAGGAGTGGTGATTTCCACCACATTGCCATTCAATTCTTTTATTTGGCCTGTACAGAAGTTGGCTCTTGGAGGATGATAGTGAATTATTGTAAACATAACCATCAACTGGAGATGACGCCAATTGCAGCTACTATTCCAGATGTGGTATCATTACTTGAGTAAACCAATATCCCCTTTTAACTGATATGCAGCTATTGATCTGGCAAAAGCTTTTTTCTCAATATCTGTTAATAAAGTCTATCATAAACAGTTTGCTTTCAGTAGGCAAGGCTAGCAATACAACTTCACTGTCCTATCTTAGGGGTTATCAACTTTCCAATCTATGCTATAATCTAGTCCATGGGGATCTTGATCATTTTTCCCTTCTACTCATTCATTATATGGTTGGAATTATGTTTATTGGACTTACTCAGCAAAAAGAAGCAATATAGACTTATCAGTAAGGCATTTGTGTGTTAGAGGGTGGGAGACAAACAGAACAAATTCAAGGACGTTCCATCTCAGTCAAATTTCTAGGCATCCAGTGGGGTGGGGCATATTAAGATATTCCTTCTAAGGTGAAGGAGCTGTTGCATCTGGCCCCTTGAAGAACCAAAAAGGAGGTGTGATGTTTAATTGGACACTTTGGATCTTGAGGGCAACGTAATTCTCATTTGGGTGTCCACTGCAGCCCATTTACTGAGTGACCCAAAGAAGTGCTAGGTCTATGTAACAGGTCTAGGCTGTGTACAACATGTTTTACCATTTGAGCCATATGATCCAGAAGATCCCATGGTTCTGGAAGTGTCAACAGCAAATAGAGATGCTCTTTGGAAGGCCCATATTAGAGAATCACAGTGTACACACTTAAGATTTTGGAGCAAAGCACTGCCATCCTCTTCAGATAATTATTCTCCTTTTGAGAAACAACTTTTGGCTTGCTACTGGGCCTTAGTAGAGACCTAAGCTTAACCAAGGGCCAAGTTCTTGCCTATCATGAACTGGGTACTCGATCCACCAAGCCATAAAGTTTGGTGTGTGCAGCAGTACTCAGTCATCAAATAGAAGTGGTGTATATGAGTCAGGCACAAGCTGGCCCTGGAGATATAAGTAAGTTACATGAGGAAGTAGCTCAGATGCCTGTGGCTCCCACTCTTACCATCTCTTTCCCAGCCCACAGCTATGGCCTCATGGGGAATTCCCTATGATCAGTTGACTGAGGATAAGAAAACTAAGGCTTAGTTTATAGAGAAGCTGTACAATATACAAATATCACCCAAATGTGTAAAGCTGCTGCACTATAGCCCCTTTCTGGGATATCTCTGAAGGACAGTAGTGATGGGAAATCCTCCTTGTAGACAGAACTTTGAGCAGTGTACCTGGTTGTTCATTTTTCTTGGAAAGAGAAATGGCCAGAGATTAATTTGTATACTGATTCATTGGATGTGGTCAATGGTTAGGATGGATGGTCAGGGATTTGGAGGGAACAGGACGGAAGAATTTGTGGCAAAGAGGTCTGGGAAGAGGTATATGGATAGACCATTCTGAATAGGTGAAAAACAAAAGATATTTGTGTCCCATGTGAATGTTCACCAGAGGGTGACTTTAGCAGAGGAGGATTTTAATGATCAAATGGATAGGATGACCCATTCTGTGGATACAAGTTAGCCATTTACCCCAGTCAATCCTATCATTGTCTCATGAACAAAGTGGCTATGGTGGTAGGGATGGAGGTTATGCATGGGCTCAGCATCACGGACTTCTACTTACCAAGGCTGACCTACCTACAGCCACTGCTGAGTGCCTAACCTGCCAGCAGCAGAGACCACGACTTGGTCCCTAATGTGGCATAATTCTTTAAGATGATCAGCCTGTTACCTGGTGGCAGGTTGATAACATTGAATCACTTCCATCATGGAAGGGGCAGTGTTTTGTTTTTATGGGAATAGACACATAGTGTGGATATAGATTTCCTTCCCTGCATGCAAGGCTTCTGCCAAAGCTAACATCCATGGACTTATAGGATGTCTTTTCCACCATCGTGGTATTTCATGTGGCATTGTTTCTAATAAAAGAACCCAGTTTCACAGCAAATGAAGTGTGGGAATGAGCACATACTCATGGAATTCACTGGTATCACCATGTCCCCCATCATCCTGAAGCAGCTGGATAATAGAATGGTAATGGCCTTTGGAAGCAGCAACTCATTGGCAATACTTTGAAGAAGTGAGGCAATGTTCTCCAGGGGTCTGTATATGCTCAAACTCAGCATCCACTGTATGATGCTGTTTGTCCATAGTTAGGATTTATGGGTTCAGGAATCTGGGGGTTAAATGGGAGTGGTACCTCTCACTATTACTGCTAATGATCCACTAGAAAAAAGGCTTGTACATGTCTCCACTACCTTCAGCTCTACTTGTCTGTAGGAAATACTTCCACCAGGAGACAAAGTAATTATTACATTGAACTAGAAGTTAAAACTGTTACTCAGCCACTCTGAGCTCCTCATGTATCTGAATCAACAGGCAAAGAAGGGAATTACTCTCTTGGCTGGGGTAATTGATCCTGATTATTAGTGAAAATAGGCTACTGCTACACAATGAAAGTAAAAAAGGGTTTTCCTGGAATAGGAAATCCATTAGGGTGTCTCTTAGTAATTCAGTGACTGTAATTCAGGTCAATGGAAAATACTGCATCAACCCAATCCAAGAAAGACTGCTAGTGGCCCAGAAGCTTCAGGAATGAAAGTTTTTGTCACCCCACCAGGCAAAGTACCATGACTAGCTCATGTACTGGCTGAAGGTAAAGGGACATGGAATGGATAGTGGAAGAGAGTAGTTATAAATATGAGCTTATGAGCATGTGATCAGCTGCAGAGATGAGGATTGTAATGGTTCTGAGTATTTCTTTCTTGTTTTGCTATGAGTGTGTGTGTGTGTGTGTATACATAAAGCAAATATCTTTGTTTTCTTCCCTTATACCTTTGTCTTACAACATGTTATATTAACTTTATGTCATAGTATTTAAGTTATGGGATAACAAGTTTAAGAGTGAACATTATCCAAGGACTGAATCCTCTTCTGGGGAAAGTGTTAGTGCATTTCTGGTTGTATGCAGGACAGTTGAATTATGTTAGGTGAAAGAATCACTGATATTATCTTTCTTTAGAGATTAAGTATCATTTAAGGATATGGCTGTATGGGTCCCAAATTGGCAATGGTGGACTGTGATGGTTAAGTCCATGTGTCAACTTGGCTAAATTATGGTGTCAAGTTGTTTGGTCAAGCAAGCACTGGCCTGATTGTTACTGAAACTTTCATCACAGTTTCCAACTTGTTGCCTGTCTTATGGAATTTGAACTTACTAATCTCCGTGGTTGAATGAACCAATTCCCGTAATGTATCTCATAATATTTATGTATATATTCTGTTGGTCATGTTTCTCTGAAGAACCTTGGCTAATGCAGGTATTGTCTTAGTTTCTCTTGGAACAGGGTAAGGGGTTACTGTGGGAGAGAGTTTAGGGGAGAAGTCACCCATCTCACTCAATGCATAGTTGGGAGGCAGCTCATGGACTTCAAAAACAGAGCACAAGGACTTGGAAATCCAAAATGTTTGCCAGAACAGTGGTATCAAAAGCAGGATGTGCCCACTGCAGGAAAAGTTGGATTTACTTTTTATTTTTTCAGTATCTTTATTGATAAAACAACATACCTACACAAACATTCTTAACATATAAACATTACATACATGGTGTACAGTCAGTGGCTCACAATATCATCACATAGCTGTGGATTCATCACCATGATCATTTTTTAGAACATTTGCATCACTCCAGAAAAAAGAAAGAAAAAACTCATACATTCCAAACCTCTTACCCCATCCTCTCATTGACCACTAGTATTTCCATCTACCCAATTTATTTTAACCTTTTTTGGTCCCCCATTATTTATTTTTTATCTATAATTTTTACTCATCTGCCCATACCCTAAATAAAGGGAGCAGCAAACACAAAGTTTTCTAATCACACAGTCACATTGTAAAAGCTATTAGTTTGATTTCTTTTATAGTAAAAAAATACAATTTAAAAGTTTTACATATTTTTACAACATGGGTTGGCATTGGAGTCCTCAAATGATCTAATGTCTGTTGGGTACAAGTGTCATACAATATTCACATATCCTGTAAAAGGGCTGACTTTCCGCTCTGTGAAAGTTTTACTTTTACACACTCATTTTTCCTCAGTGAACTGGGATACACCACATTTTAGTTGTGCCCGGTTAACTGAATTTATGGATTATATGCTCTAGTTTTTATGAAATCAGCCATTAATAAAATAGACAAGTGGCTTATAAAAACTCTTTCATATAAATCTTGGATTGAAGATATTAGAAATAAGTGAACAAAAAGAAAATGACAGAGTTGTACTTTTCCTAATTTGAGCTCCTTGACAGCCATGTGACGAAGTGAGAAAAAATTAAGATGTAACCCCCGAAATCATCAAGAGACCATTTGAAATACAGATTTGTTTCCACTATTGTTAATGATGAAGCTTTCACTAAGCGTCTGGTGTGCCTTGGAATATTGCCTAGTAATAGAATAAAGCTATCAAGATGTAGCAGAAATTTGACAATTTTATTTCATCTGTAGCTCATTATCTTAAAATTTTGTATTTTGATGTGGGCTTTATAATTTATATAAATGTTGAAGTAGATCTTATATATAATTTATAATTATATAAATATGCCAAAACACAATTTTTAACTAATGTGGGTGTGTTATTAGTCAGGCAAGGCTAACTGCAGTAACAAACAACGCTAAGATCTACTGGCTTAATATAATAACTAGTTTTAATTGTAACTCATTATATAGCACAGTGTAGGTCAGCAGAGTAGAACAAGGTTCTATTCCATGCAGAATTCAGAGACTCTGTCAATTGCCTCTGTCATGCATTTAGTTGGCAAGAAAAAGAAAAAGAAAGAGGTGTGGAAGATTAGGCTTTTACAGACCAGGTCTAGAAGTAGCTCATATTATTTCCACCCACATTCCATTAGCTCGAACTCTCTCATAGCTTGCTCTTAACTGCAGGGGAGACTGGGTTATATTGTCTGCTTGTGAGTCCAGTGGATGGGAAAACTGTAGAGCAACTAGTTAGTCTTGGTCAGAGTGAAAGATCAAAAAATATGAGAGTTGCTGTGCTTGTAGGAGTTGGAGAATGGAAAAGATGGAATATTTTAGATGAATTTGATGTATTGGAGTTCATTCTTTAATCCAACAAGTATTTATCAAATACCTTTTATGTATCAGATGCTATTGTTAACTCTAGGAATACAGCAATGAATGAAATAGACCAAAATTTATTCTACTGAGAAGCTTATATTTGAGAGGGTGCCCTAAATGAGAGAGGTTCAAATGATTGTGGGAGCAATCAAGGGTGAAGATAAGGTGAGAGGTCATGTTTGAAAAAGTTGTTTTGATTTGCATCAAGTGTTTTAAAAGTGTGGACTCAAAACTGGCTTTATGTTCTGATCTTGATAGCTACTGACTTGTTGTGTGACCTCCAGTAAGTTACCCATCCTCTCAAGCCTCAGTTTCCTTTTCTGTAGATAGGGATATTGATAATGCCTACCTTGTAAGGATGTTTTGTATATTTAATAAGACAATTTAGTTTCTCTATCTGAGAGCGCCCTATCAGAGGAAGCTCTCAATAAAAGATAGTTCTGATAATAATACTGTTTATGGGTTAAGTTTTGTCCTCACAGAAGATATGTTGAGGGCCTAACCTCAGATAGCTATGAATGTGACCTTATTTGGAAATAGTGTCTTTGTAGATGACATCAAGTGAAAATGAGGTCGTTCTGAATTAGGGTGAGCCCTCATCCAATATGACTGGTGTCCTTACAAGAAGAGGGGAAGAGATGCAGATAGACACAGAGGGAAGTGGGCCATGTGAAAACGGGAGACAGAGATTGGAGTTGTGCTGCTGTATGCCAAGGATTGCTGGTAACAACCAGAAATTTGGAATAGGCAAGGAAGGATCTTCTCCCAGAAGCTTCAGAGAGAGTATAGCTCTACTAACACCTTGGTTTGGGACTTCTAGACTCTGGAACTATGAGAAAATACATATCTGTTGTTTTTAGCCACCTCGTTTGTGCTAATTTGTTATAGCAGCTCTAGGAAACTAACACAAACATCTCT
The DNA here is from genome assembly GCF_023851605.1 of Tamandua tetradactyla. Taxonomy (NCBI): domain Eukaryota; kingdom Metazoa; phylum Chordata; class Mammalia; order Pilosa; family Myrmecophagidae; genus Tamandua; species Tamandua tetradactyla. The sequence continues at coordinate 37,781,866 of NC_135338.1, forward strand.
AAAATAGTAATAGTTATTAGGGGATGAAGATGCCATTGTTCATGTAGCAAGGTAGTTCTGAGAGAATGCTTTTTTCTCCTTTTACCACCCATTTGGTTATCTGGTCATTGTTGTGTTTAACATTTAATTAATGCTTTTAAATTGAGTGCATATTTAATTTAAAACTATATATATAATCTATAAACCAAAAACTATATATATAGCTATAAATTACATAGGTGCTTTATGTTGAAAATATTGGAACTATGAGAAAGCATAAAGAAAAATGGTAATCACCCATAATCTTACACCTCAAACTCAAGCACTTATAAGATATTGGTATATTTCCATCCTGTCTTTTTTTTTTTTTTTTTTTTTTTTTTTTTTTTTTTTTAAACATTTTCTTGTTTTATTGTACTCTGTTTCTCCGTTTTTGTTACATGGGCTGGGGCCGGGAATCGAACCGAGGTCCTCCGGCATAGCAGGCAAGCACTTTGCCCGCTGAGCCACCGCGGCCCGCCCCATCCTGTCTTTTTTTTTCTACATGGGCTCAAGCTTAGAAAGACACAGAGTGAGGTCCTAAACTTGGCAACAGTTTTTCAGGTTTGACAATTAACAGTGTCTTTTTCCCTTCCAGAGCTCTTTAGAAGAGAGACTCTAATGGCAGAGACAACTTTTCAACTAACTAAGTAGACTTTTCTCTGGGCCCTGAGTCTCATTCCTGTTCTCTGAGTGTGTGATTTCAGCTCCTTTATTTGGAAGGGGCAGGAAACTTCTGTTCCCTGAATATTAACCAGCAGTTTTCTGGTTCTGTGTTTCTGGGTGGCTGGTGGAACCAAGTACACTTATGGAAAGAAGCATATCTCAAAAGACAGAGGTGGTTTCTTGGCTCTTTCTTGCCCAGTCTACAGTAGTCTATAATCTGCCTTGTCTCCCAGAAGTTGGTAGCCTCCATGAGCTAAATAAATAAGTAGAATTAAAAAAAAAAAAAATCTCCTTTGGGAAATGAGAAAGGGAATTTAAAAATTCAGAATGGCCCAATATTTAGGATGTTCTAGTGGTCACCTTGTACTTATCCTCTGGAAATACTGATTGTATGCTCATAATTCACAATCAACTTGTTTGAGCATCTTCATTTCTGTGCCAGACATGCTGTACAGGGTCCTTCCATGTAGGTGGCAGTATTTCTTAAGACAAGCAGCCATGGAAGGGTAGAGGACTTGATTTGAAACTGAACCTGACTTAGGGATGGGCTTTTGGAGGAGGGATTTCAAGAGAACTTTTAGGGCAGAGAAGAAAGGAATAAACTGGAAAATATGCATTGGGAGCTTCTTGGCATTTTTCTAAATCTGGTTCTGATTTCATTTAGATTTTCCCCATCTGAATCAAAGTTGACTTTTGCTTCTCAAAGGCTCTCTTTCAAGGTCAAGATAATGCAAATTGATAACATAAACAAAGCTGTGGAGGAAGAGATGATACTTATTTCAACACTTTAAAGAAGAATATTTCCTATATTCCTACCACTAAGTTTTCTACAAAAGTCTGCAGAATGACTAAAAGATCTTGTTAAGTACCTATTGCTGACAAACAATTGATATGCTAATTACAAGCCACTCCTGTCTAATCATTGAAGCTGGTATTCCAGAAATTTTTCCAGGTAGTACTTTGGCAGATTTACCTATGGGAGAGTAAAGAAACTACCATTTGAAATGCCATTATTTAGCCTTTTTACTAAATTAAGCTGACCTTCCTTATTCCTTATCCCATTAAGCTTGCTTGAGGACTTTATAATTGAAGATATAAAGTGAAACACCTTTTGAGCAGGAAAAGGCTCAAAGGCACGAATGAAACAATGCAGAATGTAATACCTGCTACTACATTGCAGGGCAAGGGAATATTGCAGCCTGGTCCCAATTTGTGATTGGAGTTGTCTTGGGTTAAATACAGAGGCCCTGTTGGGACTTTGTTTCTGCTGTCCATTGGTTTCCTAATACGGGATATAAAATATACAGCATGTACCACACTTACTCTGGGTTTAAACAATATTTTTGAACTGTGTTGAGCTCCCAAGCGCCTACACATGGATAGCTGGAGTTTTGGGACCAGGGTCCAGAAAGAATTATAATATGGTCATGAGCGGTCATATCCTGATCATAACAACTCCCAGTCTAGGCTGTAAACTCTGGATGGTACAGAGTGAACCCAATTTGTCTGTGATCTACAAATTACCCCTCATTTGGGATTACTTCTCCAGGGGAAGACCAGTGCCACGGGGAAATAGAAACTCACTGAAGTGGGAGTCAGAGGATCTAGGATCTGGCTCCAGATCTGTTCGTCATGTGGCCCCGGCATCAATCACTTGGTCTTCTTTGTATCTAAATTTATCCACCTATGAGATGGAATTAAGTTCGCTCTACAAACCTCACAAAGCTTTTGAAGATCAGGTTTTATGGCTACTTTCTAGGTTGGAAAACTGAAGCTTCGAGAGTTTAAATCAACAGCTATAAAATGGCAGAAATGCCAAAATGCAATAGCTCGATGCTGACAAAAGTTGATGCAAAAGAAATACTCTATTATATATGTGAAGGCAGCCATTAGAATCCCAGATAGGCTGGGTTCTTTCCTAAAAGTCGAAAGGGAGTTTGATTCCCTTCTTCCCAAGAGTCTGGCATCCCTTTACTGTCCTCCTCCTTGTACCTTCCCTCACCCTATTCCTTACCCACACTCCTCTTCAGTCAACTGCTTTGGATAGCCTTGGGTATTTCAGATCATGTCAACAAATCCATTCTGTGTGTTCTCCTTGTTTGCTTTCCACTTTTCTAATAATTTGTGAAAGTGGGTTAGTGTTTTAACAGCTCCAGGTAGTTCATTTGCATTTTAACAGAAATTTATTGGAAAGAATGCTTTGACCCAAAGTCAAAGGCATAACTGTGTATATTTGGGAAGCCAAGATTTTTCTGGCCCACTCAAAGTTTGTAAGTGGGTGGTGGTGGTGGGGTGGCCTCATTTTGCTATAGGGCTTAGTTAAGTGTCAGTGGTGATGTAATAGGACTGGTTCAAAGAACAAAGACGTGTAAGCAAAAGCCAAAAACTCTGGAAAAGGATGAGCCTCAATAATTCTGATTAGCAAATTCTAAGCAAATTGGAAGAGGGGGTCTGTGTACTCATGAGTCAAGTTAAAAAAAAAAAAAAAAAGAAATTCACCGTGTAAGTCTGTTCATTTTAAATATATCACAGAAGAAAGCAAACAGGGTATTTTGGGGTTATCCTTTTTTTCCCTGACTGCTCATTTGTTACCAGTCCAGCCAGTGCTACTTCCCAAAGATTGCTTGTAGCGGTCCTCTGTAGCCACAGTGCCAAGGCTGAGGTCATGTCATTATCCTGCCCATCTCTCTTGATCTCCTAACCAATTTCCTTGACTTTAACCCTACCCTGCTCCAATCTATCCAACATAGTCATCTGGACCTCCCAGTGTGCCCCATGCTCCAGCTGCCCAAAATTTCCTGATTTTTGCCCAGATGCACATTTTTTTTTGGAGTACTGATCATATTCCTCTCTCTTCTTGAGATGTCTTTTACTTCTGTCTGGTAGATGCTTTCTCATCCTTCTAGATACTATCCAAATGTTACCTTCTCTGGAAGCAGTTCTTTTAATTTTTATTTTATCATTTCTTATTGCACTTATCACATTATATTGTAATTATTTGCTTTAGTTGTCTTTTTCCATCTCTAGACTTTTTTCCCTAGCATGTATCACAATACCTAATAAAAAAACAAACTAGTATCTCAAATGTATTATTGAAGGAGAAGATGAAGGAATGATGAACAAACCACAGTTTTACTCCATTCCCCAGAGTGAGTTGTGTTATTATTGCCATCCTAAATTCAAAGTCCATAACATCTACATACAAGAAGAGGGAGTATTTTGGTTTGCTAAAGCTGCTGGAATGCAATAGACCAGAAATGGATTGGCTTTTATAAAGAGGATTTATTAAGTTGCAAATTATAACTCTAAGGGCATGAAATGTCCAAATGAAGGCACAAGAAGAGGATACCTCCTCAAAGGAAAAGCAGCATCCTGGTTCCTCCTTCACATGGAAAGGCACGTGGTGGCATCCACTGGTCCTCCGTTACCAGGTTTCATTGCTTTCAGCTCCTGATTTCAGTGGATTTCACTCTACGAGTCTGTGAATCCTCACTTAGCTTCTCCAGGGCAAATTTGGGATTTCATCTCTTAGTTTAGCATCTCTAAAGGTCTGTGTCTTGGTTTAATCTCTCTACTCTTGATGTTGGTTTTGAGCTAGCTTTCTCTCTGTGAGCTCTTTAAGGACTCCAATAAACTAATTAAGACCCACCTTGAATGGGGGGAAGGGTCACAACCCCATGGAGGCAATGTAATCAAAAGATTCTACCCTACAATAGATCTGCCTCCAGAAGATTGGATTAGGATTAAGTTAACATGGCTTTTCTGGGGTACATACTAGTTTCAAACCAGTGTAGGAAGGTAATGGGGAAAATTAGAATTACTAGCCTAACTTGTTTATCTGTAAATGTCTAAGGTTGAACTTCACTATAAACTTTGGAATAATGCTTATGAGATTGAGGGAAAGGTCCTGATGGTTGAAGTTTCTCCTACTTTGTGTTGTAGACAGTGGAAAAGGTCAATATAATAATTAATCCAGCCAGCTACAGCATACCTACTTTTGAAACTAATATGAATACAAAAACAGTAGATTACCTTGATTTTCAAAGAGTTAATATTCTATCTGGGAAGCAAGATTTATAAAAATGGCCAACACTTATATAGTGCTTACTATGTATCAGGTACTGTTCTATTTTATTCTCACAGCAACCACAAAAGACAGATATTCATATTATCCTCATTTTACAGGAGGTCACAGTGAGTGATTTCTCTGAAGTCATAGATGATAATGACTAGGCATTCTGACTTTAGAGTCTGTGCTTTTAATCAATACTGTACACAGATGGCATAATCATGCTTTACAGAATTATAAAACAATATGAGAGAGCTGGACATAGAGAAATATTTTCTATTGGAGTCAGATAGTCATGGATTTGATTTCTGCCTTCATCACTTGTAAGATATTGGTGATATTGAAATCATTTAAAAGTTATAGTATATACATACAATAGAATATTATTCAGCTGTAAAAAGGAATGAAGTTCTGATACATTGAACAACACGGATGAACCTTGACGACATCATGTTGAGTGAAATAAGCCAGGTACACACTCAAAAACAAATACTGTATGATCTCACTGTTTTGATACCATTAGAATAAGCAAACTCATAGCGTCAGAATCTACAGGTTACTAGGGGATGGGCTGGGGTTAGGGGATGGAAAGTTGAGGCTCAAAATGTACCAGCTTCCTATTTGGAATGATGGAAAAGTTAAGGTTATGATAAGTATGTTGAAAACATGGTTTACAGCTATTTACACATAGAAGGTATAAAATATATTTCCTTCCAACTTTTTTTTTTCAGTAAACAGTTTATCTTTCCCTTCCTCAAATAAAATATAGTAAAAGTATATTATAAAAAATAAATAAATAGTGGTGTATCATAATGCAGTAGGCATTAGAAGAGGCCAGTGGGAATGATTAGGGCAGGAAGCCTAGGTAGAACAATGAATCAGTTCTGGGTTAATGCACCAAAGGCTCTATGAAATATTCATGGCATCACTGTGGCCCTGGGCTTACCGAAAAGGAAGTATCTAAAACGGATGTGCAGTCTTAAGACCCAGATAATCATGTCCTGTTTAAACCCTTACCTTGTATATTTGAAGTATCTCAAGTACATTAAACATTAAAGGTGAAGAATACCAAGTCTCAAAGCAAAAGGGAGACTTTCAAATGCAGTGTGTTTCTCTGAGGTCAGAGAGAACATTGCTTGTGGGCAGGCAGATAAGTTGGGGAAAGTGCAGTTTAGAACAGCAATCTCAGGCAGTTAGCCCTAAAGCAGTTACCACAGAGGAAGTATGTACACTATAGCGCAGTCCACCGAAATTCCATTCTTTTAACCTTAATGTCCTTTTTTTTTTGACCTGACGAGCGGATATTCAACCTGTGTGGTGAGAATTTGATACAAAGTAGTTGTACTTCAAATAGGTGCGCAGTCATTGGAAACCTATAAACCAGGGGCAAAAGCATGTAGTTGTGCATCCTTTCTGTAGTGTCAAATTTCAGCTGTTCATGGAGATGACGTATATGTGGCAACCTATATCTCCTGGATGGAACAGAGATAAAAAGTGCCTATTCTTCCCCTAATATGGTGATTCAGCAGCAAAGAAAGGATTGCAGGATGTGTGGGAGTGGGAGGAGAAGAGAGTGGTGTGATGGAAGTGCAAAGAAGAAAGAGGATAGCTGGTGCCATCTGCAAATGTGATGGTGCCCTCCTGAATTCCTGGCAGAGCCATTGAAATGGAATTGGACTCTGCACCCACTTATCTCTCTAGGAGTGAATAAACAAAATGCTGCACGTTATAAGTGGTTAGGTTGAATCTGCTAACTTGAGCTTCCAGAATAACATTTGTAAAATTGTATTCTAAATATTGGTTTTGATCGTGTATTTCTATTTAGTGCTACATATGTGAATTGTTCTGGTTTTCTTTGTTTATAAATAGAAGTTGGATAGTTTGAACCCCATGCCAGTATGAAAACGGAATAGTAAAAATGAGGTCCTGAGTGGATCCTGAGGCTTCCCACATACTGATATGTTTAGTTACAGTACACATTAGAATAGAAAAATAATACTGTGATATCGAGATTTTGAATGCCTTTGTCATGTACCAGTCCTAGAGAAACAATGTCAGAAGTGTTGTAGACTGAGTAGAAGTGTTTATATGCCCAAGTGGGTTTTGATTCCAAGGGAATCTTTAGGATGAGTTTTAAGGTTGTTTGCAGCTTAAAATGGGAAAGCTTCACTAATCAGTGATTGTTACAAACAAGAGGTAATGAAAGAGTATCAAATTGTACCTAGCAGTTTATGGTGATTTAAATCTTACCTAATTGTATTGTTCTTGCTAAGTATGTCATGTGACACGTCTATGTTTAATGCTTTATAGAATAATCTACGTTGGCCTAAAAGAGAATAATTTCCTGAAAAATTGTGCTGTAACCACTGCAATAAGGTATTTATTGCACAATCAAAGTCATAGTATCTGTGAAACAGCCTTAAGTACATTGATCATAAAAAACTCAAAGCCATAATGGGAAAATGCTTTTATTAATTATAAAATATTTCCCATCTGGCTTCTAAAAAAAAAAATCTAATGCTCTTGGGTTCCAATTGTAGCATACTTTTCAGTAGAAATTACGTATTTCACATGATTAGTAGAGACGACAACTTGTGATTGATTTGCTTTTCCTAAACTCCCTACAATTAACCTTCTTAAACTAAGCCTCTACCTCAGACCCACTGTCTTATGGTGCCCCTTGCTGTGGTAAATAGTGAAAAGTCCAACTCTACCCCACTTAAAATTATAATGTGTAAGAGTTGTGGGACTGGAAGGAATTTTACAAGACACCCAGTCAAAATTCCTAGAGTTCAGGACTCCGTTTAGATGACGTGGTCATCTAGCCTCAGTGTAACCAGCTCCAATGATTGGAAACTCACTGATGAGGAGTTTCAAGCTGTTAGAACATTCTTCTTTATGGTGGGGTCAAATTTGTTCCTTTGCAAATTGACCAGATGATATCATTTAGAACAATATGAAATGTATCTTTATGATCCATCTACCAATAAACAAAACTTTAAATATTTGAACAGAGTAATCATTCCACCCCTCAGCATCTCCAGGCCCAGATCTCTCAGTTGTTCAGCATTTCCATGGTTACAAACTTTACACCATCCTATTCTGGATGTTTTCTCGTTTGTCAGCTTGTTAAGATGCTTCAGGATATGATTCATCCATTCAGTACATGCTTATTAAGCTCAATTATGTGCCAGGAACTGGGAATACATGGTGAACGAGATAGACAAGGTCTCCACCTTCAAAGGCATAGATGATACACAAGTAAATAAGTATATGTAGTGTGCTTTTAGATAATGTTAAGTACTGTAAAGAAAAACACAGTGCAGTAAGGAGATAGAGTGTTGGCAATGGAAGAGGGCTATTTTAAATAGGGTAGTCATAGAAGAGCTCTCTGAGTAAGTGGTATTTGAGCTGAGACCTAGTGTAATGTATTGTGCATACAGTAGTCTTGGGGGAGAATGTCCCTGGCCTGGAAAGAAGTGCAAAGGTTTTGAGGTTGGAATAATATTGCAGAACTTACTAACGATTGAGTGATCACAGCTATTCCTCCTTTCCATGCATACCAAGGAAACTTTATAAAGCTAAACCTGTTGGCTCAGTCTCACTGCAAATTCTTTCTGCCTGTTCAAATTCTCCTCTCCTTGATCCACAAAGCTGTGCGCATGTGTACACACATACATACTCCCAAAGATAATATTGCCTCTGCCAGATAAGTTCTTTGGAATTTTGTGATGCGGAATTGAAAAACTGAGAAGAGAGAGAATTAGATGCAGGGAGGAAAATAGGTGTGTCTACCTAGGGAGACATCATTGAGGGTCGCAATTCCTACAGAGTGTAACATTAATGAATGATGCAGATTGGGTGTAATACAGTGAAGAATTATGGCCTGTACTATGACACATCTCATCTAAAGAAGTCGGCTGTTATTCAGCTACAGCAGATTGTTGGAGTATATAATGTGAGCCCAGTATTACCAAATGTCTCGATTTTTCAAGAGCATTAAAAGATCTTGATTTTTTTTTAGGTGAGATTTTCTAATTTTAAAAACTTCTACTTCCAGAAAGATGGAGTAGATATAATTTTCCTTATTCTTCTTACAAGTAAACTAAAAACACTGGACATTATAAATAAAATGAACAAGATTCTAAAAGGTGGAGAGGAGGCAGTCCACCTAATGATCTTGGGACCTGACATCCTGGCAAGTTTCCTGGGTTTTCTTTTTGCTTGCTATACACCAGACTTGGAGCTAAAGAAGCTGACAAACTGAAAACACCAATGGGTGCAGAAAAATAGTCCCAAGAAAAGACTGCTATCTCTAACTAAACAAAGCAAAACAACAATGGGAAAGGGTTAGCCTGGCAAGACAGAAAACGCTGAGAAAGTAACCATTCTATTCCAGTTAAGTAGCACAGGAAAAACTGGCTTGCTCTAACCTACACCGGACCAGGAAGAGTGGGGAACCTAGATTTCCACTCTCAGGAAGATGTAATGAAACATACCAACATATCCATTGGGATGGTTTCAGAGGAGGGCAAATAGGGAGGCAAGACTTTCATCCTTACCTGGCTGATAATTAGGTTCCCCAACCTTGTGGTATCAGTGAAGACCTAGCAGGTGAGCCTCAATTTCTATTCCTACCAGCAGTGATGAGGTAACACTCCCCTTCTCCTTAGAGTCATGTCAGAGGAGGTCTAATGGAGAGTCCAGACTTTCATCATCATCCAGTGGAAATTAGGTCACACCCCTGAACACATGGGGAACTGGAATTTTCACTTGGCATAGCAGTAAGGAGGAGCCCCCCATTTGGGTGTCAATGGATGCTGAGTGAGGAATTTGGGATTATACCTTCATCTGGAAATAACGGCAGTGAACCACCCTGCCAGAACAGTGTCAGAGAGAGCCAGTAAAATAGAAGATTCAAATAAGATCTAGTCACATAACATAATACCCAAAATATCCAGGTTTCAATAGAAAGTCCTGCATCATACCAAGACCAAGGCAGATCTCAAATTGAATGAAAAAAGACATAGATGATAAATCCAAAATGACAGTGATGTGAGAAATATCAGATTATGACTTTAAAGAAGAAATGATTTTTTAAAATGTTTTAATAATTATACCTATAAAGTTGAAAAAAAGTGTTGGTAAAGAAAAGTTTCAGCAAAAATAAAACAACCAAAAAAAACCTAGAAGATATAAATAGAACCAAATGGAAATCTTAGACTGAAAAACAATAACTGAAATAAAAATCTTAGTGTCTGGTCTCAACAGAAGCACAGAGATGACAGAAGAAAGAATCAGTGAACTGTAAGATAGAATAGAAAAAGAGAAGATAGGCTGAAAAAAACGACCACAGCCGAGGGACATGTGGGACTATAACAAAAGATGTGACATTTGTGTCATCAGAATCCCAGAAGGAGCAAAGAAAAAAGACAAGGCTGAAAAATACTTAAAGGAATAGTGTTTGAAAACTTCTCAAATTTGCCCAGAGACATCAATCTATGGAATTAAGCTGAATGAAGCCAACCAGGATAAATCCAAAGAAATGCATACTGATACACCTCATCATTAAACTTATTAATAAATTAAACTTATGAATTCTAAAGTCAAAGAGAAAAATGTGAAAGAGAAGAATAATACCTTACCTGTAGTGGAAAAACAATTAGAATAATAGTGGATTTATCTTCAGAACCATAGGATGGGAAGAAATGGCTTAATATTTTTCAAGTGCTGGAAGAAAAGAACAGTGAATCAGATTCTATGTGCAATAAAAACATCCATCAGAAGTGAAGGAGAAATCAAGATATTCTGAGATGTAGGAAACCTTAGGCTATTTGTCACCAGATTGCTTACTCTTAAAGAAAGGCCAATTGTGGTTCTCTAAACAGAAAATAAATGATGGAAGAAGGAACACTAGGGTACCAGGAAGGAAGAACAAAGTAAGCAAAAACAGGGGTAAATACAATATACTCTTCTTCTCCTTTCGACTCTTCTAAATGATGAATGAGGTTGGAGCAAAAGTTATAATACAGTTTTATATGATTGCGAATATATAGAGGATATATTTAAGACAACTATGTTGTAAGTGGGGGAGGGTAAAGTGAGGAAGATTTCTATACTTCAATCAAATGGTAAAATGATGAGACAAGTAGACTGTGATTAGTTATATATATGTAATGTAATACTAAAATAGCTATACAGAGAAATACATCAAAAAACTCAATAGATAAATAAAAATGGAGTTCCAAAGTGTTCAAGTAACACGTAGGAAGGCAGGAATAAAGAAAACCTAGAAAAGAAAAACAGAAGAAATAAAATGGTTCACTTAAGCCCTAAGATATTAACAATTGTATTAAATGTAAATGGTCTAAATATAACGATTTAAAAAGATTAGCAAAGTGGATTAAAAAACACAACCATATGCTGTTTACAAGAAACCCACTTCAAATCTAACAATATAGGCAAACTGAAAGTAAAAATGTCATAAAAACATTAATCAAAAGAAGACACAGTTGTATATAGTAGTAGTAGAAAAAAGAGGAAAAGTTAAATCATCAGTCTAAGCTCACACTTTAGAATGTAGAAAAAGAACAGCTAGTAAAGACAAAGCAGTCAAAAGAAAGGAAAGAATAAAGGTAAGGACAACACTAATGAAATGAAAACAGAAAAGCAGTAGAGAAAATGAATGAAACAAAGCTGGGTTTTGAAAGGAGATGCAATTGACAAAACTAAACTGATAAAGAGAAAATATCAATAAAAAATGAAACAGGATGTTGTTATACTATAGAATAATAAGAGAATACAGGCAACTCTATATACATAAATTTTCAACTTATACAAATTGGGCCACTTCTTCAAAGAATAAAATCTATCACAACTCACCCAATATGCAATAGATAAAATATCCATGTAACTATTAAGAAAATTGAATCCATAATTTTAAACCTCCCTGAAAAGAAAGAAATCTCTAGACCCACATGGTTTCACTGGGTAATTCTACCAAACATTTAAAGAAGAAGTAACACTAACTGTATGCAATCTCTTTCAGAAAATAGAAAAGGACTTTGAAATTCATTTTATGAAGCTAATATTACCATGACATCAAAAACAAAGATAGTATATAACAAAATCTACAGGCCATTATTCTTCATGAATATAGACACAAATATCCTTAACAAAATATTAGCAACTAGAATTCAGTGGCATAAGAATTATACACCGTGAAAAAGTGGGGTCTATTCTAGGAATGCAAGTGTGGTTCAATATTCAAAAATCTATCAAGGTAATCCACCATATTAATAGGCTAAAAAAGAAAATTGCACAATCACATATCAGTGAATACAGAAAATCATTTGACAAAATTCTATATCCAATCAGAATAAAAACTCTCAGAAAAAATAGGTATGGGGGACTTCCTCAATTTGATAAAGAGCATCTACCTACAGCTAACATTATGCTTAATGTTGAATAACTATGCTCAGGTTACATATGGAGATGTTGTCTCCTGGGGCCTGTGAGGTTGGATGGAAGCATTTGATGAGGTTCTGCGAGATGTAGATGATCTCTCTGTCCTAAGCGCACACTGCAGAGAAGGGGTGAGACTGTATCTCTCTGCTTATCATGGTCAGTCTGGGTGTTCTTGTAACAATTAAGCTTCTGATTACTGATTCTGGGCTGAGGGTGGATGAGCTCAGGTGCAGGGAATTGGAAGGTAATGAGAATGATTAATCAAATTTCTTCCAGTAAAAGGTGTGTGTGCCAGAGTCTGTCCTGGATAACCCTCCAACATGTGAATCAAGGGCCAGGCTATGCCCTCAGGTGTCTGGTATCTGAGGGTAGACATCTGTGTTTAGAGTAAGCTGAGTGACCAGAGGCCACTTTTGGCATGGTGTTTTTGTTTCTTTAGGCAGCTCTGCCAAGTGTTGCTCATAAGCTCTGCTGGCCATGCTCAGTTCGTTATGGAAAACAGGGTGAACATGAGTGATGGGAAATGCATTTCACGTTTGGAGCAAGATGACCCCAGTGCTAGGGCTCCTGAACAGTGGAAATCACTTTTATGGTAACTGCAGTGAGTTGAGACCAATGTGGAGAGAAACTGGGAAATATATCACGCTATTGGGGTGTATTTATTTATCTGATTATATCTGCCTATTTGTCTATTTTTTTATGTGATTTTAGGTAAACTGATAGGAAGACCTCAGTATTGAATGTTTTAGGTTGATAAAATCTCTAAAGTAGGTGAGGCTTTATTATTCTATTATTATAGAATAAGATAAGACTCTTATTCTACATTATACAATACAGTAAAAATTAAAAAGCACAAAAATTGAAATTAATAGTGCTAAAACATAGCATTTTATTGACTTTAAACTCAATAAGACAAAACAAGTATAAATCTAAGAACTCATGTTTCCTGAACTTATAAAGGAGGACCTCTTACCCCTTCATATAGTGAATGTGCCTTATTTCTCCAGGGACAGACAACCAGTGATTAGAAAATATTTTGGGTATAAGGCTGGCAGTCACTCTAATGTCACTGATACAGGAATGGGTTCACTATTGGACACTGATATTAGTATCAGTGGCAGATTCAACTTAAACATCTCTAAGTATCAGTCTCTTTATTTCTGGGTGCCATATCCTAGGCCATCTGTCAAGGTCTAGAAGGTAGAACATTCTATTTACTGAGTCCTTGGTCTAATGACACCTATAAGGGAGTACATGATAAAAGCTCTGAGATCTCAAGGTCAAAGGTGAGGCTTTAGGGCTGCCTGTGATACTCATTAAACCATACCTTGTCTTCCAACTCCAGTAGAAATCCAGGAGGGTAAAGAGCAACTGAAGAAAAGTTCTCTGATTTTATTCCTATCTCTTGTCTATAAGGAAAACCCTTAAGTAATTATGTTTCTTAACTTCATCAGCAAAATAAAAAGAAAAAGTCCCATTTTCAGTGACTGACCCATCCTTTAAAGAGAGATGGGAGGATGCTAGATGGATAGATGAGGGCAGACAGAAATGGTTTCAGTAGCAAGACAGATCTATATTCAGTTTATTATGTTTGATTTTCAGAGTTAATTGAATGTTTTGTCTTAAAATTGTCTTTTTCTTCCGTTTCTTCTGTTTGCTGTAATTTAAAAGGAGATTGATAAAGGCAAAGAAAAATCAATTTTAAAGTTCGCTTTTCAGAGTTGTTCCCTGGTCTCAGTGGCCATTGCTTCAAACCCAGCACCAAGTAGTCTGCAGAATTTGTTATACTGTGGCTTTTATGATCAAGGTTCTTTGTGACTGTAGGTGATGGAAATCACAGGAAGGTGAGAGAGTATAGACTACAACAATATGAAGTAGTCTAGAGGTCACATTATGGTCTTTTGTGAGCCTTAGTTTAATCTCAGGCATTCATGTTTCTGCCTAGCATGATGATCCCTTACATTTGTATAAAAAAATTTGTGCTCATTTTATGTAATCCTTACCTACCTGTAGGATAGATGTGGTTATTCTCACTTTATAGATGAAAAACAGCAGTTTTGAATATGTCAATAATCAAAGTCATAAAGCTATCAAGTGGCAGAGCCAAAATGAATTCTGGACTTTGAATTCTTAGGACAGTGCTTATATTCATTCCCCCTCTTAGATATCTGTTACTGAGCTTCTGTGTTATGCTCACCCCCAGTTCACAACACTCACTGCAGTACTGTATGTATAATAAATGTTGAAAAAGAACAATTTTCTACCTGAAGTCCTTTCTTTCTTAATATGAAAGAAATAATTATTTCCATCATTATTTTCCAGCCCACAGGACATACCCTTTCATTCACTTTGGGCTAGCTCCATGTACTCCTTTTTAAGCTATGTTGAGAATGGGGTTATGGGGCATGAGGTATTGAATATCTAACAGAAAGAACACTCGCAAAATCACATGACCTTAAGTAAATGACTTCTCGCAGAATCTCAATTTTCTCCTTTGATTATGCCTGCCCTACATTCCTCATTGTAGGAATCAAGGAGAGTCATGGAAGTCACTGGATAACTATACGGAACTGATTACATATGAAACATGATTCCTTACAGGGCCTAGGGCTCCTGGCCGAGATGGGACCGAACTGGCTTCTCTCCTGTGAATGAAGGCATCTATGAACGGAGAGGTCGAGGAAATTCCTCAACAGACGAGTCTCTTGCCATCTGCTATCCATACCCCTTCTCCTCCTCCCTACTCCTGGAATATCTCTGACCTAATAAGTGCTCTCAGAGTGCTGTGGAGATTGCTGCTTCCGAGTTTCCTATGACATTAATGTTTATAATATAGTCATTTATTTTGTTGCTGGTGTCAATTATTTGGCCTGTCATGTCTTGGATGTCCTAACCAGAGCTGCATTGTTGGGCCATTTGATCCCTGGTGCACCTTGGGTAGAGTAGAGGGTTTTAGTCCCTTCCTACCCTGTGTCTTTAACATCCTCCCTCCCCATCAAGGTATAATTGGCTCTCACAATGGAGCTTTCACTCCAATACCTTTCAAAGTAAAATGTCTCTGATCATTAATAGGAGCAGCCCAGGGCCAGATACCATCATATATTGCCTCATTGAATAATTGTCCCTGGAGGAGAGAGAGTAGATATTACTATTGTTATTTTGCAGGTAAAGAAAGTGGAGTTCTGGTTAAATAATGTGCCTGAAATTTAGCTAGTAAGTGATCGAGCCAAGATTTGAACTTGGGTTTTCTAACTCCAAGGCTCTTTTGACTACACTTGGGCTGATTGGGTACGCACATCTAACACAGTGAAACAGGGCCCCGTGTACTACGGTGAATCATTGCATTGGGAGTGAGTGAGAGATCAATTTATAACCAGCATTGTACCATTGATCCTGAAATTCAGGAGGGAGAAGAGAGAGAGAGTTCTGATATGAAACTAGTAAATATAATCTATTAAAAAATCACTTTAAAAATATAACATTGTTTTTTATTAATAAAAAATAATTCATTGTTTTACACCAATGCAAGGTGCTAATAAGAGGATAGTACACAGGAATCCTGTATTTTATGCGTTATTTTTCAATAGACACACAGTTTCTCTATAAAAGAGGGGAAAAAAGTTATTTGTGTTCATATAGAACAAGGCTTGGAAAACTATAACCTGTGCAAAAAATTTGGCACACTCCCTGTTTTCTTTTCTTTTTTTTTTTTTTTTTTGCATAGTCAAGCACCAGGAATCAAACCCAGGTCACCAGCATGGCAGGTTGAGAACTCTGCCACTGAGCCACTGTTGCACTACCCACTCCCTGTTTTCTTAAATAAAGTTATATTGGAACATGGCCATGCTCATTTATGTATATATTTTCAGCTGTTTTTGTTCTACAATGGCAGACTTGCGTCATTACGACAGAGGCCATATGGCCCATAAAACTTAAAATATTTACTATCTGACCCTTTACAGAAAGTGTCCATCTTTTCTGTTTTTGCCGAATTGCTATATTTCTATATTGAAGCCTCTCACCTTTTTCACTTAATAATCTGTGGGCATTTTCCCAGTTGTGAAATTTCTGGAAAATGTGATTTAATGGCTAAATAATGTTATTTAGAAATAAATTTAATTTGTCCTCTTTTTCTTAGACATTTATTTCTATTTTTCTATTATAATTAACTCTATGGGGTAGGCTTTATCTTTGAAATTTTTATTACAAAAGTGACCTGAAGAGTCTCTTCTTTTAGCTTATTCTTCTGTAACGTTTTTGCATCACAGACTATTTTCTATTGAAAATGCATTTTTTTTCTGTATTCACTTATTTTGTTGAATTTTGGGCATAAAGTACTAAACTGAATTACTTCTTTTATTTTATTTCAGATTATAAACTTTACCAACATCAGTTATTAAGTAATTCATCTTAGCCCTCATTGACTTCTGATAATTCCTGTATTATGTACATATTTATACATACTAGGCTTTCCACTGTGTTTCAACAGTCTTTCAGTGGCGCTTGTGCCAGTATCACCCTGTTTGCCTTGTTATAGCTTTACAGCACAAACAATGCCTAATTAATGAAGATTAATGAAGGTAGACTTCAGTTTTATGGATACTGTTTAAAAATTGTAAGTACTTATTGGACTTTACCATTAAGGAATTAGAGCAGGGGCTGGTAAACTATGGACCAAAATCCTAATGTGGCCTGCCACCTGTTTTTTACAGTCATTTGTCTGTATTTTGTCTATCACTCTTTAAGAAAAAAGTTTGGTGATACCTGAACTAGAGGATTTTAGATGGAAACTCAATCAGGAAACTAATGCCACACAGTCTAGGTCCTACTTCTTGCAACACCCCACAGTTTTTGAGTGACTTTGATGATCTGCCCTAGCTTACTGCATCTCTACCTTTACTTCCTTGATAAGGAGGAAGTCGAGACAGAGCCAGTACTCTCATCTCTGCAGCTGGCTTTCCCATTAGATAGATTGCTTTATTGATAGCAAGCATTTCTTCCTAGTCTGAATTCTTTCTGCAAGTCTGGACAGTTCTTTTGGGGATATCAAGTTATGATATCAACCTAACCAAAATTAACTCTATGGGGTAAATCTGATGCTTCAAAAAATCCTTTCACAGCTGATTAGGTGGGTATGTTAGATAGTCCATGACTCTGATCTCATCACGATTCCTCTCCAGTTACCTAGGTATACAGAAGTTGGCCTTAGGTCTGGGTTGGTTGAAGGCTCAAGATAGAGGAGTCCAAGGTGCTCTAATGGGTGGAGTAAGAGGTCTGAGCTCATGGAAAGCATTGCAGGTTACCTATAAGCTTCAATCTTCAACTATGTAGGCTTATCCTGACGGATCTAATACATTTGCATGACCTTTATCTGTGGCCCTTGTGACCATGTGCTCCTGGGGTGCTTGAGGGCTCTTCAAGTGGGACTTAAAAAATGTCCTGCTTGAGTTTTAAAAATGTATTTTGAAAGATTGAATAATGCTATCTCCACAAGGACAGGCTATATCCCATAGAGAATACACACGCCTCTGTTTGGTTGTTTATTCTTATGAGAGTTCTGAAACTCTGACCTGTCTCTGTGGGAAGGGCTAGCCATCTTTGTGTGACCTGGAATAGGCTTTTGTGTACTCTGCAGGGTACTGCGGAGATTGGTGTTATCTGGTCAGAGTTCCATGAGAGGCTGGCCAGAAAAGTCTGAAAATGTGTGTGTGCACACAAACACACACACACAGCAAAGAAGAAGAAGAGAAAGAAAAATGAAAAGAAAACGTGTTTCATATATATTGTCTGGTACATCTCTGATTTATGTAAAAAAAAAAGGTATTGGTGAAGGTTGATGCAGAAATAACTTTTTACAAAAACAATTTTCAAAGGTTTAAAAATACTGTTTTTCACCTCAGAATGGAAGAATGGGGCGTGGTTCCTTCAGCCTCAAGAAATTTCTTCCCTTCAAACTGTGTAGGAAATGATTATATAGAAATGTGACAACTCCTCTGATGAATGGCAGAAATCATTGCATTAGGCACTAGTGAGAAACCAATTTACAACCAAAGTACCATTGATCCTGAAGTTTAGGTAGGGAGAGGAGAGAAGCAGGAAGGGCCAAAAGGACGTAAAGAGTGAACAGAAATGAAGGAGAATACAAAGATCTATGAGACAAGGCATAAGAACCAAAGTGTTGCAGAGCCCACTAATTAGAAAAGTGGTTTGATGACAATCTTCCTAGAGATGTTTGGTCTTTAGAAAAAAGTCACTGGCTATGTCATGCCAACTAGTGTGTGAAGATATAGAACCGAAACTGTGGGGATGGGTGAGCAGTCCAGAGCTCCACTGTTGGGATGGCAACAGATATGAAGTTTGACATTGTTCGGATAGCATAAGTCCTAAGGGTCAATAAGAATTCATAGAGACTAACTTCTCATCCAGTACAGGAAGTTCATCCCGTGACATTTTTGACAGAACGGAATTGTCAAATTCTTAGATCTGTAAGGAAGCTTAACCCTAGAGTAGTGGCTAAGATTGTACCTTTTGCCAGATGGCCTGGATTGGAATCTGTTCTGCACTGTAGCCTGCTGTAAAATTGGGAAAGTTAGTTCACCCTCTGAGTCTAAATTCCTTATCTGCAAAAATAAGAATGATAGTATCTACCTCTATGGAATGTGGTGGGATTAAGTAAGATGAATCACTACAAAGAGTAGGTTCCACATATAGTAAATCCTCAATAAATGTTAGCTAATTCATTATCATCAGCAGCTCTTGTACTCTCCTTGTTTTATGGTTGGGCATCAGACTGGAAGCAGTAGTTATCCCCACTAACAGATCGGGACAAAGAGACTCTTGGAACTAGAGAAGCCAAATTAAATGTGTAATTCTCTGAAGCCTTTTTAAAGTTGCCTCTTTTAAGCTGGCTGGATATATTTTGGGCAGTATCTCCTTTTGTAGAAAAGAAGTGCATAATAGGATCAAAGAATATTATTTTGCTAATTATATACACCAGACTGAACTAAAAAAGGAGGTGATTTACTTTGGGGGAAGAATAAGGTTAAATATAATAGCAATTTTATTTACTGTAAAAATAATTGTAATTCCTAGAGTATTGTAAAGTGGGTGAAAGGAAGGGAGATGAGTTTAGCTTTATCTTTGAGGTTCTAAGGCCTGGTAATAGTTTAAAGAGAGGGAGTTCTGCTCCTCAGAGCCCTAGATTTTAATCTAATCTAAGAAATACAAACTTCTTGGAGGACAAATTGGCCAAGATTGAGGCAGATAATTGTTCTTTCACACTAACCGGAATAACAGAAGAGACAGGTTTCCTGTGAAAGCCATTGGTCAGGCTTCAAGAGGGGGGTGACGATGCCTCATAAACAAGGCCCACTTTATATTCAGAGGGTTCCTGACTCAAGACCTAGCAAGTGTGATGATGAGAGGATGTATGTGTACTTATTATTCCCCTTTAAACTTCTAAATTTTGGGAAAATTATATATTCACATTGAATTGTGAGAAACAATACAGGAAAATCCTGAGTACTTTTTCTGGTTTCTCCCAGCAGTAACATCTCACAAAATTATCCTGCAGTACACTGTCACAACCAGGATGTTAATATCGATATGGTCAAGAGAACAGAATTTTTCTATTGCCACAAGATCTTTCAAGTTGCCATTTTTAAAAAAAATTAAAATAAAGATGTTTTATTGCCATCAGGTACACACAAAGTCAGAACACTACATGAAATGGCTCCTGAAATGCCAAGAGGATGTACACTAGGAAGAAAGAGTCAAGTTACCATTTTATACTCAGGTCCTCTTTCTCCTCTGCCCCTGCCACTCTTAAACTCCTGGAAGCTACTAATCTATGCTCCATTTCTGTAATTCTGTAATTTCAAGAATGTTATGTAAATGGAATCATATAGTATACAACCTTCGAGTTTGGCTTTTTTCTTCATTTAACATAATTCTCTGGAACAGATTCATCTACGTTATTGCATGTGATAATAGTTTGTTCTTTTTTATTGCTGAATAGTACTCCATGTGTGCATATACTACCCTTTGTTTAGCCATTCACCTACTAAAAGATGCCAGGTGTGTTTCCAGTTCTGGCTATTATGAATAAAGCTGATATAAATATTTGAGTGTAGGCTTTTGCATGGACATACATTTTAATTTCTCTGGGATAAACGTCCAGGAGTGCCATTGCTAGGTCGTATGATATTTGAATGTTTAGATTTTAAAGAAACAGACAGACTGTTTCCAGAGTGGCTGTACCATTTCACACTGCCACCAGCAATGTTAAGTGTTCCAGTTTCTCCATATCATTGCAGACATGGTATTGTCACTATTTTTATTTTAGCCATTCAGACAGGTGAAGACTGATATCTCATTGTGGCTATAATTAGCTTTTCCTCAATGGTTAGTGACGTTGGGCACTAAGTAAAGAATAGGTGCTTGTTTGCCACTTGTCAGTCCTCTTCAGAGTCATTTGCTCATTTTCTAAATGGATTTTTGGTTCTGTTGATTTTTGAGAGTTCTTTATATGCTCTAGATACTAGTTCTTTGTTGGAGAGGTGGTCTGTAAATACTTTCTCCCACTCTGTAGCTTGTCTTTTCATCCTATGGAAAGGGTGTGTTATAGAACAAGTGTGTATAATTTTGATGGCTAGCTTATAAGTTTTTCCTTTTATGAATTATACTTTTGGTGCCAACTCAAAGAACTCTTTGCCGGCCCTAGATCCCAAAGAAATTATGTTGTTGTTTTCTAAAAGTTTTATAATTCAACATTTAAGTCCATCATTTATTTTGGGTTAATTTTTGTGTAAGGTATGAAACTTAAGTTGAGATTCAGTTTTTACCTCTGGATACCCAATTATCCCAAAATGGTTTGTTGAAAAGGCTATTTTTCCTCCTGAACTGTTTTTGCAACTTTGCCAAAAATTAATTTAGCATACTTGTGTAGCACTATTTCTGGGTACTCTCTTCTGTTTCACTGATGTATATGTTTATCCCTCTGTTAATATTTCACAGTCTTGATTCCTATGGCTATATAGGAAGTCTTGAAATTGGACAAATTGAGTTTTTCCATATTCTTCTTTTTTTCCCCAAATTGTTTTTGCTATTTTTTTTCTTTCCATATAAATTAAGAATAATCTTGTGTACATCCACAACAAATTCTTTATGGGATTTTTAACAAAGGTAATGTTATAGCTTTGCATTAATTTGGGGAGAATTGAAATCTTTACTTTGTTGGGTATTTCCCCCAATGAACACGGTATGTGTCTCGCAAGTTAAAATGTTCTTTAATATTTTTTATTAGCCTTATGTGGTTTTTAGCATACAAGTCCTATCATTGTAATTATAGTCAAATATTTCATTTTTAAGTGATTGAAATGGTATTGTATTTTGAACTTTGAAGTCCCCATGTTAATTGTTAGTGTATAGAAATACAGTTGATTTTTTATGTCAAGACATTTCAAGAATTTCAAGAAATTGGGCAATTTCTGTGACCTTGCTGAATCTACTGACTACTAATAAAGTGTATGTGTGTGTGCAAATAGACAAATCATGTCATTGGCAAATCAGACTAGTTTTATTTCTTCATTTCAAATCTGTATGCATTTTCTTTCCCTTTCTTGGCTTTTGCGTTAACTAGAACTTCCAGCAATATGTTAAATGCAGTGAGAGCAGATACCCTTGTCTTATTACTGAGCTTGGGGGGAAAGCATTCAGTCATTCACCATTGCGTATATTGTTAGCTGTAGGTCTTATTGTACATGCTCTATATCAAGTTGAGAAATTTCCTATTACTTTTTTTCTGAGAGATTTTTTAAAAATCATGAATGGGTATTACATTTTATTGGGTGATTTTTTGCCAAGGCTTGATATGTTCATGTGAGTTTCTTTGTTTTAACGTGTAAATACGTTGGGTTGCTTTGATAGATTTTTCAGTATTAAACCAGTCTTGCATTACTGGAAAATGTCTCAATTATACACCAGCATAATTCTTTTTAAATATTGCTGAATTCTATGATAATATTTTGTTAGGGATTTTTGTGTCTGTATTCATGTAGTTTTCTTTTTTTGAACTGTGTTTGTCTCATTTTGGTATCGAGATAATACTAGCTTCATAAAATGAATTATGGCATGTTCCCTCTTATATTTTCTGGAAGATAGTTTGTAGAATTAGTGATAATTTTTCTTTAAATTCTTGGTAGAATTCTTCAGTGTAACCCCCTCTGAGCCTAGAGATTTTTATTTTCAGGAGTAATTCATGATGGGTTCAATTTTCTTAATATTTAAACAACCATTAAATTGCTCTATTCTATACTGAGTGAGTTGTGGTACAAAAGTGCTTTTTGAAGAATTGGTCCTTTTCATTTAAATTGTCAAATTTCTGAGTATACGGTTGTTTGTAGTATTCATTTATTATCCTTTTGATATCTGCAGAATCTGTACTGACATGTCATATTTTATTACTGTTATTAATAATTCATATCTTTTCTCTCTGTCTGCCTTACTAGAGTTTTGCCAATTTTATTGATCTTTCTAAGGAACCAATCCTTTGTTTCATTGAATTTCTCCATTGTTGTTTTTTTTTCTAATTTTATTTTCACTTGTTGCTTTTATCTTTGTTCTTTCCTTTCTTATTTGTTCTTCGAATTCATTTACTCTTCTTTTTCCAGGTTCTTGAGGTATGAGTCTAGATTATTGATTTAATTTTCTTTTTTTCTAATATATGCATTTAGTGCTATAAATTTCCCTCTGAGCACTACTTTTGCTGGATCTCAAAATTTTTAAAATGTTACATTTTCATTTTTCATCAATTTATTTTATTTCCATGAGATTTCCTGTTTGACTCATGGATTATTTAGCAGAGTCTTGTTTAGTTTATGAGTAGTTGGAGAATTTCCTGTTTTCCTTCTGATATCGATTTATAGTTTGATTCTATTGTGTTTAGCATGATGTGTGATTTCAATTATTTTAAGTTTATTGAGGCTTGTTTTATCTCCCAGCGTGTGTTCTATCTTGGTGTATTTCCCAAGAACAATTGAGAAGAATGTGTATTTCACTGCTGTTGGCTGGACTGTTCTGTAAATGTCAATTAGAGCCTGATGCTTAATGTTGTTGTTGAATTCTTTTATATCCTTGTTTATTTTTTGCCTTGTTCTATCAAACATTGAGACAAATCTGCAATTGTGGATTTGCCTATTTTTCCTTTCAATTTTACCAGTTTTTGCATCACGTATTTTGCATCTCTGTGTTTGTTGCATTCGTTATTAGGATTTTTATGTCTTCTTGGTAGATAAACTTTTATGATTATATAATAGTCCTCTGTATCTGGTAATTTTTTTGTTCTGAAGTCTAATTTATTTGAAATTATTATTGTCACTCCTCCTTTCTGTTTTTTTTATTTGCCTGGATATATTTTTCCATCATTTTACTTTCATCCTGCTTTTATCATTATAATAGAATTGAGTTTCTTGTAGATAGCATAGAGGTGGGTCATGTTTTTATTCTACCTTTCCAATCTCTGTCTTTTATTTGATGTAATTTACACTTAATGTAATTATTGATATGTTAGGACTTAAGTCTATCTTTTTATTGTTTGTTCTCTCTATTTTTCATTTCTTTTTTTTTTTTTTTTGCCTTCCTCTGGGTTAACGTGAACATTTTTAGACTTAACATTCTGATTTACCTATTTTGGTTTTGAGTGTATTTCTTTATATAGCTTTTCTGTGTTTGCCCTAGATATTACACTTTATGTGAATATGAGATATAAATATATACGCATATACATATTTGAATATGTGTGTGTCATCGTTCTACTGGTTGGAGTGAAGCACAGAAGCCTTATCTTCCTTTTGATTCCTTTACTTTCTCCCATTTTAAATATAACTTTCTTAAACGTTTTGTCAATATGAATTTAGAACCACTTCAGATAGTTATAAATTTTGTTTTAATCATCAGGCATAATTTAGAAGTCTCAAGAGGAAAAGATAAGTCTACTTTATTTACCCATAGTTTTTGCTTACCACGTTCTTTCTGCTTTTCTAATGCTCTAAGACCCCTTCTTTTATATTTTCCTTTTTTGTTTAGATAACTTACATTAGCCAGAGTAGGTCAGCTAGCAATAGATTCTCTTTGTTTGCTTTCATTGGAGTATGTCTTGATTTCCTTAATTTCTGAAGGACATTTTTGCTGGTGATAGAATTCTTGGTTGACAGTTTTTTCTTTCAGCTTTTGAGAAACATGTGTTACTTCCCTCTGGCCTCCATGGTTTCTGATGAAAAATCCACTGCCGTTCAAATTATTTTTCTACTATTGGTAAGATTTTTTTTTCTGGGGGTTTTCAAGATATTTTTTCTTTGTCTTTAGCTCTGGGAGTTTTACTATGGTATTTATCATGTGGATTTCTTTCAGTATCATCTTGAATATCTTCTTGAATCTACAGGTTTATGTGTCCTGCCAAATTTGGGAAGTTTTCTGTCATTATTTATTTGAGTAATATTTTAGATTTTCCTTTTTTCTCTTCTTCTGGGACTCTGGTGACATAAATATGGCATCATTTTGGTCTCATAGGTTCTTGTGTCTCTGTTCATTCCTTTCAGTTTCTTTTCTCTTTGTTGTTCATATTGGGTATTTTCTATTATTCTATCTTCGGATTCACTGTTTTTTTTTCCCTCTGTCTCCCCCATTCTACTATTGTGCCCATCTGCTAGGCTTTTCATTTTGGTTATGCTATTTTTTAGTTCTAAAATGTCCATTTTGTTTTTTATGTCTTCTATTTCTTTTCTGAGACCCTCTATTTTTCATTTGTTTCAAGTGTGTTTGTAACTCTGTTGAAGCATTTTTATGATGGCTGTGTTAAACTCTTTGTCAGATAAATCTAACATTTCTGCAATCTCACTGTCGTATCTATTAATTGTCTCTTTTCATTCAGTTTAAAATGATCTGGGTTCTTGGCATGGCCAGCGATTTTTCAGTTGAAACCTGGACATTTTGGATATCATGTTATAAAACTCTAGAACTTTTTTAAACTTTTTCTTTTACCTGGCTTTGTCTATACTGCTTTAGCAAGGACAGGTTGGGGGAGTGACCTCCTCACTGCCACCTCCAAGTAGAAATCCAGGTTCCCTACAGTCTCTGTTAACATCCAGCCCCTTGTGACTTCTGGGTGGGGTTTGGATTTCTGGCTCTCCACTAGGCCTCCACTGATATCTCTATTGATAAAAATGCCTTAGTATTACCCCCCCCCCCCAACCTGGCCTCACTACATGATGGTGGTGGTGTGGACATAACTTCATTACTACTAGATGATGATACAAGTTCTGGCTCTCCATTAAGCCTCCTTTGACACAAAACCGGAGGGGATGGGAAGTGATAACTTGTTACTTCCTGGTGGGACTGGAAGTCCGGGATTCCAATATGGCTTCCAGTGATACTGTGCTGTGAGGATGGAGACTTTCATTACTGATGGCATGGATGAAAGTCTTGTCCCCGTTCTTAGCTTTCTATGATAACACACAGCTGGGTGAGATGGGATGCTTCAGGATGGCGGGTGACCAGGAAATTTAGGCTCATGACTTGGCCTTTGCTGGTCTAAATAGGGGGTGGGATCATACTCCTTTTCTGTGATTTCTGGCTGGAGTAGAATAGTTATTATCTAAAAGTTGTGTGTCTTCCTAGATTGTACCTTTCCTGGTCCTTTGAGTTGAGATGGCAGGTTTTTGATTGGGCTTTGTTTGCTCCCTTTGATGTTTCCATGTGACCAGTTTCTCCAGCACTTATTTTGGGATATAGCAGACAAAAAACAAAACAAAACAAAAAACCTCATGGAACTCACTGCTTTGCCATTCTGTAGGTTCCAAGGTTCTTAGTTATTCTACCACCTTTCAGAGTCCTCTTATGTTTTTTTATATATATAATGGCCCTGGTGCTTAATTGTACATAATGGAAGGAATGGTGGAAAATATGTCTACTACATTCTCTCTGAAGCACACGTCTATGAACTTGTTTTGAAAATACCAAAGCACTTGATAAATGTATGATAACTAGAGAATCATTTCATGGTCATTTACATGCAAACCTCAGGGACAAAGACTAAGACCCCTGGGAACTAGTGATGGAAAACTCTCATGCACCAAAACTTTGAGGAGTGTCAAGTATCTTACCGCTTTTGATAGCCTTGAACCTTTCTTCTGTTTTCACTCATTTTGATACCAGTTTCCAGCTGCTCTCCTTTCCCCTATCACACTCAACTTTTAACTATTGCCTGTTGAATCTGTACTGAGCTCGGCCTTAATAACTGCCTCTGCCATCTGTCTGCTCTTATCACATACATTAACTACTTTTGACAGTAATTTGCATTTGCTACCCACACTAGCCATCCCCAGAGTGGCTGACTCCTTGGAAAATCTGCAACACTCTCATGGCCTTCAATTGCCTTGTATCACTGTTACCCCAAGTCATTGAGTTTCCCTGTTTGTGGAATAGGACAAGTTGTCTGGAAAAAATACAAAGCAGAGGAGAGGCCTTTTCCTCAAGATGCTATTAGTTCCAGAAGGAAAATAAAATCAACTATATCTAGGAGAAATGTTCTGGGACCTTGAATCTATACTATATTCATTGTTATTTACTTGTAAGATATAAGGAACAGAATATAAAGTAAACACTTCGTCATTTTTGGTTTTGCTCTTTTGCTTTTCCCTCATTTTTTGAGCATTGGTAGAAAAATAACTGCAAAGCATTTCACTTTACTGGAAATATTGAAAGGGGATGAAACAGATACGGCTGAAAAGGCATTCTTTCCTCTTTAAGAGAAATTTATCTCAGGTATATTAAAAAAAAATAGCAGCCTCCTTTTATGAAAGTTGACCATGGAGTCAAGAAACAGTAGTTATTTGCTGCACCCATTCTATTCCTAATACAGTAGGTAAAAGGCAAAAGATTTGTCTGAAAATTTCAGTGACCTCTAAAGAAAGTTATCCTTTCTTTAGACAAGAAATTGTCATCCTTTTCTGATCGTGTTTTTTTTTTTTTTTACTGTTGGTATGGATTTAACCTCCTCCCACCTCCTGCCGCCACACTACCATCAGTAATAGTTTTCCCTTCTTGAACTTTATGGGGGTCTTTTATAGAACTTTAACCTAGCTGTTAGTCAATCAATTAACACAGCAGCATTTACTTTGTTTCATGGGATTATAGACAGTGGGAAAGGCACTATAAAAACACATGGACCTAAGAACTCTCAAAGGTTTTGGATTCCAGTGAGCTGGTGAGGCATCTTGAAGGCATTAACTGAGCTCCCATATGTTCTCTGGACTGTGTTTGATTCCTTAGAGGCAGTATTTAATAAAACCTTCTGTTTCCTAAATTGGAGACTTAGTATGTAGCTCTTAAGTCTCTGTCCCCAAAGTAGAGATACTCTCTCCACTGTATCTTTGAAAATCATTGATTGCTCGCCACACCGAACTTGTATACTGGGTTGTTTTCTGATTACCTATGGTAGATTATTCTGATTTATCCTTTCTATCACCCAGTATCCTGAGCACCCTCCCTTGACCCTTTTAATGAAAAGCAGACATGATGTCACTTGGCTTACACAAATATGCAATCTCTGGCAATGGACAACTTTGTAACTGTATGAAGCTAGTTGGCGATGTGGAAGTAAATCTACAGTTTACACATAACTCCTTAATCTGAACATTTGAACTAATCCGCTCAATCTGAAAGAAAACATATGACAGAGGAACACATTCACTAGTTTATAAATAGTTAGGTTTGTTAATTTTTAAAGATTTGGGCAGGTCAGGGTGGTAAGGTGCAGAGCCTGGATTTGATCCCAGGTCTGTTGGATATCAAAGCCACACAAACTTTAAAAAGTGAGTGATTGTACTATTTGACATGGTGTTCCAGTCTCACTACCTGTGTTGATGCATCACTGAATGGGTGATGAACTGTTCTGAAGATGTGATGTGTTATGCATTGCACGCTGTGTGCTACATACCACTGACCTGTTTAGGATTCAATGCATGTTTCCCAGAATGCTGAGAAGATGAGGGAAGGGGTGCTTATTACATGCCCCAAGAATATTATGGGTATATGTAAGCTGACACCTGTAAAGAAAAGGTCTACAAGCAAACCTTTTCCATCAGATAGGAAGAAAAGTCTGAATTGGTGAAAAGACAGAAAGTGATTACTTAGAACTTAAAAAAAATCATTTACAAGAACATTTAGGAATGGGAAAAATGATTTATTAAGTGGCTTGATGGGCTTTTTATTGAATATATAATAATTCCTGGGAAGTTTATGTACATGGATTATAAGCAATTAGAAGCAGTTTGTTCTTTTAAGAATCTTGATCTTTTCTTCTGAGATCTTGACGTTGTAATTGTTCTTTAACAAATCCTTTACATTAGGAAAGGAGTTAAACTGAAAGTGAATAATGGTCACAGATATTAAAACTGACTTAAGGTTTACTCCAAGTGTCTACTCAATGTGGCAAAACTGTTATGGTTTATTGTTCTGAAGCCAGATGGGTCTGGATTCCAATATTGAGACCATCTTTAACCATGCAACCTTAGGTAGCTAACTGAGTATCTGTAACACCAGGTGTTCCCACCTCTAAAATGGGATTAATAGTGATCATACATAATTCATAAAATTGTTGGAGTATTGAGCAAGATAACTCATGAAAAATGCTGTGGATTGTATCTGCAGCATAGTGAAAGTTGGCTCCTGCTTTGTTAATATCATTAGCACCATTAACGTGATGTTAATTAAAAACAAAACAAAACAATGGTCTTTCCCTGCAAGAGATTTAGGTAATACCTGAGCCTATCCTTGTTAGCATCAAGCATCCTGTCTCTAATTTCTGCTTCTTATCTAAGGTAGGATGAAAGAAAGGACATGTTCAGTCCAAAATATCCTTAGGTGGTTCAGCTAGTTCCAGGGATTTAGGATTGCTGTAGTATAGGTACAAAATAAGGGACTTTCAAAATTCTGTCTTTTTACCAGGGCATTCCAAATATTTCAGTTGCCTTGAAAACCTGAACCAGCCCGTAGGAAGGAGGGGCGGAACTGTTGCTGTGGAAAGGATGCTGACTTTTGCCCTGGCTTATTTTTCTGCTCACTGCAATAGCCACTCAGCTTCAAAATGTCCTCTCTAGTTTTGTATTCTGATCAAAGTATTTATTTAAAGGTTGTGGCTAGTAGAGAGGAGATACCCCCGATATTTCCCAGAACAGAGCTCTCATTCTGGGAATCTTGGGTCCATGTGACTTCCTGAGTCAGTGATTCACACTGAGAAAGCTTTGGCATGACACAATCTGCAGATTCAAATAAATCCCCTGGGAGAGGATGAAGCTGCCGAGAGTCCTCTTTGCTGGCCAAAGCTCCCAAGGTACGCACAAACACCCTGTCCCAGGCCCCAGATGTGTGCAGGTTTCTAATTGCCAGCGCTGCACTAAGATTTAAGGGTGAGAGAGTTGCAAAATCACGAACACTGAGGGCGGTGTTAGGAAGGCAGCTTCCTGCACACTGTGGTAGGTGTTAGTGAGATTATCAATTGCTCCGGGAGAGACACAGGACTGGAGGGTTTAGGGAATGTCGTAGTCCCTCTCTTCGCTGTTTCTGCCCCTGAGGTTGTGCTTTCCCAGAGATATGCATCCTGAACTTGCATTTCTGCAGTGAGATTAATTCGAGCGTGGCAGGTAAGTCTTTCAGCTCACCTTTTAAAGAAAAGGGTATGTGAGCTGAGGTGGGGGTGGGACATACCCCATTCTCCTTACATTAGACATATATTGGTGCAAAGTGATATTTGGAGTCTTAAATGTGGGGCAGAGGTTTGGAACAGCCAAACGAATGACATGGCCCTTGGGAAGAGCTGGGGAGATGAACAGAAGGAAGGGAAGGGGACTCAGGTATTTTACTCCCTGATAAATCTCTGATTTTTCTTGGAAATTTTGCCTCCAGGCTGGTGCCCGGCAGGGTCTTTGACAAGAGTTATAGCTGTGATGTTCCTCATCCCATTTTCCCTGCTGTGTTTTTTTTTTTTAGTTACCGCTGCATGGGTATAGGCAGCCATAAGCAGGGTTGCATGTTGTCAATATAGGCTGCAGAAGTCAATAAGCAGCCAGACAGGGAGTAAAATTGGAGGAGGCAGCTATAGATTTCTTAGGTTATTTCTTGTGAATTTTTCAGAACTTGTGTGATTCAGGCTTGTCAGATACTATTTTGAGCTGGGCTGAGACAAACACATTCCCTTGGTGCACCAGATGTTGTCTGCAGCCTCCCAATTTCCAGAGGCACCTGGGTTGGCTTTCTTGGGGGCAAGGAATTATCCAGGCGAGGGATGGGAGTGAAGGAATAGGAAAATGTAGTGGGGAAAGGAAATGTTCTACTGCTCTGAAATTTGGTAGAAATTATAACATAGCCCTGGAGATCACTCTTAGGATGGTGGTGATAGGCTTGAGACCAGGGATTGTGCCTCATTCAATTTAGCACTTGGATCAGAGTCCATACTCAGTAAATGTGTGTTTATTGACTAAATGTGTGTTTATTAGTACCTAAATGTGTACTTTCTGCATGAGCTCAGATTGGTATGCTGGATTCTGTTTAGAATGACAAGATAAAGTGTTAAGGGAGTGTTAATGTTGTTTGGTGGTGAATGATGAAGAGAGGAGGCTTATTGAATAGTAGAATAATCTCTTGAGCTGGAATTATTAGACAGTTTACATAAACACAGAGCTTGTCTATTTTTCCACCTATCTACCTATCTATCCATCATCATCTATTCTCTTTCTAGAGTTTATCTGGTTCCAGAAGGATTCAGGCAGCTTACAAGACAGAACTTAAATGCAAGTTAGAATCATTAGAGATAAAAGTGGCAAAAGATAAAGGCTTCAGCCAACTCTTGATTTTCTGTGGTTCTACAATGACATAGCCTACAGATAATTGAAACATTAAGATAACTAATTTTAATTAATTCCAACCTCCTTTGCCACCAACCTCATACTCGTGCTACAAACATCGGGGAAGAGAGATAAATTTTAAGGTCCTGCCTGATCTCTGAGTCCTAATGAGATGAGCAAAGGGCAGTACAGATGATTGAGTAATTCATGGAGGGTTGATTGGACATTTTGGCTTTGAAAGGTGATGAAGCAGATACTTTGATGGTCCTTCTCCATTCCTTGGGCCAGGCTGCTCTTTTACAGCTGTGGATGGTTTGCTTACTTTTTCTCCCTTTGCTTGAAACTGAATTGAGAATAGTGTGGTCTCCCTTCCCATCCTGCTTAATAAAATATTCTATTATTTTCTAAGCTACTAAAATATTCTATTATTGCTGATCACTTCCTCCTCAGTTCAGAGTGTTTGTCACTGGCTGCAATTTACATAAAAACTACACAGGCTGCCTAGAGCTTGAATTGACTTTAGAGTAGGTGCTGGGGAAGGGGAAGGAGGGGGGATGGTTCCGGGTATGCTGATGAATTCCTGCAACTCTGAGGGCTCGGAGCCTGGCTTGGAGCCAGGCTGATTGTGCAACAGAAGCTTTGCATGCTGGGTTGGCCTGGCTCAGCTAATATTCCCTGGTTCTGACCTGGAGCTGGGGGTAGGACACATGTACTCAGCCTACGCAAAACTACTGATTTATCAAGCACTCTGTGTGGGGAAGAGAGGTCTTGGCAAGCTTAAGAGTTAAAGGCAGGGATCCCTCATCCCCAAGAAGTCTTCTCTGCTACCCTCATGGCTGGTACTATTAGCTACATTGTCTCATTGATTTCTATGCTGGCAAGGAAAAGAGATACATGCCCTTTCACAAATGAGGAAACTGAGGTTCAGGTTTTATGCCTAAGATTACACAGCTGGTGAGTGAATCATTATTGAAACTTGTGTCTGCCTGCTTCAAAGAATGGGCTTATTCCAACCGCACTGCACACTAGGAAAGGGCACGTTCTGAAAAGACTTTTGTAGGACAGTGGGATAGAGATGGGAAGACTTCAAAGGAGGGACAGGTTGCTAAGGGTTGGAAAGTTTGGTTAGGGCAGTCCCATGGAGAAGTAGAAATTAAGGTGGTCCTTGAAGGATGAACAGATAATAAAAAAGCCCACCCAAACTGGCCTAAACAATGAGAGGGACTTATTGAGTCATGTAAGTGAGATCAAACAATGACATCCAGGTTAGGCTTTGTCTCAGTTTGCCAGTGCTTGTATTCTGCAATGTTGGCTTTATCTTCAGCATCCACCCACTGCCCTCTTGACCCTTCCCTGCCAGCGACAAGATGACTGCAGACATTTCAAGCCCTCACATAGTTTCAAGGCTCATTGGGACCAAGGGAAGACAAGAAGTAGCAAGTCATTCAGCACACTTTCCTAGAACTACTGGGGTGAGACTAGTAGAAAAGCAAATTCCCCAGAGGTACATTAGGGTGGGAGAAGGGGGAATGGATGCTTGGGAACCCACAAACAGTGGTGGCATACATAAACAGCATAAACACTGGTGGCAGCTGGGGTGTGGGTCCAGACTAGGAGAATGAAGATGCCAGCTGTTCTTGTAACACTGTTTCTGCCAGTTATTTCTTTTCACCAGTACCTTCTGGCCCTTGAAACCACTTTGTTACAACCTGATGGATCCCTCCAGGACCCCAGAGGGTTTTAGAATAATGAAGCAGAAATCTGTATACCCTGTAGGTGGGATGATATCAGTGGAAATACCCTTCTATGGATGCCCCTAAGACTCCTTGTCTCTGGTTTGAGACTGTACAAATTCTGACCTCTAATTGTCTATTAATGTTGGTCCCTGGCCATCCTCTACCTTATCACTTGGGTCTTGAAAGTCAACAGCTGCTCTGGGATGAGGCAAGTTGCAAGTGGACAGAGAGAGGGTCTTGGGGATTGGAAACCTGTTGAGCAGTCCAAAGAGGATACAACATTTATTATTTCACTGATCCTCCGCCAATCAATGCCTGGGCTTGCTCCAGGGGCTGATGCTTCTCAGGGCATATGCTGAAGTCCTGAGTAGGAAGTTCAGTGTTCAATCTGTCAAAACATAGGCTCATGTGTTTTGCCCTTAGAGAAACAGCATGGGTTATGGGAGGAAAAGACTGTGATAGGAAGAATCAGGAAACCAAGTCTTGGCTTCACATTTTACTGATAGCTAACTTTGGTTAAGTTCCCTTAATTTCTGAACCCCAGCCTTCTCATTTGTAAAATGGGCTGGGTTAGAAATTCCTCCCATGTTTGTAAGGCTCAAACAAGGAAATGTAGACAACAGCATCCAGCAAAGTGCCTGACAACTAGTAAGCCACAAAGGGCATTCACCTCCCCCCTTCCTTTCTCAGGATTATTTTACAGTCAAGCTTTGTTATTATTGCAGAGAAAGCTAAAGTTTTTCTCTGGAAGCCCGTTTCTGCCTGTGTTTGAGCCAAATTGGATTTAGCAGGTGCAAAGGGCTGCAGAAGTGACTCCTTGTTTGATGGAATTACAGCCAGAATTGGGGGGAGGGGGCATCAGGAGTCCAGAGCATTGACTCTTTGAGCCCCAAATGCAAGTGATCTTGTGGGCTGTCCTCTCCCTGTGTTCCATTGCTCTGAGAGTGCCATCATACCACACCCAGTCACACTAGGGGAAAATCCAAGATACCACATCTCTGCCTCTCTCTCTTCTTTTTCTTTCTGCCTTTCAGTCTCTCCCAGCTGCCTTTGCACATCCCATCCATCAACAAAGTCCTATTGATTTTATATCCAAATCCCCCTTAAACCCATGCCAGCCTGATCACCATCAGTGTTCCAATACTGCATCATCCCTCACTGGATGCTGACAGTTGGTGCCTTTCTGTGCCTGGGGTATAAGAGGTACTAGATAAATGGGTTGTTGAACTAATGAGGAATATGATCATGAGACAGGTCAAGTTTAATGAAACTTATGCTCTGAGGTCCCAACCCTCTACTGTCTATGAGGTCATCCTGGGTTGGTATCTCCAGAAACATTTACAGGGAAGAATTAGGTCCTTTGCCTCCAACTTACCATGCGTCTCAGGTCATCTTATACCTATTTCATGGAGATATTTAATACATACGCACAACTATGCTGTGTGTTTTGACAGAGAAGCCCATCCCAGGCCTTCCCGCATCCCGAAGGAGCTGCCACACCCTCCCCTGCTTCTCTGAGGCCTCCTGTCACCATCCTGTTGCCTGCCTCTGGGAAACCTGATCTAAGCCTGTGCAATGCTAGAAGTGCCTGCTTGGCAGCTTGGCAGGCAGGAGATGCCATTTACTTGTATGATTGAATTACCTGTTTACTCTGCTGATCTCCCAAGCATATGTCAGAACAAGGAAATAGTAGAAGAAATTCTTAACACTGCATGGGACTAGTGAGTCCTGATACAAGAGAAATTTAGCATATGAAAACGCTTTCATTCTCTGTAGGTGAATCGCTTTCTCCATCAGAACTGCCTTCCTCCCCTCATTTCACTTGTAACAAATATTTCTTTACAATATATTTGCTCAAGTTTCTCTCCTTCTGAAAACAAACATTTAGCTGACCTGTTCACAAATGCCTTCTGTTTTAGTGGCAGCCTAGGGACTTGGAGAACAAGGTCATTCTATAGGTGCTTCTGTGGAGCTAACATTAGGGAGCTGTAAGACAGAAAATTCTCACGAGTGTGACACTTCTCCTAGGAAAGGGAATTCTTGGTGGGTTTCCCCTCTGCATGCTGGAGGAATGAAGAAATACTTTGAGCTGAAGTCATAAGTTAGATTGAAGATGAAGCTTTCTGGCAAAGTGGGATAGAGATTTCATTTCAGGTTGATAGCATTTCTGGGTGACTTTCCTGCCCAATTTTGTTTGCTCCCAGGCTATTAATAGAAACTATCAAAGTGAGGATGGATGATTCACCCAAGAATCTCTCCCAAAATGCCCCACTTCAAGGGCTCAAAATTCCCCTATTAGAGTCCATGTATAATAGCATGGGATTTTAGGTTGGTTCAACTCCTCTCCTCCTCCCACCCCTAGTATGTATGTGAATCCTCTTTACAGAGCCCCTGCTAGAGGTCAATCATTCAAGAAATACTTTTGTTCCAGACACTAGGGTGATCTCTATGGCTACAGAGAAAACTGAGTCATATTGTCTACTGCCAAGGAGGTGAGGGTAATAGACATTGAATGATGATGTCATCATAAGAATAATAAGAATAGGAACTAACAGATAGTGCTTGCCATATGCCAGGCACTATTCCATGTGTTTTACACACTTGAACCAATGTGTTGTCACATGACACTATATAACTATTACCCCCATTTTATAGGTGAGGAAAAACTAGAACACCAGATAGCTGAGTCCCCTGCCTAAAATCACAGTTAATATGTACAAGGCACTATGAGGGGGTGGGAGTGGAGAGAGAGATGTGGTCAGGGAGCAGGACACATATGCTTGAACATCTCTACCACTTGGAGGCTCAACATCTCCCTAAAGGGCCCTTTGTTTTTCCTTTGAATTAAGGATTATTCTCTCCCCCTTTGGCAATTTAGTTATTCCTGTGAAGGAACAGAGGTCCCTAACATCTTGATATGAATTTAGCATTCAAACATTTGGCACCTGCTATGGGAGACAATAGAGCCTGCAGAGTCAGGGGGCATTCAGGTGAGTTGAGCTGCTGCTTGATTTTTCCCAGGTTCATTTCTGGTCAGGAGGCTGAAAAGTAATAGTCAATAAAATAGCACACAGATAAGGGAGATTGCTGAAGAGGTAGACCTTGCCTCTACTATTTTCACTAAACTTCATGACCCTGAGACCTTGTTTGATTATGGTATTCTAACAGGACTCTTGATTGTAATTGTCAGGAAACTCAACCTAAACTGCCTCAATAAAAGGGGAGGTTAGTGGGTTCCATCAGGAGAACATCTATGGGTTATGCTGGCTAGATGGACAGCTTAACACAGAGTCTCATATGATGTTTCTAGGTATCATGTTCTTATCTTTCAACTTAGTTCTGCTCTCCATTCACCTCAAGATCTCAAGATGGAACCAGACCTCACTCTGCTTAGCTGCCATCTGGAGGTGAGGGGGTGGAAGTGGTAATGTGAGAATCTCTTTCCAAAATAATGAGAAAAAAAAATTCTGGGCTTTTCTGTAATTCTCTCAATTAAGTCATCTGATCATTCTTGCAGAAGTTCTATATACAGGAAAATAAGTTATACTGATTAGCTTATGCCAGTGGATGCAATGATAGAATGAGAGCAGATTGCCGAGGAAATTTAGGTTATCCTGGAGACACGTGGTGACATCCTTTACTGGAGACTTCTCAAGAGGTGACCTTTCTCATGGCTTCTTCAGACAGTATTTTCTCTTCAGGGGCAACATTATCCCCAAGTCCCTTATCTCCTTGCTCTCATCTTTACCCATCAACATTACTGTATTCTGAGCAGTGTGCCAAAATGGCTCAGTGGCATAAAGAATGAGAGGAAATGACTCCCATTTATTTCATTGACCCTAAGTTCCTCCACTTATGAGCCAGTGTTCATGTTCAGAGAAGAGGGACCCGGAACATCTTTAGGTCCTACAGATGGTGATGGTGGGTACCAGCATATGGAGATATGTGGGTGGGAGCAGCTGATGTCAGGAGGGCTAAGTTTGAACATTGGATTAGAATCAAGAGAAAAGTCTTGAGTCTTCAGTTGATGAAGAAAAACCTTAGCCAAAAGACATGAAACTTGGGAGCAATCTCCCCATAAGGATGAAGAAGCCTTACTTATTGGGATGGTTAGAACTCTACTGGATGCAGTCTGGAGGGATATTATGGGACTGTTAGAAGGGGAATGAGAGCCTCCTGCCATGGGTGGTGCTTATCAGTAATTCCCTGGCCTCTGGAAAAGGCAGCTTGAAGAGAGACGCTTACAGACCTAGCTGAATGATTTTGGACAATTCAATTCATCTTGTTGAGTCTGGATTTCCAAATCTGTAAATAGTGATATTATAAGTATGTACTTCCTTAGGAAATTGTGAAAATGAAATGAAACGCTGTTATATAAAAACTAGCACAATGCTTGGCCCGAGGAGGACAATTAAATCAGTATTCATTTCAGTTTCTTTTTCCAGTCTGTAAACTCTAGTCTAGGTACTTGAGTATTTGGAGGTATTTATCCCACCTCAAGGCATGACTTCCCAACAGTAAGCATGTTGATAATGAGCAACTTAAATTAATTTTTCATTAAAGCATTCTAGGGGGATTAATATGTTGAGTTGTTGTACTAGCCCACAGAAAAGTGGAAGCATTCTGGTTAAGCTGAACTCCCCCTTGCTAGAGCAGGCATGTGGTCAGGGCCATTTGCTTTGGAACCGCTGCTCTGCCCTTTACTAGTCATATCATCTTGGGAAGTAAATTAAATCTCAGACCTCAGGATCTTGATCGGTAAAATGGGTATAACAATGCCTGTTCACAAAATTATCATGAGGATTTGAGACAATTTGTGTAAAGCCTGGTGTTATTGTGATTCTGCATATTGTTAGTGCCCATTTTGTGGGATTCTACAATTTAAAACATCTCTTCCCTGCAGGGCTGTCCCTGGAAGGGTATGGGCCTGTGTGACTCACATATATGCAGACATACAAATATACTCATTCATTTGTATATATGTATATATGTAAGTACATAAGTAAGCAAAATAAAAGTCAGCCAGCACAGTGCCCTGAGGCATCTCTGTCCTAGTGTGATGCCGAGGATGGCTCCCAGACTGCTCTGCCCAAGGGATGGCCCAGCATTCATGCTTCTGTCCATTCCTTGTAGAAGGGATTATTACACTGGATGAGAGGTTGGTTTCATGGAGCACAAATGTCCTTTTCCAGCTCTGAGATTCTACATGTCTGTGATTCCACTTCCATTTGGGGACTAACATTTTTTATTGCTAGTGGTGTGACCTTTAAATAAGTTACTATGTCTCAATTTCTTATTTCTAGAATTGGACTAATTATAGTCCCCACCTTCAAGGATAGTTATAAGATTTACGTGGAAAATGTATGCAACATATTTAGCCCAGTGTGGTAGACATTTGCATGCTCACAGACAACTAGTTCTCTTTTCTTTCATGACATGGTAGGGTGGTACTTCCTGGTTCCATTGTTGAATAGAGCCATAGGACTAAGTCTGGCCAATGAGTTCTGAGGCAAAATGAGGTCTGTAACTCTGGGTCGAAGCATTTTTTGTTTATATGTGGCTTCTAGCACAGCCCCTGAAACGTTTAGAATGGGGTCAGTCAGCTTGGGTTCCTGAGCCCTCTGGCCAACATATCATACAATGGATGTGTCGTAGGAAGAAGAAATAACCTTTGGTGGAGTAAACCACTGAGATTTTGGAGGTGTTATTTTATCACGGCATATCTTAGACTATGCTGATTGATACGTGAAGTGTTTGGCCCAAGATAACAGTTTGCATTACATGGGTACTTGCTATGTACAAGGCACATATTAACTCATGTTTGCAATAGTACTCTAGAAAGTAGGTGCTATCATTATCCTCATATTTAGATGGGAACATTAAGGTTAGAAATGTTAAATAGTTTTCCAAGATCGTGCAACTAGTAGGTGGTATTGTAAGGGATTTAAACTCACATCGTTTGACCATAGGGCTTTGCCCTTAACCACTCTCCTGTAGGTTCCACAGACCCAGACTGCGGTTTCCTGATATGATCGGCCAGCATTAATTCTGCCTTTCCTTTCTCTTGAGCTGCATCCCCTGTAGTTTCATTTGGAAATGATTTCCTCTGTTGGCTATTACTCTTCAGAGTGGTGGTGAGGTTGGAAAATGAGACAGAGTGGGCTGTTGTGGGTATCCAACTCTGAGGTTGTCACAGGAAGCCTCTCATTCTATTTGCTGTGTTTGAGCACTTTTGGTTTTAAACCTATTATTTAAACAGAAAGCTTTGATATGGGAGCCTCTTAAGGGTATGGAAAGCATTTTTTTCCCCACCTTTGCTTGAAGGCTTCAAGATGATTATCTTGGTCTGGCTTCCTATAAACACAGCCCGAGATGGAGATTTTTGTGTAAGTGATTTATTAAGGAATTGCTCTTGGGAGCCAGCTGTAAGGAAGTGAGGAAGGCAGGAGAGGGCAGGGAAAAATAACTAAGCAAAGATGTGGTATAGCCTCAGTTTGATCCCACGGGGAGCTCGAGAGCATGAGGTATAGGTCCTACGAAGCTTATCTGTGTGTTGAGGCAAGTGGGCTAAGCTTTTATACAGCTGCTTCAGTTGTTACTGGGCTTGATTGTAACCTTCCAGCATCCCCAGATGAAGTGGCTCCCATTGGCTAAAGGCATTTCTCTAGAGAAAGATGCAGGTCCAAAGGAATCAATACCTAGCAGCAGTTGGAGATGGGTGCATGTGCCAATTAAAGGGGACCTAGGTGGGGCATCAGTAGCATCCAATATAATGTTTGAGGTCTGTGGCTCATCCTTTTTGGATTTGTGTTTTTTGGGGGGTGGG
This sequence comes from Tamandua tetradactyla, assembly GCF_023851605.1. Taxonomy (NCBI): domain Eukaryota; kingdom Metazoa; phylum Chordata; class Mammalia; order Pilosa; family Myrmecophagidae; genus Tamandua; species Tamandua tetradactyla. The sequence continues at coordinate 37,821,547 of NC_135338.1, forward strand.
AATGGAGTGATAGAGTCAGGCTAGAGGAGGCAGTGAAGTGTGTAAGGTAACACAGTGCTGGGACTTGACCAGGTGGGGCCTCACTACATGCTTTTCAATGACATCTAGTGTTGTGTGTATGGTTGTGTGAGGTCAGGATTGTCATTGTATGCTATATCCTGACTTATGGCCCTGGGACTGATACATTTTGTCTGGTCATCTGGAGAGCTTTGTTTTTACTCCCTATCTTTTGAAGGTGGGGATTTGGCAATTCTTGAGGTGTTCCTAGTGAAACAGGCACCTTGAACTTCATAGTCGGGATCAGCAACTCAGCCTAATAATGATAATACTAATATCAAAACAACATAATTTATTAAGTGTCTATTATGTGTCAAGGGCTTTGCTTGTATTACTAATTGACCTAATCCTCCCTGTGACCCATTTTATGGATGAGTACAATAAATCTCAGAGAGAAAGTAATTTGGCCAGTGGCACACTGTTAGAACAGTTTGCATTAAAGTAGTAAAGAAAACAAAACATAGCACCAAAGCAGGGGGAATTAAGAAAAAACTTATCGCCAAGGGGTGGAAAATACCATACTGTACCATATAGAAGTCCCAATCTTAGGATTAATATTAAAATCCCACCTCATGGATAGTGGGGGAGGTAAGTAGAACAAGGCTCATGTACTGGAGATGGGATTTGGTTCAAGCATCATTTGATTCTAGAGTTGGGTCATCTTACTTTTCCATCTTGTTTTAATAGATACATGTTTTAAAAGTGTCTACTCACTTAGTTCTAGGGTCGGAGAGTGGTTAAAATATCTAAATTTTGGAGAGACAGGCTTGAGTATTGGCTGGCCCTGTGACTTGAGGCAAGTTATTTAACTTTTCTAAGCCTCATTTTCCCATTTGTCAAATGGGGGATAGTAATATTTAGCTTGCATGGCTATTATGTGGATTAAATGATCTCATATATATAAAGTGAGCATCATGTAAAAAGCATGCAGTCTATACCAGTTAGTATAATATATTCTTGAGGAGCTTTCTATTAGGGAGAAAAGACCTGCTTCCGTTTCCTTTTGCTGCATAACACACCATCATAAAATTCTGTGAGTTAAAACGATGATTTCTCATGATACTATGCATTGATTGAGTGAACCACCCAGTTATGTTTCGTATAATATCATCTTGGGTCACTCATATGGCTGCATTTAGCTAGGAGCTTAGCTGGGCCTAAGATGTCCTTGAAAGTGGTTCTTCTCATTCATTCTAGCCCAAGATTCTGACATGATGTCTAGTTTCTAAGAGCCCCAAAGTGGAAGCATTTCTGCCTTCTTAGCTTAGGTGTGGACTTGGCACATTGTTACTTCTGCTGTATTCTATTGGTAAATCAAGTCACAGGTCAACCCATATCCAAGGGGCAGGAATTAGATTCCAAGGATTAGTAGGTAAAGTGACATGCATGTATTGGGAGGGAGAAATTACTGTTGGCCATATTTGGAGATTATCATGGATATATTCATTCTTGACAATTAATGAAGAAGGTTCTCTCATGAAAAACTTAATTCTTACTGTTTTACAGAGTGCTGCATTTTGAGCTATAGGCATTTACCATGAATGCTGAAACTCTATAGGCTAGATTAGGGTTTTTAGAACATACTTGTCAGAGGACCTAATGAAGGAAGGGAAGTTGCTACAGAAGGAAAGAAGAGGGTCTATCTAAAGTTTTGATTTTTTTCATCCACATGTACCAGGCTAAACAGTATGGCTTGGAGAGGAAAGGTGGGGTCTCTGATTTTAATTGTCAAATTGATCTAGAGTTGTCAGATGGGATAATTTAACCTTCAGATGAGAGTGATTTATCCTGTGTATTGTAATCAGATAGTCATCTAAGTTGCTCCCCATGAGCTCTGGTAAATCACTTTTAGTACATATTGAAAGTGACAATATTCTATTTTATTGCCGAATTGCAGTCTCACAGTAATAACTAATGCATGTCATAGGCTTTGGCTCTAGTGCTGAATTATACTTACTTGGAGGCACGTAGATCCAGACAGGAGCTGTCACCTCTGTTTGCTTCCCCATGACCAGAACTAAGATGCTGGTAGGGAAACTCACCTGTTGCCACCTTTGCAGATTATTCCAGTGGTCTTGTGAAATGCAAAACATTTCTCTCGTAAAATTTGAAACTAGAATCAGAATGGGCCCAGTAATCATATTAGGTTGACTGCTAAGTGCTTTAACGACTAAAGGCAATAATCTTTTTTAATCAGAGAAGGAAGTTCTGGTTAGGAATCAGGCTCAGATTATATCTTACCTGAGCCCTGTTCCAGCCTTGAAAATAGTCTTAACACCAATGGTCTCAAAACCATCCTGTCCACCCTATCTTATACCCTGTACGAAAATTAACTCAAAGTGGATCAAACACCAAAATATAAGAACTAGCACTATAAAACTTCTAGAAGAAAATGTAAGGAAACATCTTAAAGTCCTAGTAACAGGAGGTAGCTTCCTAACCTTTACACCAAAAGCACAAGCAACAAAAGAAAAAATAGATAGATGGGAACTCCTCAAAATCAAATTCTTCTACCCCTCAAAAGACTTTGTCAAAAAGGTAAAGAGGCAGCCAACTCAATGGGAGAAAATATTTGGAAATCACATATCAGACAAAGGTTTGATTTCCTATATATACAAAGAAATCATGCAACTCGACAACAAAAGAACAAACAACCCAATGATATAATGGGCTAAAGATATGAATAGGTATTTTTCTGAAGTGCAGATACAGATGGCTCAAAAGCACATGAAGAGATGCTCATTTTCACTGGGTATAAGGGAAATGCAGATCAAGACTACAATGAGATACCACCTCACACCTATAAGAATGGCTACTATTAAACAAGCAGGAAACTATAAATGTTGGAGAGGATATGGAGAAACTGGGACCTTATGCACTGCTGGTAGAAATGTATAATGGTGCAACCACCATGGAAGACCGTTTGGTGGTTCCTTAGGAAACTAAATATTGAGGTGCCCTATGACCCAGCAATAGCACTACTTGGTATATATCCAGAAGAACTGAAAGCAGTGACACAAACAGATGTTTGCACACCAGTGTTCATGGCAGCATTATTCACAATCATCAAAAGTTGGAAACAAACCAAACGCCCATCAACAGACAAGTGGTTCAACAAAATGTGGTATATACATACGATGGAATATTATGCAGTGGTAAGACAAAACGATGTCCTGAAGTATGTGAAAAGATGGATAAGCCTTGAGGATATATGCTGAGCAAAATTAGCCAGACACAAAAGGATAACTACTGTATGGTTCCACTTTTATGACCAGCATAAAGGTATAATCAGAGGCTTATAATACAGAATATAGGGGACTTAGAGATATATAGAAGCTAGAGATAGGTGAACCATTAGCTAATGAGGTTGAACTCCAATGTAAGGGAATAGATAGGAGTGAAGGTGGTTCTCTAGTGGGTCTAGAAGTAATATTACCATATTGAAGATGAACAAGGTTGAAAGAGGTTATATAGACCTACATGTCCCAATGATTAACACTAGAAATATGAATTAGTTCTTGCAAGAATTACTTCAAAGATATGATTCTTGTACAAAGAGTATTTGAGACCAGGGTATAGGGAGGAAATGGCTATTGCACGCTATGAGCTATGTTCAAAAGGAAATCATCAGCACTACCACAGCAACAGCAGAGGTAAATAATGAGGGGAGGGACAAGAGTTAAGAGGAGGTTTAGATTTCCTATTTGGTGAGGATGTGTTTATTGGTTTTCTGTCTTTTGGGAACAATGAAATGGATCTAAAATTGAAAATGTTGACGGACTGTGGACTTTGGGCGCTCTACATAGTGCCCGATGAATGCAGGTGGTTGAAGGATGCACTGACGGAGAAGTAGATTGGCGAACGATGGTGTATACTTATGAACGAAGTACAAAAAGGAACAAAGTTGTGAGGCATGCAGCGATGGGAAGAACATGTGGGTCATTTGGTGAGACAAAATAAGCCAGAAACAAAAGGACAACAATGGTATGGTCACCTTTAGAAAATGCTTATTAGAAAACAGGGGCCTAGGTTGTCAGCTTTTCGAGCAGACACATTAAGTTTGGAGTGGTGATCATTATTTCTGGAGTTTGAAAGGCTGTTTTATATATATAACCTGATATTTAGAGATTAGAATGAAGCTGAACAGGTTGGGGTTAACGTAATTCAGAACATAGGGGTAAGGAAGACAGGGTTTATATTTTAGAACCACACATATTCTTTGAGACCAATGGAAGAAAGGTTTAGTTGATCTGGAACTGAAATTTTCTGTAGTGCATAATCTAATCAACCTATCTGTATTGCTCATTTGAACAACTGAAACACAGAGAGCACAGAATAAGAAAGTCCTTTAATCCTGTATAGATTATTGTAATGCCTGGATATATCCTAGAGTATATTAAGTAGATAATCAAAAAGTATTGATAAAGTCCCCTGAGGGAGGGAAGAAAGAATATGGAACTATTAAACTTTACCATGAGGGAATCCCCTGATACTGTGTCAAACTTTAGAGACACCCAAATCAATAGGCCATGCCCTCGATCATGAGGCTTACTCCTGTGAAGCTTATGTAGATAGCATAGAAGCTTAGACTACCTATAGGCATGCCTAAGAGTTACTTTTGGAGGACCTCTTTTGTTGCTCAGTTGTGGCCTCAGTCTCTCTAAGCCCAACTCTGCAAATGAAATCATTGCTTTCCCCCCTATATGGAACATGACATCCATGGGTGAAAGTCTCCCTGGCAACATGGGAGAGGACTCCCAGGGATGATTCCAGATCTGGCACCATGGGACCAACAATTACATCCTGACCAAAAGGGGGGAAAGAAGTGTAATTAATAAAGTATCAGTGGCAGAGAGAGTTCAAATAGAGTTGAGTGGCTACTCTGCAGGTAGCCTTTGTCTACCTCTTTTTATTCCATAGGCATGTCCTATACAATTTGTTCTAGGGTAATGATAATAATACTATTATTAACAAAGATTTGTGTATATTGAGAGTTTTCTACATGCCATGCCAACCTTCTTACATGCCTTACTTCACTTCAACCTCACAGCTTATGAGGCAGATAAATATTCATCTCCACATTACAGAGGAGGCACAGAGAGTAAAGAAGCTGGCCCAACTTTGCATAGCTGGTAAAGGAAGGGGCAGGGATTTGAACCCAGGCAATGTAACATATACACTATGTCCTAACCTTGACACCAAATTACTTACCAAATGATAATTATGCTAACAAGACAGATAATGTTTTCTGGGTGTAACTGTGCTAGGCACATTGCCAAGATCTTCATATTCGAGAGTCTCAGTCTTCATTACAATCTTTTCAATATGCTCTTGTTATTATTATTATTATTACCCTTATTTCAAAGATGAAGTAACTGAGACTTAGTCCATGATGGAGTCTGGATTCATTCTCAGGCTGTCTCTTTCCTGGTCAACTGAGATTCCAGTCCCATTCTTTATTTAGGTTCAAAAAGTGTTCTCTATCTGACCAGTTCAGAGCTCTCATTCAGCAGCTAGTCCTTATCTCTTTCCTAGGTATGGGGCCCAAGAAAAATGTTCATCTTCTTCAAAGACAAAGACTATGTGACTGTTAAGACCATGGTGAATTCTGAACCCTTGTTAGGGTGTGTGGACTGGAAAAACAGCAGTAATAAAGAATAGCAAGAGAGCTCATCAGAGGGAATAGTTTTAGAGACTTTGTGACTGGGTACCAGTTGCAATTTCATTGCACTGTGTTTGAAGCCAGAGCATGATAACATGATACTTATTGTGTTAGGGACTTTATATTGGGTGACCAAGGGAAAATGATGCTCTGTAGGCTACTATACCATTGGTGGCAGTTTATACTTATCTGTGTGCACATACATACATGCAACTTGGGGGGGGGGGACAAGTATTTACTGTGTGCATAACAGTCAACTTGTGCTTTTGCACAGTGCTTTTGCATAGTAAGAGATGAGAAAGAAGATGGAGCCATTTGCCCTAATCTCTCCTAGAGGTCTAAGCAGAGATTTAAGCAAACAAGTATGTAGATAATATTTTGGTAGATTAGTTTGGTTGATAAATAAGTTTCCAAACTTTTTGAGATCATAAAACTTTAGAGTTAAAAAAATCATAAAATCTTGATGATAAAGTAAAATTCTCATGATCTTTATAAAGGAAAGTTAGTATATACCTTTGGCATGCACTTTAGTAGCAAATTTTATACCAGTTTGCAATTAGTGATCCCCATCTTTGCATGTTAATATCAGACTTTTGAAATAATTATTAATAATACAATTAAGAGGATGTTATTGAAAAGGATGCAATAAAATTTATCTACCTCTTTTGTCACATTCTTTATCTGGGTCACATGAAGCTACTGTGAACATTTTCCACCTCCAGGTAATATACTTACACTGCTTACCTTCTGGTGCTGTCATTTGTTGCACTTGGGAACAAATGTGTGGCTTCAGGGTGAGGATAGAAAAAGAATATGTAGGCAAAGGAAGAGCAAGGAGCAAAATTAAGAATGGATATCCTCAACTAAAAAATATGAATTTCAAAATTGCACATAAGGTCCACCTCACCTTAGGGAATCCCCTGTGGATCTGCAGAATGAAATCAGAAAAATCCTGGACTAGACAGAAAAGTATTGATAGATTGAGTTCTGAGGAGCCCAAGACCAAGGTTTTAGCTTTCATGTCATCTGGTGACCTGACTATGTTACATTACTGTATGCAGTTTCTCTCTGTAGCAAAGGCCCTCTGTGGCATGGCTGATGCAGAGAGCTAGGGAGCATGAAGCTGGGTGGAAAGCATGGTGTGGGGATTCAGCTCTCCCACCTTTAGACATTTTCCTTAGGAAACATGATCATGTCATAGGTGTGAGATGATTCTGCTGCATCATTTGAATTAGTGGCCAGTTAAGGACATACTACTGGTCCAACAATAAGGATATAAATAGTTACATTATGATGCCTAGTATTTGAAATATTAGGGTTTATATAGCCATTAAAAACATATTTTTGAAGATCTGTATATAGATACCCTATATATACACATCCAATTATATCTATAAATGGATTGATATACATAGCTGTAAGGGTAGATTTTGGTATAAAAATGTAGTCTATTTCTTTCTATAAAGTATGAACTTGGCTTTTAAAAGTATTTATATTCATTCAGCCATCTAGCCCTAAGAAAAATTCTTTAAAGAAACATATAAACATTTTTCAATGAACATCCCTGAGTGTTGGGAGTACTGGGTAATTTTAATTTTTTCTTTCTTTTTTTCTTTTTTTACTTGGACAAAGTCCCACGATAAAAACAGGTAAATCTGAAAGCCAATAATAGAAGATGGACAAGGTGATACTTGTGTCTTTATAGCTAGATCTTCCCTTTCAACTTCGTCTTTCTTCTAGCCACTGAAAATACAATCTATCAATTTCAGATCTTATCTAAGTTCTAGAGGTTTGCATAGTGGTATGGGATGAGGGAAGAGCCCTCCTGTCTGCTGACACCCTCTGAGATATCCTTCAGCCCATCTCTTCTTGGTTATCTTGTTTTCTTATTATCAATAACTGTCTTACTTGAATCTTTCTGGCTACAGTCAGGTACTACCTTTGCAATCATAAAATAGCAACAAACACTAGATGTTTCTACTGTTGCATGTTAATCCATGTAGAATTGGAATGGAAGCATGAAAGATGGGCTTGGTCCTGGCTGCTTCATTTATTAGTCCACTCAGAGAGAGCATGCTTTCCTCACAGTTCATTGGCAAATCAAAGGAGGGATTGGATTTGTGGTGTACAAAGCAAAGGTTTGTAGCCAAGGCCATTGCTCCCCTTTCACTGTTTCCTTTCTCCCCTGAGTTACTTCTTTTCATCCTTCAGGGCTCAGCTCAAATGGTGCTTCTTCAGGTAATGCTCCTTGGACCTCCACGTCTTTGAATGGCCTTGTAATAATTCAGAACTTTTATCATAGTTGTGATTTTACATTCACTCTTAAGGTTATTAGATGAATGTGTGACTCCTTCCTCGGAGGTTATCTGTTTTGTCACTTCTGAATATCCCAGGTGGCTGGCATAGAGTCAACTCTTACAGAAGTTTGCTAAGTGAATGAATAAGCTGTTTGGTGCAAAGATTTTGAGTCAGCTGGTGGTGAAATAAATCTAGTATTTTGAGGTGGATCAGAGGAATGATAGTGTTAATTGAGAAAAAATCTTCCTACTAGAGTTACTATGTCATTTCTTTTTTATTCTGGCAAAGAGTATATGATCCAACACAATAGAAAGCTAGGACTTTGCATTCTAATGTGGGCCAATCAATCAAGAAATCGATCAATATATATATATATCCATTGCAGACCATGAGCCCAGCACAGAGGTAGAGGCACAAAGACCTTTGGGAAGTAGCTTCACCACTTTTGTTCAGTTCATGAAATGGGGTTATTAAGAATTATGGAAGTCATGGGGAGGGGATGGAGGTGTACCCATCAATGATGGCAGTGGCAAGAAAAAGGCTGTGAAAAGTCAATGACATTTGATCCTGTATACTATCAATACTATCATAGTAGGGTCCAGCAATCTGGAACCCAGAGTTCATCTTCCCCAAGAAAGATGTGGATGGAGTAATGCCCCTGATATTGCAGAGGTGTCATCTTAAAACAAAAACAATAAGATGCCTCCCCCAAATAAGCATGAAATTAAAAAAGCAAACTGTTCCCAAGTAGAATAATTATAGAGTTAGCAACTCTGAATTGTGTAGAGTTTGCAGGTTTCTGCCTTTTTGGGGAGGGGACAGAGAGGGCTTGGTTTAGCTTAGTTAGCCTTTCTTGAAACATGACAAAATATCTACCCTGAAATGTTGCTTTCTAAAAGTGCAAAAGGAGAATTTCTCTTCAATCACATGTGTATGGAAACCTAGGGAAGGAAGAGAAGTAAGATATGGGCTGTTAGGGAAAAGAAAATGTGGGCTACAGATTAATCCAGCTGTCAAAATATACTTTTTATTTTCAGCATCTGTCCTACTCTTGCTTTTTTTTCCCCCTCATCCTGGAGTCTATGACCAACGTTCAGATTTAGTGGGGTGGTGGTGGATCAGCCCATCCTTAGAGCCTATTTAGGAGCTCGCTCTGTCCACCCTCCGTGTTCACATTGTTTGGGCTGTTTGAGAAGAGTTGTCTTTGGGATTGTTACCGGAAAAAGGTGGTGGATTCTTTTGCCTGATGCAATTCCTGAGACACCGGTGTTTCAAAGAGGGAAAAGAAGGACGGGGTTTAGGATAATGAGCATAGTGGCCCCACATGATATAATTAGAGGTGATCTAATTATTGCGCATGCACATATTGATTACATTCTTAGAGAATGTATGAAAGAAAAGGGTGGAATGAGGTATAAGTGACGAGGTTAAAGTCTAAGCTATTGTACATAGATCTGGTCTAGGTTATCAAGATAACTTTGGACATGGGGTGGGGTAGTTCTGGGCTGACCCTAGACCCTTCGTTAATAAACATTAGGAGCTGTCTTTAGTGGTTACAAGACTCTAAAGTTGAAAAACTGGATAACTGGGTACAAATGAAGGTTACTCACAAGGTTTTTATAATCACAGGGACAGAAGAGAAAGGCTATATAATCATTATCAGAGATCAAGGCAGCTGGATTACAATTTAGAGATTTCGGGTATTTTCCTCTGTCTACTCCAATATACCGGAAAGCAAAAAAGGAACATTTATATAATGATTCAGTAGTCAAAATCATCCCTTAAATTCTGATTTCTCAGTTACAGGATGATATGGCTTAATCTATATAAAGTTAGTGAAAATCTAGTCCTTGGGTGGCTAGAGGTTTTTCATATAATGGAGGAGAGAGTTTGAGGCAAGAGAAGTCGCTTGTTAATTGAGACTAAAGACCAACAAACTGTTGTTGAGCAGAGCAGCCTTAATTATGGGTGATTCTCACCTCTTTTTACAAATCTCTATGGGTTTGCTCCCTGCCTCCACATAGGCAGTGTCCTTTTCTATGCTAGAAGTAATATGTCTCCATTTACTCTTAAATATCCTTTAATGCCTAATTCATTAGAGCAGTTGAGTTAGAGCCCAATAGCAAGTCTTTTCTGTATTCTTGTAAGAGAAACTTCTACCTAGCAATGAGAGGAAGCTTTCTGCTTTAGGGAAATATTTTCTCCCTAGGGGCATAAATACATGAACAAATGTATGCAGTACACTCAGGTTGGGGAGTAATTCAAGGAAAGGTGATTAATAGTCTAGGTTGGAGAGAGAAATGCTTCCCATGGGGTTCTTGAACAGAATTGAAGGTCCCTCTTTGCCCAAGCATGAGGTTTCCCTGAGGGCTTTCTGTGCTCTACCGTTGGGGATGGAACTGTCTTCTCCTACCTTATTTTATCTGCTGCATGTTTGCTACCACATTGTCGGTGTGCTACCAATTTGTTGTTGCATCTGGCTTGTGAGGGACACCCTGAAGAAAAGGCCATCTGGTATCTTCTTTCCTTGTCAGTCATCATGTCTCTCTCCTATGGATTTGGATCGAATGTCTACACTTGGATCCTTTCCTTTTAAGTCTGGGAAAGGAATGGAAAAAGCCTGTATGAATGAATGATGAAAGGGAGCATGAAAGCTCTTCAGCAAAGGCTCCTGTGTTCTTCCCTTTGCCTTCCAGGACTCCAAAGGGAATCAAGGAAGCATGGACTGACCAACTGAACAAAGCAAAATATTTAAGTTCCTACCCTCCTACGGTGGGCTTTGATCATTTCTTTCAGTAACCGGTTTAGCTTAATTATTTATGGAAGGACATTCCTAGAGCAAGGGGAGGTTTCCTATAGAACATTTATCAAGAAACTGATCTTTGTAATCTGAGATATCCCCAGAACAAAAAGAAAGTATCTAGATCCGTGATTTCAGGTATTACCTTTGGTGAGAAGCACGAGGAGACATCTAGAGTTGGTGGAGTTTGAATTATGGTAGTTGACTCAATAGATGAACCTAGAGTCTGTGTAAGGTGCAATGTTTGTATGCTGTCCCAATTTTCCCCAAAACATAATGAGATGGTCATTACTATTATTTTCACTAAACAGATGGAGAAACTGTGGCACAGAGAAAGTGAATACCTTGTGCAAGATTTCTAAAGTAGAAAGTAGGGGGATCTAGATTTGGAAAGAGGCAGTCTGACATCTTAGCCATGTTCTTAACCATGCTGAAATACCATCATGTACAAGTTGGTCCCATTGGTTGTTCGCCATCTCATGTCTGCACTTTATCTGGTCATCCCCTGCTTCCTAGAACTGCAGCCCCAGAGTTTATCAGGCATCTCATCCTGGCCATTTGGTGGGGTTGGAAGCTGTCTTCAGCCAATAGACCTAGTATTCAATGTGCCTATTATGAGTTAAACTGCTTCTGCCACGTCCTAGCTCTTTGACCTTAGTCAAGCTACTTAATTTCTGAAAACCTTAGTTTTCTCATCTGTAAAGTGAGGATGATAGTAGCCTTTGTGTGTTATACTATGTTGTAAGGATTAAAGAGAAAAGGGAGTACATGGAAAGCACTTGGTAAGCTTCAGACTGCTTCCAGAATTTAGCTGATGCTTTTCAGCCCCTTACATTAAGGCCTGGAAATTCCAGTTACCCATGGGGAGAGTTTTCCAAACTTTAGTACCCACCAGGAGGACCTGGGAGGAGATGTTAAACATGCATCTCCCCAGGTCCCACCCTAACTGAGTCAGACTGGACCAGGTGATACTGATGGTCCAGAGACTGTACTGGAGAGGTGGTGCCTCAGGGCCAGTAGCCAGAAGGCAATCAGGAAGCAGGACCCCCATTCCATGTATTGATTAGACCCTCTACATTCTAATCTCAGTTTCTTCTTACCCAGAAAGTTAGAAACTTTCTCAGAAGTGCAGTAATGAAATTATTACTCACTGACCTTATCAAGCATTTAGTAGGACTCAAGAGTGCTGCACTGTTCCTCTTCCCTGTCTTGGCTCCCTGCCCCTTTTGCTCCATCCAGCTTCAATTTGCACCATAGTCCGAGGCACTTTTGAACTTTGGGGCTCCTGTCTGGCTCATTATTCATTTAGCTGAGGCACTGCAGCACCTAATTAATAGGAAATTAGCTGTGAATGTAACATTTGGCCTGCAGTCAGGGCCCAAGAAGTTATAAATATGCACCATGTGAGTGGCCTGGGCACCTGATTCCTGGCAGCTCCAGATGTGGCATTTCCCTGTACCATGCCAGGAAGTAAAGTGGCTGCAGAGGTCAAGGGCAGCTGGGTGCCTCACCTTGCTTGCTCTGAGGGTCATCAGGGCATCCTGGGGAGCCCAAAGGCCTGTCTATATAGTTCTTTTCTCAAATAGCGCATATACTTTTCTTCAAGCTAAATGTCTCTTTAAAGGCCAGGCCTGAGAGAAAATGAACAGAAATGGGAACAGAGGCTGAAAAGAATTTGGGGGAGACCTGTAAGTGTTGCGTATAGATTGTTGCATGCACTAGGCTCCCCCCAAAACACAGCAGGCTTCCTCCTGTTCCAGGCACTTGCACTTGGCTTCTTCCAGAGGCCTTTGAGTTTCTACTTCTTGGTTTAAGGCAATGCCACAGCCATGAATAGGTTGCAGACTGTGGGACAGATCCCCACAGGAGGGAAAGCTCTTGCCCAAACAAATCAGGGGCAGGGCTTGGATTTGAATTCAAATTCTTCCAAATTCACAGCTACCTACCTAGTTGGAAGGAAAATCATCTTGGGAAGAAAAAAACTAGTTTTAAAAGCACCAGGAAGAAAGCATTCAGGGTAGAGAAGGAGCAAAATGGCAAGGGCGAGCTGAGGCCACTTTGGGAGGCAGATGTGACCCCAGAGAAGGAGAAAGCATTACCTATAGATCAGGACAGAATATATTTTCTCTCGATTCACCTGATTTAAGTTCTCTCATTTTTCTTTTACTCAATCTCCCTGACAGGAAAATAAGGAACCATGTAACCTGTCTTTTCCCTCGTGAGAGTTGAAAGTTTGCTGATAAAAGGACTGGTCAAATTCTTAGTGTGTTTTAGTTATGAGCCAAGCCATGGGGGTGGGGGCAGGTGAGGGAGATGCTGGATTCCTTGACAGAACAGGCAGGGCCTGGAGAAAAAGCCAGTCTGACTACATTAGGGAACAGAAAGCTCAGAGTAAGTGAAGTCTTTTGCCAGCTTTATTTAAGAGATCGATTGAAGCCTCTTTAACACGGGCTTCTACCTGAGAATGAAATAATGAATCCAACATTTATATGTCTCTGGAAGGAGACATCCGAAAGAAGAGAAAAATATAAAAGAAACTGTATCTTTGGGCGGGTCTCAGAAGGAGCTGATCTGAAAGAGGCGAATAACTCATTGATGATGCCACCGAGCAGAAAATGGACAGGGAGGCTGGATGTTGCTTAGCCTGGGGGAGGACTGAGTCTCCCTGGGAGTGAGAGCGTGCCTCAAACCTTGCTCAGGGAAGAGAGTTATAAATTAGAGCCTGGAGCAAGCACAAAGGTATCACTGATGCCCTGAAAGAAGGATAGTAAATCTTCCTCTTCTTGTTTCATCTCCTACCCACTTGCCCAGGGGCACTTCTAGTCCTCCACTAAGGAAGAGATGGTTTCCCGCCAGTTACATACTCCCTAAGGTAGGCTATGAATTCTTTAACATCCCCTGCAGTACTTTGGCACAAAATGCCTTTGGTGTCAGAAAAAGCTGAGTTCCGATGTTATGCCCTCCACTTACAAGCCTTGGACATGTTTACTTTACACTTTATGACCCTAGCTTTTGATTTTGTGAAAAATATGAGATGATACCTGTTTGAAGGACTGTTAAGAAGATTAAATTAAGTAATAGTTGAACCATCTAACATAGCACCTGACACATAGTTTGTGCTTGAGAATAATTATTTCTGTTATCATTATGTAAGTAAAGTGATCAAGAATAATACTTGATACATGGTTGTCACTCAATAGTGAGCTTCTGTTTTCTTGCTCCAGGTCACATCATGATAGTAAAATTAGGAAAAGGTGTTAGCTATTTTGTCCCCAGTCTCCCAACTCTTACTCTCTCCCTTACCCAACCTTAAGCCAAAACCTAAGCCAATGCCCACACCTCCCTTTCCTCAACTTTAAGCCCAACCTGAGCTCCAACCTCAAACCCAAGCCCAACTTTGCCCTGATAAGTTAGTATTGCTATTAAATACCTGCAAAGTGCTAGGCAGTGTGTTATTGCCTCAGCCTTCTTCTTTGTTACCGGGATACAAATTTCACATTAGTTGTCAAAACTTGTTAATCAGTGTGATGAATGAAGACCATAAAGAAAGTCAACTTGATGATGCATCTCTGAGATACAGACTTATAAGAGACAAAACATGGGAAAATGGAGTCTCACTCGGATAATAACCCAATATGAGTAGTTTCAGCCTTTGACTGCTCAGAGACTTTCATTTGTTGGTGCTGACTCCTGCTTCATTCTCTTGACTAAGTCATATTTTAATAGGGTCTGTGTGAAGTTGGGGTGGCCAGGAAGAGAGGCATGGGTACAAAGCTCTGGGTATGTCTGCTGTGGAGAATTTAAGTTTGTAAATCACTGTGAGCTGAAAATACCTTTTTCATTAATGTACATGGGTCAGTTAAATTACTGCCAGATTCTTGTCTCTTATTTGTATCTGAATAAAGAAAAAGGAAGCTTCTGGGTTTCTAGAATTCTATAGAATCAAAGGATCCACTGGGTCTCAACTTTAAAATCACAGGTGCCTGGATCTCTGTCTTGACCACCTGAGTCCATCTCTGGGGTGAGCCAATGGCATTGGTATTTTTTGAAGTACTCTCTCCAGTGTTGTCTCTGCCAAGTGATTCTAATATGTAGCCAGGATTGAAAACTTCCAATCTAGACCAAACCCCTCATTTTATAGGTATAAAAAGTGAGAATCCATGAAAAGAATTTGATAAAATCAGACATCTAGAGACAAAGCCAGTACCCCAAATCTCATGAATACCCCAAATCTCATGACTCCTAGGCCATTGCTCTTGTCCCTTCTTATCTTATTTCCTCTGATTTATAGCCAAAGAACAATGGGGCTGTCAAGAACCCATCTTAGACTCTCAGAGTGAACTGTAACTCCAATTCGGCCCTTGTGCAGCCCTTCCTGCCCCTACCAGCTTGTAGGCTTTCATTCCTCTGCCCTGGATAGCACTTGCTCAGAGAAGTAGCTGTAGTGTGGGGGAAGCAATTCTCTTAGCCCATTTGGAACAATAAATAAATCCTAATCCACCAACCTTGACCAGACAGCTGAAGGTTGTGCTCACTTGATACCGACCTTGCAAAGATGGATTGCAACTTTGGGAAGTTGATTTTGTTTCATTTTTTCCTCCTGGGCACTTGAGAGTTCATATTCATACAGAGTTCTGGGAATTGTAGATCCAATGCTATTAGTACCTGCTTCATCCACTGCCTTTCTGCTCAACTTCCCTCTTTTTCTAATTTTTAAAAGGTTTTAAAATTTTTAGTGAATTTATACTGAATGGATTCTTATTTAAAAACAGGACTGAAATTCATGTTAAGCCCTGATTTGATGTATTTAGTAAAACATGGATGCCTCTGAAACAGACTGACAAGGCAGCATGCTGCATTTCTTCTGAGAAATGTTCCTTCTTTATTATCCAGTGGGTGCATAGGGAATTTTGCATTCATTTAGTAACTCATTTAACTAATGTTTATAGACTCCTAGGTTTAGCGAATTTGATTGATACTAAGGGGAAATTAAGGTGAATAGGACTCGGCCCTTGGTCTCAAGGAGCTTAAATCTAATGGGCAGAGAAGATGAGTACTCCCAAATCCCCATTCCATGCAAAATATGATTTTTCCCTAATGGTGCCACAACAGGTGTTTAGGGATAAGTTAAATTAATTCTAGTTGGGAGGTGGGAGAAGTTCCATCAGTGATGTGACATTTTAGCTGGGCCTTGGAATATTGATGGGATTCAGACAGAATGAGTAAAAATTCAGGAGGACCAGGAACCAGCAAGAAAGTCACAGCGGACTTTCTTGAAAGGGACTAGTCAAGAAAAATATAGGGAAGAGAGAGTGTGTGAGTATGGGGGGTGGGTGGGTGTCAAATGTTTATGTTAATATGGATAACAGAAAGAAGCACCTGAAAAAAATTTGTGCTGCCCTCATGAATTCTAAAGAGTTATATGAGCTGTGGTGACTGTCTGATCTACTTCCTCAATTTTACAGATTAGGAAATACTAATAATAGCAATATTTGAACTTATCTTTCATTGCATGTTTTCCGTAGGTGGTTACTAAATTGCATACTTTATGGATTTTTACAGTGTTTCCTTACAACCTCCCTTAAAGATAAGTGCTATTATTCTTCTCACCATACACATGAGGAAACCAAGGGTCAAAGGTCAGTGAACCAGTAAGGGGCAAAACTGGAATTTGATTGCAAGACTATATTTCCCACTGCCAAAATGTTAGACGGGTGTTGAGAGAGAGTGGCGGTACCATGATGAATGAAGAAGAGATAATGCATTCATTTTGGACATGTTGAGTTGAGTTACCCATGAGACCTCCAAGAGAGGTATATTTCAGCTTGGGAAAGAAGTAATGGAAAAAAGGGTTAGCTTCTGAAAGTTGCATCCTAAAGATGGCATATTCAGACCACTGGTCACACTGACTTGCCCTGTGGAATTTCCAGATGGGAATCCTAGCAGCTCACTCAAGGCTGTTCCTTGTGTGTGTAGAGTTTACCAGACCTAATTTCCAAAGCTGTGTTCAGGATTTTTTTTTTTACAAGTCTCTGCTCTCTCCTCTGAGTATGCCTACAGTGCTGTCTCCATTTATCTGTCCCATTGCTGGCTGCCAAGATTTGCCTCTGAGAAGTATCAAGCTGTTCGGCATTGGCTTGGAGAAACTCTCCTGATCCGTGTGACCCCAACAGTGGAAAAGCCTCCATGGGTGCTGGGGTGGGGTGGGGGAGGCTGAAGATGCTATGCCTGTGCCTGGGGGAAGGAATCATTTATTTGAGGCAAGTGAGAAGGCCAGAGGGAAGCAGGGAGCTCTAGTTACCTGGGAAGGGCCTTATACCTCAGTATAGTAAGAGAAGTTTGGTGAAAATGTCTTGTCCAGTTTTAAGCCATATTTTCAGCTAACCCCTCCTGTGCTTAACCCCTGCTGCTAATATCTCTAACTATAAGTCCCTTTCCATTTCCTGGCTTAGACTATGGATTCAAGATAAGTGTTTGACTCCAGGAAGTTCTGACTAATGGGGAAACTGAGACAATAAGAAATGGAGAAGAATTAAGTTTTTCAAGTTCATGACTGAGAACCCAGAACTCACATTGTCCTGTAAGAAAAACTTCAGGGAAGGGATCAGAGGGTTGGAGTCTCTTAGTTTTCTATTTCTGCACAACAAATTACAACAAAATTAGTGGCTTACAACAATTCCCATTTGCTAGCTCACAGCTCTGTAGGTCAGTGATCCTGGCGGGCTCTGATGGGTTCTCTGCTTAGAATCTCTCAGTGCCAAAATCAAGGTGTTGGCTGAATGGGCTCTTGACTGCGGGTTCAGGGACAATTCACTTCCATGTTCATTCAGCTTATTGGTGAAATTCAGTTCCTTGCATTGGTAGGACTGACATCCCCATTTCTTTGCCCACGGCCAGCCAGGGGCTCTTTCCAGCTCATAGAGGCCACCTGCATTCCTTGCAATGTGACTGAGCCCATCTTCAAGGCTAGCAACAGTGCATTGAATCTTTCCTGTGCTTCAGTTTCTAACTTCCTCTTCTGCTACCAGCCTTGGAAAACTCTCAGCTTTTAAAGAGCTCATGTGATTAGACTAGGCCCACCTGTATAGAGTCTCCTTTGTTATAGAGCGTAACAATATGCTAGAGTGATAGTCACCATATTCACAGGTTCCACTCACACTCAAGGTGGGGGGTAGATTATATGAGGGTGAGGGTTATTGGGGGTCATTCTTAGAATTCTGTCCATCTCCTTGGCCAGGAGATGTAAGGTGAGCCATGATGAATAAAAAGGAGATTACTGGTGTCCTGGATGACACCTGCTAAAATGGAGTGGAGGAGGTACAAGCCATGGTTCAAAGGGTTGATGATTGAACAGGAAGTAAAGAAAATTGAGAGACTGCTCCATTCAAGAAACAGCTGGAAGAAGAGAAGGACAAGTGGTGATAAGAGAGGGAAACAGGGTTGAATAATAGTTTTACTAAAATCCAAGAGACCTGAGCTTGCTTGCTTATTGGCTGGAAATAACCAATAGACAGAATCTTGTTGCTGGATAAAACCTCACTCTGCTTCTGCTTGTCCACATGTTTTCCTTCTATGGAAGCTTGATATAGTACCATGTAGGGGATTTAGCAGAACTCCACATATTATTAAAGGGCCTTTGCAAATAAATGAGTGTGCAATCTGGCTGAGTTATAGTTACTTTGGACACCCATGCTTGCTTACTTATGGCCTTGTAAATCTCAATCTTTATATCACAGGAATGCTTTTATGTTTAGACTCTATTTTCTTAAATCTTTAAAAAAAATCATGGAATTCCCTTGTGAGGAAGGATTGCTGGACTAATAATAATAATAATAATAATATTACTAATAGTAATAGCCACTAAAATATTAATAATAGTGACTATTGACTGTGGGTCAACTGTGTGATAAACCCTGCTCTAAATGTGTGCATATATTATCCCTCATCCCCCTTCCACATGATGAGATCATTACCTCTATTCCAAAGGTGTGGAAACTGAGGCTCGGAAGGGTCTCAAGGCCCTAGCTGAAGTTAAAGAAGTTGTAAGTATTGTGCTTTGTCTATACCACTACCCTCCCTTAGTCACTATACTCACATGAAGTCCCCTCTCTTTTATAGTTTGGTAAGTTTCTTCTCTGAAAAAGTTAATGATTTTCCTAGAATGCACTTAAAACGGTACATGTGCTGTGAAAACAAAACCATAATGTTCACCTTTCCAGTCTTCTGGGCTTCCCAGCATGACTATTTGAGAAATGGCTCAATGAAAAATTTTCATTTCCATGCAGAGTAATTCATTGCTGGGCAAAGAACAATATGGAGACATTTTAACCAGAGTGACTTTTTCCAAAGGTCGCCCATGCCGGCGCCCAGGGGGTTGTGATGGACACAGTGCCCAAGGCGCAGTATCACATTTGCTTCTCTTTTTTGGATGCATTTCATCATGAAAGGGCTTGCAGGCCTCCATCTCTTAACATATCGTGGTCCAGTCCCCAAAATGGAGGCCCTGTTCTCATTTCCAAGGAAAAGTATGGATGTAAGAAGGGCTTATTTCAAAGAAACTTTGACAAGAGTGAGAACCCAGAGTTGTCAGGATTCAGTGGCATGGAGGGGAGAAAGAGCAAACACTGCCACCAGACATTGTAGTCTTGAAAAGCAATGAATTCTGCCAGGAATGAAAATGGGTTGGGAAAAACTCTGGAGAGAAGATTATGAATTAACTTGGCTAAGGAGGAAATGTAGGAGTTTTTCAGGTGGGTGGGAAGTAGAAGGTGGGAGAGAAGGGTTACTCAGGTATAGGCAGGATACAAAGATTTGAATGTCACTGCTTGTTGTGTCAAGTGACTCAAGTATGAGTGAAAACAGTAATACCATGAAAATAAACACAAGCACTTACATGTTACCTATTGTATACTAGGGCCTATTATAAGTACATTAAATACATTAGCTCATATATTCTTCCAAGCAACCATTCTTGCTTTTTTATAGATGAGGAAACGGAGACATGAGTAGGGATGGGAATTACAATGCCAGTGATCCCTGGAGTAGCAGAGTCAGGATTTTATTCTAATTATCTGCTTCTAGAGCAATGCTGTCCAATGGAACTTTATACAATAATAGACGTGTTCTGTATCTGTGTGTCCACATGGTAGCCACTGACCACAGGTGGCTGTTGAGCACCTGAAATATGGCTAGTGTGATAGAGAAACTGAATTTTTAATTTTATTTAATTTTGATTATTAAACCTAAATTTAAATAGGCATATGTATCTAGTAGTTATTGTATTGAACAGTGCAACTAGCTAGAGTCTGCTTGACCATTGCATTCTGCTACCTTTCAGACTAGGGAAGGTGGACTTGTTTCTCTAATGTTAGGCCTATCATCACTACAAACCACCATGGGAATGGTGGCTACTGTTTTAATGAGCTCTTACTATGTGTAGGGTAACATGTTATGAGCTTCCTGCAGATTATTTCATGTAATCTCCGTGATGGCTAAGAAGTGGACTCTAGGTCCAAATTTCCTAAGTTCAAAACCCAGCTCTGCCACTTGTTGGCTCTGCAGCCTTAGGCAAGTTCCTTATCCTCTCTCTGCCTTTGTTTCCTTATTCTGAAAATGGAATAATAATAATATCTACTTGATATGAGTGTTATGATTCCAAGAGTTTATGCACTGAAAGTGCATAGCACAGTGCCTGGCTTGGGGCAAGCATCTAAGACATGGGAGATATTGTTGCTACAGTCCTGTTTTCAGTGAAGGATATCATGCTGAAAGTTATGGATAACTGTGGAAGGCTGGAATTCAACTCACAGGTAGCCTGATTTTGAAGTCCAGGTTCTTAAACTGCATTGTAGTTTCTGTCCAGAATTTCTAAAAGTGTGATTTGTGAATAGCTGGTATTAACTCCTCACCTCAGGATGCTTGTTGAAAATATTGTCTTCTTGTCTCACTGAGTCTATTGAATTGGACTGTTTAGGGCTGGGATCCAAGAATCTACATTTTAACACATTCCTTGGGTACTTTTTAAGAATGAATTTGATAAGAGATCTGATAGTGACAGGGTAGACAGAGAGGGACAGAATCTATGGAAAATTGCTGGTAACATTGACAGGACCTGGTGGCCCATCAGATACAGAAGAGCCTGGGCAGTCAAGAATGGTTTTGAGTGTCTGAAGATCAAAAATGATCTTAAACCAATGGAATTGATTTGAGAGTGTAGAAATAGACCACCCTAAATCTATGGTCAACTGATTTTTGACAAGCCCCCCAAATCCTCTGAACTGGAACAAAATAGTCTTTTCAATAATTGGGCATGGAAGAACTGGATATCAATAGCCAAGAGAATGAAAGAGGACCCCTATCTTATACCCTACACAAAAATTAACTCAAAGTGGATCAAATACATAAATAAAAGAACTAGTACCATAAAGCTTCTAGAAGAAAATGTAGGGAAACATCTTCAAGTCCTAGTAATAGGAGGTAGCTTCCTAAACTTTACACCCAAAGCACAAGCAACAAAAGAAAAAATAGATAAATGGGAACTCCTCAAAATCAAATGCTTCTGCACCTTAAAAGACTTTGTCAAAAGGTGAAGAGGCAGCCAACTCAATGGGAGAAAATATTTGGAAATCACATATCAGAAAATTTTGATTTCCTGTATATACAAAGAAATCATACAACTCATCAACAAAAAACAATCCAATTATAAAATGGGCTAAAGATATGAATAAGCATTTTTCTGAAGAGCTAATAGAAATGGCTCAAAAGCACATGAAGAGGTGCTCATTTCGCGGAGTATAAGGGAAATGCAGATCAAGACTACAATGAGATATCACCTCACACTCATAAGAATGACTGCTATTAAATAATCAGGAAACTATACATTTTGGAGAGGATGTGGAGAAACTGGGACACTTGTGCACTACTGGTAGGAATGTACAATGGTGCAGCCACTATAGGAGACTGTTTGGCTGTTTCTTAGGAAACTGAATATCGAGTTCCTTAGGAAGCTAAATATCGAGTTGCACTACTTGGTATATACCCAGAAGAGCTGAAAGAAACAATACAAACAGACATTTGCACACTGATGTTCATAGCAGTATTATTCATAATCACCAAAAGATGGAAACAAACCAAATGTCCATCAACAGATGAGTGGATCAACAAAATGTGGTATATACATATGATGGAATATTATACAGCAGTAAGACAAAATGACATCCTGAAGCCCATGATAAGATGAATGAGCCTTGAGGACGTAATGCTGAGTGAAATTAGCTAGACACAAAAGGACAGATACTGTGATTCACTTTTATAGCCAGCATAAAGGTATAATCAGAGACTTATAATACAGAATACAGGGGACTTAGAGATACATAGAAACTAGAGATGTGTGAGCTGTTAGCTAATGAGGTTTAACTCCAACTCCAATGTAAGGGAATAGATAAGAGTGAAAGGGATTCTCTAGGTGGTCTAGAAGCAATATTACCATATTGAAGATGAAGAAGATAGAAACGGATTGTATAGACCTATGTGTCCCACTGACTCACACTAGAAATATGAATGGGTCTTATAAGAATTACATCAAAGATATGATTCTTGTATAAAGAGTATTTAAGTCCAGGGTACAGGGGGAAACTGCTATTACATGCTGCGAGCTATGTTCAAAAGGAAACCATCAGCACTACCACAGCCACAGCAGAGGTAAATAATGAGGGGAGGGAGAAGAGTTAAGAGGAGGTTTAGATCTCCTATTTGGTGGATGTGTTTATTGGTTTTCTGTTTTTTGGGAACAATGAAATTATCTAAAATTGAGAACGTTGATGGCCTGTGGGCTTTGGGCCCTCCACATGAAGCCTGATGAATGCAGGTGGCTGAAGGATGTACTGACGGAGAAGTAGATTGGCAAATGATCATGAATACTTATGAATGAAGGCTGTGCTGCTACAAAATGGGACAAAGTCATGAGGCATGCAACGATGTGAATGAACATGTGGAACATTTGGTGAGACAAAATAAGCCAGAAACAAAAAACAATAATGGTATGGTCACCTTTAGAAAATGCTTATAAGAAAACGGGCCTAGATTGTAAGCTTTTTGAACAGACACATTAAGTCCAAAGTGGTGATTATTATTTCTGGATTTTGAGAGGCTGTTTTATATACATAACCTGATATTTAGAGATAAGAATGAAGCCAAACAGGTTAGGGTTAAAGTAATTCAGAACATAGGGGTAAGGAAGACAGGGTCTATATTTTAGAGCCATATATACCCTTTGAGACCAATGGAAGAAAGGTTTATTTGATCTGGAACTGAAATTTTCTGTAGTGCATAATCTAATTCAACCTATCTGTATAGTCATTTGAACAACTGAAACACAGAGAGCACAGAACGAGAAAGAAGTCCTTTAATCCTGTATAGATTATTGTAATGCCTAAAAACATCCTAGAGTATATTAAGCAGATAATCAAAAAGTATTGGCAAAGTCCCCTGAGGGATGAGAGAAAGACTATGAAACTATTAAACCTTACCATCAGGGAATCCCCTGATACTGTGTCAAACTTTAGGGACACCCAAATTAATAGGCCATGCCCTCAATCATGAGACTTACTCATGTGACACTTACGTAGGTAGCATAAAAGCTTAACTCTTAGGCATGCCTAAGAGTTACTTCTGGAGGACCTCTGTTGTTGCTCAGATGTGGCCTCAGTCTCTCTAAGCCCAACTCTGCAAGAGAAATCATTGCTCTTCCCCCTATATCTGGACCAGGGACCCATCTGGAGGTTGTAGGTTTCTGGCAAGTTACTCTAGTGCCTAGAAACCTTGTGGAATCTTATAAATTACCCAAGGTGTTCTTTAGGAGTGACTGGAATGGTCCTGGGTGGGAATTGGCAGGTGATGATAGGTAGCAAGCCTATGTCATGATAGGAACATGACATCCAGGGGTGAAAGTCTCCTTGGTGATGTGGGAGAGGACTCCCAGAGATGAATCCAGACCTGGCACCATGGGATCAACAATTACATCCTGACCAAAAGGGGGGAAAGAAGTGTAATTAAAGTATCAGTGGCAGAGAGAGTTCAAATACAGTTGAGAGACTACTGTGGAGG
Organism: Tamandua tetradactyla; assembly: GCF_023851605.1. Classification (NCBI taxonomy): domain Eukaryota; kingdom Metazoa; phylum Chordata; class Mammalia; order Pilosa; family Myrmecophagidae; genus Tamandua; species Tamandua tetradactyla. The sequence continues at coordinate 37,845,468 of NC_135338.1, forward strand.
TTGGTCTTATGCAAACTTCAGGTAGAGCTTGCTACCTATCATCACCTGCCAACTCCCACCCAGGACCATTCCAGCCACTCCTAAAGAACACCTCGGGTAATTTATAAGATTTCACAAGGTTTCCAGGCACTAGAGTAACTTGCCAGAAACCTACAACCTTCAGATGGGTCCCTGGTCCAGTTAAGTCCTGAAACCTAGCTCAGCCTCTCCAGAACATCAGATAGTTCCATCTGCCTACCCCATATTAGTGACAGACTCTTCCGGTATCAAAAATTTTGAATTGCCATAGCCCAAACAATCCCAATGAGAGGTATGGAAAGATCAAAGGTGATGGTGGAATTATACATATTAAGACAGGTATTAACAAATAAATATGAATGCTGAATCATTCAACTGATATCTCTTTTAGTCTCCAGTATTTTAAAGCAGCTAGAACTTAAAACCTAAAGTTGTGAAATTGTAACCCATGTCAAAGTCTGAAATATGTTCTACAACTAATTATGGTGCTGTGCTTGGAAATTTATAGATTTTTTGTATATATGTTATTCACAAAAAAAAAGGAAAAAAAAAGTTGATAGTGATGATAAAGTATTTAAGCCCTCTAGCCTCCTATATTCTGGAGCAGCTAGAAGGAAAAATATGAGAGGATCCTATGTTAGCCCATGACAAACTCTGGGCTCTGTCCTGTAACCACTGTTTGTAGAGTGCTTTGAAAACTGTTGCTTTTTTATTTCTTTGCTTTGTATATATGTTATACTATACAATAGAAAAAGTCAAAACAAAAACAAAAAACAAAGAATGATCTTCAGGGAGCCCGTGAAGAAGGCAGAGGAGAAGCGATCAGAGATGAGGCAGGAGAACAGGGACGAGGCAGCATCCAGGAGGCCAAAGGCAAGAGGTTTTCAGTGAGGGGGTTGACCGCAGTGCCACAGGCCAGGGACTTGGGCTAAAGACTGGAAAGAACCCCCTGGGGCAGACGTGACTTGTCAGATGTTTGGTATCTTTATCCATTGGTAGAATGATGGGGGGAAGAAACCAGAGGAGTGAATGAAAGGTGAGAAGGTATAGACAAGAAATACAGATTACTCTCTTCAGAGAAGAAAGGGTGGGTGGGGAAGCAGGTTGCTGGCTTGAGGGGGACAGAGGGCTGACAGAGGGCATGTGTGTAGATGAATGAGGCTTGAGCATGTTTGTAAGGGAGAGGGCACACAACCAATGGGATGGGAGAGTTTGAAGGCAATAAAAAGAAGAGAGGATTTTTGGATGAAAGCCTCAGAAGAAGGAAGAAAGTGTTGCCTCTTTGGAAAAATGGGGTTACTTCTTTCTCTAGGACAGAAGGAAACAAGACAGAGGAAAGCTTAGAGGAAGGGGTGAGAAGTTAGAACTGGAATTCTTAGAAGTGTAAATCTCTATTTAACATGAGAGCATATGGGTGAGGAACAAGGACAAAAATGGTGAAATACACAACACATTGTGTGCTTACTCTGTGATAGGCATTGTTGTGGTACCCTTGGAATCACCTTCTTTGAATCCTGAGATAAGTGTTATCGGTATACCCATTTTACAGTCGACAGAACTGATATACAGAGTTGTAATTGCTTAAGGACACACCGCCAGTAAGTTGTCCAGCTAGGTTTTGACCTCAGGGAGTCCCAGTTCCCAGACTGCTCTTAATGTCTCTACCGTATGGAAAAGAGTGGCGGTAGTGATGACCCGCATTTTCGTAACACCTGTTTTTCTAAACCCTTCTTCCCTTTTGATAGGTGAAGAAACCAAATCAGACCTTGCCCACAGTCACACATCTAGGTAGGTTTGTAACTAGGGCTAGAACTGGGGTCTCTTGATTTCCAGGCTGTCTCTTTCCCAGGGAGTGAAACCCCACAAATAGTTCCTGGGTAAATTGTTTCGCACTTCTGAGCAGACTCATTCCCTGTCTCCCTCCTTGCATTCCAATGTCCCTCCCCTACCCGCACCCCAACTCCAGCCCTGGAATTTCCAGGAGAGTAGTCCAGCCTCTGCTCCTCCTTCCTGCTGGGATCCTTGTGGCGGCCAGGTGTCCCCACAGCACTCATTCCCCGCTGCCTTGCAGGCAGGCGGCCGGGAGGAAGGCCATGTTTGTTTTGCTTTTATTGTTAAATAATCTAAATCTCCTGGCTGCACCACCCACTAGGACGAGTAAGTTGTGTGTCTTCCCGCACAGTCATTAATGAGACAGTTAATCATGTGTTTATTCTGTATAAAGGGAGGTGACAGCCATATCTCTCAAACCAGATGTGGACTCTGGGACCCTGGGGGAAGCTGGCCACCCCAGCCCAGGAGTACCCACGGTCTCAGAACAATCCTGCCCTACAGGCTCTGGCACGTCTTTCCCCAAGGAATTGGCCAGGATGAAGGGATCAGCTGATAAGGATCGTGATTACTGTTATTGCAGCTACTATTTCTTAAAACACTCCCTACCCTGAGAAGCAAAAAAGAAAAAAAAAAAAAAAGAAGTAATTTGCAAAGATGCTTTGTTGCGAGATAAATAGGCTTCCTCTCGGGCCCATGGGTTTATCTCACTTGTGCAGAGGTTCCTAGAGGTCGTGCAGCCCCTGAGATAAAGTTCCAGGGTCCTCCCAAGGGAAGGCCCTGGAGTCAACGCTCTGCTATTTTCCTAATTCCAGGGTTAAAGAGGTGAAATCAGCTGTGTTCCTCCTGTAGGCTCCCTGGGGCTGAGGCCGCTTTCATGAGAGCAAATCAGGCCTGTCCAGGTGCTGTGGGCTGGGGGAGGAGAGAGCGGGGAGGAGGTGAAGAGGGGGCTGGCGGGGGCAGGGTGGACTGGGGATGATGGCTGTCTGCCCCCGCGGCCGTATCTGAATGACTGCCTTAAAGTGCTCCCGTCTCACTGGTTTTCACAATGCTGGCATCCTCCTCCTACATGTTCGGATAAATCCTATTGCCTGAAGCATGCATTTCAATTAACTGGGCCAACTGTCCGTGTCCTGGTCAGGGTGAATGTGTGTTCTGATGCAAATGCCTCAGCAGTCTGTCTGTCTGTCCTCAGTCCCGCCGGCTCCCATCCTTGAGACTGTGCCTCTTTGTCCAGCTGTTTGCATCCCCAGCAGGGGAAGAATCACTCAAGTCAGAGCTTAGGTTTCAGGAGTGATTTGCACCAGGCAGAACAGCTACTCCTTTAGAAGGCTGGAGCAGGGAGCCGGAGCGTGCAAGTGAAGCAAGCTGGACCGGGTAGTAGAGTAGAATTTCTCCTTGCCCTGGCTGATTTTCTAGCTTTCTCTCTGCTTCACTCCGGGACGGTGGGTGACGTGCTTCTTTTACCTTCAGTCTCCTACCCAAATATGTTCTCCTTCATCTCGTTCTTCTTTCTCATCCCTGTTTCCTTCCCTGAAATAACCCTTTTCCACCCATCCATCTTTGTTCTTGCTGCTGCTCCGCTGGGATTTCCTTCCCTTTTCTTCTCTTACCACACCTTATCCAAACCCGCCCCTCAAGGCTCAGCGCAAGTGTCATTCCCTCCCTGAAACCCTCCCATTGTCCTCCCCAGGCAGAAATAACCTTTGCTTTCTGTGCTCTGGAAGCTTTTGAATTACTTGGGTTCTCATACCTCCTTTTTGCTGGAACAGCTAGTTACTCATTCCATGCATTCCGCATAGAACACTGCACTATCCCCCATTGTTTTGTGTTTTTTAAAGCTTTTTTATTTCTTTTTTTTTTACAGAAGTGATGGGTTTACAGAACAACTGTGCGTAAAATACAGGATTCCCATTTATCACCCTATTATGAACACCTTGCAGTGGTGTGGAGCATTTGTCACAATTGATGAACACGCATTTTAATAATTGTACCATTAACTATAGTCCATGGTTTTACTTAAGGTTAACTGTTTTGTGTTTCTGAGTTTGTTCTGGTTGCGCTGCTGGACTAACTTCTTTAAAAGAGAATATGGCAGGAGGAACACAAAAATACGGGTGTGAGGAACACAGACCCTTCCAGGCTGTTATTTTTACTCTGATTCCGTATGCTTCTACTTCATATAATCTGGCCCTGTTTCTTCTCCATTAGGCCTTGTGTTGCTCAGCAATGAGCCTTGCCCTGGTTGGAAGGTTGATATTGAATAAATAATCATAATTACAATACCAATAAAAGCAATTGCCCTGTATAGAGGCCTTTACAGTTTACAGAGTATTTTACCTTGGCTCCGTTCATTTTTTTTTTCTTTTCACTAACCGGGCAAGGTTGGTGTTGAGATCCTTATTTTAAATATGAGGAGATGGCCAATCAGAGGCATTAGGGGGTCTCTTACAAGATCGCACAACTGGTGTGGCTGAGGCAAAATTTCAAAAACCCATGTTTTCTGGTCTCAAATCCATTTTTTTTTTTTTTTTTTTGCATACGTTCTTGACTGTCGTGGTGTCAGCTGCAGATGGTTCAGGCATTTGTCTTTAACTGTGCATTTTGCTATTCTTTATAAGGTCCAGTGGCTCAAATGTATTTTTCATCCTTTCCGAGGTTCAAATTCAGGAACTTGCCCAAGCTAGGGATGCCTGTTTTTCTTTTTTTGCACCGATGCGTGCTCACTTAAGCAAGCTTTGGCAGAATAGAGAGACTTGAGAGGAAGTCCTATTTATTTAAGGGTCCTTGTTTTATGAGGCATTTGAGTATATGTGTGTGTGTTTCAATTTTCTATTGTTGTTTGGGTAAACTATTGGGGAGCTTGTGCATGTATGTGAGTGTGTGCCCATCCCTCACTCTGCCAGCTGTATGCCCCCTCTGGTGGTAACTGGCATAAATCCATCATCTGCTTTTCTAAAAGTCCAAAGAAAGGAAGACTACTAGGCCTAGTAGTCAGCATATTTGGCATAATTTATTCTAGCATGCTTTCTCCTTAAGAGTTTCAGTGATGATTCTGCTCCCAGAACGTGACACCTCTCTCCAGGAGAATGACAGTGTTACACCAAAGAAAGTGATTTTTTTGGAGTCTGACACATGGGTTTATATCTTGCCCCTCCCTCTTGATAGCTATATGGGCTTGAGTTACTTAGACTTGGCACTCTCCATCTGTAAAATGGGATAATAACAGATAACGTCCTCTTACGGGTGTAATAAATATTATGTGAAGCAGTGTGCCTAAACTGCCTGGCACATAGTTGGCGCTTAGTCATTGTTTATTTTCTCTGTCTTACCCACACATGATTAATTCTACTGTTAAAATGATCCTTCTTTTGTAAATCGTACTTTTCTCCAGGGAATATCAAGTACCTCTGTCACATCACACCTTGGCAAAAGAAACTGAGAACCTGGATATAGAACATGGAATATTCAGAATCCACATCAAGACACAGTTACGGTGTCAATGGAAATAGGGATTCTCATTTATCCTTTCTCTAATGGAAGGAAAAGTAAACTAATATTTTGGGGCCCCTAATATCAACCAGATCCTTTATTTGCATATTTTAATCAGTTCTCTTAACAACCTAATGTGGCTGGTAATGCTTTTATCCTTACAGACTAGGAAACACAGACTCGGAGGATTCTGGTTGCTGTGGGTTCCCTGGCAGAGAAAATGCGTTCCCACTCAGGTTGCTGACTCCATTTCAGTGCTCTTTTGTTCCACTTTAGGATCCTGTTCCTCTTGGAATCCTGGGGGAAAAACAGCTCATGGAGTGCCCATGTGTAGGGTTAATGAAGAGAAGGATCATTATTGTCCCCAGTTGCCAAAGAATACAGTCTGCTGTTCCAGGGAGCTGGTCTCTTTCCAGTCATTCAGATTAAAGGATGGAGAAGGAACTTGAATGGAGCCAATAATGTAATTCAGGGCCCTGCTGTTTAATCAATATGATGACCATTGTCATGTTGAGGAATGCTTAAATAAGTCCACCAAGATGTTTAAAATAAAGCAGGTTGTTAGTTTGAGTGAGCATAGTTGAAATACAGATAGAGGATATTCTTTCAGTTCTAATTGAATTAGCTTCCCCAACTTATCTTGTTAACTAATTAATCATAGCTTCTGGTCACCTTGCTAGGTTTGCAGAGCAGTGGAGGGACTTGGGGGGAAATGGTGTCACAAAGGAAACAGAATTGAACTCTCACCCAGGAGGCTTAAGACCCACACATGAGATAGGAGAACACTTCTAGTAGAACACATTTTCTGCTTGGTTGGGAGACCTGTGGCCTAATTCTTAATCCACCAGCTTTGAAACCTAGGAGAAGTCATAATCTCTCTGGCATTCAGTTTGTAAAATTAAAAGGTCAGACATGATAGCATCTAGAGTTCCTTTTAGATATAAACATGTGTGGGGTCCTTTGAGTCTTCAGTCACCCAGAGGACCTAGCAAGTGAGGGGAAGCCTGAGCAGACTGAACAAGTGGAGTGTCAGCAGAGTGCAGACGAGACTTCAGTGATTATTGTTCTATATGGAATAGGTCAAGGAGTGTTTCCAGATGGCGATAAGCAGTTTGCTTGACGTAGGCCTTCTCCCATGCTCTCTGTCCTCCACAATGCCCTGGGAACATATTTATTAAAGCAGATAGCAGGCTCTGGAGTCATTGACTAGCATGGCACTCACTAGACTATGAGATTCTTGAGGGTAAAGACCAACTATTACTCATGGTGACTGGGGAGAAGTGGTTGAAAAAATGAATGCCTGAATCCAGCGCTTTTAGATTCTGGTTTCTCTAGAGATGTTTTCTATGTATCTTCCATCACCTTGTTGATTTTTCATCACCTTTCCAATCACTTAGTTCCTTCTGGGGCTATCATTGGAGGGACTATTATTTTTAAGCTCATATTGAAGATGTTGTTTCGTATTTGTTCTCTTCATATTTGTATATTTGTACCCAAACTGACCAAGTTTTATTTTTACCTTGATACTAGGTCAATGAGTTGAAAGTGGGGTCTGGGGAAGGGGCTGAAGGAAGACTGAAGATACATACTTTAGAATTGAGCACCCACATTATACTTAACATTGTGCTCTGAGATTTCTGTCCATTATTTGTAGTTTCCTCAGAAACACTATGAGGAAAGTATGATCATACAATTTTACATATGCAGACACTGAGGTTTAAGGTGGTTGAGTAAGTGTCCAAGATCACCAAGTTAGTGAGAGGCAGACCTGGAAAGCGGGTTGACACTGGACTGTGTGATTCCAGGGTCAGTAAATATTTTTAATCCATATTTTCCACATAGCCTTTCTTAGATATAATTCACACTTGCCACTAAAAGGAAATAATGGCAGTGTAACATTTAGGTGCCTAGCACAGGACCTGACACAAAGCAAGAACTCAACTGATTTTTCACATTTGATAGCTTGGAAGCCATCAGTATACTCATGTGGCCCAGGATAAGTATTACTGATCATTAATTCATTCCAGACTTTACCTACTCTGACTAAAGTCTCTGTTCCACCCCACTTAAGGGTGGTGAAAGTATCTGCTCCAGGCTCTAACTTGTTTCTGAGTGATCATCACTGTCCTTACTTCTAGGTGCCAATGCATTGTTCCCAGGATGTATAACAAGGTTCAACATTCCCCTTGTGAGCTTTACTTTGGAAACTAGCATCTGGTGCCATCAAAGAGTGATGCTGAGCCTGAGTTCCTCTGTCCATGGTGCTGAACATAGAACTTTTGGGAGGTAGAAGCAGATGGTACCACAGGGTCCCTCTCAGTCCCTCTCATCTCCAAAGCTTGCCTGAGCTGAGAGCTGAATTACTGTGGAAAGAAGACTGGTTTGAAAGTTAGGAGATCTGGTTACAGTTCTAGTCGCTTTCTGTGTGGCCACAGGCAAACCATCTAACCTAACCTTGGTTTTTCAGGGTTCCCATTGATAAAATTGGATTGCTGCATTCTGACTTTCCTATCCCACAGTGCTGATTTCTGTGTGAGTAAATGAGATAACAGATGCTAAAGTGGGTTATGAATGTGCAGTATGATTATGGTGTTATTATTGCCTCTCAGTCTTTTAATCATACATTTTGACTGTATCATTTTAATTCACTGAGGCACCCTGAGGCCTAACGACGCATAATGCAGTGAACAGGAACTCAAACTAACAGATAAGTGCTTTGGGGGAAAAAGAAATAACTTTTTATATGTTTTCTGTAAGCTCTTGTATATATGTATGGCTTAGGTTATGTCTCTAAGAAGAAAATGACCAGTAAGGGGCTCTCTGAAAAGAGAGAAGACAAAGCAGATTACATCTGATCACCATGACAAGCCCAAGAGGGAGCTCCATCCTACTGTCACAGTGACTGAACTGTCACTATTAGCTGATTCAATAGCTTGGTATTCTGTGCCCTTCACAGAGTGGTTGTGGCCTCCCTTTCTGAGTCAATCATGTTTGTTATGCTTGGAATTTGGAGACAGAATCCTTTGATCTAAGTTCTCCTTTCTCTTGCTATGCTATGGAATCTTCATTAAGCAAATAATTTAACACCAGACTCAGTTTCTCTGTCTATAAAATGGGCTCAATAGTCATAATACTGTGCCTCATGGGATTGTTGAGAAGAAAAAAATTTTTAAAAAGCTTTATAAAATTATATTAGGTTTTTCATTATTATTCCTTGACATATTCTGATCAAAGTAGTCCATGGACAGCTCTTACCTTTTCCTTGTACCGTGCCTTTGCACATTCTATTCTTTTCACTAGGTGCATCCTGTCCCGTCTCCTCCTGTCGAAATGTTATCCTTCAAGGTACAGGTCAAACACTATTTTCTCTGACCATCTGAACCTAAGTGATTTTTGTCCTGCCCAGAATACCTAGAGATTCTATCATCTTCACTAATTCATTTGATTATCTCTTTGAACTCTGATCATGTAGTTATTTTGGCACATTTTTACTTTGCTAAATAGATTATGATATAAGGGGGAATGGGATCATGTCTTACACTTGTCTTGCTCATAGTACATGCCCAAAACCTGTTTGAATGGCATGTAGAATTGATGTTATGCAATGCCTGTTCCTTAGGTCTTGTTTTAAAGAAGTGAACTGGTAAGTCAGGTATGAATTAAGAGCGCTGTGCTTAGGTGGCCAAAAGGAAGTGGAAGAGAAAGATTGGAGATAACATGTTGAATAATAAAGTGGAAATTGATAAAGTTTATCATTGTGGGGTTTTTTCCTGGTCTGGCCTTAGTCTTAGGGATGCTGTGGAACCAGTGTGTTGACTTGGAAAGATACCTTATGACTTATGAGCTCTGAACAAGGGACAAGAGTTAGAATTACAATAGATGACATAGACTGCAATACCTAGGCCTGCCAGAAGGTGGCAGATTGTCACTTATTCCACGATCTGGAAGATTTGCTCCTGGGGATCCCCCAAATTGGTGTGAATATTTTGCTGAATAGTTCTTCTCTGCATTTCTACATGTTTCAAAGCTGCTCCACCTCCCTATCCCTTCCTTAATCTACTTTCTTCACAATGTATAAAGATGAAACAGACTCCATTCCACAGGCTAGGAAGCACCTCCCACTGACCTTCCACCTTTGTGAAGGTTCTGGCTGAGATGGGACAGAGATGTTTAAACTGCCTCTCAGCTGCTGCATAGATGGAGAATCAAACTCAAATCACAACCTCTGCATTGGGATCTCCCAACTGCATTCTTGGTGAGGAGGCAGTACCTTTTGGGGCAAAAGAGGTAAAGGAAGAAAAATCACTTTCTTTTATCTATTCTTTTTTTCCTGGCTCCTTCTGCACCTCCCCCATTAATCTGTATTTCTTGTCTGAATTGTAGGAACAGCATTTCCTTCTGTGTCTCTTCCTTGGATCACCTCACCTCATACCTATCTGGTGTTATTAGTTCTCTTAATAGCTCGACCACATTTATTATCTCATATTTTCACAAAATATATCTAAGGTGTGTGGCACATGTATTTTTTTTTTCACAATGATAATTTTCCTTTTTATAGTTTCTTACAATTCTCAAAGCAGTTTTGCATGTACCATTTCATTTGGCCCTTGAAACAGCTATGAGAAATTTGGGGGTTACAGATATTAATATTAACAGAGTAAGTGGTATTCTCAGAAAATATGAGAAAATCAACTACCCAGTTGTTTGGCTTTTAACATACTGTATGATTCTGAAAGTAAGGCCTAAAAGGGAATACATGACTTGCCCAAGATCCAAAAGTCAATGATGCTAAAAATGGGGTGAAATGAAGACTTCCTGAATCTCGAGCATAGTACACTTTTTATTCCACTTAAGAATCCTTCTCCATAGTAAATAACAGGTCAATTGTCTATTTATCTTGTCAAGTAACTGATCATCTATTCTCTTAAAACCCTTGAATGTGCATCAAAATGCCCCACAGCTGAAGCACAGAGGAATTCTAAGAAGTTCTTCAGAAATAATTCTTTTTTAAGTTAAATATGTATATAAACAAAGACTAGAAAGAAATCCATCAAAATGCTAACAATGGTCATGTTTAAATGATGAGGTTATGGCAATTTATTTCCATTTTCCTGCGTCTGTATTTTCATAAAAAAATTCTCAGATTTTATTTTGCAATGGGAAATACTAAGAAGTGGGAAATAGAAAGTATTTGGGGAGAGTATATTGGCCATGTGGGTAGCTGTGTGTGTGTGTGTGTGTGTGTGTGTGTCTATTACTGCATTGTGTTAGGTTAGACTGAGGCTGGACAGGGCAGGAACTGTGCTTTAACCTTCTCCCTTGACAGTGCATTCCGTGACTCTCTGGTTTCCATTTCTCCCCTAAAGACCCAGCTGATGATTTTGACAAGATTCACTCACATCTTGTTCCCTCCCTCTAGGCCCCGTTGACCCCACAGAGCCACACCACGTGGTTGGCAAAGGGGCAGGTGAGAAGGGGCCCCCGAAGACCTGAGAGAATCAGAGCCTCACCATCCTGCCGTTTGCCAGAGCTGTGTGCGCCTGAGCTCCTCCTTCCGCCTGCTGTGGGCTTATGTAACACATGCACAGCACTTCATTTTCCAGTAGATTGAAAGCAAAGCCACTGTTGATTTTCTCCAAAAAGATCTATTTGGAAGTGCAATTGCCTGGAATTACATGGTGGCACGAGAGGCCAGACACCTTGCTGTAAATAACTTTCCTCTCAGCCACACGGGGACCAGGCTGGCAGTGGTGTCTGTGCGTCAGGTGTGTGTATATCTGAATGCACAAGTACACCAGCTTGGGGCCTTTGCTCAGCTCACTGCCACATCTTCCACCTGGGGCTTCGGATCTGAATGACAGATGAGGGCAGCGAGGGGAAGGGATTGGATTGTGCTCCTCTCTCTGATGACATCTCCCATCTTGCCACTCCAGGGGTCCTGGGATTGCATGAGGCTGAGGGACTCTTGCAAACAGGGTAGGGTGGCATGAAGAACAACCTTTAGAGTTAGACATATGTAAGTCTTAGTCTCAGAGTACCAATTACAACTTATGGGACCTTGGAAAATTACCTACACCTCTAAAAATTTTTTAATGCATATAAAAAAAGAAAAGTGTGGGAGTTGAGAGAAACTACATCTCAGTGTTGTGAGGATTAAAGGTGGCAATGCCAGAGAAATGCCTGACACCTGGTAGTGCTCCACTAATGCACATGGTCTTCCATGTCCTGCCAAGCCTTCTGCGATTGATTGAAAGGACAGTCTAAAGCAATGGGCTCGGAGTCAGGATGGCTCAAGCCAGAGTTGTATAATGTACCGTTTGGCACCTTCTACCTCTTCTTTCAATTTTCCCTCCCCCTGTAGCTTATGTGTATGATCCTCTAAAGAAAGACTGGAATAAACTAACCCACACTGCAGCAGATGGGACTTGCTGGGTGTCTTTTCCTGGTGAGCAGTTGTATTTTAAGAGTCCTGCCAGGGCAGATAGAGGGCAATGTGCAACCCAAAGAAATGCAGCTTTAAGGGCAACATTTATTTCTAGAAAGGCACGCTGTTTTTAGGTTAGAAAATCTTACCACTGATACTGGCCAGTCTTAAGTCTAGCCTTAACATGCAGGCATCAGGATGGGACTGTGCTTCAGTTCATCTGGACGTTTTTCTCTAAACTAATGTGATACTGTTCTTTTCCCATCAAGTCCAGGAAATAATGGAATCTAGGTAACTTTGAACCTCAGTGTCAGGAGGAGACTTCCAGACTTTACTGGGGAAGACACCCAGTCCACCTACCTAACCAATATTTATTAAAATCCTGCTCCATAATAAAATAACAGTATCCAACATTTATTAAATATTTTGTCAGGTTCGTATGTACTTTAGCTGATTTAACCTTCACTATTTCTATGATGTAGTTACTGTTATTATTATGCTGTGGGGGAAAATAGCATAATGGTGAGGAACCAAGCTGCTGAAACCAAATTAACCTGGGTTAAAACTTAACTAACTGCTTGCTAGCCATGTAAATTTATGCAAGTGAGTTCTCTGTGCCTCGATTTTCTTATATTTAAAATAGGAATATAATAGTGCTATTTTGTAGGGCTGTTTTGAGTATTAATTGATCCTGTGTCTGTAATGTGCTTAGAGGAGTGCCTGGCTATGTTTCATCTCCATTTCACTCTGAGGACGCTGAGGACGAGAAGAGGGGAAGCAGTCAACTTCCCAGTGTCCGTCAGCGGATGGCATATCCTGGCCAAGAATGCATGTCTATGGCTTCCAGTCAAGTTCTTCTTCCTTGGAATGAGGAGAATGTGCAGGGTTTTGTTTTTTTTTTTAATTCCTCCTACATTATCATCTTCCATGACAGCTGTCATTCATAAGTAACAGCATTTCAGAATGTCTAAAAAGCTTAGTGAGAAAAATGGGAGAATTGAGAGCTTATTTAATTAAACTTTGGTGCCCAGAAGCATGAAAAAGTTTCCTCATGATTTTGAGTCAATTTATATGTCCATCCCAGCTTGGCAGCTGCAGCTTTAGCAGCAGTTAGCAGGTTTATGTTAATGAGCGGCATAGGGCAAACACCCAGGTGAGCGCCATTTCCAGCCTCCACCAAGGCCAGCTCTAGAGAAGCTTCGCTGTTGGATGCCACCTCAAGACCAGAGTCAGTCTGTGTGGTGATGAGCATGGGACATTAGGGAAGAATCTAAGTCTCTACTTCACAAAATATGCTAACTAACCATTGTTGGCCTTAGGCGAGAGTGTGGAGCAGAAGTTACATTTTCTGAAGGGTTTTATTCCAACCTGGGTGTATTTAAACTGGTGTGACCTAGAAAAGCCTTCACCTAGGCTAAGTCCAGTAAGTCCCTGTGTGTTTCAGATGAAGACGGTGGGTCAGATGAAGAAGTGGTCACTTAGGATAACTCCTTGCTATCCCCCAACTTCTCTTGACTTCCCCTGACACAATGTCTACATTTCTACCATTGAAATTTATTCTTTTGCATGTTTGTAGTCTGTTTTTTAAGAGACTTCAACTAAATTTCTAATATCCCCAAGAAGGCAATACCTAAAGCTAAATAACAGAGTATCTTAGATGAAGTTTGGTCTTCTCTGTTCAGCCGCAGCAGCCAGCTAGCTATTAACTCAAAACTGGAATATAGGCAGGGTGCCTTGGGAGGAGAGAGGGCAAACAAAAACTTTTGCTAATTTACGGTTCTGCCAAAGACCCACCCTACTCTGTGCCTTTTTTAGTTAGCAAAGAGCTGATGGAGAAAGTTCTAATTGAAGTCAAGTTAGAACAAGGAGCTGTGATCCAGCATAAGAAAGAGTATCCCACTCAACTAAGATGATGAAGAGTTGTCCTCCCTTCTTTCCTTCCTTCAGATAATATTCGGGGAAAATCTGTGTGCCAGGCACAATGTCAGGGACTGGAAAACAACATCTAAGATAAGGTATTTGCTTTTAAGGAGTTCATATCCTAGCACAGATGCAGATAAGTAAACAAGCCACTAGATAGCATGATAAGCATTTAATGTGTTTTTCCCTCTAGACCAGTGGCTTTCAACCTTAGCTATATATGAAAATCTTTTGAGCACTTAAAAAAAGAGATACCTATGGCCACGTCCCACTCCCAGATATTTTGATTTAGTTGGGCTAAGGTGGGAACAAGAGATACGTATTTTATAAAATTGCCTAGGTGATTCTAACAGGTTGCCTTTGTTGAAGACCACTGTTTTAAAACATACCTAATATCCACACCCCACTCCAGACCCAATGAAGTTGCAATTTCTGAAGGTGGGTCCTGGTGATAATATAGTTTGTAAAGTTTCCCAGGTGATTCTAATGTGCCAGGATTGAAGACCATGTCCTCTCCTGTGAGATGAGGATCATATGTCTCATTAGTGTTGTCTCCTCTTCACAGTGCCTAGCACAGAGAAAATGATTCATAAATAATTGTTGAGTCAGGATCTATGATGAGAAAAGTGTAAAGTGCAATGAAAACACAGAAGATGAACACCCATTGCAATTATGGGGGAGCTGCAACCCAAAGACAATTTGGATTTAGCTAGGTTGGGGGAGAAAAAGAAACATATTTTTAACAGAAGAAACATCACTTTTAAGGAGGTGGGTGTTTCGGTATGGCTGGAGCGATCCATCTATGAGTGGTAGGAGGTAAGACTGGAGAGCCAAGCAAGGGATGAGTCATGAAGAGCCTTGTAAGCTATGATAAGGAGTTTGGGTGCTGCCAGAGAGTTATTTGGGTGGCCTGCAGACATAGCCATGGGCTGTCAAGGCTGGTTTTTGATATCCTGATCTTGGTGCTCATTCAAGTCCAGGTATGGGTTTAGAATCTTGTAACTTTTCTCTTTGGAGACTGAAATCAAGTGGGATGTGGTGTCTTGGAATCCAGGTTGCAGGCCAACCTCAGCAGAGGAGCATCTTCAGCTTCGCAGTGAGATCAACCAAGTACCATCGCTCAGACTTAGGAGTGAGACTTTCCTTTTTTCCACATCTTGGGTGTCTACAAGACCCACCCCAGAGATTCTGACTTAATTGATCTGGAGTGGGGTACTGATACTGGGTACATTTTAAAACAGTGGTCTTCAACAAAAGCAACCTATTGCAATCACCTAAGCAATGTTATAAAATACTTATCTCTTGTTCCCACCTTAGTTCACCTTAAAAGCTTTGCACATCCCTCCTTTCCCATCCTTCCTAATGTTTCATTTTAATCTGATTTTACTTTGAAACATGTTTTACCCTAGAGAGCAGGGGAAAAGAAAAAGCCTGGTATGATTTAGTCCATCTGCTCCTCCTTGGGGAAGGTCCTTCAGTAGTGCAAGTTGACAACTGAGGGGAGGATCGAACCCAAATCCTGGAGGTTTGTTAAAGCTGTATATCCCTTGGGTGTTTGCTTGTCCAAGCCACACTGTTGCCAGTAACGTCCAATTTAGTGCTCTCTGCAGATTTCATTAACAGCCTGCCTACTCTGCTCTGAGTCCTTAATGAAGATGTTAAATAAAATTTGACGTTATTATTGCCATTTATACAGCACTTTATATTTACCAAGTGCCTTCAGAACATTTCTTATTCTTTCCCAAGCAATAGGTACAATTAGTACCACTAGCCCCATTTTACAGAGAAGACTCTTGGGAATTCAAAGATTTGTTGAGGGGCCTATAGCAAGCCACCCTCCTCTCTCCAGTGGGGTTTATTCTCCCTCCTTTGCCCAAAACTCAACTCATGTAGCTGTACTAGCTTCTCAGCAGGACACCTGACTCCTTATGCCCTCCTTCCAAATTCTAGGATATTATCTCTCTTATCCAGTCTTAGGGTTTTGAGCTTTTAGTTCAGGAATGCCCTTGTCTCTTCTTACTCAATTTGAATGAATTTGCAAGTGAAAATTTCTGATGGGCATCAAATGTCTTGTTGACTGCTCAGATGCCCAGAACTTGCTGCTGCTCCTGTCCATCCTGCCTCTTCTCATAAGCTTGTCGGTGGTGCTATGTGTGTAACTGGCATGATTCGTCTTTATAAACAATTGCAGCACTGTTGCCTTTCTGTGACCCTCCCCTTTTACTATAGGGAACCTCAAATCAGAGACTCCCAGTGACGATGTCTCTAAGGACTGGGAGAGAAAATAAACCCTATGAAGAAAGGCACAGAAAGCTGCACAGCTTTGTTTCCTTGGAGCTTGTCTGTGCAGTTGAAAAGGCATACTATATTAATAAGTTTATTTAGCTTTCTGTACCTTGGTTTTCTCATATAATAAATGGGGATATTAATGGAAACACTGGTATTTAAATGGCTTTCTGCTTTAATGATTCAAGCATTTAGGGAGAAACTTTTTAATAACACTATTTTTGACTTCACACTTAAAAACCATCCTACTAATTTTCTGTCTCGTCCATACTATTCTGTCTTCATGTTGCCTTTTCTGTGTATACTCCCTTTCTCTCTCATAATTTTTCTGTGACAGAATTTCTCTCCCTTTCTTACCTTCTCTTTCATTTATTTTTCTTTTTCCTCTTTTTCTTCTTGGCAACACATTGCAGTAAATGAAAAGAACCTTGAATCTGAGAATCAGGACTAAGTCAGAAACTATGAAGGGTTTGAGAATTTGTGCACTAGAAAGTTAATCTGCCACAGTTTTATATATGTGTATGTGAATATATATCTAAATATTTACACAGCATATGTGTGTATATATACACATGTATATATATGTGCATGTGTGTACATATATATACACGCACATATGTGCTAACAGAAGACATAACACCTGGGCCAGAGATAAAGACCATTTTTTCATACTTATGGAAAAGTAACAACCAGAGCAATCTCTTGCATCAGTTCCCTGAGTCCCAATCCCCATAGGATGACACAGTTGAGAGCCAGATGATGCACAAATGGATTGTATAAAGGAGAGATGCTACCAAATTAGGATACCCTGATCTTATCTAGGGTAGCTGGTGAGCTTCCCATCCTTCTCTCTGGAGAGAGAGAAAAAAAGAAAAAAAGATAACTTTATTCTGGAATATATGCAAATCTTTCAGGAGAGGAAGGAGACCTTACTAACCCTGAATGTCTGTGGGGAAGGAGATATTCTCTCACTTTGTTATACTGGCAGGTAACAAATCTACCTTCCAACCTGGACAGAGACCATCTCCAGCTTCCAAGGACATTTATCATGCAATACCATTGCAAACATTGTCGGCGTCCTTTGCTCAGAGGATGCAGAGCATGCAGAAATGTGAGATGTTCATGGAGAATTGTTTACCCACAAGGACCCTCAGACATCTCACTGAAAATAGTAGGAGCTTCGATAACTTTAGAGAGATGGACAATGTGGGACGTGTGGACCAACACCCTCCAAATCTATGCCTGAAGCAGACATCACTAATTGACTGTGGTTTTCTGCTGTTAACCCCCCCCCCCCCCACAGTCACTACAGAGCTGATTTTTACTTAAATCCCCTCTAGCTGTGTAAAATTGTCTCTTCTTGTTTCCTTCTTTTGTGTTCCATCTCTTTCTCTCTCTGTGGATCTGTGGATCTATTTGTATCTTTAAGTAAAGGACAAAGGAGCTTTTCTTTTTAAGGCAAATGAAATATTAAATTTTCGTATGAAGCAAGTTGCTAACCCTACCAAAGAGCATTCACCATTTATTCTTTAATCTATGAGTGCTTTAGCTATACTCTAGAGGCACTCCCTTCCAAACTGGGATTAAGAGAAGAATGGTTGCCTATTCTTACACTCCCTCTTGCTATTGGTTATGAAGGGATTCCCCAAATTGCACTAGAGTGCTGTGTTGGAATCCTGTAACTAAGGAGGAGACTCTCAAAGAAATATAGCAGTAGGGAACATGTGCTTGGAGAAGGGAATCATGCAACACAATTGATGCAGTCGAGACTTCTACCTGAGATTAAGCCAACATGCTCTCTGAGCAGTTGAAAAATGTCCCTTTTCCCGTTGAGTTAATTTGGATACTACCCTCAGCACAGGTAATCTCCCCCCTCCCATGATCTGTACTTTAACTTCTCTCCTTATTTAATAGGTAGATGTGGAGATATGTGGTTAATACCTTGCAGATTTTGCTGGAGACCTGGTTGTATATAGCTCTGGAGCTAGGATTTTCCTTTAGAATTTCCCACTGTCAGGTGATTGGTCTAGGTCTTATACTGATGGCTGTTCCTAGAAAGAAGCTCAACTGAAAGTCCCCAGCCACTCCCAGCAGCCGAAAAATGTGTATCTGGGTCCTAAAGGCAGGTGGGGGGATCTGGAGTTTGCACCATCGCAACCACTACTTGTGACCTTTGGTGAAGGCAAACCTGTGTGTCCATAGCTAAGGAAGTGGAGTAACATAATAGCTGGATTTTAGGCCCTGATTGCTTCCTTGATCAGGTACCATTGTGTGGGGCAACAGCTCAGACAATTCTCTGAGAAGAGCAAATGCCATACAGATGGAATGGAAGGGATGCTGAAAGTCTAGATAATTGGACTTGGGATGAGGATAGGGCATTGGAATTGAAAAACGTATAATGTGTGGGAGGGAGAATGACTCAGATTTTCAGCATACCTTCCAGCACTGAGTTAGAAGTAGTAGATGGAGTGATTTGGGTCATTTAAACCGTATTTTTTCAAGATTAATATTTTTATTTTCTGTTTGAATATAGTCATGTTTTTTCTAATTTAGAGACTATCCCTAGCAGGTTCACAGAGGCAGCATATTCTCATGGTGGCAGAAAAGGCACTGGGAAATAATCAGATCCAGTGGGTAGCTTGGAAGGAGACTACCTTCTGCTGGTCTTTGCTGTCTGTTTCTCTTCTTCTCTCTACCCAAGAATACTGTGTAAGTTTAGGAATTAAAGCAAACTTTATGGCTATAGGAGCTTAAGTGCTTTGAGATTTCGAAGTGGAAGGCATTTCTTTGGCCTCTTTGGAATGGATTGTTGAGTGGAGACAACTACTTTAAAAATCATGCGAAGTAAAGAATTTATGTCTTGCTTAGTGGCTAAAAGAAGCAGATTTAGGAGGTTCTGAGTTAGGTCCATGTGTAGGCTCATTTTTTCATTTTCATGGCCATAAACTGTTCCGTAAAACATTAACTTATTTCTGGTCATCTCTGATGCACGTACTTGATGACAAGGGGTAGTAGATTGAGAGTGTAAAGGACTTGGACCCTTTCAGAGAAAGTCGGCTGAAAGCCCCCAGCTACCTGGTACTCAGAAGCACACTCAGTTATTGATGAATGATCTCTATCACCAAACTCAACACAACCATCTGGACTTTCTGGCACTTTCTATTCTATTCTATTGGGATTACAGCAATTCTTTGGCTTTCTTTATTCCCTTCACTTATTTGGGGGAATCAATCATGGCTGCCACCTGTAGTTAAGGACTGAGAAAGCTGATTGAATTAAATTACACCTCTTCAATATTCCCTAGTCCATCAGTGAACTAGATATACATTGTCCTCATGGAGCTTACCATCCAGTAGACAAGAGAGACATTAAATGTGATCACATGAATAATTCATTAAAATGACAATAAGTGTAGGAGAGGAGTATTAGCATTTTAAAAGGCATCTTCCAAAGGATGAGATGTTTACTTGGTGTGAAATTTATATTTTATGTAGCGCAATATCTAATTAAATTGTGCCTTAGTTTGCTAAAGCTGCTGGAATGCAATATACCAGAAATGGAATGATTTTTAAAAAGAGAAATTTATTAAGTTGCTAGTTAACGGTTCTAAGGCAATGAAAATGTCCAAATTAAAGCAAGTCTATAAAAATGTCCAAATTAAGGTACTAACAAGATGTTACTTTCACTCAAGAAAGGCCGATGAAGTTCAGGATTTCTCTCTCAGCTGGGAGGAAACATGGCAACATCTGCTAGCTTTCTCTCCTGGCTTCTTGTTTCATGAAGGTCCCCGGGCATTTTCCTTCTTCATCTCCAAAGGTCTCTGGCTGTGTGGATTCTGTTGGTTCTGGTTACTCTGTTGGTTCCAGTGGCTCTAAAACTTTTTCCAAAATGGTTCCCCCTTAAAGGGCTCCAGTAAGCAACCCCACAGTGAATGGGTGGAGACAAATCTCCATGGAAACCATCTAATCAAAAGTTACCACCCGCAACTGGGTGGGTCATATCTCCATGAAAACAATAAAAAAGATTCCACCCAGCAATATTGAATGAGGATTAAAGGACATGGCTTTTCTGGGGGTACATAATAGCTTCAAACTGGCACAACTTGTATGATCAGTTTATTCAAACACCATAATTACAAAGAATTTTGAATAGGGAGTGAGAGCATGTTGGTTTGACCAGGTTAGTGTGATGTGCTGATACATCCTAGAGTAATTTGGGAGGAGAATGCAAAAGTATTTTCAAAGCCCCATCAAGGGACTGGGGAAAAATGTGAAAATATTAAACTTCCCCACCAGAGGAGTTCCTGATATTCTTGCAAACACTGGGGACTACCAATTTAATAGGGGGAGCCCTCTAACTTGGGACTTCCCCTTATGAAACTTATTCCTGCAAAAGAGAAGCTAAGTGTATGTATAATGATGCCTTAGAGTCTCCCCCAGAGACACACATTCTCTCTCTCTGTCTCTCTCTCTCTCTCTCTCTCAAGAATCTCTGCAGGTAAATTCCCTACCCACCCCCCACTCCCCCGCACACACACATGGGACATGGCTCCCAGGGGTATAAATTTCCCTAGCAACATGAGACATGTTGCTCATCCCTGGGATGAGTCTGGACCGGGCATTGTGGGACTGAGAAAGTCTTCTTGACCAAAAGTGGGAAGAGAAATGAAACAAAGCAAAGTTTCAGTGGCTGAGAGATTTCAAATAGAATCGAGATGTCATTCTGGAGGTTATTCTTATGCATTATATAGATATTCCTGTTTTAGTTTTTAGTTTATTAGAATAGCTGAAAGGAAATACCTGAAGCTGTTGAACTGGAATCCAGTAGCCCTGATTCTTGAAGATAATTGTATAACTATAGCTTTTAGTGTGACAGTGCAATTATGAGAACCTTATGGTTGACACTTCCTTTACCCAGTGTATGGACAGCTGAGTAAAACATGGGACAAAAATAAACAACAGGAGAGGATAAGGGGTACAGTGTGTTCTGGGTGTTCACTTTTATTTTTATTGTCATTCTTATATGTATTTTGATAACAAAAATGTTCAAAATTGACTATGATGACAAGTGTACAACTAACTATATGATACTGTGAACCACTGGTTGTACACTTTGAATGATTATATGGTATGTGAATACATCTCCATAAAATTGCTTTAAAAAAAGGGGTATCCTAACATAACATCCTTGGCCACCTTATGATGTTATATGATCCTTTTAGTCACTGTCCTGTACTAATGCAGAAACACATGCACTCCAGCGACACTGCCTAGGCACATGGGACAGCAAGAGCCTAAAGTTGTGGTGAAGCAAGACTTCTTTCTCCTTGAATCACCTTCCTCCCTCTGCTCCGTGGATTTTTTTTTTTAACACTGCAAAGAGCCCTGGGAATCCTTTCTATGAATCAGTTGGCACTTTGGTTGCTGAAGAATTTGAAGCAGAACATTAAGTCAAAGTATGTCTCCCCGCCCCCCGCTGCGAGAGTTGCCCATTGGTTCATGGGGCATTCTTTCCTTTGGGTATTCACCCAGCTGGGGATCCCTGAGAATACATCTAGTGGGCTACGAGATTAGGATTCTTTCTTTTTCTTCTCTTGGGTATCTGAAGAGAATTTGGATGTTTACCAGAAGACTAGCCAGACAGTCTGTTCATCTTTTTCCCTTCCTAACACTTCCCCTCCCTCCCTCCGCAAATATTTATTTATACCTAATTTGAAACTGAAGATAAGCATCATTGCAATCAGGTCTGTCAGCCCATGTCTAAACACTCATTCACTGAGAGACATATCCACAGAAACATTTTTAAATGTCCATAAACTAACACGTAGATCGTCAAATTCTAATCACAAGGTTCAAATTGGGTTTCTGACACTAAAATTTAGAATGCTCTAATGCAAATATCAGCGTTTTTCCCTGGGAAAACAAATCTCATGTGTGTGCAAGGGTGTGTGTACATGTGTGCGCCTGTGTGAGATGCTCTGTTAATCAATATTTCAAAGCTGAGTGCTCTCAGGTGCTAGAGAATTGCCTATATTAAATTGCTTAGAAGCAATTAAGTAAAACCTGTGTTTAAGGAGGTAGACCTTTCCCAGGACCATGTGGCCAATCTTAAGTCCACTCCAGGCTGTGAGTTGCTCTGAGTTTCCTGGTGGCCATTTGGTGTTTCCTTTATCCTTTTCTTTTTCTTTCTTTCTTTCTTTCTTTCTTTTTTTTATGAGCAGAAATGTTCTTGCAAAGTTTCCTCAGATGGAAAAATTCTACTGCCATGGTCAGTCTGCAACTCATTCCACCTAGGTGTTCTGACAGGTTCTAACCTAGTTTATATTCAGGTAACTCTGGTAACGGGACATTTAGCCCCCCCCACCCTCACCCCCATCAAGCATCTGGCCATTCAATGAGTTAGAGAACAGAGCCCTGATGTAAAGAGGGGGCACTCCTTTGTTTGATTGGACACGTGGGAAAGTGGTATTTGTAGAACTCTGGGAAAAAGATTAATGTAGACATGGCACCCTGATCTGTTTTAAGAATGCAAGGTGGGTTCAAGGATTTGAAATGTGTCTTCTCCCATCCCTAATTGTGAGTAGTGGCTGTGGGCTGTGAGAAATGCCAGGGCCCAAACCCTGATATTTTTTCATCTCAGAAGATGTGATTAGCAATCAGACTAATTGAAATGTGCATTTCCTAACCACTTCCTAAATAAAATATGTACTTGTGTGAAGGTAGATCTGACCGACAATCAGTTTTCCCTCTGCCAAGCAGGTGGTGCTTTGGGTTCTGAACTCCATCTTTGCCACTTAACAGTTGTAACTGTACTATAAACTGGCACAACTGCAAATGAGAAAAGACCTTCTCTGCTTCCCTATCCGGGATTTCACATCAAGATGTGCTAATTAAAGCATCTGTGTCTCTCTAGTTTCCCTTATCAGATGTCTTTACTGACTTAAAAATAAAAAGTGCTTTGTTGTTTTTCTCCTTTATTTTACCTTCATCATCAAGCATTAAGTGATCTCTTGGAAAATTAATAAATAAAACGAGTGTAATTAAATATAGACCCTTCTTGATATGAAACTTTCTCCCCTATCATTGGTAGTTCTTCTAATGAAGATGGGCTTGTAACTTGAGATATATCCTGGAGTGTCTGTTTCTCATTCTGGGCCGTTTTGAATGCACACTGGTTTAAGAAATGACAATAATGAGGGTCAGAACTGGTGGCAGCTGATCCAACCTTTTCCCACAGGTTAAAGAGCAAGATGCCTCTCCCAGGATAAGCTCTTGTCATATCAGAATATATCACTTTTATGGGCTTTCTCTTTACAGTAATGATCTGGAGTCAACCATTGCTTCTGGTTCTAAAGGCCTTGGGAGTCTCAATCTCCCCATACAGAATTTGGCATTTTTTTTGAATCATTATGAGCTTGACCTGGTGATAGTCATTCATTTAGTAATTCATTCAACAAATGAGTCAAGTGCATGAACTAAAGCATGGAGGATTCAGCAGTGATCTAGACAGAGGCTGGAATAGCTTGGATTCAGTGAGGAACTTTAGGGTCACTGGTCATTTTGGAGGGTTTATTGAGCAGGAAAATGGGGAATGAGGTTGGAAGGTAAATTTCCCAAACTGCAGGCACACGTTATACTCTGTCAAAACAGGTGCATATTATTGCCCTTTTCTTCTGTTTCAGAGTAATCCAAGGCTGGATTTTTCTTCCCCTCTTAGGATAAGGTCATCTTACTGAATACAGGGTTGGAAAAGGCTTTGAGTATATTAGATCTCAGGGCCCTACATGACTGGAAATCAGTATCACACTTTTCTTCTGCCCTTTGACCAACATATGCTTGCTCCTGGAACTCTATCCCTAAGTTGGCTCTTCATCACTCACCCTCTCTACCTGTTCTGCATACTGTCCATTGGTTGGTTTAGAAAATGACGATAAAAACTCACTTTTCTAATCCATCCCACTGAAGGGTCAATATACACCATTTTCAACATATCCCAGGGCCCTTTATCATCCTTGGTGTGACTTTCTAGATGTGGTTTTGTGGTTTTGTAGTAATTTAAGAACAATCTGATGACATTCTCGACCTCACTGACAGAATCAGGAAAATGAAACAGAAGCCATTAAAAAAACGTTCCAGTGCATGGCTTCAGCCTACCATATGACTGATGGTCTAAAAATGGAGGCATTTTAGGCTTTTGCTGGAAGCCACTGCTCTACCAGTTCTTTAGTCAACAGACACATGCACACACACGTATAATGCTTATTAGCACTTTTATCTGGCACATGGTGAATGATCAATAAATTAATTTTTATTCTTTCTTTCCATCATAGTGAACATGTGGTAGGTGCATCTTTCTTCTGGTTGCAGATGCTTCATTTCTATCCCTTACCTTGGCAAGACAGACACACAGGAATCATAGGATTCTTTTCCTTCCTGATGATGATATGTGGCCATTGCTGGGATTCTTCTAGACATTAGAACCAAGGGGCATTTCCCTCCTCTAGTCAGCCCAAAGGTATTCTTCTGTGGAGATCACTATGCAAAAGAGACACATTTAGTGTTGTCCCTTTACAAAATGGCTTTGGACCTGTATCTATGGGGGTTGTAATTTCCCATTCTTTTCATGATAAGAATTTGTTAATCATTCTTTTTCATTTGAAAAGGAGAATTTTATGAAGCACAGTGTATCAGTGGGGAGTTGGAAGGCTGATAGAATGATTTAAAGGGGAACTGAAGGGGTGTCTTGTAATCTTAGAATCTGTAGGAAAGAGAATTTAGAGGTTGTTGAACTATATTCATCAAAAGGATTCACTGAAAACTTAAAATGGACAGTTCGACTTAATCTTTTCACAGCAAAAGAATTCACTATGTTTTTACCTCTAATACTCCTAAAATTAAAGTTATAAATGCACAAAGAAAATCAAGAAAATTTATGAAAGCAATTTGAATACATTATAAAAATATTCAAATGTTTACAGAGAAACACAAAAGTAAAATTGCATGCTTCTCCCCCCACCTGAGATCCATTCTCAAGTGATAAAACTTTAAAATGTTTCTTCCCTTAGTGCTATTTTACTACCAGGACACTTTCTTTTCTCGATTTATGAAATTTAGACAGTATCCGCTGAATCCTTGCTATGAGAGATTTACAGCCATGTTCCTAAATACTTCTTTTGTTCTGTCAGTCATATTATTTCTTATCTGTGATCAAGGTTCAGTAACATTTATATTCTGTTCTATAAATATAATTAGATTTTACATGCCTTGTAGTTGATTCCAAAAAAGATTGAGACCTACTATTCATTTTTTCATTCTTTCATGTGTTTATTCATTCAATTCATATTAATTGAGGGTTTATTTTGTGTCAGGCATGGGTCCATGTGTAAAGTGTATGTACATGTCCACAGTATTGTGTGCAAGACAATTGAATATGTTTGGGGCAGGAAGATACCACAACATACATACCTCAATTCTGTATCAATAGTTGACTAAAAGAAAAATTAGATGAAAAGATGGACATACAAGGAAGTCATCATAATATCATTTAGAGGGAAAAAAACACCCTGCAAATTGTTTAGATGTTGGTGTGTGTATGCCTACAAATCAATAAACTGTGGCTATTATGGTTAGTGTTCGTTTTGTTATTAATGATTGATTAGGCAGGTGTATCAGTTAGTGTTACTGTGTAGCAAACCACCCCAAAACTTAGTTGTTTAAAACAATCAGCCATTTATTATTTCTCAGGAGTCTTAGGTTGGCTGGGCAGAACTGTCAATTTGGTCTGAGGGCATAGTGGGTGTGGTAGTTAGGTTCAGTTGTCAACTTGGCCAGGTGAAGTCACCTAGTTCTGTTGCTGTGGACATGAGCCAATGGTACATGAACCTCATCTGTTGCTGATTACATCTGCAGTCGGCTAGGAGGCGTGCCTCCTGCAATGAATGATATTTAACTTAATTGGCTGAGCTCTCTCTCTTTAAGCACCAACGTAGCACAGCCCAAACAGCTCAGCATATCACATCTCAGCACTCGCAGCTCAGCCCAGGCCTTTGGAGATGCAGAAAGAAGTCACCCCGGGGAAAGTTGTTGGAACCCAGAGGCCTGGAGAGAAGGGCACCAGAGACCATCCTGTGACTTCCCACATAAGAAAGAACTTAGTTGAAAGTTAGCTGCCTCTCCTCTGAAGAACTAACAACATAAATCCCCTTTTATTAAAAGCCAATCCGTCTCTGGTGTGTTGCATTCTGGCAGCTAGCAAACTAGAACAGTGGGGCTCACTCTTGCTTCTATGTTCAGCTGCAGGTGGCCTAGGTGGCTTTGCTGATCTTGTCTGGGTATATCCCATGTTTTAAGCCTTATCTGAGATAGCTCAGCATTGGACCATGTAGCCTCTCATCCTCCAGCAGGTTAGCCCAGGTTTGTTTTTAGGGTATTCTAGATACATTTGTATGGTAACCATGGAGAGGCAGGGAAAAGAAGGGACACATGCTTGAGTTTGGAGCTGGCACACAGCACTTCTGCTGCATTCTGTTGACCTAAGCAAGTCCCAAGGAAAGCCAGAAGTCAAAGGCTGGGGAAATAGATCCCCCCTCTGTGTGAGAGGAGCTGCAAATACACAATCCAAAAGGTGTAATTAACAGGTAGGTGTGAAGAATTGGAGACATTTTTTGCAATCAGTTTTTCACGGTAGATAACAGGTTGGGGATGGGGGCCTGTGTGCCAGTTTGAAACTGTTCTGTACCCCAGAAAGGCCATGTTCTTTAATCCTTATTCAATATTGCTGGGTGGGATCTTTTTGATGATTTCCATGGAGATGTGACCCACCTAATTGTGGGTGGTAACTTTGAATTAGATGCTTTCTGTGGAGATATGTCTCCACCTATTCAAGGTGGGGTTGCTTACTGGAGCCCTTTAAGAGGGAACCATTTTGGAAAAAGCTTAAGAGCCAAGAGAGCCCACATAGCCAGAGACAATTGGAGATGAAGAAGGACAGTACCCCCGGAGATAGAAGGTATCTATCTCTGGATGCCTTAGTCTGCACATTTTTATGACCTTAGAACTGTAAACTTGCAGCTTAATAAATTCTCCTTTTAAAGCCTTTCCATTTCTGGTATATTGCATTCTGGCACCTTCAGCAAACTAAAACAGCCTATTAGGAAGTTATACTGACTATCTTAGTGAGAGAGGGATACTGCCTTAGGGAAGAATGGATATGGGAGATACGCTTCCAGTTCTTGGGTGTGGGACTGAGAAAGAGGATGGAGTCAAGAATAACTCCAGTGACCCCAAGCTTGGGCTACTGAGCAAGTGGCAAAGCTATTAAAATAAGACCTTCGGATAAGACCTTCATACTTTAGTGTAAAAGTAAGTTTACAATGGAGGACATAGGGAATTGGGGGTGGGGGGTGGACTGTCAGAGATGGAAGGGTATAGTTAGTGTAAAGTTTGACATGCTGGAACTTTTCCCAGTAGTTGTGTCTTACTACATGTCAGCACATTAAAATCACCCAAAGAGCTTTTAGAAAATACTTGAGTCTCATACCAGAACAAATAAGTTAAAATTTCTGGGAATGGGATCTGGAATTAACTTTAAAAAATATTCACAGAAAATTCTAATATACAAGGTAAGAACTATTTTCTAAATCAGTGTTCCTTGGCTCATTTTTAAAGTCATCTGGAAACCTTTTAACAACTACTGATGCCTGAGCCCTACCATGAAAAAGTCTATTTAATTGGTCTAGGATAGGGCATAGGCAGCTGCAATATATCTCTATCTGCCAAGGTAAATTTAATGTGCATCTAGAGTTGGGAACCAATGACCTAGATATTAATTTGGACTGTGACTAATCAATGTTTCCAGAGTTGCAAGCCATGGTAAAGGGGCACTATGGCAGCATCTCTTTAAGCCCTGAGTGAGTTCAGACAGCATGAGATTGTCGGATGTCAGCCAGAGCATGGGGACAGAGGTAGTCAGAAGATGAGACCCAGGAACTAGGAGGATCCGTTCTGAATCTTGCACCTGGAGTTTGAAGCTCAAGGGCTTATCAGTGTTAATCCTGCTTTGGGGAGATGTGGAGAAAAGTCTGGGTTACAAACTAGGGTGATGCTATCAGATCCCATTCCCTCATTCTCATCCTCCCCCTCTGCAGCCCTGTCCTCCTATTCAAATCTAGTTTTTTTCTCTCTAGTAGCACCTGAACAATGCAACTTCCACTATTTCCTTTGAGAAGGTGATTTCACGATGTTTTAGATCTTAGTATGTGTTTTCCTTGAGAGCAAACCTAAAGCTGCTTCTTCCTTGATTTCATCCCATTACTATGAGCTTTGACCTTGTCACATCTTATATAGTAGCTTGGCTTTTTTATTGTAATGTCTTATAAATATCTGTAGACCAGTTACTGTCTATTGGCAGTTACTGAATCAGCAATGGAATATTTAGGATTTCCTCCCCCATTTTCATAAATCATTCCTGGCAGAGCTTTAATCATTTGGGTTTTTGGCTGGCCTTTCTGACTTTCTTCTGGTTTATTTTTGGCCTCCATAGCCTCATCTATTTTGGAGGAATGTGTAATTGCATAAGAGAGGGATTGACTCCTGTTAAGTGTCACTGACAGCGTCCCCTGGTTCAGAGTCCCTCAAAATGGGCATCTGAATCACTTAGGGGTGGGGAAAGGTTTATAAAAAAGGATATGTTTCTAAGTCCAACTCCAGGTAAACTAAATCAAAATCTCTGGAATGGGGCTCAAGCATCTGTATGCTTTCTGGGTGAGTCTTATAAACATAGTTTTAGACTCATCACCATTACTATTATTTCAAGTATTCTGCTTAGAGGAGAGAGTTTTCCATTGCAAGTCTCATTCATAATCATAACATATATCCTTCCTTAGGATTTTCTAATAAATTTCTTATACTAGGGACTACCATTTCATTTCAGTTCTGAATATCAATGGGGTTGGTTAAGACACATGGATTTTATTGTGTCCAACTGACACATGTAAAGTGTAAACAGAGGCAAAAGGCAAAAGTGGGCACGGAAGATAAACAGTGAGAGGAGAAAAAAGATTTGGGGAGAATAAAGAAGAGGTATATGTGTAAAATTAGTAATGTTCAGTATCATGTTTTATATTGTAACATGAAACAGAATAAAGGCTTTGATTCTCCTGGAATGTTACACAGAAATAGAACAAACCGGGCCGAGGCTCGGAAGTTTCAGGAGGTAGGTTTTATTGTCTATGGCTGGCCATAGGGCTCAGCCAAGTAGCCTCTGAAAGTCTGAGTTCTAGACAAAAGGTTAGCATCAGTTTTTATAGGCAAGATAACATGGGAAAGACAGGGTGAAAGGTTGGCTGGTTTAAGTTGAGAAGGGCATGAAGCTGGTTTACAGAAGCAGATGAGCAGATAAGGTTGGGGTCCCTATCCCAGCAATGTGTCTCATCTTGCCTACTTGCAGTTTCTCCCATTCCTGGAGGCTAGGGAAGGGGGGTTGGGGATTTTCTGCAGAGGAGGCAGCTGAACCAGAAGAAGAAGTGGGGGAGAGGCCTGCCTGCTGCAATGCCTGCTTGCTACAATATTCTGAAGCACTCTGTGGTTCACAAAACTTTGATCCTCATAACTGTCCTAGGGTTGTAGGTGAGGTCCCCCCAAATCTGGGTTGGTCGCTGGGTGCAGCTTAATGCACAGACATATCTAACCCGCTGTGGAGGAAAAGGAAATTTATTTACACTTGCAGGAGTACAGAGGAAATTTCCAAATCTACCTTCTTGTAATGATTTTTCACTTGGCTTTTATAGGCCTTAGAGACAAAGAAAGATAATCATCTTGGGTAACAAGTAACAGGGGTCTGGAGAACTTCATTAGTTACTTATCTCATTATTTACTATTTCCTTTAGGATTTACAACCTCTAAGATACCTGGGGCATGGTGCCTCCCAGTCTGGGGAGATAGATGAAAGCCTAATTCATGACTAGGTACAGACATATTGCTTCTCTGTAAGACTGAAGCTCAAATTCACAGCTTGCTTAGGAGTTTTAAGTTTACATTTAGAATGCTAACACTACAGGGTGATTAGGATGAGCAGGTATTCGGGTCCCCATTTCACAGAGGAAAAACTGAGACTCTTGGCAGAAACCTGCTCAAAGTCTAATAGTAAATGGCAGAACCAGGACTAGAACTTGGGACATAGACCTAGATCAGGGACTTTTTTTGTCAATCTTAAAATTGATAGTTACCAAAAAAAGAAAAAAAAATTGATAGTTGCCTGTGCAACTGATACTTGCTCTTTTTCTTTTATGACAAGGCCTTCACCCTGAATGGGTATCTCCTGTGATATGATGTAGGGTGGCTCTTTGGGAGGGACATGGTATTGACGCAGGTAGCAGACTGGAGTGAGTGTCCATGAGGTCCTTCCAAATGCGTGTAACAGAGCTCAACAAGCCTGCTGAAGGACTCATGGCACATGTTACAAACAAAGCCAAACTGATCAGTGCTGCCTGAGCATCTTCATTCTTCCCTTTGTTTCCTCTTCCTCACACCTGTTACACACTTAACACCCTCATACCCTCAAGAAATGCTCTAATGGCTTAGGGAGGGCTCTGGGATCTAGATGTGGGATCCGAGGAGGCTCCAAATCACATAGCAATGACTGTCAGCATGATTAGACCTAATGGCAACAACAAAATCTATTAAGGTCCATCTGTTCCGGACTGGAAGACATTTTTTTTTTTATAGCCCATTGTAGCTAAAGGCAAGGAGTTTCAGCTCTCAGTCTTCCTCTTTGATCCTTCCTTCTGTTATTCACAAAGGTGGTGGATTCTTTTGCCTGATGCTGATGCTCTCAAGTGGCCAATTCCTGAGACACTGGGATTTCAAGAAAAGCAAAGTTTATTACTAGGCATGAAGTAGGAGATAAGATGGTCTACTGGCCCAAAAATCTGTCTCCCCGAACTTCAGTAATTCTGATAGTTTTTTATAGCATTAAAAGATGGGTGAGTTTTAGAATAATGAGATAATGGCCTCAGATAATGTAATTAGAGGTGATCTAATTATTGAGCATGTGCAGATTGATTACATGCTCAGTCATAGAATGTACTTAAGAAAATGGCAGCCTTAATATGACGGGCATGATTTTTAGTGTTAAGTTGAGGTATAGGTGACTTTTGATAGAGGTCTTAGCTACTGTACATGTAAGGCAGGCCTACTTTGGTTAGATCCTGTCTTAATTATCAAGATAACTTTGGACTTGGGGTGTTAATAAACATTAGGGGCTGTCTTTAGTAATTATAAGACTCTAAAGTTGAAAAACTGGATAAATGGGTATAAGAGAAGGTTAATCACCAAGTTTTTACAATCCCAAGGGCACAAGATAAAGTCTATACAATCATTATCAGAGATCAAGGCAGCTGGATTAGTTTAGAGATTTCAGGTATTTCCCTCTGTCGATTCCAATATACCAGAAAGTAAAAAAAGAGTATCTATATAATGATTTAGCATTAATCATTTATGATTAACCCCTTAATTATTTCTTAAATCCATAATCATCCCTTAAAGCCCTCCCCTCCCCTCTTCTTTCCTTCTGTATTCAGAATAAGGTCCTTCCACTTTAGGTCAGAGTTGGTATTGACTGTCCTGGAACTATAATCAACCAACCTAGTTGCCAGGCTTTAATGTTTATGAGTCTTTTCGCTCTCATTATTTCTCTTCATCATTCCAATAGTCAGGTGATATAGTTAATTATAATATCCAGGCATGATTATAATAGCATTGGTCCAGGAATACCTGCACATTACCCCAGACCTGCTCCCCTTCCCCTTGAAGCCCTACGGCGAATATATGTGCAGAGAAGAGGAAACAATGCAAATAACATTCTAGTGCTAGCAGGGTTTACTAAACCCTAACCCCCATGCCCTTCTGATCTTACTACTTCAGTGAGGTGCAAAAGCCCATCCTGGTTCACATACTAAAAAGCCTTAGAGCAAAGGATGGATGCAAGAGATGGGGCCTAGGTCTTTCCAAGCTGGGATTCTATACCTTTGTAAGAAAAAGGCGCACAAAATCCCCAAAAGGGCCTTGGAGAGTGAGGTACCGAACCCAGATTACACCTTACTTAAGGTCTTGAGGCCTAAGAAGATGGATGCAACTCCTCAGATGATGAGAGCACCCAGCATTATGGCCCAGTGTCTCTTCCTTGTGTATTGCCTTTGGGATTTGGAAGGGATGAGGGTAGGGTATATTTGCCTGGGGGTCTACAGGCCAACACTGTTGCATTTTTTCCATGAGTAAGTTGAGGGCCAGAGAAGTTAAGTCCCTCACATAACTAAGGTCATTTGAGTGGAGGAGCCAGGCTTTCAACTTTTGGATCTCATCTATAATGCTTAGAGATTTTCCCACTATTCTACCTGGCTTCTCTGCCAACCACCATCTGATTCCTATGTGGAAAATCATTTATGCTTTCCTAGATTTTCTCTGGTAGGACCAGTATCATTTGAACATTGAGAAGAACCTGACAAATATGTTTCTTCCACTTCATGTTTGCCTGGAGAAGACATCAGTGTCCAAAGGAGTTGTCTGACTTACCATTTAGAAAGCCTCTGGTTATAAATGGAGATGGTTTTCCTAGATGGGGCTTAATCACATGTCTACTTCATCTCACTATTCCTCCTTGAAAGCTCAGATGGTCCAAATGATCATGCTGTTCCCTAAAAGAGGGGTTGGAGTTTTATTTTGGGAAAGTAGCCTATTTTAAGTTAAAGGACAGGGGCTCCCTGTTCTGCCACTGTGCTGGCTTGTTTCTACTCTGTACTCAGCAAAAACTGAATATTCTCTGAACAATAGGTGACTCAGCTTTTGCTAGATCCTAGGTGAAATGGATTTAGCAAGCAAAGAGAGAAAAAGTCTTTTCTTCATTTTTCCTGGTCCTGTTTCATGATAATCCTCAGTACTCCTTTCTTCCAAAGATCTGTTATTAATTAAGCCTCAGAACTCCCCTGGCAGGTAGAGAAGTACAAGGATGCTCATTTAAAGCCAATCCTGGTTTAATATAGTAGGACAGTTAGTAAGGCTCTTTAAAAGAAATACCTCTCTATTGTGAAACTTCTTTTCAATAGAGGAAATTAACTGAGAAAGGGATAAAGTAATTTTGCTAGGGATGACTGCTCAGTTTTGGTGACAGACAATGTTCAAGTGGAAGCCTGCTGCCATACCTGAGTTAAACTAGGTATATTACCTATTGCTGCATGACACATTACCCTAACATTTAGCAGCTTAAGACAACAATTAATATTTATCTCATGCAGTTTTTATGAATAAGGAATTTAGGAGCAGTTTAGCTAGATGGTTCTGACTCAGGTTTTGTTAGGTTGCAGTTAAGATATTTGTTGGGGCTGCAATCATGAACTATTGACTGGCTGGAAGCTCTTGTTCTAAGGTGGTCACTCATATGGCTGGCAATTCATGCAGCCTATTAGAAGAAGACATCCATTTTTTATCAAATGGACTTCTCCAGAGAGCTGCTTAATTGTCCTAACAATATGGCCATTTCTTCTCACAAGCAAGTGACCCAAGTGATCACATATGGAAACAAGAGTGTTTTTTATTAACTAGTCTTGGCCATCATACTCTGTCATTTCCTCAATGTCCAATTAATCACACAGGTCAGCCCTCCTTATGGGAGGAGGCTACATAAGGGCATGAA
This sequence comes from Tamandua tetradactyla, assembly GCF_023851605.1. Classification (NCBI taxonomy): domain Eukaryota; kingdom Metazoa; phylum Chordata; class Mammalia; order Pilosa; family Myrmecophagidae; genus Tamandua; species Tamandua tetradactyla. Next base: position 37,879,123 of record NC_135338.1, read on the forward strand.
TATCAGGAAGCAAGAATCACTGGGGGTCTTCTCTTGGAGGCTGGCTACCACATTGAGACATATAAATGAGAAGTCACCTGTGACATTATTGGAGTGTCTTCTGAAGAGCCAACTCAGAGGACTAAACATCATGCATCTGCTAAGAAGAGAGAAAGATATAAAGAATGGTGCAGTTAACTTTCTAGTTGTTGGTAGATTTAGAATAAATGGCCACCATTATTCCTGGTTCAGTGATTAAGCCTATATTGAATTACACATGACTATGGTGATGTGTCACCTCTTAGAATTGGATACTTGTCCCAGGTCTTATACTGGATCATTGGTTACCCAAGGTTTATCTACGGAGCAATGCTTGTTAGCTGCTAAGAAGCAACTGGGGTGTTTGTTGAAAAATGGAGATGCCAGGTTTCTGCTCCTATGGATGCTAAGTCAGTGCATTTCAGAACCATCATGCTGGCTGATTTTATCTGGAATGGTAGCCTCAGGTATGTCTTGAATCAGTTAGAATCATGAATAATGGCAGTCATATTTATTTGCTTAATATCAATCAATGTTCTTTTTTCTTGCCTCAGAAAACCAACTCAAAATTGGGAACCTAGTTCCTAGGGGCAGGATTGAGTGGTTGCCTGTTATTTTCATGTCATATTCAAGGGAGACAGCAAATAAAAAGCTCTCATATCAACAAAGCTGCTAGAGAGAGGGTAGAGTTTCTGACCAGTAGCACGAGTTTGAAAGGCCATGATTATACTAGAACCTTAGTATATGCAAGGACTGGTCTCATTACCAGCTACAGAAATAGTTTCACAACCTGCATAAATCTTTGTCCAATGGTCCTAATAGCCATAAGAATCATCTGGGGAGTGTTAAAGATGCAGCTCTTCAAGCCTTCCCTGGGGATTCTGGTTCAGTGGGACTGGAGTAATTTAGGTGGTTTTGATGAAGGTGACCTGAGGACCACATTTTTTTCTAGGCTCAGCCTAACATAACTACAGTGTATTGACTTTGCAATTACTTAATCTCCAGCAGCAAGATTTCAGTCTCTAGAATGGCTGATATAAAAGAAGCTGCTTTATGGAGTTTTCATTGATGACACTAGGTGCACTGCTAACACTCATGAGGGGTAAAAGGATATCTGGACCAGTGTGGGAGTGTATTTTATGAGCATTATCTTTGTATATGTTCACCTTCCTCCCAGACTATAAGCACCTCAAGGTAGGACCTATAAGCTATTTAATTTTACCACTACTCACAGAGGCTAGCATAGTGTCTTCCTTGCAGTGGACTTGCCATAGGTGTGTAGCCACACAGGACCAAGCTCGTTGAGGTGGCTAGGAATTCTGTTGCATGTTATGGTTACTGTTTTATGATTCTAAAAGTTGAGTAACTCTGGGGTATTGCTAAGCTGTCCTTTCACTTCTTCGTTCTCTTTTCCAAGTGCTTTAAGGTGGGTTGTGACTATGAAACAGTCATGGTATTAATGACTATCTCCAGGTGGGTGACTTTGGGGAATGATTTTAAATTAAGAGCTGAAGAATTGAATAGAGCAGAGGCTAAGCCTACAAATAACTGCTGATTATAGGACAGGGACATGGCAGACATATAGTATTTCATCCATATTGAATACCTCTAATCAGCCAAGAACACTTGGGCATACCAAGGTGGCAGACACAGAGCCAACAACATGATCAAGAAGAGGACATTCAGTGATAATGAAGAAAGCAACAAGTTGCTTGTGCATTGCTTAGAAAAGAAAAAGTGGGGGAAGAAGCCTGTCACAACTCTTGGCTTCATTCAACAATAATTTATTGAGCTGTTTAAGGTAGATTGAATTATATATCCCAATTTAGGCATGCTCTTAATTTTAATCCCCATTCCTGTGTGTGCGAACCCATTGTAAATGGGATCTCTTGAAGATGTTATTCTTGGTTAATTTAGTTATTTTAGTTAAGAACAACTGGATGGGTTTGGTCTTAATCCAGATTACTGGAGATCTTATAAGGAGGAAACTAGAAGCCAGAGTCAGAGAAGTGGATCCTGAAAGTCATTGGATGGGGAATTACTGGATGCTGGAAGTTGGTGGAAATTGGAAGTGAAAGGAGAGGACACTGCCATGTGCCACAAGGCAGGGATATAAACCAAGGAACCCCAAGAATCACCAGCACCCAGGACCAGAAGGTAACAGAATTTGGGGAAAAAGCATTGCCTTGATGTGTTGATTTTGGACTTCTCTTTGCCTCAAAACTGTGAGCCAAATAGATTCCCATTGTTTAAGCTAACTCTGTGTGGAATTGGTTATAGCAGCCTAGCAAACTAAGATAAATTGCTATTGTGTGTCAGGACCTGTTCTGGGTGCTAGGGCTATTGAGGTAAACCAAACAAAGAAATTTTAGCAAGAGATAGATAATGGAGAAACAAATAATGATTTAATGTTATATAGTAATTAGTGACGAGAAGAAAAATAAAGCAGGAGAAGGGAGTGGACACTAAAGTTAGAGTGAATATCATTCCAAAGTACACAGCTTTGGAATTATTATTTCAACAAATCCATGCAAGGAATGTTGAGTACCTAGTTATGTGCCACATGCAGTACTAGCTAATGGAGATACAATGGTAACAAACAACAATCTTCTTGGAAAGTTCATGGTGCTTTTTTTTTTTTTTCCAGGGCAGGTGAAAGATAATAGACAATGCAAGAGACATATGAGAAAGTGGTTAGTGTTATGCTGAGAATTAAAATAAGGAACACTGATAGAAAGACCTAGCAGACTTCTTTAGATTGGCTGGGGGAAGCCCTCCTTAAGGAGATGATATTGAAACTGAAATCTGAGTAACAAAAGGAAGCCAGCTATGCAGAAAGCCTTCCAGGACAAGGAGAGAGGGCATGAGGGCAAAGGCTTTGGACTCTACAGATTCAGGAATAAAAAGAAGGCCAGTGTAGTTTTATAAGCCAGGGGAGATTGGGAGCCTAGTTAGAGTAATTAAGAAAAATCATTTTTCATAGCTATAACTATGAACCAGTGTAACTCCTAGAAGGCTGTTTTTCTTTTCATTTAAATATTGCCTAGTTCTTCCATCAGAGACAGGTTTAACATTTAAATTGATTGATTTGTGATATGAAGTTTTCCCCTTAATTAATTTTCTTTTCTCCAGTGACCCCAAAGAATATCCAAAATACAGGGCAAGCATTATTAGAACAAAATTTTATTAAATAGCATAATTAGCAAAAATACTGTATGGCAATATGTCAGTCATTAAATGTGTTGACTCATATAGCAACTGGGAATTCTTGGCTAAAATGAGTTGACGATCCATTTATCTTCCAGGATACTTAGCTGCAGTGTTTCTTTTCTGGGCTGGTATTGAGGTCTTGGAGTATTCTTCTCGGTGTATAGCTTTCCGGATACCTGAACTTTGGAGCAACCACAGAAATTCCCTTACCCCTCTGCCATATTCGTTGCCTTAGTATCTTTGTGCACTCTGGCCTGCTCTCCATCTAGAATGCACGTACCAGCCAAACTCTCTTTTGTGCCCCCATGAATGAAAACAATTTATTTTGTAAGTTTCACCATCATATATTTCTTTTCTCTATTGTTTCTCCAGTGCCATCTAGAGAATCACTCTCCACTGGGCTGTCTTTTCTTCAGTTAACCTTATAAGACCCTTTCTGCTCACTCATCCTCTAAATTTCACCCATCTGTAAAGTAGCCTCTCTATTTTACTCTGGCTACAGAAGCATACATAAAGATCTGATGGATAGATTATGTTTGCCTAGAAATTTGCTTATATGCTAAAATTGCAAATCTTTAATGTAACCTCATTGCATGTTTGAGTATATTGTATATTTATTCTGTAAAATAAACTCAGTAACTTTCACATTATGAATCACTAAGCCTTATGCTTCCTCAAAGAAGGGCGCATGATTTCTCAAAATACAGTATTCCTTTTAGAATGAAAAGTTAATGTGTTTCACGACCAATTCAAATCCGGTTTGAATTCTTTTCTCCCTCAGCCTTGATCAGACTTACAGGGCAAATGCCACCCAAAGGAGCACATCTCTTTTCCATCATTAAAATTGAATTTTAAGATTTGTAATGGTTTCTCATGATAAACATTCTAAATATTCCTAGGAAATATTGCTTAAATTCTAATAATTGAAAAGGACAAAGGCAGAAATATGAAGGTGCTCATGAGAAAAAAGATTAAGTTACAAAAGTTAAAAAGTATTTAATTTTCACAGAAGCTCCAAGGCATTTCATTAGAAGCATTAGGATAGGGAAAGAGGCTCATGGGAAAAAGACAAGCTTTCTCGCATTTACACACATGTGCACATGTATGTACAGACAACTGGCCAATGTGCTTTTCTGATTTATGAGAGTTAGGTTTGCTTTAGGGGTTGAATTTGAGATGCTATGCAATCTTAGTTTTGCCTCCTAACTTGGAGAATGTGTCTGAGAAGCCAGGATAATGATATAGTGGCTTGGTGTTCTGTAAAATGGGGTATAATGATAGTCAAATGGTTACTGAATTGTACCCAGATTTGGGTGTTTTGTACCCAGAACTGTGCTGTGGATACGAGGGAAACAAGAGAACTATAAGTATTTATCCACCCTTAAGAGTTTACCAGTGAGTTGAAAAGAAACATGGCTTTATATCACACAACTTAAACATGATACAATCCTATCTACACTAAGTGCTATATAGTGCTGTGCACAAACACAAATAGTTATAAAAATTGACAGAAGGGAAAGTTACTAATATTATGTGGAACCGACATGGAATGCTTCATGGAGAAGGAGTTTAACTGGACCTGGTGGAAAAGATCAGATTTGGCATCATTTTCTTTTCAGTGTAATGATAATCATTTTTATTAATAATAATGATTATCTGTCTATCAGCTCATGTATTTGAGGATAGGGAAGAATGAAAAATCCAGAGTAACTATATTTTAAAGGTCTTCTTTAAAGGAGTTAAAAGGAAGAAAGAGAAAGCTTTTCTAAGAGCCTAGGCTTGGGGAAAGATGTAGGAGGTTCGGGAGAGAATTAATGGGTAATGCTTATCATTCCATACAAAATAACCTTGACACAAATGGGGCAATTTAAAAGAAGGTAAGTGACTCCCAGCCCACTCACCCAGGTTGATGGAAGAAATAATCATGGGGTTGAAGGCAGATTGCAAAAGAAGACCCAGGGTTTCACCCTCTCCATTATGCATGTTTCTTTTCTTGGGGGAGGAAGTGCTTAGTTGGAGGAACATTTTAGAACTCAGCCCTTTCTACTTTCAAATAGGTAATCTGATCTAAAAGGACAATTTGTGTCTTTTTTCCCCTCCCCTCTCTCAAACTCTATGCAGAGGTGAGGGTTGCCATTTCTCTGAAGCCCAAGATGTTGAACAAAACAAGATAAGAGAAACCAGGATAATTGTCAGTAATTTTTTATGGCAAAACAGTGTTACAATGGGCGAGTAAAGGAATGAATAGCCCTGTGCATCATGAGTAAGGAAAGTAGTATTGTTGTAAGCCAGTGGTTCTCAACCTTGGCTGCACATTAGGATCTCCCTGGGAGCTTTGAAAATTACAGATGCCCAGTGGAATGGTTGGGGCATTGGATTTTCAAAAAGCTTCCCAGGTCTTTCTAATGTTCAGCATAGTTGAGCACCACTATTCTGCGTGTTGATTTAAATGAATGGCACCTGGAGAAGGTTTTAAAACAGAAACTGCTGGATCTCACCCCGATCCCACCCCCAGAGTTTTCTGACTCATTAGAGCTGAAACAGGAACGAAGAATTGGTATTCCTAACACAGTTCTCAGATGCTGCTGCTAATCAGGGACCACACTTTGCGAAACACTCATTTAAATAAGTGAGTCCAGGCTGTAGTAAGTTAGCTATTTCCGACAATTTTATTTGGGACATACTTGTTAAAAGGCAGATTCTGAGTACCTCTCCTGGCACACTTGAATTGGCATGCCTGGGAATCTCCAATTTTATATGAAATGTCAGGTTTTTCTTTTTCTTATGAATTATTTTTGTGAACTTAGTGAACACATTTGTTTACTACTGTGCAGAATGGTAGTTTTGTTTTTTGTACCTTGACCCAAATATTTTCACATAAATTGTGTAACTATAGGAAGGTTTAAAAAATTACTTTATGCTATTTTTATGGGGAAAACTCTATAGATTGGATTGTGTTATATACTCGGAGACAGCGACAAATCAAACCCGGGGAAAAAAGCTTTAATATAGGGCTTATGGTACAATAACAGGCACAACTGTCCACGTAGAATCAGCAACTCTAGTTGCATGTGAGATCTTCAGGAAGTATGATCTTTGCAAGAGAATACTTTACAAATTCAACACGATTAGGTGATTTGCATTCAGTACAGGTAGTGTGAAGTTTGGAGGAGCATTTTCCAAAATTTAGGCAACAGTAGAATCACAGGGGCTACTTTTTAAAACTGTAGATTCCCAAGTCATGGCTCCAGGATGCAGCCCAGGAATCTATATTTAACAAGAACAGTGGGTGATTTAAATGCAGGCGTCTAGGAACCTTATTTTAAGAGATAATGAATTAGGGAGTATGAAGGAGTAAAATTGTTTTCACAGTTGACTTAAGTTGTTAATAAAGAATTTGCCATATTTGATTATTCTTTTTTTATTTTTTGTATTCTGCAAATCAGTATCCTAAGAGCTAGGTATGACAGTTAAAAATGTTAATGTACAGGATATATATTTTTAGGGGTATAATTTTGTTCTCTCTTTGTCTTTCTCTGTCTCTGCCCCTATGGCTCACACACACACTTTAGATATTATGTGGTTTTGATTTTTAAGAATCTGGCATCTGCCAGTTTAAAATAATTTGAATTTTCTACATGAGCAAAGTGAATACTGCAAAAGCAATTGCATCCTTCTGGAATCAAAATGCTATATCAGACTCTAATTTGGGTCAGATTATCTGGATCATTTATTCTCTAAACTGGGGTTGAGGTAGAGGATTTAGGACCAAAGGGAAGTTGTAAGTTAATTTTACTCATTCTTCTCTAACCCGCTTGCACTGTGCTACACTCATACTTAAAAACCTTTGAGACAGGAGGACACTTTAGGGAATTGCCATATGACTTTCTGAGGCTTTGGGATGTGCTTCTCAAAAAAGGAAGGTCATTCTAGAGCTTTACATGCCTGTCATTCAGTCTGGACATTTGTTTGAATCAATTTGCCATTTACTGTCATCCTCTTCTTTCTTGTTCTCTTTCCCAAATTATTCTCCCAGAAAAGGAGGAGACACCTGGTTAAAATGGGACCCAGGTCAAGTTTGCATTGCTGGATTTTCTCTACTTTTATTTCCCCCACTGAGCCAGCTAACCCCTCTGTCTTTTTGTTCCCTTATTGTTCTCTGTTCCTTTGCCTATCCCTTCCCCTACCAGTCCACATCCTATCTTCACTCTATGTAGTTTACCCTTTGTGCATGTCTTGGAGGCAGGCCATTTCATTGGGTAAGAAAGGAAATTTTGTTTTGTTTTTTTTTGTTGTTGTTGTTTTGTTAAATTCCTAATGTGCTAAATACTGTTTTCCAATCCCTGTTGCAATAGGGCCTTTCCAGTGGTCCTGGCAAGAGTGAACTCGCTAAAAGAATTTGAGCTAGCATTCATAAAAATTAGCATAACCAGATTTTGGCTTAAGCTAAATAACATGAATTCGTGGCCCTGTCTGAGACTTCAGTGGGAAAGTTCACATTTACAGTTAATTTGCTGCTTATCTTGTTGGGGAAATGAATTAGTAACTCCATTAAAGGTGTTTTTTTTTGTATTTTATGTTGGCATGACGTTGCTTCCATGTCACAGCTGATGGTGTTTTGTAGCTGTTGTTTTTACTGCTTTCAGCATGAAGACTTAGCAGCTATGGAAAAGATGAGCTAGAGCTTTCTGCCAACTGCATACCATTGGTGCAAGCAAGAGAAAATGCAAAAAAAAAGATCAACTAATAATGTCCTTGTGATTTAAATTGCGTTGTTCTCCAAGAACTTGGCTCTGTTATATATATTTTTAAGTACCTACAGTATATTTATTCACACAAAGGTGGATGCTGATCCATGCTGTACAGATGAGAGACAACCAAAGTTTTGCTCCCTCTCCAATGGCATGGAGAGAGTGAGGACATTTGGGCAGATTAGAACTCAGAGTGCCCCAAGAGTTTCTCTAATCTTGAGAAATTATAAGAAGGATACAGAATTTACTGGTTAAACTCTAGGTAGACAGAACTCTAGAGCTTTTCAAGGGACCTTGAGGTTCATCTCATACCAAAATTTCATTTTTCAAATGATGAAACTGAGGCCTGGAGAAGTATGGCTTGCCAAGAATACAAACTAAATTGTGGCCCTCTTGGCCCTTGACTTGTATTTGTTAGACTGTTGGGAAGACTTTCCAGTGGGAACCTCCTTTTAACAAAAGGTGAGTTTATTCTGTAATATGGACCAAGGCATGCTCTTCCACTGCCACCAAAAACAACCATCATGAAGATGCATTTCTATCTGGACTCACTGGCAGAATTATTATCCAAGTAGAATGCCAGGAATGCAGAGTGTTAATGCAGCTGCTGAATAATAGAGTTTAGTAATAGATAATAAATAATACAGTTGGGAAATTATATAATTCAGTTTCAGAGTAAATATCAGAGGAAACACACATGCACGTACAGAAGGTGTTTCTAATGAGGACATTCAAGCGTCTTCAGCCCCTTGGCCTATGCTTTTGAGAAGTGGGCAGGATATTCAGAGACATGCCTAGTTGGAGCATATAGTTTGACCTTCTTAATGTATTTATTCCTTCCCTCTGTTTGTCATGATTGGCTCTCTTCCTTCAGTGATGCCAGGGTGCCTAGGTAATGTCCAAGGTTGTCCATCCTTTCCTATTATCACTTGCTGTAAGTCATTGCATGCGAGTGAGTGGTATTGGAACATTGAGCTAGGAGTGGGAAGAGACTGGGAGTGGGCATTGTGGGTTGGAGGTGGTGACAGGCAGTGAGAGGTGTGCCCACAGCCATGGTTCAGCAAGCACACTAGTGAGCTGCTGGGTACTTCCTTTTCCGCAAGACTCTAGAGAAAGTTGTCTGCTCTTCACTATTGAGGTTGTTTTTTTTTCCCAAGAAGAATGGGATATTTCCCCCCTCACACCTTTAAAAAAAGACGAAAAGCAGGGGGTGGGGAAATTAATTAATGTGAGTAAAGGAAGCATGGGATGCTTGTCCAGATATGATAATTACTGTAGAGAATTAGTGCAGAAGAAATGGAATGGTATAGAAAATGAACTGCATTGGCACACTGCTTTGGCATGGACTCAGCCCACTGATAATGCATTAACTCTTCCCTTGCTCATCCTTTCTTCTGCCCTTTATGTTCCTCCTGGCTAAACCTCCCATACTGCAAAGTCTCAGGGCTACAGGGGCAGAACCTGAGGCTCTCAAATGGAGTTCTGCCTCCAGGAGAAACCAGGCCAGCAGGCGAGTATGAACCTTTGAAATATATTAAGAGAACTTCACTTCTATTTATTAGTTTAATGAAAACAAACTGAAATGAAATAATTGTTCTGTGTCCTCTGGCAAGGAAAGTTACAAAAAGATTCAAGAAGGCAGTAAGAAAGCTTGAAGAGAGTGAGAAGTGAATAGTTCATCAAAGTTAGTTGCTCCCTCTTCCCCAAAACTAAGACTTACCTTTGGAACATCAATAACTTACCCACTTCCTCCCTTTCTGCTTTCTCAAATGTGCCTCAGGCTGTAGGACTTCTGAAATATTTTCGGATGACTTCAGCAAACACACACAGGGCACTTCCTGTGTACAAGCACTGTGGAGTGGACATAGTCAATAAGTTAGCTTCCAGTTTCAAGGTGTTTCTTCTTTCAAGGGTATGGTATACTGTTTGGTATGTAGTAAACACTCAAAAATTATTGCTATTATTAGTGTCATTTCACTGAATTTAATTCATACTGAATTTTTTATTGAGAACACAAAGTTACAGGGTTTCAGAGAGCCCTTGACCACTTTTTTTACTTTATTATTTTCTTTCTTATGCTACCTTGCTTTAAGACGTTTGACACATTGATAAAATGAAGAAATGCAAAGATATAGCCACAATAATGGAATGTCAGTTTAGAATTGTTTGTAACCATCTTACTTTTTTTTTTTTTCGGTATTCTCATCAGTGGTGGCTCTAAATACAGATTTACTTGGAAATAATAGCAAAAAACTAAATTTCATTATTTTTTTGTAATTTTCTTAAAAATACTCCAGAACAAAGAAAAAGAGAGGGCTAGATGAAACAACACTGATGATAATTGTTCAAACTGGACAATAGACACATACATGCTGGCTCCTATTACTTTTGTGTGTGTTTGAACATTGCCATATGTGCCTGTTTGAAAGGATGTATGCACCCTAGAAAAGCCATGTTTTAATTCTAATCCCATTTTGTAAAGGTAACTGTTTCTTCTAATCCCTATTCAGTACCGTATGTTTGAAACTGTAATTAGATCATCTCCCTAGAGATGTGATTTAATCAAGAGTGGTTGTTAAACTGGTTTAGGTGGAGGCATGTCTCCACCCATTTGGATGTCTTGATTAGTTTACCAGAATTCTATAAAAGAGGAAACGTTTTGGAGAATGAGAGAGATTTGGAGAGAGCAGAGCAGAACGACATAGCCACGAGAAGCAGAGTCCACCAGCCAGGGACCTTTGGAGATGAGAAGGAAAATGCCTCCCAGGTTGCTTTATGAATCAGGAAGTGAGGAGAGGAAGTTAGCAGATGACACCATGGTCACCATGTGCCCTTCTGCCTGACAGAGAAACCCTAAACTTCATCAGCCTTCTTGAACCAAGCTAGCAAACTTGAACACCATAAGAAAAACAATTTTCAAGGCTAAAAATGGTGAGAGGTCCTCTAGAAATGTAAGCTTGAACTACAGACCCGCTGGACCTCCTTGTCCTTGTTTTTCTAAGTCAGAGTTGGCAGATAGACAGTGAACGCTGTGCCATAGGTTGCATTCCTGATATGGCTTGACATATTTCTTGAGGGCATGTGTTAACACGAGATGTCTCCTATCCCCTTTGAGGCCTATGAGCCCATTTTTAGGAGACCAACTTATAGCCTGAGAGGGTATACACTCTGCCCTGTTCAGTTTCTGCCTTTGCCTTTTCTTTGATATGTTGATGTAGGAGGCAAGTGTAGGGAAGCTTCCACCTAGGGACCATGACTTTCCTGGAAAGGAGAGTCCATTTATATGAGCACATTTGTTAACTCTTGCAGTGATTTCCTTCTGCCCTCCTAGTGCGGTGTAAGGGATGCTACTGAGAGTCTGGGTTTGTCCTGTGAGAGAATGGAGAAAATAGGATCACCAGTGAGGTCCCCATATCTTATTTTTCCTTTTCCTCATTAGCTATAACAATACCACATAGACTGTGAGTACCTCTACATCTATGAGTTTTTGTAGTCTTATTTACTAAAGGGCAATGTCAGGGATAAACTCACCAGCATTAATGATTTATCTGGGTGCAAGTAGGCTCAGAAAAGGGGGAGGGGTCTTTGGTTATAGTCAAGAGAAGAGCTATTCATGAGTGGTTGAAGTTCTGTTTCATTCATTAACCACCATCAGATATCAAAAACTTTTGTATGCAGACCATGAGATTATGCAGTAAAGGAGCTTCCAAGGGAATTTATGATTTGGATAGCTGACTAGTTTGTAGAGGTGCCTAAGAGCAGACTGAAGTCTGCAGGTGTCCATAAGTTGAGTTATGATAATCTTCCTTTTTCAGTCACTTGCATGGTCTGGCTGACATATTGAATGTAGCCAACATTTCTTGGCTTTAGACCTAGGATGGAAGCTTTTTTTTTTTTATTAAAGTGTTGAGATTTATATTGCTTGGTTTCTCAAATGAATTTTTTTATGTGAAATCTGGTTTATATATTTGAATCAGTGATTTAGATTGGTTCCAATTTCATTCTGAATAACTCCTTTTAATACACAAGTGCTCTTGCATCATTCCAACTATGGAGTTGGCCAGTGCAGGCTTCCTTGGTGTTCAAGGTTAGGTTTTTATCTCTGGGCCGTACTAGTAGAAGAAAAATTTCAAGGGGCTGCCTGTCTTTATAGAATTTTGTTCCTTTTGCCTTACAAAAGAGCTACTATTAAACTTAAAGAATAATGTGATGATAGATGTGGAATAATTTTTTTTCAAATTCTAAAATGCAACAGAATACATAGGGTGGGTCTGATCTTTTAAAAATATATAATAGTTGATTCTCAAGGTCTCAGACCCTGTTCTGAATTCTGAAGACTCCTTTATAATTTTTCCCTAGTTGTACTTATAACATTTTAGACATGGGAAATCAATTTGAAGGCCTACTTTTGCAATATCAGTCAAAAAGGTAAGCAAAAGAACCATGACTCTGTAAACCGTTTTCTTGTCCTGGTGTTTCAGAGGGCAACTTCAGCCATGAAGAATGAATTGTGTAGGGAGAAAGGGAGTTGTTGGGAATATGATGAGAAAGAGCCAAAAAAAACCCCAGGGAAAACTGTCATGTCAGTTGGAGAAAGGGAGGGAAGAAAAGGGAACACAATGTAAGACAGACAAAAGAAAGAGAAGGGAAGGAATGGTAAGGGAAAGGGAGAGGAATAGAGGGATAAGGAAAGAGAGGCAAAGAGAAAAGGAAGAGGGAATGAGGGCAAAGCAGTGAGTAAAGGGAGAACAAGAGGAAAGAGGACAAGAAAGAGACAGAAAACAGAAATTGGTGGAGCCAGCATTTCCCTGGGTTTAAAGAGAGACTGTATGTCTCACCTACACCTAGGAAGCCCTGTTCCCTCCTAGGAAGCAATAAGTTGAAGCAAGTTGATTAGAGAGCTATAAACAAAAGCAGACAGTGAATGGTAGCTCTGGAGAGGGAGGGCGTGGCTGTTGATGCCTGGTGTGAATAGCTGAGGACCATCCAACATTAATGAGCCCAAATGTGTGCACAGGCCGAAAATGTCTCTCCACAGACTGTGATGACTCAAGCTTTGTTTGTGCCATTGGAAACCATGAATGAGAAAAGAACTGACTTGCTTTCTCCGGCAACCTGGTTTATAGACCTGAAGCTCTTAGTTGCTGCCAGGCCATCCGTCTCCCCTGTATACCCCTATGAGATATTCTCGAAACTGAACCCAGTACTGTTCTCCTTGCCAAAGTGCTTGGTATTGGCTATTAATTTTCCCCAAATTCTTAGCAGGGTACACTCTGGTTAATGTGAGTGTGCCCCATGTATGCACAATTTAAGAAGAGTGATGGGAAAGTACACTGTGCACATCTATGGACACACACACAGCATATTTTTGCTGATCTCTCTCTCTATGGGCATAACCACATCCTCAAAGGCCTTTGCCCTTCTGACTGTATGATTTCCACACCTGTTCCCTGAAACTTCGAAGTCAAGGCTTAAGCTGGACTGCAGCAGGAGCGTTTTCTTTTCTCATAGAGAAATTTATTTGCGCTGTACACAAATTATGTTGAGAGATAAATGCAGGATTATGGTGAGGATATTTGTGAGACAACAGGATTTTGGAAGCTCAAGCAAGCAGACATCAGGATTAGGCTGAGAGGAAAGGATTCAGGTGGGGTGGGAGGTGACAGGGAGGGATAAATCTGAGGCCTTAATGAGATCTAAGAAGGTGCTGGGAGGTGGGACGGAGGGAGCAGCAGTTCCTATGAAGCCACAGAAAAACTCTCATTTGGAGCTGCCAGTGATTTCTGAGTTTCAGAAAATGTTTTTGGCTTTACACAAAACAGTTGGTTTAACTGAACCTCAATTTCATCTTCTGTGCAATGGATATAATACTTGCCCTATTTAAATCACAGGATGGCTTTGAAAACAAATCATGTGGGAAAAATATTCTGAAAGTCCCAAACAGCCACAAAATGTATCATTATTACTTTATGCTGCTTTACTCATGCATGAATCTTGTCTACAGCATCTCTGCTGTGTGCTTTTTTTATGTCCCCATGCCATGCACTGATTGATTATGTCTGGTGGCAGAGAGCTAACTACCCTTTGAGGCAGGACATTTTTAGTTTTTATTTGAAATTTTGAGAGAAAAACTTGTGTTGAACCCAAATCTGCCTAATATTGCAGTAGTAGTAGTGATGATACTAAGCTAACACTTAAGTAGTGCTTTCTCTGCATCAGTCTCATTCTTTCACATATATTAATATTTATCAGATACATTCCTTATAACAACTATTACTTCAGTTTTGCATATAAGAGGTGGCTCATCCAAGGTCACATGGCTATAATATTTACCCTTTGGTTCGTATTTTGCCTTCTTTTGCCAACCTTTAGTATTTGAAGACCACCATTTTGTCCTTTCTGAGTCTTCCCTTTTCCAGGTATCGTTCACTCTCCCTTGTTCTTTTCTACATGTTCCTCCTCTTAAAGAGTTACCCCCAAGGAAGGTACAGTTCTCAAGGAGTGTTTTGACCTGTACAGAGAACAGGTGCCCTGCTAGATCTCCATTGCTGCTAATAGTCTGTTGGGAGCTTTGAGGGTGGGGGTGAGGGGTAGGGAGGTAGATTATTAGGAAGAAAGAATGTTTTCAAGCTGGGCACTGCTGGAAAGTGGTAGGATGGTATGTGCTGGTCCACTGGCCTCAGCTGCCAGATGATGGGAATTGGGATCAGCTGTGACCTAATTATGAGTCTCGTAAACCTGCATTGTGCCCTTCATTTTCCAGCTCATTGACCACCCAGAAGGGGAGGAAAAATGGATGAGATTCTGGTCAGGTCCTTCCTGCCACTACCATGTGGCCAAGGTCACCAAGGCCAATGATGTCCAGAGGGAGCTGAGGGGGCTGGGCTCTTTGTTGTTCTCTCTGAATGAAGCTGGCCAGGAATGGGAAAGAAGAAAAGGCAGATTAGCCTGCGTTCAAGCCTCACAAAAACTCCTTGGCTTGGAATATCTTCTTTCATCTGTTGTAGAGACAGAGACAGGATTCTTGGATTGGCATCCTTTGTTTGTCAAGATAGCAAATTAATATGACATGCTCACCAAACTACATATTTATGAAACCAACAATATCTGGTGTATATCATATCCTTGATGATTCTTTGGGAACAAAGACTACGTTGAAATTGTGCTAAGAATGTAGTTGTATATTGCTAGAAATCCCCAACGTCTCGCCCATGAATCAAACGCCTAACCTCTAAATCACATAGATGTCTGCTATTTAAACTGCTCCCTCCTGTCAAGAGATGACAGCTGTGAATCACAAAGTCAGGTCTATGGAGTTCTCAGCTGGGAGTGTGCCTGAAAAGTTTTCCTTTTCCCTCACTTAAAAAAAAAAAAGTACTAATTTGATTCTCACGTGGTACTGTGGGAGTCCTGGGACCAGGAAGATGTTGCAGAAAGACTATGGAATTTGGGACCACACAGGTGCTTGTATTTAAATCCTGTCTCTGCTGCCCACTCTCTGGACAACTTTGACTGTAGACAAGTTACTTATCTCTCCAAGCCTCTAACTCCTCATCAGTAAAAGTTTCAAATAGATAATAATTACCCTACAGGTTCATTTTATATTTAAGGTTGAAAGAAACAAAATGGAATAACATGACAGTCATTTTATCACAGAGTAAAGGTTTAAGAAAAGAGAGGCTCCTTCAACGTTTGTTTATCCAACGTGTTGAGCTTGAGGTGGGTGGCTGTGCAATCTTAAGATTACTTAGTGCAATGGTATCCAGGGTTTTGAATTCTTGATACTGGAAATCAATTTAGGATTGCCAAGTATTTTGTTAAATAAGAATATTTTGAAAATAATTCCCAGCTAGCAACATCATTTCATAAAAGCTAAGACATTTTAACATCCCTTAAATAAAGAACTCTGCATACCTCAAAGGGGTGTGTGAAAACAAGGTCATCCTATGAAGTATTTAATACAGTTCCTAGCATTTGATAAGCACTTAAAAAGTGCTAGCGATTGTTTTTAAAAATAATAATTTTGGTATTGGTTAAATGTAAATATCAAGTCCACATTCCTTGGCATGGCACTTAAAAGGCCTTTCACATACAGATCTATTTTCTACTACCCAACCTCCAGTTATTTGCAGACGCATCCTGACTCCAGCAAGGAAGTTCTAGACATAAATGCCTACTGGGGCTGGATGCATAATGTCAGTGAGTAAAGCAGGTGGGTTAGAAAAACTCCACATTGGTGTCTATCTATGTTGGTTTAAATAGATTCAAGCTATCAATAATAATAAGGGGCAGCATTTATGATAGTTATAATTTTGGTACATGTTCAAGAATACATTTGTGTGAAGGTATAACTGTTCCAAGTACAAAAACAGTTTGGAAAACCTGTTTGGAGTCACCATTTTATTTACTCCATTTTCAACCCTCTGGTTTTCTCTTTTCATATAACTATGGCCAGTTCTGTTTCTGCACAGAAAATCTTTAGAGAGAAGTACCCTCTCAGATGATGCTTCCAGAACCATAGGGTGCCTAGATAGTGAAAGGGGACTACTTCAAATGACTGCGCTTCACTCACTGTCAATGCTTTTCTGGGGTTTCCATGCATTTTATGTCCCAGTTCCACTCTCAGTCATTGTAAGCATTTAAGACTATCTTCCATCAAAGACTGAAAAGTAATTGGATGAAATTCCAAATAGATCTCATGCTTGGAATAGTTTCTTTGGAAGAAAGTGGTGGCTTTTCTTCCAGCTGATGTTTAATGGAGTCAGCTTCCTATAGGGGATAAAATCTTGAAAGGAGAGACATTTGACCCTCAGATGTTGAACTGGGTTGAAAAATGTCTCCCCAAATTCATGTCCATACAGAACCTGTGAACGTGACCTAATTTGGAAATAAGATCTTTACAGATGTAATCGAGTTAAGATGAAGTCATGCTGGATTATGGTGGGCCCTAAATCCAATTTGTCTACTGTCCTTAGAAGAAGAAAGAAATTAAGATCCAGACATATAGAGATAGAGGGAGAACACCATGAGAAGGTGGAGACAGATATTAGAGTTATGCTGCCACAAGCCAAGGAGCACCAAGGATGCCAGCGACCACCAGATGCTAGAAGAGGCAAGGAAGGACTCTTTCCTAGAGCCTTCAGAAGAAGTTTGGCCCTGCCAGCATCTGGATTGGATACTTCTAGCTTCCAAAACAGTGAGAAAATGGAATTCAGTTGTTTTGAGCTACTCGGTTTGCTGTACTTTGTTACAACAGTCCTAGGAGACTAACATAAAGGTAAAATGGCTTTCAATGCTGCAGTACAAGGAATATAGTTTTAAAATTTTATTTTCAAACCTGAGAAAACCTGATATATTCCAATTAAGGCAAAATAAATGCAAACCAAAAATCAAAGCCCAAACCAAACCAGACTGCATAAAAACAAAGCCTCTTAATATCCATATTTGTTATCTGCAAATTTAAGGATAATGTTAACCTGGATTGAAACAAAAATGTTAAAATAACTTTTCAGTCCATGGAACTATCCTTTCCTAAGTGTAGGGACCTACATAGGAAGCAGAAAGATAAAGCTTTTATTTATTTATTTATTTTGCAGTTGCTCTGCTAGGAAGCTGTACTCAGTGTTTTTGTCCCTTGGTTCTGGCTATTTTGAAGTGACTGCTGCCATGAAAGCCACTTAGCTCAAATGTGGAAGCCTAGTCCCATGCACGGTAGAAATTATTCCATTAAGTTGTGTTTTTAAAAAACATCTTTGACATAGACGCTAAAACCGATCTTCATGGAGCTGTGGATATGAGAAAAATATTATTCTGAGGTCAGCAAGTATTAGTCCTGCATAGGTTTTTGGGAGGCGGTCATCAACCATTCTCTTTAATTCACTTGGAAGCAGGGTCAGATGAAAGACTTACTTCCTAATCTAGCCAGTTTGGCCGCTTGGTGAAGGAAGTTAAGACCATAATAGCTTGGAAGAAGCCTTCCAGACAGTTTTGGTTTTATTTCTCTTTTTCAAACTTAATGATGCGGCACTAGGTAAAAAAATGTCCTGGTCATCAGAATTAGGGTTTCAGAGATGACTGGTTTAGCTGTAACCTGAGGTAATGGTTGGAATGGGGGAAGGAGCAACCAAATAGGTGGCTTCAGCCACTGCACCCCCAGGAGCTAACCCTGTGACCACTTAGGCATACTTTTCTTTTCTTCTCTTTAGAGCCAACCCAATAAAATATAGGGTTCCTGCCCTAAGAGGCAGATAGAGATATCTCCGGGCTCCCATATGTATTTATTATGAAGTGCATGAATAAATGAACACTCAAATAGAGCAAATGCATTTCTATTAAAAATTAACATAGACTTTTTGCTGTCTGCCTTCCCCATCATTTTCCTTTTAATGAAATAACAGTCCAGAATACTATCTAATAGCCTGAGGTGCCTTTGAAGGTGAAGTGTATTTTACCAATTCTCTAACTTCATCAGACTGGCCTATTTATATGGGTTCAGGTCCCTGAATTAAGCCCTCTGAAGTGAAAGCAAGATGGATTTTCCATAGAACATGGAAACATTTGCTCACTGGGCCTCCTTTCTCTGAAAGGAAAATTCTTCCATTTTTCTGCTGCTTCCCCTTTATTTTGTCAAGTACTCTGTGTCCATGTATGTTTGCGTGTTGGGATGAAGTTGTATGTTGATGGCCCCTTGAGAGGTCACCACAGTTTTTCTCGACAATTTTCATTCCAGTGCTTCTGGAATAAGCAAAACTCACATTTATGCATGAAGAAGGTGCCTTTTCTTCCCAGAGAATGAAGAGCTGGTGAAACAAGGTGCAGAATGGTGGCTAATTTTACCTGTGTGGAAGATAATGAAGATGTTTTTCATATGCAAAAATTAAAATTTAACTCTCAAAAACAAGACATGGAGGTCCCAATGGCACAATTGAATTGTGTCTCCCATGTGGTGTGCCACCCCACAGGAAAAGAAGAAGAGGGGAAGCATTGATTGAGTACCTACTGTGTTCCAGGCTTTATACCCATTATCTTGGATAATTTAAGTGGGCAAGAAACAGTGTTTCCCCTAAATTGCAACATAAAACCACACATCTTCTCTTTCCTTAGTGATCCTGATGAGTCTTATCAGAATAACTCGATTTCTTACATCAAGGACAAAGAACAAACCCTTGATAGAGAATCTGCATGGGGATTATTTTGACCCTCTCTGGAAGCATAGGCAGGCACCAAGTGCTTTGAGGTTCCCACAGCCCACCCTTCACCCTTTATTACTGTGAGGTTTCCTGCATCTCTGACTGGAGAAGTCACTGTTGTTCCCTTATTGGCTGGCTCCAGGCAAACTCGTTTCCCGAAGACCCCTGCTATGATTTACAAGTCAGCTGTCACTGGCTATTAGGCCATCTACTGCATCTCTCCAACCTAACAGCTGCCGTGCTTCTGCCTCAGCTCAGCGTGATTAACTCCCATTTACTGATGCCACAATCTTGTTAAAAGTAGCCAGGGCTTGAGCCTTGGCAAGTGTGGGGACCTCACTGAAGGGAGAGGAGGGATAAGAAACTGATACAATTTCCATGAATGACCTGGGTAGAATCCCCAGGCATTATCTACACATTTTATTTTTATTCTGATTATTTTTGTATATTGTGAAGCAGAATGCCAAAGCACCAACCAGCCTACTCTCTTGAACATTTTCCAGATGACATTGGAAATTGGAAGCCTAACTCCTCCAATGACATTGGAAACTGGAAATGGAAAGAAAAAAAAATCAGGTTTTAATTAATACAATTGTAGATTTTAAAAATATTTGGTTCAAATTGTGATTTTTTTTCCATGTGTTTTTAGCATTTTGATGCGAAATATTTTCTTTTGGCTCCAGGGACTCATTTTTCTAAAAATGGAGATGTTAAGTAGGTGACTTTATTTTTTATTTTCCCACTGAAAATACCAGTTGCATTTATTTCTTCAGCAAAGATTTATCGAATACCCACTATGTTTCAGACAATGTTTTAGGTGCTTGGGATGCACTGATGGAGAAAAAGAGAAAAAAAAAATCCTTCCTTGAGTAGAGCTTTCATTCTAGTACAGATAAAGGCAATAAAAATATAAAATAAATTACTTTTACAATATGTCAGAAGGTGATTAAGCTCTACAGGAAAAGACAAGGATGAGCAGAGTAAGGGAATAGGAGCGCTGGGTAAGAGCTTTGTAGTTTTAAATTAGGTGATCAGAGAAAATCTTGTTGAGAAGGAAACATTTGGCCCACAAGATGAAGTAGGTATCTGAGGGAAGATAAGGCCAGCATGTTTGTGTGGAATGATGAAGGGGAAGATTTAACTACCGGGAACCAGAACGTATAGGGTCTTGTTGGCCATTGAAAGGACTCAGCTTTTACTCTGAGTTGGAATGGGGGCCTTGTAGAGACTTGAGCAGATGAATAACATGAGTTGACTTGGTTTTTCAGAGGTTTGGTTTGGTTTCTGTATTCTTACTGTGTCTAGATAAGAACAGTTTTCTTGCCCATGAGCTTCAGTTTTCTATGTGCTTCAGTTTTCTATGTGCTTCAGTTTTCTATGTTTCTGAAGTTGTGCCATCCTTTACCACACAACTGATCTCACCAACTGTGGCACTGAGTCAGCGGCTATTCATTCCTGATGAGATGCTGTAGCATCTAGATCTACCTACTATTGACTCTGAATCTCATGCCAATTTTTTTCATGAAAAACCATAAGGGTTACAGCACCTAAGAAAAGGGCAGTAAAGAAGGTAATAAATTTGCCCCCTGAGCACAAGTTTGGTTACCTTTGTAATCATCTTCAGCTAATACAGCCACAAACATAATTACTGGTTATACAATTATGCAGTCACATTGTCTGAAGTCTCCTTACCCCTTAACTCATAAATATGCCTTGCCATCTTTCCATGACCCTCTTAAAGGATGTATCTACTTCCCACCAACACAATGAAAGAAGGCTCAAACCCAGACTGGGAGGAATTATGTTGATTTGTAAGATGAGACAAGCTATCACTTGCCATTCTTACTGACCTGGAAATAGGTACCATCTTTTATCTGTTGCTCTGTTTCCTATGGCACATCTACACAGTAAATACATTCATCTCTATCCATTCCATCCTCCATTTATCTCTCCATCCATTCAGATAGCCCACCAACCATCTAGCTATCTGTCTGTCCAACTTCTATTTATTGAATGATTTTTTCAAGCCAGGTGCCCTGCTAGATTGGGAATATATTGGAGACAATATATTTCATGGTTAGATGCATGGACTCTACCCTCTGACTACCTGAAATTGAATCCTGACCATTATTTTACCTATACGACCTTGGATAAGTTGTATTATCTGGGCCTCAGTTTCCTTATCTGTAGGATGAGAACAGTAATTAACCATACATCACAGAATTGTTGTGAAGATCACACAGCTAATTTATTTAAGGTCCTTTCCTTTTATCCCAGAGGATGATGTTCAGTAGTTTGACTTTTAGCCTCCTCTCAATCATCTCTCCTTTCCTGTTTTCATCAGTTCTCTCCTTCCAGTCCATCCAGCAGCCTAACAAGGATCCACTGTGGTATTAAGTACTAGAGGCACTGCTGGAGTTTTTGTGAGAAATGGGAGCTATAAATTTGCCCCTAGCATCTAACACAGTGCATGGCACATGGACAGTGTGCAGTCTACATTTCATTCAATTAGTGTAAGCCCCTGCCCTTGAGGAGTTTTCAATGTGGCTGCAGAAGATCATTGCCAGATGGGAGTGTCACTGGGCCAGCCAGCCCAGAATAAGTGCAGAGTAGTTAAAATTGCACATAGGCAAAGGGAGAGAGTCCTTCAGCTGCTTCTGCCAGCCTGGAAATTTTGAATTACTTCTTCTCTGGGCTGGCTCTTTTGTTCTATGGTTTGCATTTCTGTCTGTGTATCAGTGACTTGTCTGACATTTCTAGGACTCTGTTCTGATACAAAGTCAAGGCAGGTGGGATCCCAGTGGGGAACTATGTATATCTATGTGTGTATTCCTGAAAGAGCTTAACCTTGGATAAGTAGGGTCAGTGTTCTTTACTTTAGGGTATCTTTAATATTCTTTCTGTGTCACTCTTACCAACACCAGATTGGGGGTAAAGGTATCATGTATTTGGCTTACGGGGCTTGTAACTTTGCAAGAAACAGTGGTAGTGCTTATACTAAAATTTTCTGTGACTCATCTCAGTGCAAAGACATGCCAGAGACTTTAGGAAACTTCACATTTAATGGCATAATCACAGCAGTGACTTCAGTACCTTTCAGAAGCATGTGGGCCTAAATCTGGGTAACTCTGGAGCCAGACTGCCTAGGTTCAAATTATAGATCTATTTCTTGCTGGCTATGTGACCTTATGCAATATGTTTAGCTTCTCTGTATCTCATTTTCATTGCTGTAAAGTGTTTACAATAATTATAACCTATCTCATTGGATCATTGGGAGGATTAAATTGGATGAGATTTTTAAAGTGTTTAAATTCCAGGCTCATAATAAACATCCAATAAATGTTAGCTATTATTTCTTCTCCTCTTTCTTGTTCATTTATTACTATTACTATTTAGAATAATGTTATTATGAAGATTCAGTTAGATAATCTTTTTGAAGGAAGGTAACTGCCTATGACAGTGCCTCGCATGGAGAAAACAATCAGTAAAATCCATCCCAACAGTTTCAGGACTTTCTTCTCATTTTAAGCAAAGCCAATGCAAGATATCTGCATTTCTGATACAAGGAAAAACCTCAGTTCAACTGGCAAGCTGAGCCTCCTTTCTTTTTCTACTATTTCTCATGATAGACCAGAGAACAAGTACTTATTCATGACCCTTTATAATTTCGTGTTGGATGAAAATTATCACTGTATGTACCAGTTATCTTTTGTTGTATAACATTACCACACTTAGCAGCTAAAAACATTGCACATTTATTATCACACAGTTTCTAGGACTCAGGAATTTGGGCACACCTTAGCTGGGTCCTCCATTTCAGGGTCTCTCATGGTTGCAGAAAAAGTTTTGATCAGGGCTGAGGACTCATCTGAAAGCTTGACTGGAGACGTTTGCTTCCAAACTCATGTCCATTGTTAGAATATGGTTCTTGGAGAATTCTTGGACTAATGGTATCAGTTCCTAGCTGGCTGTTGGTCAGAGGCTGCCCTCAGTTCCGTGCCGCATGGGTCATCACAGTATGGCATATGGCTTTGTGAAAGTCAGCAAGAGAGAGAAAGGGTTTGCTAGTAAGGTGAAAGTTGCAGTCTCACGTAATGCAATCACAGAAGTGACATCCCATCATCTTTGCTGTATTCTATTGGTTAGAAGGAAGTAAAAAATCCTGCCCTCATGCAAAAGGAGGGAATTACACAAGGGTGTGAATACCAGGAGGTGGGGCCCATTAGGAGTCTTCTTAGAGTCTGTCATTCCTAACCTGTTGGCTAACTTTCATGTACTTATTTGACTTAATTTTAGTTTTTTTTTTTATTCCAACCACAGAATTCAGTTTATCAAAGCAGATCTAAGTGGTAAAGCTGCCATTCAATTTATCCAGCAAAATTTCTTCTGAAAAGTTGTGGGACTCTAAGCTTTACCTTGCTTTTTTTTTTTTTTTTCTGTAAATAGAGACCTATCTTTGCATTAATGAACATTGAAATTTTAGGGATGCTGTGTCTTCCTCTGATTGTCAGTGGGCAGTAGTTCCCTAACAATGAGAACAGTTTAAGTTTCTTTTCCTCCTCAGCCTCTCTGTTAAGTGGTTAATGATCTGGAAGCAAGTACTTGGAGGTGTTAGGGGAGCTCCTATTCAAGGAACATTTGGCAAAATAAAGCTGCCTTCTAGAGTCGAAGAATGCTTAGCCCCTAATTTACCTGTTTAGTAAATCTGTATATTTAGACCTCCAGGTTTTTCTTATTCCATATATGTATAAGCTGAAAGTATAAGATAATATTCTATGGGAAGACATGCTGCATAAGAACATGGTTTCCTATTGAAAGGGGTGTCAGACAAAGTTGCTTTATACTTGTTGCCATTCACATGGGTCTAGGCAGTGCTAAACTGAGATGGAGATTCATTTTTTATTTCCTTCTTGACTCAGAAAACATTTTGTAGTTTCTTTTATGATCCAGCCACTATGCTAGGTGATGAGGTTACAGTACGATATATTCCCAGCCCTCAAAGAATTTATATGCTTAAACATTATCCTCCAAATCTTTATTCGGTTTCTCATTCACTGTTAATGGGGGTGCATAGCTCTATTATTTTTCCTCCTTCTGGGAGGCTAGAGAATACAGGTAAATGCAGATGAACAAGGCTCTTTTATTGCCCCATCTCTAGTTTCTTCTTTTACTTTCTTTTACCACTATACCACTTCCACCGAGGCAGCATCTATTAGTTATCTATTGCTAGATAACAAAATTACTGAAAACTTGGAATCTTAAAACAGCAGCATTTATCACATCACAGTTTCCAGGAGTCAGGAAGCCCAGTCTTAGCTGAGTTCTGTAATCCCCAGGGCCTCTTATGAAGCGATAATTAGAGTGTCCAACAATCCTACAGTCATCTCAGGGATTGACTGGGGAAGGATCTGCTTCCAGGCTCAATCATGTGATCTGCAGGATTCATTTCCTTGCAGGCTATTGAACTGAGGGCCTCTGTTCCTTCCTGGGTTTTGGCCAGAGGCCACCCAAATTGTCTTGCCATGTGGACCTCTCCATGGGGGAGCTCATATCAGGAAAGCTTTCTTTATCAGAGAGCAAGTGAGAAAAGCCCGAGAACGTGAGCAAGACAGATGCTACAATCTTTTACAAACTAACCTGGAGAGTGACATCCCCTCCTATTGTTTCTGTTGTATTCTATTCATAAAAAGCAGTTCATTGGGTCCAGCCCCACACTCAAGCAGAGAGGATTGCCCATGAGCATGTTTACTAGGGGTGGAGATTATTGGAGCCGTTTTAGAAGTTGTCTATCGCAGGCAGTATGCGATTTTAATTCCAGAAGATATTTGACCGGAAGAAGCTTAAGATGTAATGAATTACCCATGAGCCATTTATAGTTGTTGGCCCTTTTTCTGTCTTCTGTGGCCTCATCAGAGGTTGGGGCAGGGATGGGGGGAAGAAAGATGGAGATTGGGCAAGGAGGTGGGATGACTAAAGTTAAGAATATTTGTTTTTAAAAAGAGTTAGTAATGTTAAATCCAGAAAGGGCATTGGAGGGCTTTATGCAAAGATACTGGCCTTGAGATCTTCTGCGTAGCCCCTTCAAGATCCTGTCTTGCCAAGACTGTACACTGAATCTCCGGCAAGATCCACAAAGGCCCAGAAATGTTTTCCCAAAGATAGCCTCATTCCTCTTCCAGGGTCTGCCAAAGCCTCAAGGGAGATCGTGTCACTAGCATTTCCCATTTCTTTCCCTGAGCACAAAAACTCCTGTAAGGTTGAAAGGCTCTTTAGGAGCCTTGTCACCTGTCTGCTGTGGTTAGCAATATCTTTCCTTTATCACATAGGTTGATTCTGCTTTATGCCTGGAAAAGGAATCATGTTGAGGATAAATATTAGTTTATATAATTAATATATCTGGCATGTTTGGGTCAATAAATTTTACCACTTATCTGCAGGGCTGAATTCCTTCTGCTAACTACGAGATCTGGGGCTGAAGGCTGGGCATGCTGGGCAATAAGGCTGCATGTTTGCATGCTGAACACAGTCCAGTAGTCTATGAATATTCTTTCCTGTATTTGAATATCAATAGCTGGAAAATGTATGAAGGCTTAGTCAAAGAATTTTATATCTCTCTCTCTCTCTCTCTCCCTCTCCCCCACCTCCATTAAGGCAGCAACTTGCCTGTCAAAGCTGCACAATTGTCATCTTTTTACTTTCTGGTTTGCAATCTAAATGGACCCAATTGTGCCTCAGCCACTCTGATATGACATTAGCCACTTAGGACAATTGCAAGAAATGGTATTCAAGGGTTAATCTTCCTTGCCCCTCCATTTGTTGTGAGATCCTGTTGAAATCCCAGACTACTCAAATAGAGAAGATAAGACAAAGGGTAAATGACTGTAGTATAGTTGGAGAAGGGAGCAGCTGCTCCCAAGAACGCTCTTGAATGGCTTGACAACATAAGACAGTGTCCAGTGTGATTTGTGACAATTCACAAACTCCGTATGTATTGGTGAAGGAGCTCTGTTTCTGCCCAAGATAGTATCTAAGGATAGATGATGCATTAAAAAGTAGTTATTTGGGCAGGAGGCAGTGCCATTTTGTTTTATATTTAATGTCATTGACTGAAGAATGAGGAAAGGTAGATATCCATTGGTAAGTTAACAGGTTATACGTAGCTTAATAACATTATTTGCAATCTGTTTATTTAGTTAATGACAACCCAGCATATTAAAATAGCATCTACAGGCAAACTATTGAATTGAGTGCCTATTTACCCTTGGGTTATTTTTAAAAAGCCATTCTTATAAATAATAAAATAGAGCACACTTGGTTGCTAGCAGGAGAATGAGATCTGTGGGTGGTACAGGAGGCCAGGTGCAAATCAGAGAGGCCAGGAAGAGCAGCAGACAACGGGTGGATATTACAGAAGCCAGCAGATCCTTACAGCAATATGTAGAGGCCCAGGAGGAAACTGACGAATGGCCTGGGGAAGGACTTGCTGGATCAAGGGGATCCAGGATCAGAGCTGAGAGTTTCCTCTTTAGAAAGGACCAGTATAGGGGAGGCCTAAAGCAACAACTTGGGCATGAGGTCAGGGAAAGCCAGGGTGAAGGTGATCATGTATGAGATATAGGGTAGGGCTTGGTCAGGACCACAAGCAGTATCAAGATAAAGATTCATAGTCTCCACTTCCTTGTATTCTTCCTGACAAGGAGGAAGGTTGATCCCTTGACTGGGGCAGGGCTAGGCCCTAAGAAGGGTTTTATGTGACACCAAAGTCAAAAGGAGGAGCGTGAAGCTGGTGTCATTAGATGTCCTGGTTTGTCTGGGACAGGCCCACTTTACACCTGTTGTTCAGGCATAGTTATTAATAATTCCGTCCTTTCACTTATAATTGCCTTGTTTGGATGATAAATCGTCACCCTAATAATTTCCAAAAATGTGTCTCATAAAAAATATTTTCTGCAGAATATTTCTCAGAAGGCACAAAAGCATGATCCTTTGTTCAAATAACTATGGAAAACCAGAATTAAATGGAGTTATACAGGACTCTTTCCTGCAGGAATTCTCACTGCTTTATATGCCAAATTATGGTATGAATTTCCAAGAAGGTATAAAGTTCTGTTCCCCACGCTGGTTTGATCTACCAGCACACTTTGTTTCCTGAGATTACTATTCTAGGGGGTACATAGATCATGAACAGAAGAGTCAGAGGAGGGGCTGACCATTACTCTCTGCATAGTAAGGGTACTCAGGTACATCAGCAGACATCATTTACATAAATACTTGCTGGAGAGAATAAGTGCAGAACTGACCAGTCTTCTTAATTTGCTGATTATTGACTGTGTTATATGTGTCTAGCTGGAGTAACAGTTTGTGAAATGATTAGTTCTCAAGCTCTCTGGCAAAACTGCTTACCAATTAAGAGATGGAAAGGAAGGGAATTTTCTTTTCTCCTTCATTGTATGGGTCCTTAAGGGAGAGGTGAACGAGGAGATAATGGCCATGCAGGTCTGTGCATTTGTCTCTGTGTGTGGAGAAGGGGCCTTAGGAAATAGGCATTTTTAGCCAGCATTCCAAATAATTCTGATAAAGGTGGTCCTCAATCTATTTGCTGAGAAGCATTTTCTAGGGATTCTGATGAGGGACTCTTGTGATAAAACACCGTAATGCCCTTTCTTTAATTATCTGCGAGTCCTCTGATAAGGTGGCAAATAAGGTCTGATATTGCTGAGCTCCCATTAAATGCCACACCCTATGCTGTGTTTTTCTACATGCATGTACTTATATGCTTAGCATGCACTAATTAATCCTCATAACAACCCTGAAATTTAACATTATTATCCCCATATTACGGAAAATGTTAAAGATGGACTTTTACTATCTACTCATATTAAGATGATCTAATCATATTAAGCTGTTATTTTCAGGGCCCAAGAGAGGGTCTTGTTCTTACACTGGCCCTTCAACAACTCACCAGGACAAGAACACGATGAACCAAGTCTATTCTCTAAGTCTTGGCCCTGAAGATATACAGAACTAATCTGGAGTCATAATAAGTATATGACTATTACTTTGCAAATAAGAGCATACATTTTATCTGTCTACTAGCAGAATGAATCAATATCAAACAAGCTAATCTAGAGATGATGGTGAAGCATTGATCTAGGTCTCATCAAGTGTGCATCTGAAAGCTCATATAGAAAACTTAAGATGAGGTGGGGGAGCAATAGAGCAGAAAAGGAGAGGGAGATTTGCTTTGACTTGTCATTGAATTACCAATCCAGAAAAGTGGCATAAAGAGCTTTTTCTTTTTAGCTGGGCCAAGAACAACTTTTCTTCTTAACCTAATTGAAAGAGCCATGCTTGTAAGTTTTCTTGTACTTGCATCAAGGATTTCGAACTCAAACACCTACAGAAGCTTGACATGGGAGGAGAATGAGGGCTGTCAGCTCGGTAGGGTCCACGGTGAACAGAGAAGACACTCCCCTTCTAAAGGGGGCTGCTCTTTTTTAGATCTGGTTAGTGGGTGGTATAGGGGAAATATGGTCCTCCTGTTGCTGGAAATGTTAACTTCATGCGTCAAGTTGAAACTCCGTGTATTTGTGTAAATTTTTCTCATTTTGTAACGCTCCCTGTAATTTGAATGTTCAGAGTGTCCTATAGGTCACATAAAACATGGAGACTGCTAGTCAGTCACCTCTGTTTTACAGCTACATGTGAGAGGAGCTGGAGGAATATAGAATTGCATGGGAACACTTAGTAAGAACCTACATAATTTAAACAAGGTACATTCATTTATTGTACACCTATAGTGTCCTAAGTATTTCATCCACACCTCATAAAGTTCTCAAAAACAGCCCCTTTGGAACAAATTGTCATGTCCATCTTAGAAATGAAAGTAAGGCTCAGATATATTAGTTCAATTAGAGGCTCAGTTCACATAGACAGCAGATGTGCAATGCAAGTTTAAACTTGGGTTGGTTTGATTGTAAAGAGCTGCAGATTTGTTGACGCCTCCCCTCTGGGGAGGAAGAGTCCTGCTCAGGGTTAGATGGCACTGTTTATGGCCCAGGGTTACCCCACTTTTCCCCAAAGGCTAGCCCCACTGGTCTATGGTGCAGAAGCTGGCCTAGCTCCCTTTTGGGTAGAGTGAACTACAAGTTAGTAAATAATCACCAACCCTTCCAGAGTTGTCGAAGGTAGATTTATTCCATTTTGGAAAATCACCCTTCCAACTCCTTGAAGCCCAAATGTATGGTCTGTTGCATAGATTCTGATACATCTTGTGTAAAAGTATGCCTCTTGAATTCTAATGAAAATGTGGCTACTAATCTAATGGGAGGAGGTGGGGTGGTGGTGGTGAAGTCTGTTGGCAGCTGTGCCAAAGTTATAAATGAAGAGCCTTTCTACGAACTGATATAAGTTAACATTCACTTTATACTGGGGATTTTCGGACACATTTTGAGATTCCTCGAGTCTCTGAGTTGTTGCAAAACTGGAGCAAAGAGTCAAAGCTGTAATCTCTGCCTATGTCAGTGTTGCTTGATTTTAGAGGATTGGGCTTGGGTCTATATAGTTCTCTTTACACAGAGATGAAGGCTTTCACAGCATTATCTATAATTGGGTGTTTAATAAATGCTTTTTGATGGGGATATCGATATGGAAATAAAACTCTTAAGATCCAGAGTCTGCCTGGGTTTCTTGTCTCATTAAGGAAGAAGAGGTAAACGTAGAGGCATGGGCAAATAGGAATTGTAGATTTCACTCAGAAAACCACTTAGCTTGGAGTAGTGGGGAGAGTGTGACTAAGAGAAATTCTGTTGCCACTAACATCAGTAGTTACCAATCTTCTCTTACAAGGTAGACTCTGTTTGGAATCAAGGGATGCATCCCACATACCTCAGATTGCTTGGCAAATCACACCAAATCTTACTCAAAGGCACTGCAATTGGGGTGTGTAATCAAAACCACACCAGTGCCCAACAAATGATTTCCTTTATATTTGACTTATGTTTGATCTCTGGTTTTCCTGGTGAGATGTGTGTGTGTGTGTGTGTGTATGTGTGTTTGTATGCTCTATGGCAGAGGTCACATTTCATTCTTTTTCCAGTAAGTGAGTATCCGCTTATTATAGCACCATTTGTTGAATGCTTGTTTGGTTGATTTTTCATTTGTTTGTTTGGGAAATGCATGGGCTGGAAATTGAACCGTGCTGTCCCACATGGCAGGCAAGAATTCTACCACTGAACTACCTTTGCACCCCCCACCCTTCAGATGGAGTTAGCACCCTAAACTCTTCTCATCTAACTTTCTGAAGTGCTTTCAGGTTGTTTATTACAGGGCTGCTTTATAGTTGCCTTTTCTTATATCTGTTTTGTATGCTTAAAAATAAGTAAAGAGCCCAAGGTATGGGCTATTGATTGTAAAATGCACTAAAGTAAATATTAAATCTTTGTTGAACTCTCTAATGCCCACATGTACTTCCTTTTAATCTAAAGTGTTAAAAATAGTAGCCAGTTTAAGCTTTAAAAATGTACAAACTTCTAACCAGCTTCTCTAACTGTACCAAAGGCCGTTATAACTTTCCTTCTTCACCACCATAGTGAATCTTTTAAGTAAACTGATTTTAAGCATCTAAACAGCTCATTGAGGTTGTCAGACTGATCCACAGGGCATGGGCAATATATTTGTACACAATATTGTAAATGCATGAGTAGAGAATATTGCTCCACACCATTCAAGTGCAAGAAATAGCATAGTATTTCATTCTCCCTAAACCAAATTAAATCTGGCTCTAAGTTCTTACCTATTGGAAAATGTGAGTCCTGTTGCACAATCTGCATCCCTTCAGCTCCAATTACCCAATCTCTTCACAGTCAGCTGCATTATGTTTGGATTCTTCAAAGCACATCCTCTGGGGTTCTTCAAAAATTTGTATGGAGATTATGTGAGATGAGGAAAATAGGAGGGAGAATGTCTCCTTTTCATGGGGCCTTTTTGTATTCATTCATCTGCCACAAGAGGCAGCTCTCCAATTTGGTCCTCCACTGTCTGTCACGTTCATATGCTTTGTGGTCACAAAGAGGATCCTCGTAATAGCCTTCCCTACTGATCACAGACTTGGCCAAAGGGTCACTTTATGCCCTTCGCCAGGCTGCAGTGCTGGTTTCCAGCCTCCATAGGAGCCTTCAGCAGTCTCTTTTATCTTGACCATTGCTTCAATGAGAACATGACTCTCTATAGTTTATAGAAATAAGAATTCTTTATCATTTTTCTAACCTCAGGAAAGCTCATACCCTCTGGCTGGCTGTTCTGCTTCCCTAACCCCAACCCCCCACCCTGACTCTCAGGGAAACTATGTATGAGGGAGGTTGAATTCAGCCTGTCTGGCAACTGACTTTTCCATCCTAAGACATACAATTTGTTAATGACTTGAGAGTATAGGATCAGAAACTGAGAACAGATGACGTAGGATTTTCTTGAGAGGAATATCCAAGGCAGCTAGGACAAAATAGAAATATCCCCATGGGTTTTCTTGCTATGCATGCATTAGTATTAGTGCCTAAGCAATTGATAGTGTGGATTCAGAGACAGAGGGTTTGGGTTCAGATTTCAGCTCTGCCACTCCTTGACCATGTGACCACAGGTAAGCTATTAAGATTCTTTATGCCTTAATTTCCCCATCTATAAAATGTAAATAACAATAGTACCTCTATGATGAACTTATTCTGAGAAATAAGTTAATACACGTCAGGTAGTTAGAACAGTGAGCCTGGAGTGTAGAAAGTGCTTAATAGGAGTAAACTATTATAATTGTTATTACTTAATAAACCAAAATGGGTCATTCAGTTCTCTTCATCTGGGATTTTTGGCTTTTTAGCTCTAATTTCAAGGAGTTCAAGGGAACAGAGAAATGCTCGCTGCTAAATTTGGTATTGGTTTCAAGATGTTTCCAAAAACCTTTTGTAAGTAGTCTCTCTTGGGATATTAGACATGTACATAGATCTCAAAGGAGTGCTATAAATTTTATCATTTTATGAAATTTTGAAGCTTTTACTTTCAAAAGTGTAGCTGGACCACAAAAAGAAAATTACTCAAGTGTAAAAATTAATCCAACCACTTTGAAACTCAAACATGACTTGGGTAAGGCTGGCAGACTGAGCCAAGCTCTGTTCCTTATTAACTCTGGGTAATTTGCTTTCTTTGATCTCTGGCCTTTAAGTGAGTGTTGATCTCTCACTTCTTTTCCTAAGGAGTTATAAAGCTTGCTAAATAAATTTCATGTAAAATTATTTGAGAGCCTTAGCTAGGTGAAGCTGCAAAAGGCCAAGTGTTGTAAGTATTAGTGTCCCATTATAAGCATTTGAATTTTCACCTGATAATAACTTCCAACCTTATTTGACAGGTAGTAAGCACCAAATCTTTGCCTCTCCCTATACTTATGTATGGTTGGTTGGTTTGGAGTATATTTTATTTCTTGATGTCTTAGGGTTACATAATTTATAGAAATGTTTTCTTTTTGGCTCTAACAGAGCAATAAAGCATGTCCCTGACTTGTCACCTCCTCCACACCCCAGTATCTTCTCCTCCCCAATGTCTCCTACTCTGATGTCACCAAGATGTTTATTGTCTTGCTTGCCCTGAAGC
Organism: Tamandua tetradactyla; assembly: GCF_023851605.1. Classification (NCBI taxonomy): domain Eukaryota; kingdom Metazoa; phylum Chordata; class Mammalia; order Pilosa; family Myrmecophagidae; genus Tamandua; species Tamandua tetradactyla. Next base: position 37,911,926 of record NC_135338.1, read on the forward strand.
TAAGAAAAGCATCTTACTATAAGGCCAATGCATACTCATGCCATTCCCAGGATTTAGTTTATTGGGCATGTTTTAAACTATAGGATCGTAACCTTTGTGTTATTATTCATTGGTACGTCTTAATCAATTTCCTCATCTGTCATCTCCTGGGAAAGCAGAAGAACTTTCAATCCTACCTATAGAATTGTAAGAAACAATAAATGTTTGTTTTTTTTTTAATTTAAGCCATTACATGTTGGAGTGGTTTGTTATCCAGCAAAAGCTAACAGATAAAGATGGAATCACACTTGAGAAGTCTGTATCAGCCAGGTCTCTGTCTTTCATGTGGCCCCAGTGTTGGGACTGAAAGGAGGTGATGGGGAATTGAGAAAGAAACATAAGAGACAAAGCTATAGTTAAAGAAACACAAGAGACCAGGTGGGACTCTGAGCTTGGATGGAGACTCAATGACCATGAGAGGTTCAGCACTGTTTATTTTATAGGACTGTGAGATAAAGAAAGTCAAAAATGCAACTCAAGAATGGGGGAGGAGGTGGCAGGAGCTTTGCAGCACCTTAGTCTTTTCAGGACCTCAGAGGCTTTTTCCAACAGAGACAGCTTTGCTGTATCTCTGCAGCGAGCGTGTGACCTCTGTCTTATCCACCGGACACCCACCTAACTACAAGGGAGGCTGGAAAATGTAGCAAGCTCAGGAAGAAAAGAAGCTAGATCCAAAGAAGAGCTGGCCAATGTCTGACATACTGATTTACCTTTACTTTCTAGAAAGAATCTTTAAATGATAATCAGAGTGTGGCAACCTTCTAGGCAAGTTCTTTGGTCCAGGTTACTAGGTAGTCAATTTTGGTCGATTTGTTTGGCAAGGGGAAGACATGTAGCTTTCACGGGAGGTAGTGTGGCTAGTCAATTCCTGCCAAGATTCTCCTAAAACCCTGAGAGATATAGAGGGAACCTGGAGGCAAAGACCAGAAGGTAGGAAGGGTTTTCAACTGTAACTTCTGAGAATAAAGCTTTTTATTTATTTCTGCTGGAGATGAAGTCTAGGGCATTTGTCATCAAGAATTATTGGTGTTTTTTTTTTTTTTTTTTTTTTTTTATGACCCTTAGGGTCTGAAGCAACAGGAAGTAAGGGCAAGACAGCCCATGTCTACTGGTTCCAGTCTGTCTCAAAATAGACCATTTGCCATCCTCTTTCTTTTCATCCCTGTTCCATATTGGAATTTCTGAATCTGGAGGCAGAAATCTTGGAGACTATGAATCTGATGAGGAAGGCAGCCTGGCATCATTGAAAGCATCCTACATTGGAATCAGACTGTCCAAGTTCCAATTCTGCCTCTGCCATATTAATTAGCTCTGTGTGATCTTGTACAACTGCTCTAAACTGCAATTATGAGGATTAAAATAATATGTAATAGGGCATGGCATAATAGGTAATTATTAAATGTTTGTTGTTATTATTATTATCTGATCTTTATTTGCTTCTCCTTTTGTTCTGGCACTCTACTGTAACAAGAGAAAGATCCCAGATTGAGAAAGAAGGACCTAAGAAAGGAAGGGTGAATGGAGGAATAAGAACTATAGACAAATGGTACCTATTTCACAATTAAAATTCTTTCCAATATATATGATGACATAGATTTCAAAGTATTTTTATCTTGACAACTTTATTTATTATGAAAGTTCTGTGAAACTCAGAGAATATGAATCTAGTTAGGCAACTAAAACAAACACATAAGGAATTAAGTAATAACTGAGCTACTGAGGCTACAGTAACTTTCATGACTCCTAAGTAGAGTGCAAAAGATTCCAGGTGTTTTTGAAATAAAATGTATTGGATTTAGGTGCTTTATGGTGGTTTCCAACATCAGCTAATAGTACCAAACCCATCCCAGCTATCTTGTGTTCAGGATTATAGAATCCACATACCCTCATTTTCTCGCAAGCACAATTTTCCCCAACCCTACAGCCTTTGGGTTAACTGTTTTACAAACGTTCTCTTGACTCTTCCTAACTAGTCTAGTTCCATAAACTTGGCTTCTACAATATTAATTATTGGTTCTCTTTAAGGCTGTTTTATTGTGGGCCAGTTTTCCTTCAATCTGTGGCCAACTTCTTTGTTCATACCTAGGATATGCAATTAGCTACATCTTTGTTCTAAGCCAAGCATTTTTCAGGACTATAAATGAGTTTCTGCTGCTATTCCTTAATGAGCTGCAAGGCTATGGAGTTTCAGAAGGTGACTTTAATAACCAAGAATTGACAGTCTCTTTAGCAAACAGTTCCAAGACAGCAATGGAAGAGATGTCACAAAGTAGTATATCATTAACTAATATCTGAATTACAAATTATTTCTGTAGATGACTAGAGAAAGGAAAATTCACTTTGGAAGATCAGGGAAAACTTCACAGAAAATGTGAAATTTGAGCTAGGTCACGTTGGCTAGCTAGAGATGATGAAAAACGCCACAACCAAAATAGCTGTGGTGTAAATGCTCAATGACTTTTGAGTGGAATAACCAAGTTAAGCAGATGCTCCTGGAAAATAGACCCTTTGATCTAGGAGATAAATTTGCCTGGAACAGTTCCTTGGGGCCAGTTTATTCATTCAGCAGATATTTTTTGAGCACTTACTATATCCCAGGCACTGTTCTAGGTCCTGGGACAGGGCCAGGTTCTTTGTTGCATGGTTATTATAAGTGTGGAGACAGACCATTAAATGTATAAATACACATGGTAACATGAGATAGTCACAGTGCTAAGGAAGATTAAAGCAAGGGAATATGATAGTGATGGGAAGAACTAAACACCACTTTAGGGAGGACAGCCAGGGAAAGTCCCTTTAAGTAGATGGTGTTTAAGCTGAGATTTAAATGAGAAGAAGGAGCTATTCATTTTAGAGATCTGGGGATTGATACTCCAGGCATAAGGAATAGTTAGTGCAAAGGCACAAAGGTGGTAATGAGCTTTGCGAGATCAAGGAACAGCACATAGGCCAGTGAGTTTGACCTTAGTGCACAAAGGAAGGAAAACGAATGAGATGGGAGGTCAGCTTCCTCTGTAGGCCACTTGGAAGATATTCAGTTACCCTCTGATTACACCTAACCCTGATTAGAATTTGATGGCATTAGAATTGTAGTTCTCAGAGCTGGATGCATATTAGAATCACCTAGGGCATTATAAAATCCACATGCCCAGGTCCCATCGCTGGCCAACTGAAGCAGAAGCTCTGGGTGAAGTCCAGGTGATGGTAATTATTAACACCTCCTCAGGGAATTCTATCTGGTTTCCAGAGTTGAGAACTATTGTATTCGAGGGAAGTGCAAAAAGAAGAAAGGATTCTTTCAGCAGGGATGAGGGAGAGATGTGAAAAATATAACTCTGCAGGAAAGATGCTGGGGCTGGAGTGATAACTGTCCTCAGCCTGGCAGTCAATGGAGCCCAGAGGGGCCTGTTCCAAGAGTGAGATCCCTATGTTCTTTAGTCTCCTTTGCCAGTTTCCTGAAATCACTTGTGCCAAATGAAGGCAGAATTAAAAGAGTTAAGGTCTGGCTTATTTGTTTTCTTCTCACTTTATCCTGTGACACACTTTCAGGACACTTTTCTTCACTCTGCTTCACAGAGCACAGAGCTCCAAACTTCAGGACTAGGGAATGAGTAGCTGATCGTGAGCCAGCAAAACTTTTTCAGAAACCCCCTCCTGCCTGGGAGGGGGGCCTGGTAAAAAGCAATTTAAATAACGATAGCCCTGCAACATAGTTGTATATGCAACACTTTTTTTCTATAAAACTAGATGTTCTTTTAAATGGTCTGTGTAAAACACTGAGAGATTTCACTAATAGGAGGGCAGGAATTGAGCACAGATCCTATAGAAGTAAAAAGACTGGCTTTTGTCAGAGATAGGGTGTGAGTTAGAGAGCTGCCACAGAGGCTGTAAAGGAAGATGAGCTTCATACAAGATAGAGTTCAAAAGAGGAGGCTTTTGAGTAGAGAGACAATTTGGGAGAAAAAGGAAAAGTTAGTATGTGATTGGAAGCAATCAATTAGGAGAACATACATGATAGAGCTCTGGAAACCTAATCTCTTTAGAGTACTATAAACAGCATCAAGTGAGGCAGCCTAGTCAAGAACTCAGGGCTTGAGAGTTGAAATTGGATGATTCCTTATCACTCTTTAGTGATAGTCACTAAGTCATCAGTTGTGAGAATTAATGAGAAAATGCATGTAAAATGCTTAGTAGTACATAGTAAGGGTCCATTACATGGTAGCTCTTAGAATGCTTATCACCATCATCAAAATTGCCATTATATCCCAGTGGGAGACCTGGGTTCGATTCTCGGACCATGCACCCCCTCAAAAAATATTGCCATTATAATTAACATTGCCTCAATCACAAAACCCATGTCATGTTTACCATTAGCCAACGAGCTTCCTAGGTAAAAGGAAGATCAATATGAGCCAACAATAATCCAATGCCATAGTTTCTAGATGTGTAAAGAGAATCAGGACTTGACTGTATTCACAGGCAATTGACACTTATCCAGTGTCTACCATGAGCCAATCACTGGCTTCCCTCTGATACACATACCAGTTTTAATTTTATGGAATGCAGGAGAAGGAATGAGGTGAGCAGAGTTGTAGAGTAGAGGTAACTCGTAAAGGACATAGATTGCACATAATGGCTAGGGTGAGCTCTAGAAAAATTCTAAGTCATTCGTGTCTTAGTTTGCTAATCTGGAAGCAGATGTTGCAGTTAGATTGCTGATCTTGCAGCTCAGGAAATCTGAGATGGTTTTATGATAATGATGCCATTCAAAAGTAGTGCTGAATTGCAGGGGTCTTTCAACATTTTGCTGAGTGTCAGTAGGATCCATTGAGGTCAACGTTCACAGTTACAGTTTGAACTTCTGGATCTGTGGCCCTGGAAAGAAAGTTGGTCTGAGCAAGTATGGAAGATTTAAGGGCAAAGTAACAATAATTATTGCAAAAGTAACAATAAAAATCATGCATGCAATTAAGTTCACTGAGGGAGCAGTTATAGTGTAAGACTGGAGAAAACTGAGCTGACACTTGAAAACCAATTATAGTCAATGAATTTTGAACAGAAGAGTTGGCAAAGGAGGAAAAAGAAATCTGGTCATAAATATCAGACAATAATACTTACCTGGGAAATAGAAGACCTGAATACTAGAATGTGTTGCATTGAGCACATTATTTGAATGCTCTAGATCTCGGTTTCTTCATTCTGAAAAATGAGGGCATTGGAGAGGTGATGGTGAATCCATCTTTGTGTTTAAAATCCTGTTACTCTGTAGAGTACAGAGAGTCTAATGGCTTTACCTTAAAGGTATACACGCTTAAGGCAGCAGTTGAGGATGTATTTTATCTTCTCAAGTTTTAGGCCATGGTCAGCTTTGTTTTTATTTTAATATAATTTGAAGATTCTTTTTCATGAGGGGAATGATAATAGACATTGTAGAAATATATAAATCAATGTGCATTTATTGGAGTGTGGCCAATGGTTTGGGGAATAGAAAGTGAGGAAAGCAAATTGCAGGAGGTGTGATTGGGCTATTTAATATGTTGCTTCAAGAAATGTTGGGTTATGAGTGGTAGTGACTAGTCTCCTACTATGACATTGTATTAATATGTTTCTCCTAACTCTTCTTTTCTTGGTATATTTAAGTGACAAGAACTTGATAAAAGGGATGAGTGGGGAGTGCTGTCTGCTGAGATACTCCCACTGTTCTTAGAGGCACAGGCACAGAGATGAATTCTTTAAGCACACTTGTTTCCCCTTTCATTGTATTCTGTCAGGGAAACAAACTCCCTGTGCTCATTATCAGAAAGCACGTTATCTCCAATTCAGCTTTTGCTCGCCTCTTTCTCTTCATTGCATTAGTGAAGTTCCAAAACTAGACTGTCAGCTGCCAGACAGGTTGTTCTTTCTTTTTAGAGATAGGGGAAACCCATTTAGTAATTCATTATCAAAGCTTACAGCCCTAAAAGGTGTTTTGGCCTTCAATACAAATATTCCAAAAAGCAAGCAAGCAAGAAGAGAAAAGCATTCAGGACAATTACATAGGTTATCCAGATGTCAAAAACCAAATTTTCACTTCTGCAAATGTAGGTTCATATTCTGTTCTTAAGTCATCAGAGGGAAACCAAGATGTTCACTGTCAGTCTGACTGTCAAGAAAGCTTGTCCAAAATCTGCAAAGTTGTCACTCCTTGTATGTTCAAACTGCAGAAACAGGAATTCAACTTCTTGTGCATAACTATCTGAGCTGGAGTTCCAAATAGAGGAACCTGCTTTTGTTAAATTATTATATCCTAGATAATATAGAATATTAGTCTATGGAGGATGGGAAAAAAATCTAAGACATAGTGCCTTCTTATGAGGGCTTTGCAACCTATTTGAGGAGTGAAATTTATACTCAAGGAATTTATTTTTAGTGGTTCTTGTCAGTTTTAAAACACCAAGAACTCAGTGTGATGCTCACAATGAAGGTAATGGAAGGTCAGAGAAAAGGCTGGGTTTATGAGGGAATGGTACCTTACGTGGAGTCTCATCCACCTGGGACAAATGCAGTCTTTATGCTCATGACATTCTTTATTATCTGAATTCCTTTCCAGGAAAAGACCTGACTCAGGTTGGAGTTTCAGGAGCTAGGGTTGGTTAGGGAATGGACTTAGCTAGGGAGTGGGCTTAATTTGAGTTTTGCTTCGTGTATGTCAAAAAAGAGAAAAAAGAGAGGGCTCCAAAGAAAAGGTAGCTTGAAAACCATGAGAGAGTTTCCATGTGGAGACTAATGGGTATCTAGCAGAAATAGGAATACCAGGTTTAATTTAGGCTATAACTGGGGGCAACAATAGAGCTCTTGTTTAACATATATCCTTAATGTATATGAGAGCAAGCTTAATGAAAAGCAAAGTTTCAACCAGAAATCAGACTTTTTCAACTTCAATCGTTGTCTCTTCCTCTGCTATAAGGTGGTGAGATAATAGTCCCTGCTCTGATTGGTTCACAAGTGGATACACATCGAGGTGGGTGGGGAGTAATTCTTGGATTTCTCTATACTAAAGTTCTTGTCTGATAGGAGAATAACCCATTTTGGAGGGGTCCTAAGAGAAAAGAGCCACCCCTGATGGGTTGTCCCATTTGATTGCTGGGAAGTTCCTCTTTGTGATATCCTCTGCTATCCCAGGAGTCTATTCATGGAGAAAAAGAACCTTAACCAAGATTTTGTATGTCTTCTCCAACAGGCCAGATAATCAGCTGCCCTCCAGCCTACAAAGAGAGATTCCTTTCAGATAGGTTCTGCTATATCATATTCCTACAAGTTAGTAGTCATTCAATAACTTTCCATGGAACTTGTCTATATATCACAAACAGTAAAGTCTTTAATATGTAAAAATCTTGCAAGGAAGTTGGAATATAGGGAAGTAAAGGATCCAGGAAGATTGGGTCATTTAGTATCCATTTATGAAATATATGCCTGTGCTGAAAACCATGTTGACAGAGGAAAGGTCTCCTCTACCCATTACCCTACCCCGGGAGAGCTTGGGCTCTGATAACCATGAATGTCATGATTTGATTTTCCACTTCTCTTACTTCACTCTAGTCATCGTGGTGGTAGATACCCTCATAAGAAAATATTTAATATTATTCCATTCCATTACTACTTCCATTTTCTTCATATTCGTTCAGAAAATATTTTATTGAAGGGAATCCTCATTATGTATAATTTAAGACCATTCATTCATTCATTGCACATTCATTGAGCACACACAGTGTCTGGTACTGGGAACACAAAAGAATAAACCATTATCCGATTTATGGAAAGATAGTGGAATAGGATAGGCCGAGTTCACCTGGGGAACAATGAAAGAGGGGACAGAAAAATGACTGGGACTGCAGTTCCAGGGTACAAATGATCAGAGAAGATCTGTGACTCGACACAGGGAGGTTCCTGGACAAAAAAGTGGAGAAATTGAAACAGAGAGAATGGGGTGAGTGTGTTCAGCCATGACCCCCCCGTAGGGGCACGTGGCAGCATGTAGGGAAATGTGGGTCTGAAGGAGCGGACTCTCCCTCCACTCCAGCCTACTCAAAGCCACCTTGGGAGATCTTCCCGGGCAGCCAAACAGCCGGGAGTTTCCCATGGGGAGCCCGGAAGCCCTCCCACCTACCTGTCATGACTTGCCGCTCTGCCAGGCACTACAACCAGCCATTGCCGTGCGCTGGGACCAGCTACCAGGCATTTCTGGGATGGCCGTGGGCAGCAGCCGCCTAAATACTCAGCCTCACAGAACAAGGTCATCTCAGGTGGGGGCCTGGGGACCACCAGATTCATCGGGTCCATAAGTAGAGTTTGTGTTGAGGTGCACACTGCCTACCCCCCAGCCTTGGGTTAACAGCACTTGGTGCACACTGGGATCAGCAGCCCTGACTGGGATTAGGTTGGGTATCCACCCTGCTCGGCCAGCCACCACAGTCAGGGAGAGATGAGCCTGAGGAGAAGAGGTGTTTCACGAGTGCCACCTGCTGGAAAGAAGTGGAAAGTGCAATCTGGCAAACTGCTTATCTACTTAGTTTTTAACAGACCCTCAAGTAGAAGTCTGAAAGTGGACCTTCAACACAAAGCCAAGCAAATATAAAACCTTAGACAAGTGAAGGAAATCGACTTACAAAATAATTTTATCAAGATAATCTAATGCCTAGAATGCAGCAGAAAATCACAAAGCACATGAAAATTCAGGCAGATATTGCCCAGTCATATGACCAAATTAAAACACCAGAGGGGACACAGAATTTGGAACTAATCAAGGATGCCCATAATGACATAAAGGCTATCAAGGAGATACTGGAAGAGCAAAAGAAGAATTTGAAAGAATATATAGAAAAAAGCAGATCTCACAGAGATGAAAGATGCTATAAACCAAATTTAAAATATATTAGAGACACAACAGCACATTTGAAAGGAGAGAAGAAAGAATAAGTCAGCTAGAAGACAGGATGATTGAACTTGAGCACACGAAAGAACAAATGGCAAGAAAGATGGAAAACATGGAATTGGATTTCAGGGAAATGATGGACAACATGAAGCACACAGAAATAAACCACTATCCCTAATCCTTGACTATTTATCAGTCTATTTGTAGAGGTAAATAATAAACAATTGTTACACAAGGTGAAAAGTACCATCACTTAGTTACATGCAAATTGCTAAAGGAAATAGCAACTCATTGTCTAGGTTAGGTGGATGGATTCTTAGAGAAGGTATTTGTGCAGGTACTTGTAGAATTAGTAGGAGTTTCCTAGTAGATGAGGGTAAGAAGGGAATATTAAAGGAGCAGAGTGTATGAAGGCACAGAAGACATGGCAGATTTAGAGAAGCTTGATGTTTTTTGCAGCATGTTGGAATATGAGGGATTTTTGGAAAAATTGTTATATTTCCTGTAAAAATGTCACCATAATAGTAGGTACACCATAGTGCACATTTAAAGTTTATGAATTAAGCCAACCAAAGAGACCTGTGCTATAAGATTAAAAAATGGCAGGTCCTTTCAAACTCCTCAGAAACAATCAGGCAGAGCTCTCCATAGTGCTGAAACAATTCTATTTTCCCTTTTGTTTGGAGCATTTGCCTCTAACATCAAGTACCTATCCATCTTTCTGCAAACTGTGATTGCCTACCTGTCCATTTCACCTACCAGCTCTGTCAGAACCCTACCTTGGGATCTACTGTGTCTAATGGCAACCTCACTATTCCTTCCTTTGATATGTGCAGACCCTAGGGAGGGCATTGAGTCATCCAGAAGAATTTATGTATAAAACAGATTTTATGGGAAGTCTTTAAATACCTCTCCTCTTCATTCCCTAGCAGGTATTTAGAAAGTGAATTCCATTTATCTTGATATAATTTGTTAATCACCAGAGTCTAGATTTTCTAGCCATTTGAATCTAGTTCACACACTCTTAGGATTGATTCAATCTTAGTTTTGATGGGCTAGTCAGGACTGTAGGTCGGGGTAAAGAATTAGGAGATAGGCTCTGCCAAAGTGGGGAACATGTCACACGGTGATGTTCAGGCTACAGATGAAGTTGGTGCAGCAGAATAGCTGCTGCATTTGAAATCACAAGTTCAATAATAGTACTGGATTTGAAATCACAAGTTCCAATTTGGATTTCACCAATTATGAATGAGGTGAAGTCATTTAGCTTATTTCAAAAGCTCAAAATTCTTATCGCAAAATGTACCTATGTTCTCCCCTGTCAACTCACGAGATTGCATTGAGGCTCAAATATGTTTTGAAAGTACTTTGTAAGTGATGAGGTTGGGAATGATTTCTGGATAGGCTGAAAAATTGTCTGGTGGCCCTCATGAGGGGAGCAGATAGTGCACTGCCCATCACCACATTGAAAGTTAGGTACTGCAAAGACCACAGCGGGCAGAAGAGCCAGGGACATTAATATAATGGTGCTGAGAAGTTAATTTGTTTTCCTTTTTTTTAAATAGCTCTGCATGGAGGCTGTCAGTGGGGCTCTCTTCTGGTCAGATTTATGGCTTCTGAATGACATTGTTTTACTTTGCCATTTGGAGGCTAAACAAGGCTGGAGGGAACAAAGAGTCTAATTTGCCTATCAGTGGCAAATGCATATCAATCAATGTAGTGGAAGCCCAAATGGAATAGTTTATGGGAGAAACATTGCATCCTCTCTTATGCGCTCTTGTTTCTTTCTTACTCTCCCTCTTCTTCCTTCTCCCTACCTTTTCCCTTTTCCTCCCCTCTCTCCCCTCTTCTCCTTCCTCCCCACCATCATTTCTTTCACTCCATTTCTGTTATTCAATTCTGTGCATATGAAAAGAACCAGCCAATTATAAATGATCTTACTGTCCTGGGCTCATCCCTCTTGATGTTTAGGTTAGTTTGGCATCTCATCTCCAAAGGGCACACTTCTCTAAGAAGGCATTGATCACATTTAATTAGGGACATTTAGATATTAATTATCAGAGTTAAATAATGGAGGAAGATTATTAGAGTCTTAGGTTTTGTTACTGAAAGTCATAACACTGAGAACTAATTAACCAACGTTATGCAGGAGGAGAAGTGCTTACCTGAAGCCCAGGGTTGATTTTCACAATGGCCACTTAACAATCAAAGATGGGAAAAGAGCAAGATTTTACAAGCTTTTGTGTTAATCATTTTGGGGAGATGGATATAAGTTTTGGGGTAGAGCAAAGCACTCTCAGATTATTCTAGGGGGTCATACACTTAAAAAAATGTGTTAAAGATTTAATTACAGTGAATGGTTTACAATATAAGATACCACAATGATATAATGACATGATTTGATAAGAGGACCTACATGAAATAGATATATTTTGGTGGGTATATGAAATAAAATTTAGGGAGCCAGAGAAGAAAGAGTGAACATTACTCAATTTTTGTCCTTAATTGAAGAATTCTTATTTTAGAGGATAGTGACCCACTGATTTTAAATCCCACTGAGAAATGAACAGGATACAATAGGTCAAAGCTGAAGATCAATGATTTAGGTTGAACTTCAATAAAATACCCTTATTGTGTATTTTTAGTATCAAAGGTTTTTCAAAGTAGCATGTTTCTTATTTGACTGGTATGATTTTGGTATCGTTTTGTCACATGATAAAATCCATAATCATGGAAGGAGAGTACTTTCAAAGCAGAGAATTAATGTTTATTGAGTATTTACAAAAACTATCTCATTTAACATTAATAGTTTACCAATCTTATGAGTTAAGCTATTTCTATATTTATTTATAAATGAGAGAAGTGAAAGTCAAAGAGGCTAAGTAACTTGATTCACATGTTACACAGCCATGATATACATTACACAGGACTTAAATCCAAGTATGTGCGACTCTAAAGTCCATACTCTTTGTGCTCTAATATGATGCCTGATAAATGATTGTCCACAGACCATCTTTATTCATGGTAAGAAAGTGGACCCATTGATTTTTCTTAGCCTCATTGGCTAAGAACATGAGACTCTAATGAGAACAATTCCTGGTATTATTCCAGTCGTAGACAGTTTTGTTTTGTCTGAGTGGCATCTTTTCTCCTTTCTTCAGGCAACAGAAATGTTTTCTTATGGTGAATCAAAACCTGATTTTTCCGTATGAAGTTGGAAACTCCCTTATTCCCAAAACATCTCCAGCCATGGGGCTGGTTAAATAATCAAGGACTGATTTATCAGAATAACCTAATCTTCTATTGAAGAACAGCTATTGATTTATCATATTTCCCAAGATGACTTTACCTTTCTACTTGCGTCTTCAGGGAAGATGCTGTCTTTTACCAGGTAGGATGCAAGGCTGAGGCTACTAGCAGCAACCTTTCCCTTTCGTTGGAGAGAAGAGATCTTGTCTAAGAAATGGAGGAAGAAAAAAAGTGAAGCATTGATGATATTGTTTCAGACCCTAGATCCAGCTCCGCCTGAAACTAATTTTTCTTATTCTTTAAAGGGATGTGAATCTATTTTATCTTGGATTTATTTTATTAATTTTAAAAACATAAAAATCTGTAAATGTTTATTTTGGGTGACTTGCAGATAAATCAAACACATGTAGTGAATGAAACAGGGGTAGTCATGTTCTATAACAGTGGGCACCAATCTGACCCAAACTTTGGGAAGACATTGCCATCTGCCCTTTGTTCCAAGATTATCTCTGAGCAGCTCAGAGGGATCAATTGGCTGGCCAACAAATACCTTTTATACCTCAGGATCTCCGTATGCCTGGGAGTATATCTGAATTCTCTTTGACTGGACCACCTCTTGTCCTGTGAGGTCCCTAATGGAGCTGTAAACCCAAGGAATAATGTCAAATGAGAAATGAGGTGCTGCTTTATTATCAGTTGTGCTTGTGTTCATAACTCCCAACAGCTCTCCTATGAACTTGGTTGAAGCATAGGGCTTATGCTCAGCCTAAGCAGACTCTCGCTGTCCTCTAAGTCAAAATCTTACCACCAGGCAGGAGTAAGACCACAGGGCTCCACAGTATCAGGTGGGGAGTGTAAGAGCGGGTGAAGTAGAGCAGACTTGACCCAAGAGTCTAATTGTAGGTCTGCATCCTTCTCACTCAAAAAAACAGTGGAGAAATCCATACCCAAATGAATGACCTTTCCATTTCAGGGTTTCCTTCCACTAGAAAACACGGTCCAATCAATGAACTGGATTCTTTGCAGGGTGGGAAAAGGAAGTGAATCATCCTCAGATTTTGGCACATAATTATCATAGGTGATTCTGACACGAAGATGTATTACAAATAGTGCTTGAGGATAGGACTGTCTTGTGGCTATCACTACACTATTCTGAGAAATCTTTACATATCATCTTTGTCATTACTGAGTATGTTTGTGTTTATGCTTATATTTATAGTGCTGTTAGGGCCACACTCTTTTGGTATATACCTGAGTGAGAAATAGTGTCTCTATGTTATGGTACAGTGACCTACTGGAGAAAAATGCTATATGTGTGTGTGTTTTGTGAGAAGTCATGTTATAAGGTGTGAATATCTATTAACAGAATCATTGACTCAGGGCCAAGGGCCCTGAGGGATTACTTGAGATCATCTTTCCAATCCAGTGGTTCTCAAGCCTAATTACATGAGACAATGCCTGGAGAACTTACTCAGAACATGGGTTCCTGGGCTCTAGTCAAGACCTACTGAATCAGAATCTCTTAGGTATATTTATTTTTAACTATCTCTCCAGGTGATTCATATGCCAGTCCACAGAATTGCCTTTGGGGATCCTTATATCCTTTAATATCAAGCTAAACAACATTACTCTGGAATCTCATGAGATAGATAAAACTCTAACCTGCATTAAAAAGATGTTCAGAAAAATATGACTGCAATCTCTCTCAGAAGCAAATTATTTTGTTCAACAAACTTCACTTTCAAAATGCTCTTATCTCCTATCTTATATAATTCCCTGGCATTGCAGAATAAGTCTGTTTTTAACCCCCTGTTTATTGTGGTTGTGTTTTTGTTGTCATCGTTACTACTGTGTGCTGCTTCAGAGACCCACCTATGGAACAGATTAGGTCACAGATAATGTTTTCTTAGCTCCTTATCCTCATTTATTTGATTCTTGATACTAAGGTGCAACTGCTTGGTAGGTTTTACTGAGTCTGTTCTTGGTACCATGTTATTTGAAATTCAGCTTGGCCTGGGGGAAGTGGTGCAAATGACTTCAAAATAAATCAGATCATATTACTTTGGGAGAATAATGACTAAGTACAGAGTAAGAATCTGGGAGCCTGTGTGTGAGTTTGTCTGGAGAGGAAATTATGGTTCCAATAAATATCTTCTTTTTCCTTTTGCATCCTCCTGGTAGCTAATCTGCTCGCTATAATCCTTTTAACAGCGTGTGTTCTATCACCATTTTACCTGATCTACTCCTCTGACAATCCTTTCTATGGTTTGCTAGTCTCTGCTTATTTTTGAGAAGCTCTGGATATTCCATGAGAAAATCAACCCCATTTCTCTATTTTTATATAAATTTGGGTTCTTAGGATGCTTAAGAAATAAACTGCGGGGGTGCTGGGTTGTCCTTTTTGTGCATGCTGGAGTTGTATAGAAAGTCTGGGGGAAGAATTCCCAGATTTCAAAATTTGGTACTATTGGTAAGGGTCAGAGGACTGCTTCTGTGTGAAATCAGAGGATGTAGGATAAAGGGATGTGTGATAGTAAACATGGGCTCACATGCCTAGATGTTATGAAAATAGTAGATGTGAAAGGTTATTAATTGTTTGACTATTACTTTCGTTTACGTCATCAAGGAAATTAGAGCATGATAAGGGACAGCCTTCATTTAACACAAAGGCTGGGATTCTTTCACTAGAGCCCTGACTGCACCGCTTCCTGTAGAGAGTGATCTGAAGCCTAAAAGGACAGGGTCACTTGTCCTAGTATTACAATCTCTGCTTGAAAATAAACAATAATAGTTTCATCATGTGAGGAATTCAAATCCCTCTTAATTAAAATGCCCCATGGAGAGGTGTCACCTTAATCCTTTTATCAGTTTCCTCTAAGATTATCAATAAATACTTTAAGAGAGATTAGCTGGCAAACAATGGAAATCAAGGTAGGGATGGACTAGTGAATTTTCCTGGTTTTGTTACTTATCAACAGTATAACCTTGGCTTTTTAACTTCTCTGAGTCCCTTGATTCTTCATCTATTAAGAGGCTGGATGATAGGATCTCTGATTTTTCTTCCAGTTCTGTTTTAGTGACAGTACATTCAATGTAGCAATACATTCCTGGATTGCTGACTTAAAAAGAGTTGATATGAGACTTCTTTACTTCATGACTTTCTCCATGGTGTCCCTGGAATTCAGGCCACACAATTGTGGGTCTAATGAAATAAAAAGAATGTGGCCAGGGAATGAAAGCCATGGAGAGCCTGGGTTGCCACAGAATTGCTTAGTTGCAAATCCCAAACAGCTGTATGCCAGAGATGAGGTTTTGCAGAGGAAGAGGTATCATATGGGATACATAGCTCAACAGCAGAAAAATAGGCTGATATGATCAGAAAGAAGGCCAAGCCATTGTGGACATCTGCTGTCCAGCGTGCTATCGGGTGGCTCTCTGAAAATGGTCTGTTCTCCCTCTCTTGACTGAAGAGTCCCCTGGCTTCAAACTTCAAATCTGAACAGATAGCACTATAGTTAACAGGCCTGGCTTTCTCATGCCAACATGATGCCAGTGTTCCTGTGGACAGAATTTGGAGTCACAAGAACTGGATTCCAGCCCAATATCTGACAAAAATATGTAATAATATTATATTACCTACTAACTTTGAGCTTTCCTATATCCTAAGGTCTGGGCTAAGTGTTTTACATACTTGATCTCATTCAAGTTTGACCTTGAGTTTCTAACTTCTGTGGGTCTAGATAAAAATGGGATATTTTACTTTATCTATTAGTAATAATTATACATTTAACAAATGCTTACTATGTACCAATCATTGGGGAAAGCGCATTACTTACATTATTATCTTATTTAATACAATAATACTAAGAGGTAGGAAGGAATTATGATTATTACCATTTTATAGATGAAGGAACTGAACTAGGCTAATTGGGATAAATCAGCAATAAGTGGGGATGTGGGTTATGGAGCTGCCAGAAGGAAGAGGCTTCCAATCTCCTATTCTTTCTGAATCTCCAAGTCAGGTGACTGCTTTATCTGCTGTCAGCCAGAAACACCCAAAGGATGTTTTCTGCATTTGGTTCTGATTATATTAAGCCTTTTCACTTCAGTGAAAGCTAAACAGAAGATGATGTGTACAGGATGTGTGGGTAGAACTGAGTAGCGATAGTCTTGAGTGGAGAAATAGAATCTGAAGTACCTGCTAGGTCTGGGTTAGAACTGCTTGTTTAAGAGAACATTTGGATTCTTGGGTTCTTTTATGAGAAGATTCAATTGAATCACTGCCTCAAGGCACCAAGAATATTACCAACAAACTAAAGCCATCTCCTCTGTATGTTCTTACCTGTGTCGTCTTCAAAGTCCCGCCATATTGAACTTCTTAAATTCTAGTTTTCATTTTCTGCAAAATAGGTTTAATAATATCTTTAGTTGGCTTATGGGCAGTAAATTGGAGAATTGAATAGCCAACATTAAAGCATTTTGTGAATTAATACAGATGCCAGGGTCAATAGTGACCACATTGATTGCTGGTTTATTATTTCTCACCCATTGAAGGAGTATATCTCTCTTACTTGGAAAAATGCCTTTTGATATTTTTGTTCTTTAAACAGATTGTCATTTGCGTATTTACTTCCTTCTCTGTGAAATAAAATTATATCAAGCAGAATTGAAAATTAAATTTTTTTTTGCTCAATAGTTGGTAAGGAAAAGATAACAAGAAAAAAAAGCAGGCAACTGTCTGCTGCTTAGCACGCCCTGGAGTGCATTAATTTAATTAAAACTGCCCTGTATAAATATTAAACTCAGTTCACTTTGTTTTATAGTTTCTTGCTTTTCAAAGTATTCCCAATTACAGGTGATCTTTTAAAATTCTTCTGTGAGTTTGAGGGAGTTAATGGCAGAAAGACAGCCCAAATTTAAATGAACTAAGAGATTTTCATCTTATCATACTTGTTTCTCTGTTATTTTGCCTTGCCTAGAGGCTGGCCAGAGGAAAAGAGGGTGCTTTAATGGGTTTGCCTTCCTAAATGGAAGTGATACAACAACTTCCCTTCAGTGAAATATGCATTTTTGTGTTGTTTTTCTAGGAAGGGGATTGGACTGTTTTACATCACTACATGTCTAATCATCTGTGAACAGTTGTCTTCTAGGTAACTACCCAGTTTGTGGAATGCAGCCAAGATCCTTCTCCACAGCTCCATGAGAGTAGGATATTATTATGCCCATTTGACAGATAAGAGTAGAATCAGTAAATCATAGAACTGGGTGTATTTACCTCCAAGTCACTTCTAGTTAGAAATGATGGGCTTACTTCCTAGAATGAATATTTGATGGATTCAGGGTAAAGATATTGAAACTATTGCCCATTGAATTAGTTTGAACTGACTTCGGGAGAGCCATAGAATCCCATAAGTTAGAAGGAGCTTTGCTATAAGATCTATTTATTAGGGTGAGATGAGTAAGGTTTGGTCATGCAAGGGCAGAGGCAGGACCTGTCTTTAAATTTTTGATCATCTGCTCATTGTGGATGTTTGCGTTCATTTTTATTTTTTTTAATTTGCATTATATATTATCTATATTGATTACTGAGTTTTATTGGTGCATGTCTGTGTGTGTGTGTTTGATGGCACTCACCTTACTTTAATCCCAGCCCTGTAAAACAAGGAACAATGCCATATGGCCTACCATTTTTTACATATAAAAATACTGACACCCCTAGCTCACAAAACTGTCCCTGTTAGCCCCAAGGTGCTTGATTCACAGTTCATTCTTCTCCCAGCTAAAGTAAATGGAGCTAAACTACTGTGAGAGATGAACATTAGGAGGGTGTGACCTCATAATAAAGCCTGAATAGATGTTTAGCATCAAATCATTCTCCTACCCTGCAGGTAGAAACAGCCTTATATTGCAGCAGGTGGGATTTAGATTGGGCTCAAAGAACTGTTTAACAGGGCTGGAAGTGAGATGCTGCATCAGTTCCTACAAAATTTCATAGAATAAGAATGGCAAATATCAGTTCCTACAAACGGCACAGAAAAAGAATGACATATTCAAAATTTTTTAGAAGATGAGGTGGCAGTTTAGGTTACATGTAATTAAGTGGTGGGGGCTGTGACAAACTAGGGACAGAAACCATAGATAGAAAACAAATACTACAATTCTCTTGATCATGAGAGGAGCCAAGGCTATCTTTTTTCTTTTCTTTCATTCTGGATCTAAATCCCCCATGTGACTTCAGGTCAAAATTATTTTCTTGAAGCTAACTGAACCCCAACTTGTTGACACTCTCATCTCTCCCCATTGAAATTCCTTGAGCCTGATTCTTCTTTGTCTTTGCAATTTTGGTCAGCAGAGTTGCTTCTCTAGTTCCCCACCCTTGCTTCAGTTATCTTTGCTATAGCTCTGGGTCCTGGAATACACCATTTTTCTATCCTTTAAATTGCTTCTCTTTTGCTCTAAAAAATATTGGCTCTTTCATGACTCCTGTTTAGTGTCCCATCTTACCGTTCTTCATCCACAAATCACCTTGCTGCCACATTGCCTTTTCTTGGATGACTGGGATAATAATTTAAAAAAAATAATAATTTTGCTAATAACTACAGTCCATGATTTAACTTATGGTTCACTTTGTAGTACAGCTTCATGGGGTTTTTAAAACTTTGCTTCTATTACCATATATACAAGCTAACATTTCCCTTTTTAATCACATTCAGATGTATATTACAGTGCTGCTAATTGCATTCACAATGTTATGCTCCCATCAACACCATGTATTCCCCAAACTTTTCCAATAAACTAAAGTAATACAGTAAATTTCTATTTCCAAATAGAAATTCTGTACAATTTAAGCATTAACTCCCCATTCTCTACCCCTCCACTGTCCCCTAGTAATGTATATCCTAGATTCTGACTTTTTGAGTTTTTAATTTCGAATTATTTTCATATCATTGAGATCTTACAATAGTTATACTTTTATATCAGGCTTATGTCACTCAGAATGATGTCTTCAAGGTTCATCTATGCTGTTGCATGAATCAGAACTTCATTCCTTTTTAATGGTTGAATAATATTGCAGTGTATGTATTACCACATTTTATTTATCCATTCATTGATTGATGGACATTTGGGTTGCTCCCATCTTTTGGCAATTGTGTATATTGCCTGAATGGACATCAGTGTGCAAATATCTGTTTGAGTCCCTGCTTTCAATTCTTTTGTTTATACACCTGGAAGTGGGATGGTCAGGTCATGTGGTAATTCTATACTTAGCTTACTGAGGGACCTCCAAATTGACTACCACACCGCTATACCACTTTATATTCCCACTAACAAAGAATGAGTATGAGTGCTCCTATTCCTCCATGTCCTCTCTAACACTTGTAATTTAAAATTTTTTTAATAGTAGCCATTCTAGTGGGTATAAAATGATATCTCATTGTGGTTTTGATTTGCATTTCCCTAATGGCTAATTAGGGAAAATTAGGGAAAAGATGTTGAGCATCTTTTCATGTGCTTTTTTTGGCCATTTGTATATTTTCTTTGGAGAAATATCTATTCAAATATTTTGCCCATTTTTTCATTGGATTGTTTGTCTTTTTGTTGTTGAGTTATTGGATATCTTATATATTCTGGATATTATACCCTTAGCAGATATGTGGTTTTCAAATATTTCCTTCCATTTTGTAGGTCTTCCTTTTACTTTTATGTGAATTCTTTTGAAGCATGGAAGGTTTTAATTTTGATGAGGCCCCATTTATCTATTTTTGTTCCTTGTGCTAAGAAATCATTGCCTAACACAAGGCCTTAAAGATGGTTCTCTATGTTTTCTTCTAGGAGTTTTATACTTTTGGCTCTAATATTTAGGTCTTTGATCCATTCTGAGTTGATTTGTATATATGGTATGAGGTAGGGTTCCACTTTCATTCTCTGCATTGGGATATTCATTTTTCTCAGCACCATTCATTGAAAAAAACTATTCTTTTCCAATTGAGTAGATATGACACCCTTGTTAAAAATCAGTTGGGCATAAACTCCAAGGTAGATTTTTGAATTCTCAATTTGATTCCATTGATCTATATGTCTGTGCTTGTGCTAGTAGCTGCTGTTTTGATTACTGTAGCTTTGTAATACATTTTTTAGATAAAAAATTGTGAGTTCTCCAATTTTGTTCTACTTTTTGATGATCACTTTGGTATTGGGGGCCTCTTACATGACCATATAAATTTGATGACTGGCTTTTCCATTTCTGCAAGGAAGGCTGTTGGAATTTTGATTGAAATTTTATTGAATCTGCAAATCATTTTGGATAAAATTGACATCTTAACAATATTTAGTCTTCCACATCATGAACACAGAATGTCCTTCCATTTATTTAGAACTACTTTGATTCCTTTTAACAGTGCTTTGTAGTTTTCTGTATACAAAATCTTTACATCCTTGGTTATATTTATTCCTATGTATTTTATTCTTTTAGTTGCCATTGTAAATGGGAATTTTTTTCTTGATTTCTTCTTTTACTTGTTCATTAGTAGTGTAGAAAAATACTACTGATTTTTGCATGTTGATTTTGTACCTTGCTACTTTGTGGAGTTTTTTTATTAGTTCTCCGAGCTTTGTTGTGGATATATCTGGATTTTCTCTATATAAGATCATGGCATCTGAAAAGGAAAGTTTCACTTCACCATTTCCAGTTTGGATGCCTAATTTTCTAGGTAGAACTTCCAGTACAGTGTTGATTAACAGTGCTAATAGTGGGCATGATTGTCTTTAACTGAACTTTGAGGGAAAACTTTCAGTATTTCATCATTAAGTAGGATGTTAGCTGTGGGTTTTTCATATATATATCCTTTATCATGTTGAGAAAGATTTCTTTTATTTTTACTTTTCTAAGAAACTTTTATTGAAGTGTGCCTGATTTTGTTAAATGCCTTTTCTGCATCCATGATCATGTTTTTTTCTTTTATCTTTGTGTTGATGTGGTATATTATGTTATTTATTTTCTTATGTTGAACCACCTCTGTGCATGTGAAATAAATCCCACTTGATCATAATGTATAATACTTTTAATGTACTGTTGGATTTCATTTGCTAGTATTTTGTTGAGGACTTTTGCAACTATATTCATTAGGAATATTGCCCTGTAATTTTCTTTTCTTGTGGTATCTTTCTCCAGCTTTGGTTAGAGGATGACTTTGGCCTCATAGAATGAGTTAAGGAGTGTTCCATCCTCTTCAATTTTTTTTGGAAGAATTTGAGCAGGACTAGAGTTAATTCTTCTTGAAATGTTTGGTTAAATGCCCCTGTGAAGGCATCTGGTCCTGAGCATTTCTTAATTAGGAGGTTTTTGATGACTGATTCAATCTCTTTACTAGTAATTATTTTTGTTTTTTTGTTTGTTTGTTTGATATTTTCTATTTCTTCTTGGGTCAGTATAAAATAATTTGTATGTTTCTAGGAATTTGTTCATCTTATCTAGGTTATCTAACTTGTTGGTGAACAGTTGTTTATATTATCCTTTTTTAATTTCAAGTAGGATCAGTAGTAATGTGCCCTTTTTTCATTTCTGATTTTAGTTATCTGTATTCTCTCTCATTTTTTTCTTTGCCTAGCTAAGGGTTTGTTGATTTTATTTATTTTTTCAAAGTACCAAATTTTAGTTTTGCTGATTCTCTCTTTTGTTTTTTATTCTCTATTTTATGTATCTCTGCTATCTGCTATAATCTACACTATTTCTTTCCTTCTCCTCAGTTTAGGTTTAGTTTGTCCTTCTTTTTCTAGTCCTCAAGATTTGAAGTTGGGTGTCTTATTTGGGATTTTTCTTTTTTCTTAATGTAAGTATTTAGACATATAAATTTCCCTATCAGCACTTACATGGATCCAATAGTTTTGGCATGTCATGTTTTCATTTTAATTTGCCTTAACATATTCCCTAATTTTCCTTGTGATTTTTTTTGACCAATAAGTTGTTTAAGGGTGTGTTGTTTAATTTCCACATATTTGTATACTTTCTAGTCCTCCCACTTTTATTAATTTCTAGCTTCATTCTCTTCATGAGTTGAGAAAATACATGGCATGATTTTAATATATTTGAATTTATTGAGACTTGTTTTGTGATGTCTCAGATGTGGTCTATTCTCAAGAATGTTCCATGTGCACTAGGGAAGTATGAATATTCTGCTGCTGTTGCATAAAGTGTTCTATAAGTGTTTGCTAGCTCTAGTGGGTATAGATTCTTGTTCACATGTTTTATTTCCTATCTGATCTTCTGTCTAGGTGTTTTATTCAAATTTGTAAGTGGTGCATTGAAGTCTCCTACTAGTATTGTAGAATTGTCTATTTCTCTCTTAAAATCTGTCAATATTTGCTTCATATATTTTGTGGCTCTGCTGTTATTTGCATTTATAATTATGATTGTTATGTGTTCATTACAATTATATGAATTGACCCCTTTATCATCATTTAATGACCTTCTTTGTCCCTCACAACCATTTTTTACTTAAAGTTTATTTTATCTGATATTAGTATAACTACCTCAGCTAGCTTTTGGTTACTAGTTGCATGGTATATTTTTTCCATCCTTTCACTTTTAACCTACTTATGTCTTTGAACTTAAGGTTAGTCTCTTATAAACAGCATATGGTTGGGTCATGCATTTTTAGCATTCTGTTGATCTCTGACTTTTGACTGGAGAATTTAATTCATTTACATTTAAAGTAACTACTGATAATCCAGTACTTTTTTCTAATATTCTGTATTTGTAAATTGTATACCTTCTTTGACCTTCAATTCTTCCATTAATGCCTACTTCTTTTGCACTGTACCTTTTTGAGTCTTCCTATTTTTTTTTTCTGAGTGTATTTTTCACTTTTTTTTGTTATCATGGGGTTAAATTTAACATCTTAAATCTATAACAATTGTATTTGATTTGATAGCAACTTATTGCCAATGGTATTCACATGGTTCCTCTACCTCTTCATTCCTCTACCTTATTTTTGTACCTATTACCAATTATATCTTTATACATTGTACCTCTAAAACTATAGAATTATCATTGCTTTTATGCATTTGCATGTTAGCACCTGTGGGAAGTATGAATTAACATTATGTACCAAAAAATACAATAAAATAATACTGGCGTTTATAATTATCTTTGTGGTTACCCTTACTGGATATCTTTATTTCTTTATGCCAATTTGGTCCGTGAATGGTGTCTTTTCCATTCATTCTGAAGAACTCCTTTTTGCATAGCTTGTAGGGCAGGTCTACTAGTAATGAACTCCCTCAGCTTTTGTTTATTTGTGGATATCTTAATCTCCCCCTCATTTTGAATGAAAGTCTTTCCAGATGTAAAATTCTTAGTTGGCAATTGTGTTTTAGTGTCTAATAAACTTATTACTAAGCTCAATTCCTTCAGCACATTAAATATTTCATACCACTGCCTTATTGCCTCCATGGTTTCTGATGAGAACTTGTCACTTAATCTTATTGGGATTCCCTTGTGCACAACTCGTTGCTTTGCTCTTGCAAATTTCAGAACCCTCTTTTTGTCTTTGGCATTTGATGATTTTATTTTATGCGTGTGATTCTCTAAGTTCATCTTATTTGGGTTTTGTTGAATTTCCTGAATGTGCATAATCATGTCTTTCTTTAAACTTGGTAAATTTTCTGTCATTATCCCTTTGAATATTCCTTCTGCCTCTTTTCCTTTTGGGACTCCCATAATGTGAATATTGGTATCCTGATGGTGTCCCATAGGTCTCTTAGGCTGTGTTCATTCTTTTTAATTTTTAAATCGTCTCCATCTGTCAAATTTCAATTTGTTATCTTCGAGATAACTGATTCTTCTGCCACCTCCATTCTGCTGCAGAAACACTTTAGGGGATTTTTAATTTCAGCTATTGAGTTCTTCAACTTTGTATTTCTGTTTGGTTCCTATTGAGAATCTCAAAGAGATTCCCATATTGTTCATTCATTGTTTTCCATGTATCCTTTAGTTCTTTCTTTTTTTTTTTTCCTTTATCTCCTCGAGCATAATGAGGACAATTTTTTAAGTCTTTGTCCACTAACTCTAGTCTGGTCCCCTACATTGATGGTTTCTGGATTCTTATCTTGTTCCTTTGGATGTTCCATTAGTTACTATTTCTTTGTCTTGTAATCTTTTGTTTTTCACACTATACATTTTGATATTTTAAAGTGTTATCTCTGACCTATTTGTTCCTTAAGTTTACATCCAGCTAGTATTATAACAGAGATCCTCTCAGTTTTATCTGTGCCTGCCTGGAGTTGTGGATCTATTTTGTTTTTTTTTTTCCCCTAGGCTTGTGCTTGCTGGAGTACTTATGAATTTTCCATTCACAATTTACAAGGGTATTATTGACAACCTCATTTGAAATCAATTTTTATCTCTCTTGGGTGCTGTCTTCAGTGCCTAAATTCAGGAAGTCTTATTGCCCCAGCTGCTTCAACTTAGTTATTTCTCACAGTGTCCCAGATATCTGCAGGTGACTTCCTGATTTCAGGAAGACTCTGTGAGGGTGAGCTTGAGACAACCTCTCTGGTTCAGTCTCTCAGACTTCCACTTGATGGATTGGCACTGACATACATGTATATGCATAGTATATGTACAGGAGCCACTGTGCTCCCTCTGGAACATGGCCAGGGAGCCATAAAGGGAGCACATGATGGCGCCACACTAGAGGTATGAGGGAAGAGCCAACAAGGTTGCAGGAGCTGCTTCTGTGGCTTTTGAAACTTCATTTTCTTGATTCTGCACTTTCCCAGTTAATGCGGGCCTATGACTGTTTTAGGTAGTTTTGAGGAAAGTTACAGTCTTTAAGATTCTTCTACTGCTTTTGATCAATGGCCATCTGCAGAGTTGGCTCATGGTGATTTGAAGGAGCTCATCAGGAGTAGTGATTAGCAATTAGACTACATATCTCTGGAATTTGAAGAGCTAGGTCTTTATGTCTCACCTTAGCACCAGCAAACTGAGCCAGGATCCTGAGCTGTGGTACCACTGCTGCCCACCATGAGGTGGGGAGGAGAGGGGATGGTAGCCACTGCAGGACGGTTGAAACTCACCAGTATTTATCACAATTTATCCTTAGATGCTATACAGTGTTCCACTAGAATCTGGAGTTTCAAAATAGTTGATTCAGACAGTTCCTACCAGATCAATAGTTGTTTTGGTGGAGGGACTGTTTCCTCGAGCTTCCTACCCTGCCATTTTCCCACAGTCCCATCCTCAATAAGTGCAAATTAATTTGCTCCAAATTGGATGTCTCCTAAAATTCACATAAGAATTTTCAAGATGGCCAAAATGCAATAGATTTCATAGCAAAACTTCAGCTTAGCTGTGGATCCTCTCACTTTAAACAGGCCCAACTTCACTGGTGTGTCCTGTGCTCAGTTAGAAGTTTGCAGCACCATGGATAGAGGTGTCAGGTTTCATTTTATCTGTAAGTCACCCATGGGAAAATATGATGAAGAGATGCCCATGTTTTGGGACAAGGCTATTAGCCACTGTGGTGGAAATTACCCCCTTTTAGCAGAATAAAATTCACTTAGAGCTTTTTTTTGTAATTTCCCTTTTCTTTTAGCAGAATTGCATTTTCAGTTGTTAAGTCACTTAAGTTTTCACAGGTTGGTTTTCAGGTACCTGAAAGATATGGAAGGGTTACCATGAAAATTAATATAATCTGATCCTTGATACTCCAGGAGAACCAACAGTGGGGTATGTCCCTCCTGATGGCTGGGGTGTCTTTTATGCCAAATATGGCTCTCATTCAAGTAACCAAGAATAGGTGGAAAGTAGTTCCAGTTGTCCATGGAGCATTGACTTTAAGGCTCAACCTGAAATCATTCTATTTCCAGACCAAGAATGAGGAAAATTAGTAAACTCTGTCAAGATTTAATTAGTGGAAGATACACACGGGGTAGAATGGGTGAAAGGACAAATTCTTCCCAAACTTTCAAGTTTTACTGTATTCAGGTGTCAAATCTATAAAATCAAATATACCAAGGCTCAATCCTGATGAATCCTTCTTAGGGACATTGTGGTACCCCCTCCACACCTCCTGATTTTCCTAAGAACACAATTTTGCCTTCCCATTAGCTATATTCAAATGTGAAATTTTACTACGGCACATCGAAATTGCTTTTTAAACATTAGGTCTCATTGCATTTTATTTGAGACTCTCCAAATAGCTTTCCTTTAATTTATTTTCTAATTTCTGATACCCATCATCCTTTTTCTTGAGTCACCTTTAATTTTTACAGTCTTCCTCTTCCTTTTGCTGTGTTTCTGACCATCACACATGAATCTGAGCTGGTCCTCTTCTCATGGTAATAGACATCCTGAGCTCCTTTGACAAGGAAGCCCAGGGCAGGGGATTAGTGAAATGCTGGAGCTGGTCTGACCTTTTGTATGGGTCTAGATGCAGATTCAGGTGGCTATTTCTGCATGTGTTTCAGCTTTACAAATGGTAAGTTGAGGTTTTCTTCTTACGTTTAATTTGTATCAATCTCCTGCTCAGTGCTCAATTGCTATATCGTAAAATCAGAGATATTGCAGTTTGCACACCATAATGAGAAAAGCTAAAACTAAGGGTGCCTTATCTGAAGTCATATTTAATGGATGTAGAAAATGAAAGTGCAGGAACTGAAATTTTACCTGAACTACAAATTTCCTTGAGAGGATTTGCCCAGGGGCAAACATGTTTTATTTATTTTTACAAAAGGCATCATGGTAGAGATCCAATCCATATTTAGAGTGTCATTTACTTTTATGCGTGTGCTGATGTCTCCTGCTGGCCATAAGAGTCCTCTGATGTGGTATTTGCAACCCTTCACGGGGTTGGGGTGAGCTCCATGTTGTGGTGATTGGTAGAGACCAGAAGTTCACAGATAATTCTCCTTGAACATGCTTATGGTATTTTGACCATAGGAAAACTGTGAGAACTTTGAGCCCCAGTATATTTTATGCTCCTTTTGAAGGAGGTGCACCCCTTTGGGGGGAAGGTTTTATGATATGGAAATGCTCTCTCTTGGACCAGCTGAGGAAGTTAAAATGAGAGGCTATGCTTCCATTCTTTGGGGGTGGCCTAAATCCATCCATTATATATTAGTAGCCTCAGGCCCTTTCAGGATGCTTTTGTCTTCACCTGCTCCTAGTTGACTCACCTGGCAAATATCGTGCCTGCCTGGGGTCAGAAAGTAGCCAGAAAAGTGATAGGATGAGGCATGTGGATACCATGAGAATATGATGAGCTTATATATAAGGAAATGCTTTTATATTAATAAAAGTTATCATTCTCAAATAGGCTTTTATATACACCAAGTCATCTCTGGTCTTCATTACAACCCTGTGAGATGGTAAAGAGCCTTTAGCATTTTCATTCAAAATTTCTAATTTGTATTGCTTTCCCCATCTCTGATGATGTCTCCAAAATATCACCATTCTCCTATTTTCCTTTTCCAATTCTCATTTTCATTGGATAACCTTACTTATACAACATGGAAAGACCAAAGATATTTAGTACTAAGTTTTCCAGTCCACTTTTACTTACAAACTTTTTTCTTTCACACCAATTCTTGTCATTTTCTCTAGGTTCAGAGGTTCCTTCTCTGATTTAAGACCAGTCCCTTCTCTTGTATCTTCCAGGACCTTTCACTGTAGCACCATCTCTTGCTCCCTCCTGGATCTTCAGCCTTGCCTTCTCTACTTGGCTTCATCCTGCCAGTCTTTTCCATGCTCCCCCACCCTACTACTAATTATCCCTCCTTAGGCCCCACATCTCTCTAGTTTCTACCTTGTTTTTTTTCTGCCCATTCTTATCCAAACCAATATTCATTACCCAACTCACTGAAATCTAAAATCTCTTCCTTCAGATTTAATGAATCTTGCTTAGGCCAATGATTTATCTCACCAAACTTGCTATTCCTACAACATTTTGCTGTTACTGATGTGGCACAACTGTCATCTGGTTTCTGACCTGTAAAACTCACCCTTCCCTTTTTCATATTTTCCACAACCAACCATAAAGCTCTATTCATTATTTCTTCCTAATAGTCCTCAGTTACATCTCTTCCTCCCATTTCCTGCTATTACCACATATATTCAGATCTGTGTAGTTTCTTATCAGACCTCAGCCTTCTAACTGATGCCTTTCCCCAGTCCTCTTCTATTCAAGTACAGCCTCCCCAATCACTAGACTCACCACTACCCATATCCCCTATGTAAAATGCAAAGCCAACCTGTTTATAACTCTTGTTACCTCCCTATTGCCTTTAGGATAATGGACAGATTTCTTTATAAGGCACCCCAGTTTCTGTCTGGATCCCGCCAATTTCTTCAGCCCCCTCTTCCCACCACCTCTTATTTTTCACCCTCCTGTAACACACAATTTTGATAGTTCCTTGCAATTAACATATTGTTCCCTAAACCTATGCTTTTGCTTGAGTTTTCTCTTCTGCCAAGATTGGCCTTCCCCTATGTGCTAAGTTAATTCATACTCCACCTTTAAGAATCAGTTCAGGCATCAGCTCTTCAGGAAGAAACTCCCTAATGTTTCTTCATCCACTGTTCCTATCTGTATTAGTCATGTTTCTGTAGAGAAACAGGAGCAACAGGAGATCTCCATAAATATGAGATTTATAAAGATGTCTCACACAACCTTGGGAATGGAAGAGTCCAAAATCCATAGGACAAGCTGTGAACTGGCAGCTCCAATGAGGGGTTTGGATGAACTCCACATGAGAGGCACACTGAGTGAAAAAGCAGTCTTCTTCCTAGAAAGCCTTCAACTGATAGGATTATCTCATTGTGGTAGAGACAAGTTAGTCAATGGTAGATGTATCAGTCACAGATGCAATCAACTGACTTAATACACCAGCCTTATGGTTTATCAACCAGCTGTGGAATATCCTTGCAGCAATGGTCAGACCACTGCTTGCCTGATCAGACAACTGGCCATAATCACTTGGCCAAGTTGACATGTAACTATCACACTATCCCTTACCAGAGTCTTTTCTTTGCTGTGAAATACTATACATTTGAGTACCATTGTCCTTATTGTGTTGAATTGTGATCATGTGTTCTTGTGTTTGTTTTTCTCAATATACCTCTATACTCTTAGGTATAATGATACATCATTTGTGTCTGTAGCACTAAGCAGAATTTTTGAAACATAGGAAGTGTTTGATAGATGTAAGTTTAATGCATTTATGCCAAATTTAGAGCAAGTCTGAAGAAACCAGCCTTTTCTCCTGGAGCAAGAGGGAGTTTGGGGACAGTGGGTTGAAAATGTTTTCAAAGTTAGTTTTTACAGCCCCTATTATGGAAATGTTGATTTAAACAAAAGAAGCTTATCTTTCACCACTGGGAGATAACAAGGGCATCATGGAGTTTTCCTCCTCTCTCTAGAAAGACATGGACTTTGCTGCAGAGACTTTAAACTTATGCTGGTATTTTCTATCAAAACTGAGATAACTAAGAAGAAGTGTTCACTGACAAAAAGACTATAGATCAATGCTCTCAGTTGGAAGAAAATGCAATCACAGACAGGTATCAGTGGATCCGTGAAGGCCACACTGAATTTTATACAAATATAATCTTTATATGGTTTTAAAGAATGTTGTACTCATATTCAGAAAGTAGAGGAGTGCTGAAATGTGTATTTAAGTGTCTCCTCAATCTATAAAGGATACTCTCACTGTAAGGCTATGAGGACCGTAGGTGATGCTGAACAGTTAGCCATTTCTTTAACCTTCATTTAGAGATCCTATTTTGCACAAATGATTGTCATGGCATTCCTCAGAATCCTTTTTATATTCTATCTTTCTCTTTCTACTTAAAGTTCTAAACCGTATTCTGGTTAGAATTCTGAGATGATCACTATACCACATTCTTATTCAGCATTTCTGGGATCACAGTTTCCTTTATATAGGGTAGCATATCCGTATTCCACTGGACCTCTAGATTCTCCTCTTTTGTTTTCTTTGCTATTCGCTAGAGACAGGTGCTCTCAAATCTGTATTTACACAGTATTTTTTTTCATTAGGCAATTACATTTACTTCTAGTGATAATGGTTATTGTTATTTGTACATTAATAATAGTTTCACTTAAAAATTGATTTCCACCCTCCCCATATGTACACAATGAATGCAAACAAGGACAGACCTGATTGTTCCTTTGTAATAAGTAAAGACCATCTAATTATAACAAAGCACATTTAATAATTATATATAATGAGCAAATTAGAGCAATAATGCAAGGAAATGGGAGCCAATTCCTTGAAACATTTCTCTTATCTTTTAATTAAAAAAAATAAATGCCTTGCTTTCCTCTCAAGTAGCATGAAACTAACTGCTGAGCTGACTTACTTCTGCTGAACATGAAGGTATCTAAAATTCTGCTTCTCTAGTGTTTTCTGGGCAAGACCCTGGGGGTTGAGTGGGGGAATGGAAAAGGAAGAGATCTGTTGAATTTGGAGCATATTTTTTATCTGGATTATGGGACAGACTGATTTTGGCAGATTCTCAATAGCAGGCACCCACCCATTCATTCCATTATTATTTTTAGGATTATGCAGCAAGATAGTTGAGAAAGACCTGATTTCTGATTCCAGATTTACTAATTTTTGATGCTAAAAAGGTACTTAAGTTTGCCAAGATTTAGTTGACCCTCCTGTGGCATGGAAACCAGTGATAGTACCTAGGTCAAATGGCCTTTGTAAAGCTTAGTAAGTGCCTGGAATGTAGTCAGAGCTCAGAAATTATTCTCTATAAGATAAAGGAGGAGGAGGAGCCTAAGGAGTCCATTTCTTCCTAGCTGTATAATGTTGGATAAGACAACTTGAACTTTGAGGGCCATTATTTTCCAAATCTATAAAAAAGGGTATAATAATGCTTATTTATAGAGCACATTTGAGGATTAAGACAATACATATAAGGGCTTGCTTCCTCATTTTGCTGTCAGTAAGCACTAAATAAATGCTAATTGTGGTATATTACTGATTTTAAATACAGTTTAGCTATCATTTATAAGGGTCCCAAATGACTTGACTTATGGTGTGAATCTGTGTCCTGTTCTGCTCCTTGCCCCCATCAGATTCTTGATTCCTGTTTCTAAGAGTGAAAGGATAATCATGTTGATTTCAGAGCTAAATTTGGGGCTTGAGGTTCCTCTGTGAGGTCCTTCATCTGAGAATCTGAGGGATTGTTTTAAACTGCCTGTCCTGAGTTAAGCTGCTCAATATGTCTGTGATGCTGGGAAGGGTGAAGGCAGTATGGCCAGATATCCATTTCCTTCACTCTCCCTAAATTTGGCTAACTGGGATGATACAATCATGACCCGAGGTCATGAATGGGCTTAAAAGGGTCCATGCATATCCTGATATTTTGTACTAAGCTTAATGTGGATGTGAATTTTTCTGGGTTAGAAGTGATGAGCTTTTTCAGATTTGATAAGGGTTTTCAACATATTAAAAGCCATTTCAGCTTGATGTCTAACTTTGGTGCCCAGGATTATTTGCAGGAATGTGTTCACATCAATTGTAATAATGGTGTGCCTTTGAGTTCTAGATGAGCTCTGGCCTAGAGCTTTGGGATCCAAAATTTACCTCCAGCACCTATAAATAAGAACTATGTCTCTTTTGAGTGCAGAGGGCTGGGAGGCAGGTGAGTAAGGGCGAGGAGGCATCATCCAATTTAACGGAGATAAGCTAACACAGAGTAAGTCATGGCTGACCTGCTGAAGTGATAAATTGTCCATTTTGCAATTGTTTTGTTGTTGATCTTCTTACTGTTCTTTTATGTTTGTCTTTCTTTGGATATTCATGCTCATAAGAATCATTTCTCATCTTCCTCCATCTTAACCTAGCTTCCTTAAAAGGAGAATCTTGCATGTAAGTAGCCAATTTTAGGTAGTGGTAACAAAATAAGGAAAAGCCAAAACCAAGGGTATGTTATTAAGCAGAACATTTTGTGGGTTGATTGATGCTTAAAGCCATTAGGGACTCTGTGAGAAGCAGGGTCAAATGCACCTTCAAGTTGTCTGCCTGAGGGATAAAAGAAGGCAGTATTTATCTATAGCTCTTATCCCCTAATGGTTGAAGGTTGCCCATGAGGCATTCGTTCTTTCATACTTCCAGATTTTCTCAGATGTCCTACAAGTTCCTTCAGACTTCCCACATTCTGGCTGCAGAAAAGCCCCAGGGCACAATATGAGAGATACACGATGCAGCTGAGGTACAGTGCTCTCAAGTCACACCTAAATACTGCTGTTACAGCTGCAGTCACCTGAGTGCCAAGGTGAGCAGAGAGGATTTGAGCATGGCACGAGAAGAGATTGATATACCTTCTTCATACCAGCATTTCCCTCATTAAGATCATGTTGATCTTAACTTGTTGGCACATAGTGTTTATGAATTAAGCCAAATTTATGAATTTGAGTACTGTATAGGTCATTTAGTTTCCCAGAGTGAAAAGTAGCCCTATGAACACCAAGTGAACAACCCCCTGGCCAAATCCTATTTTCATGGATCATGAGGTAAAGGAAATGTGATTAAAGAGTTGAATTTTCTAATTGGGAAAAGTACATTCTGAAAGGACTTTTTATTTGATTCTTAAATAGCTCCTTGGTTTATGCAGCACATATAGTGAAATTCCTGTTTTTCTTTTTTTTGGTTAAAATGAAAAAGGCTGACATCAATTTTGGATATTAATCCTTTGTTGGATGTGTGGCTTCCAAATATCATCTCCCATTGAGTAAGTTGTTGTTTTATGTTCATGATAAAGTTCTCTGAGGAATAAAAGTTTTAAATTTTAATTAGTTTCCATTTATCTGATTTTTTCTTTTGTTGCTTATGCTTTGGGTAGAAAGTCTAAGAAAACCATTGCCTAACACAAGTCTTAAAGATGCTTCCGTACATTTTCTTCCACAAGTTTAATAGTTCTAGTTCTTTTATTAAGGTTTTTGATTGAGTACATTGTGTGAGGTAGGGGCCCTACTCTATTTTCAAATTGAGATCCAGTTTTCCCAGCAACATTTCTTGAAGAGGCTCTTCCTTCCGAGTTGAGTGATCTTTAGCATTTTGTCAAAATCAGTTGGCCATAATTTAAGAGTTGATATCTGAGCTCTCAATTCTATTCCATTGTTCTATGTCTGCCCTTGTGCCAGTACCTTGCTCTTTTGATTACTATGGGTTTGTTATAAGTTTTAAGATTGGGACGTGTGAGTCTGACAACTTCATTCTTCTGTCTCAGGATGTATTTAGATGCTCAGGGCCCCTTCGCCTTCCATTTAAATTTGATGATTGACTTCTCCATTTCTACAGATAAGGGTGTTGGAACTTTAATTGGAATTGCTTCGGGTAGTATTGACATCTAATGATATTTAGTCTTCCAGTCAATGAAAATGGAAAATCTCTCCATTTACTTAGGTCTTCTTTGATTTTTTTTTTTAGCAATGTATTATAGTTTTCTGTGTTTCACTCCTTTACATCCTTAGTTAATTTGTTTCTAGATATTTGATTCTTTCACTTACTATTGTGAATGGGATTTTTTTCTTGATTTCTTCTTCCAATTGTTCATTGCTTATTATAGAAACACTACTGATTTCTCACATTAATCTTGTACCCTGCCACTTTGCTGATTCATTTATTAGCTCTAGGAGCTTCATGTGAATTTTTCAGAATTTTCTCTATATGGATCATGTCACCTGAAAATCGGGTAAGTTTTACTTCTTTCTTTCCAATTTGGATGTCCTTTATTTCTTTTTCTTACCTAATTGCTCTGGAAAGAACTTCTAGTACAATGTTGAAAAACAGTGGTGACAATGAGCATCCTTGTCTTCTTCCTGATCTTAGCTTTAGAGGGAAAGCTTTCAGTCTTTCACCATTAAGTAGGGTGTTAGCTGTGTGCTTTTTATACACACCTTTAAAATTCAGGAAGTTTCTTTCTATTCCTGTTCTTTGAAGAGTTTTTTGTTTTGTTTTTTTTTTTAAATCAAGAAAGGGATCTAGCTGTCTAAGACCTTTTCTGTATCAATTGAGATGGTCATGTAGTTTTTTCTCCTTCATTCTGCTAATGTGTTTTGCATTAATTGATTTTCTTGTGTTAAACAACACTTGAATGCACAGGACAAGTCCCACTTGATCATCGTGTATACTTTTTAAAAAAATGCTGCTGGATTCATTTTGCTAGTATTTTGTTGAGGATTTTTGCATCTATATTCATGAAAGATATTGGTCTGTAGTTTTGTTTCCTTGTGGTATCTTTATCCAGCTTTAGTTTGAGAGTGGTAGTGATCTCATAGCATGATTTAGAGAGTGTCCCTTCTCTGAAACTTTTTGGAAGAGTTTGAGCAGAACTGGAGCTGTCTTTGGGATGTTTGGTAGAATTCCCCTGTGAAGCCGTCTGGCTTTGCTTTATTGGGAGGTTTTACATTACTGATGCAGTCACTTTTCTAGTAATCGGTTTGTTGAAATCTTCTATTTCTTCTTGAGTCAATGTAGGTAGTTTGTGTGTTTCTAAGAACCTATCCATTTCATGTAGGTTGTCTAATGTATTGGTATACAGCTGTCCATAGTATCCCCTTATAGTCCTTTTTATTTCGTTGGGGGTAGAAATATACCCCTTTTCATTTCTGAGTTTTGCTATTTGTATCTTCTCTTTTTTTCTCTGGCAGGCTAGCTAAAGTCTTGCCAATTTTGTTGATCTTTTCAAAGAATCAACGTTTAGTTTTGTTGATTCTCTCTTGTTTTTTTACTCTCTGTTTCACTTACGTCCTCTCTAATCTTTTTTATTTCTTACTTTTTGCTCAGTTTGAGTTTAATTTTCTCTTCTTTATCTAGATCTTCCAGTTTTGAGTTGTCTCTGATTTGAAGTCTTTCTTCTTTATTAATGTCAGCATTTAAAATTAAAGTTTAAATGGAAGGCTAAGGGGCCCTGAGTATCTAAATACATCCTGAGCCAGAAGAATGAAGTTTTTAGACTCACACATCCCAATCTTAAAAATTATAACAAACCCATAGTAATCAAAAGAGCAAGGTATTGGCACAAGGGCAGACATACGAAACAGTACAATACAATAATATTGGCATTTATCAGTTTCCAAATGGTTGCCTTTACCAGAGGTCTTTTTTTCTTTATACTGCTTTGAACCATTGGCCAGTGTCCTTTCCTTTCAGTCTGAAGAACTTCCTTTAGCATTGCTTCGTAGGGCCTGTCTAGTGGTAACAGCTTGTGCTTATCTAAGAATGTCTTAATCTCTCCCTCATTTTTGAAAGAGAATCTCACCAGATACAAAATTCTTAGTATTTTTTATATTACTTTAAGTATTTCAACCCACTGCCATATTACCTCCAGGGTTTCTGATGAGAAATTGAACTCAATCTAATTGGGACTCCTTTGTACATTATACATTGCTTTTCTTTTGTGGCTTTAAGAACTCTTGCCTTACCTTTGCATTTGATATTGTAATCAATATATCATGGGGCATATTTTTCTTTATGTTTGTCCTACTTGGTGTTCTGTGAGCTTCTTGAATATGAATATTCTCATCATTTGCTAAGTTTTGGAAGCTCTCTATTATTTCTCTAATTATTCCTTTTGCCACTTTCCCTCTCTGTTCTCCTTCTGAGACTCTGATAATGAGTATATTGGTGCATGTGATGGTGTCCTATAGCTGTCTTAGGCTGTTCACACTTTTACTATTGCTTTTCCCTTTTACACCTCAGTCTGACTTATTTGAAGTATCTTGTCTTCAGGTTCACTGATTCTTCCTTTTGCCTGCTCCAATATGCTCCCTTGGGCATTTTCTTTTCAGTTACTGTAGTCTTCAACTTCAGTTGTTCTATTTGGTTCCTTTGTAAAATTTCTGTCTCTTTACTTAGACTCTCATATTGCTTATTCATTGCTTTCATGATATCCTTTAGTTCTTTCTCTGTACTTTTCCTTATCTCCTTGAGCATTTAAAAAGTATTTTTATTGAGATATTTTCATTCATCCAAAATATACAATCAATGGCTCAAGCATTTTTAAGATAATTTTTTGAAGGCTTTGTTTGATATTTTCACATTCTTATCTTATTCATTGGTTTTTTCTTTATTTTTATCCTCTTTCTTTGAATGGGTCATTCTTTTTTGTTTCTTTTATAGTCTTGTACTCTTGTTGCACACTGTACAATTTAATATTTTAAAATGTTATCACCATCATTAACTCCCTGGACTGCCTGTTTCTTGGTTTTGTAGCAAGCTGTTGATAAGACAGAGATTTTCTTGAGCTTCAGCCCTCCTATTAGGAGGTCTGCCTAAGGTGAATGCAGTGTGCCAGGTTTTCCCTGGCTGTCTGAGCCTCTGTTTAGTCCCATGCTTGTGCTTGTTAGTTGTTTTGGAGTTCTCCTCATTACAGAAGTTTGGCTGATAATGTATGTGTCACAGCAGACAGACCTCCCACTCCTGGATATTTGACACCAGCAAGCCTTTTTGTCAGGACTGTTTGCCTCTAGTCTTTATATATATATATATATATACACACACACACCTTTCATTGTTTCACACTGCTTTTGCTTGGAGGGAAAATTGTGGAAGGAAGTTCACCCTGAAGAGAATTTTCCCATCAGTCTTTTCCCAGCCAAAACAGAGACAGAGACCCATGAAGGGCCACAGACTGGCTCCAAATTATCCTGCAGAGGGGATCAGAAAGAGCTCCAAAAGCTTTTCCTATGGCTCCCTGAAGCTATGCTTTCCTGGTTTTCCCAGCAAATGCAGCCCATTCAGCTAACTTTCCCCCCAGCTCTGAGGAAATTCTACATCTTTAAATTTCCACTGCCACCACCCCTGTCCAGGGTACGTTGACACAATAGCTACCCTCAGAGCTTGGAACCAGTGATCCAATTCATAATCAAAAGCTGTGATCAGCGGTCAGCTGTGCCTACCCTGTTCTTGGGGAAGAGGATTTTTATGTCCTCTTTTTTCACTGGTAAGGTAGCCAGGGACTGAACCCCATGGTGGTCTGCCACATGAGTCAGGACTGGGTACTGGTAGCTGCTGTGTGGATAAGGCAATTTACTGTTCTGTACCATAATTTATCTGCCTCTTCCTCCAGCTTTTCCCTGAATGTTGGATAGTGTTCTTCTGCCTCTGGAGTTTCAAAATAGTTGTTTCCGACCGTTCCTCCCAGTGTAATAGCTTTTTTAGTAGAAGATCTGAGTCCCGAATCTCCCTACTCCACCATCTTTCCTGAAAGTTCTTTAATGTTAGTTTTTGGTGTTGATTCATTGGCACTGCTACAAATGTAATTTAACTTTAGTGGCTCTGATGAACTGGGTTTTCTCTTGTAAATTTTAGAAAGAAGGTAGAGTCTGGGAGAAGTAAGAGAGATAGGAACGATAAACTGTATTGCAGATGGATACACTCTGCTCTGGGGTCAAAAGGAAGCATGTATAGGGGGCTAGTCTTTGAAGGCAGTACTGAGGTTATGAGATATTCCTACATGCATCTTTTAAAGCCCTGTGGTTTCAAGAAACAAAATCCAGTGCAAAAGGTAATGTATTGGGAGACTAGAGACTGGATGGAAGTGAACTTCAATTCTTTTCTTCCTTTCTTTTGCTCTTTTCTCTTTTCCTCTCTCTCTCCTCTTGTTTCTTAATTCACTTTATCCACAGATACACACACACATATACTTTTGCATAAATGAAAAAATATGGTGATTTAGTTAATTTTCTAAGTGCACTCTTTCCATTTTTGCTTGACTTCTTGCCTCTTCTCCTTTTTGCCCACCATATCAGCCCCCTCCACTCTAAGATCACACATGTTAATAACCTAGCCATATTTTCTCTGTGCTCATGTAATTTATGTATATAGACACATATCCAAGCTTTGCAGGACATTGTTTATAAAAATGGGATTATATTATATAGTTATTTTGCACAAATAGTATAAATACAAAAAAGTTCAAAATATATTTATGCAGTTAAAGGAAAGTAAGTAAATACTTGTAGTATACTTACTCCCTGTTTTAAGAAATTTAAATTTTTCAGGGCCTTAGAATCTACTATATGACACTCTGAAATCCCTTCTCCTATTTACCTCAAGAAAACCACTCTCTGAAATCATTACTTTGCTTTTCTTTAAACACGTTATTCTTATTGCACAACATTACCTCATGATAGTCAAAAGGCAGAGTTCCAAAGGATCCTTTTTTTAGAGGAAATTTTTTATATTAGAGAATTTGTGAGTTTACAAAACAATTGTGCATAAAATACAGGATTCCCATACACCACCCCACCACCAGCACCTTGCACTGGTGTGCAATAGTTATTACTATTGTTAATAGCACATTTTAAATCACTTGAGTATATGATTTTTTTCATTATTTAAAGAATACTTTATTAGTTTCTGTAATCAAACTCATGTAGATTAGACCTTACATATTTAATACAATGTGTTACTCCAGTACAAATGGAAAAAAATTAAGTTTAATGTTTCTAGACCATTATGACAGTTAATTTCTATACAATGCTAACTCAACAAAGTACAATTGGGATACTTCTTCCAAGGTTGACAACACAGCTAAAGTTTTCAAAACTTCAAAGTATATATATGTATGTGTATGTGTTTATATATACACACGTATATATTTATATAAAAAAGGACCAATAGCCGTGTTATACATCAGTAGCAGCAACAGCTTTTCCAGGTTCTGCAGCGATCTGAACAAAATCACAGAGATGTCCAGCACACTCCATTGAAAAAAAAGGTAAAAATAAAAAAATCTCAGAAAGTAGCAAGTTCTGTTACTATTATGGTACCTGACACAATATTTCATGAGCTTCTCAATCATCATTTGGAAAGAAAAAATTCTAGAAATACATGATTAAAAACAGGTCTGATATAGTATAGCCACTACTATGTATCATCAAGCAGGTAAAAGATATTTTACATTCACAGAGGTATGATACAGTATTGTCCTGCATCGATAATACTAGAGGGTATAATTTAAGAAGGCATTATTTGGGCGGGCCACGGTGGCTCAGCAGGTAAGAGTGCTTGCCTGCCAAGCCTGAGGACCCAGGTTCGATTCCTGGTGCCTGCCCATGTAAAAAAAAAATAATAAGAAGAAGGCATTATTTGAGCCTTGATTCTATTTTTCCAGCAAAGGGAGCATAGGTTTATGTGAAAGAGCTCTGGTAAAGAAATGTACTTTCTTAGAAAGGATTTTCTTTAATAATGGCACAGTTCTAAGGGCGTTACTCTTCATGAACATCAGCGAAAAACTGTTTAAAACCAACAAAAACATTCGATTCATGCAAAGATGACAGATTGGAGGCAAGTGGGACTCAATCTCACTTGTATTTTGCCAAATCTGTCATGTTTGAATGGTGAGAACTCATGGAAGATAGGATTGGCCAAGTAGCAATTCACAACTTCAGGCCACTACCAAAATACAGCATTTCAAGCAGAAGATGTAGCCAAACACTGCCCATTTGGAGATATTCAATGATGATATCCAGCTATTCAAACACCATTTATTGAAGAGGCTGCTCTGTGCCAGTTGAGTCATCAAAGTTCAATTGTCTGTAGATGAGAGGTTCTATTTCTGAACACTCAATTCTATTCCATTGGTCAATGTATCCATATTTATGCTTTGACCACTGTAGCTTTGTAATGTGTTTTAAAGTCAGATAGTGGGAGATCCCCTACTTCATTTTTCTTTCTCAAGATATTTTAGCTAGTTGGGGCATATTGCCCTTCCAAATAAATTTGGTTATTGGCTTTTCTATTTCTGCAGAGTAAGTTGTTGAGATTTTACTTGGTATTGCATTGAATCTGTAAGTCAGTTTGGGTAGAATTGACATCTTAACTATATTTTGTCTTCCAATCCATGTACATGGTATGTACTTCAATTTATTTAGGTCTTCCATGATTTCTCTTAGGAATTTCTTGTAGTTATCTGTGTATAGGTATTTTGGGTCCTCAGTTAAATTTATTCTTAATATTTGATCCTTTTGGTAGCTATTGTAAATGGAATTTTTTCTTGATTTCCTCCTCAGATTGCTCTTTACCAATGTAAAGAGATACTGATATTTCAGTGTTGATCTTGTACCCTGCCACATTGCTGCACTCATTTATTATCTCTAGTAGCTTTGCTGTTCATTTTTTTTTGAAATATAGTATCATGCCATCTACAAACAGAGTTTTACTTCTTCCTTTCCAATTTGGATGCCTTTTGCCTCTTTTTTTTGGTCT
This sequence comes from Tamandua tetradactyla, assembly GCF_023851605.1. Classification (NCBI taxonomy): domain Eukaryota; kingdom Metazoa; phylum Chordata; class Mammalia; order Pilosa; family Myrmecophagidae; genus Tamandua; species Tamandua tetradactyla. Next base: position 37,952,376 of record NC_135338.1, read on the forward strand.
TATTGCTCTGGCTAGAATTACCAGCACAATGTTGAGTAATAGTGGTGTCAGAGAGCATCCTTGTCTTGTTCCTTATCTTAGAGGAAAAGCTTTCATTCTTTCCTCATTGAGTATGATATTAGCTGTGGGTTTTTCATATATTCCCTTTATCATATTGAAGAACTTCCATTTTATTCCTATCCTTTGAAGTGTTTTCATCAAGAAAGAATGTTGAAGTTTTGTCAAATGTCTTTTCTGCATCAATTGAGATGATTGTGAGGTTTTTCTGCTTTGATTTATTGATGTGGTCTATCATGTTAATTGATTTTCTTATGTTGAACCAGCCTTGCATACTTGGAATAAATCGCACTTGGTCACAGCATATAATTCTTTTAATGTCATACTGGATTCTATTTGCAAGTATTTTGTTGAGGATTTTTGTGTTCATATTCATTAAAAAGCTTGATCTATGATTTTCTTGTAGTATCTTTGTCTGGCTTTGGTATTAGGATGACTTGGCTTCACACAGTGAGCTAGGTAGTTTTCCCTCTTCAATTTTTTTTTGAAGAGTTTGAGCACAATTATTACTAATTCTTTCTGGAATGCTTAATAGAATTCACATGTGTAGCTATCTGGTCCTGGATTTTTCTTTTTTTTTGGAGCTTCTTGATGACTGATTCATTTTCTTTATTTGTTATTGGTTTGTTGAGGTCATCAACAAGTCAATGTTGGTTGATTTCTTCTCTAAGTCAATGTTGGTTGTTCATGTTTGTCTAGGAAGTTATCCATTTCATCTACATTGTCTAGTTCATTAGCATATAGTTGCTCATACTGTCCTCTCATTATCTCCTATATTTCTGTCAGCAATTATGTTCTGTCTACCATTTCTGATTTTATATATTTGCTTTCTTGCTCTCTCTCTCTCTCTCTCTCTCTCTCTCTCTCTCTCTCTCTCAATTTCTCTTTCTCTTTTCTTTTGGTCAGCCTAGTTAAGGGTCCATTAATTTTACTGATTTTCTCAAAGAACTAACTTCTTATTTTGTTGATTCTCTTTTTTGTTTTCATATTCTCAATTTCATTTATTTCTGCTCTAATATTTGTTATTTCTTTCCTTCTGTTTGCTTTAGGATTTGTTTGCCATTCTTTAGTTCCTCCAGATGAAGTTAATTCCTTGATTTTTGTTCTTTCTTCTTTTTTAATGTAGGCATTTAGGGCAATAAATTACCCTCTCAGCACTGCCTTTGCTGCATCCAATAAGTTTTGCTATGTTGTGTTCATTTTCATTTGCTTTGAGATATTTACTGATTTCTTTTGTAATTTCTTCCTTAACCTACTGGTCTTTTAAGAGTATGTTATTTAGCCACTATATATTTCTTAATTTTCAGGCCTCTGCCCTGTTATTGATTTCCAACTTCATTTCATTATGACATGAGAAAGTGTTTTGTACAATTTCAATCTTTTAAAATTTATTGAGACTTGCTTTGTGACCCAACATATGGTCCATCCTTGAAAATGATTCATGAACACTTGAGAAAAATGTGCATCCTGCTGTTGTGGGGCATAATGTTCTGTAAAGTCTGTTAGGTCCAGTTCATTTATTTTATTATTCAAACTCCCTGTTTCCTTATTGACCCTCTGTCTAGAAGTTCTATCAAGTGAGGAGAATGTTGTATTGAATTCTCCAGCTATTATTGTACAGGTGTCCACTTCTTCCTTCAATGTTGTCAGTGTTTGCCTCATGTATTTTGGGGCACTCAGTTTGGTGCATAAATATTTATGATTGTTATGTCTCCTTGGCAAATTGTTCCTTTAATTAACACATACTGTTGTCTTTGTTTCTTTTAATTATTTTACATATGAAGTCTAATTTGTCAGATATTAATATAGCTACCTCTGCTTTTTTCTGATTGTTGTTTGCTTGAAATGTCTTTCCCTTTCACTTTCAATTGTTTTGTCCTTGTGTCTAAAGTAAGTCTCTTGTAGACAGCATATAGATGGATCCTGTTTTTAAATCCATTCTGCCAGTTTGTGTCTTTTGATTGGGAAGTTTAATCCATTAGCGTTTAATGTTATTTCTGTAAAGACAGTGATTTCTTCTACCATTTTGTCTTTTAGATTCTATTTGTCATATCTTTTTTTTCTCTTCTTACTTTTACTGATAGTCTTCCCTTCTGCACTCCTCTCCAGACCTCTCTCTTCTGTTTTTACCTCTCTGCCTGTAGTGCACCCTTTAGTATTTCTTGAAGAGCCCCTCCTAGTCACCAACTCACTCAGTGAATATCTGAAAATATATTAAACTTCCCCTCATTTTTGAAGGATAGTTTTTTTGAGTATAGAATTCTTGGTTGGCAGTTTTTCTCTTTTAGAATCTTAACTACACCATACTTCTGCCTTCTCATCTCCATGATTTCTGCTGAGAAATCTGGACATAGTCCTATCAAGCTTCCCTTGTATGCAATGGACTGCTTTTCTCTTGCTGCTTTGAGAATGCTCTCTTTGTTTTTGATATGACAATCTGATAAGTAATTGTCTTGGTCAATCTGTTTGAATCTATTCTGTTTGGGGTATGCTGTGCTCCTTGGATTTATAATTATGACTTTCACAAGAGATGGGAAAATTTATGTGATTATTTTTTCCATTAGTCTTTCTGCTCCTTCCCCCTTCTCTTCTCCTTCTAGGACACCCATAACATGTATATTCATGTGCTTCATATTGTCATTCATTTCCCTGAGACCCTGCTCACATTTTTCATTCTTTTCCCTATCTGTTCTTTTGGGTGTAGGATTTCAGATATCTTGTCCTTTGGTTCATTGATCCTTTTTTCTAACTCTTAAAATCTGTTATTGTACATCTATGCTGTTTTTTCATCTCTTCCATTGCACCTTTCATTCCTATAAGTTCTGCAATTTGTTTTTTCCAGCTTTTCAGTTCTTCATGTTTGCCCAGTGTCTTCTTTATATCCTTCTCTTTTGCTATATCTTCCCTCAACTCATTGATTTGATTTTTGATGTGACACTGGAGACTAAAAGAAATATCAATATAATGATTCAGCACTCATACTCATTGGTTAAACCCTATGTTCTCTGTAAAATTCCGTCATCACCTTTGATCTTTCTTCCACTCTTTAGGGGTGTTTGGGCTATGGGCATTCTAACTTTTTCATGTTGGAAGGGGCTCTTGATAATATGGGATAGGGGGATGGAACTAGTTGATGTTCTGGAGAGGCTGTCCCCTCTGCATTTCAGAACTTGTCTGGTCCAGCGACACATCTGGAGGTTATAGGTTTCTGGAATGTTACCATAGTGCATGGAACCTTTGTAGAATCTAATATAACACCTTAGGTGTTCTTTAGGATTGACAGGAATGGTTTTGGTTGGGGTTTGGGAAGTTATGATAGGTAGCAATGTCTAGCTGAAGTTTGCCTAAGAGTGACCTCCAGACAACTCTTTTTGAACTCTCTCAGTCACTGATACCTTCTTTGTTACACTTCCTTCCCCCCTTTTGGTCAGAATGGCATTGCTGATCTCATGGTGCCAGGGCCAGACTCATCCCTAGGGATCATCTCGCATGCTGACAGGGAGACAGTCATTCCTGGGTGCGTTGTCCGACAAAGCGAGGGGCGATCATTTCACTTGCAGAGTTGGACTTAGAGTGAGGCCACATCTGAGCAGCAAAAGAGGTCCTCCAGAAGTAACTCTTAGGCATTCCTATAGGTAGGCTGAGTGTGTCCGCTACATACATAAGCTTCACAAGCACAAGCTCTAGTGTACTTTTAATCTCCTCTGTTGTGCCTTTAATTCCCATAATTTCAGGATTTTTCATATTTTCAAATTTTCCTGTATGCTCACTTACTGTCTTCTTAATATCCTTTATTTCTTTAGCCATATTTTCCTTTTTCTCCTTGAATTGAATTAGGAGGTTTGTGCAAACATGTTTGATAAGCTGTTCCAAATTCTGTTTCTCCTCCAAAGTTTTAATGTGTCCCTTTGAGTGGGCCATATTTTCCTGTTTCTTAATATAGCTTATAATTATTTCCTGATGGGTAGGCATCTGATTATCTTGATGAGTTCACTTTGTAGGTCAGTTTCTTTCTCTTACCTGGGTTTTGTTTTTTATTGGCTTTGTATTAAGCCAATGTTTAACACTTGGTTCATCTTATTATTATAGACCTTTAAAATTGTCTGTGTTTATCTTATCAGATTTTTCATCTCTTCTTCATCTGATTCTTTCCATGGATATCTGACACATATATGCAATTTTGAGATATTTTCACAATATTCGCATAACTTGTAATTGTTCAAAGCATACAATGAATGGCTCACAGTATATCATAAAATGTGCATTTATCAGCACAATCAATTTTTGAACATTTTCATTACTCCAAAAAATAAAAATAAGAATGAAAGTAAAAATAAAACCACCCAGAATATCTCATATCCCTAATCCCCCTATTATTTACTTTTTGTCTTTGTTTTCTTACTCATCTGTCCATACACTGTATAAATGAAGTGTCAGCCATAGACTTTTACAATCACATGGCATACCATAAAAGCTATATAGTTCGACATTCATCTTCAAGAATCAAGGCTGCTGGAATATAATTAAACAATTTTAGTATTTCCTTCTAGCAATTCTAATATGCTAAAAATGAAAAAGAGGTATCTATATAATATATAAGAATAATCTCTAGGATGACATCTCAACTCTATGTGAAATCTCTCAACCACTGAAACTTTTATTTCATTTATTTTCCCTCTTTAAGTCAAGAAAGCTTTCTAAATCTCATAATATCAGGTCCAGGCTCATCTGCAGGAGTCATGTCCCACACTGCCAAAGAGATTTATACTCCTGGGAGTCATGCCCCACATAGTGGGAAGGTTTACTAGTTTGCTAGCTGCTGGAATGCAATATACCAGGAATGGAATGACTTTTTTAAAGGGGGAATTTTATAAGTTGCTAGTTTACAGTTCTAAGGCTGAGAAAATGTCCCAATTAAAACTAGTATATAGAAATGTCTAATCAAAGGCATTCAGGGAAAGATTCCTTGGTTCAAGAAGGCTGATGACACACAGTGTACCCCAGTCTGGAATGGCTGGACAGGCTAAGAGACTCCTCTGTGGTGACGTCCCTGAGCAGCGCACGCTTCCCCAGGCCGCGGCGGCTGGTGGCTGGAGCCCCTCCCTCCCTCCTTCCTGGGCCAGCTGGGAGCTTCGGATCAGCGGTTCCCAAAGCCATGGCGGCCGGTGCCCCTCCCCCATGTGCGGCTTCCCAGGCCGGCTGGGAGCCTCGGATAAGCAGTACCCTAAGCCGTGGCGGCCGGCGACTGGAGCCCCTCCCACACACGCAGCTTCCCGGGCCGGCTGGGAGCCTCGGATCGGCGGTTCCCCAAGCCGCGGCGGCCGGCGACTGGCGCCCCTCCCACACACGTGGCTTCCCGGGCGGGCTGGGAGCCTCGGATTGGCGGTTCCCCAAGCCGCGGCGGCTGGCGACTGGTACCCCTCCCACACACGTGGCTTTCCGGGCCGGCTGGGAGCCTCGGATCAGCGGTTCCCGAAGCCGCGGCGCCCCTCCCACACACGCGGCTTCCCGGGCCGGCTGGGAGCCTCGGATCAGCAGTTACCCAAGCCGCGGTGGCTGGTGCCCCTCCCCCACAGGCAACTTCCCGGAGGGAAAGGAAAGAGTCTCCAACAGTAGTAGAGACTGAGCCCAACCTAACACCAATGGTGGCATTAATGAACAACTTCTGACTACTAAAAATAGGCCCTTAGCTCAGGCAAAAATGATCAAGGCAGAAGTGGCCTATTGGGCTAACTGAAAAAGAGGAAAAGGAGTGAAACAGAGCCTTCTGCGGCTGTTTCTACGGAGGATTGGTTGCCTCTGGCTCAGTGCTGGGATTACACAGGTTACAACTGCCCCGAATGCAGAAACAGGCTGGTTTCAGGGCTCTCTACCACCTGAACCTTCCCTGCGGGAGGGGTGAAATGCAACTCAGGTGGAATCTCTCTCTCAAGGAATTCAGATCCCAGGACTTCACAATTTGAAGCCATTAAAGCCAACCTACAACCTTTCATCTGTCTCCACCACACACCCAGCAGTGAGAGTCTTCCAAAGTTAAAGGAGCCACAACATCTTTTGCTGGTGGGACCTGCACTGACAAACACCACATACTGGGAAGGATAAGAAAAACAGAGCCCAGAGACTTCACAGGAAAGTCTTTCAACCTGCTGGGTCTCACACTCAGGGAAATCTGATTAAATGCCCAGACACCAGCAAAAAATAACAAATCACACCAGGAAAATTAAAGATATGGCCCAGTCAAAGGAACAAACCAATAGCTCAAATGAGATACAGGAGCTGAGACAACTAATTCTGAATATACAAACAGAAATGGAAAACCTCTTCAAAAACCAAATCAATAAATTGAGGGAGGACATGAAGAAGGCATGGGATGAACAAAAAGAAGAAATGGAAAGTCTGAAAAAACAAATCACAGAACTTATGGGAATGAAAGATACAGTAGAAGAGATGAAAAATACAATGGAAACCTACAATGGTAGATTTCAAGAGACAGAGGTTAGAATTACTGAAATGGAGGATGGAACACCTGAAATCCAAAAAGAAACAGAAACTATAGGGAAAAGAATGGAAAATTTGAGCAGGGGCTCTGGGAATTGAATGATAATATGAAGTGCACAAATATACGTATTGTGGGTGTCCCAGAAGGAGAAGAGAAGGGAAAAGGAGGAGAAAAAATAATGGAAGAAAGTATCACTGAAAATTTCCCAACTCTTATGAAAGACCTAAACTTACAGATCCAAGAAGTGCAGCGCACCCCAAAGAGAATAGATCCAAATAGGCGTTCTCCAAGACACTTACTAGTTAGAATGTCAGAGGTCAAAGAGAAAGAGAGGATCTTGAAAGCAGCAAGAGAAACAATCCATCATATACAAGGGAAGACTGTGTGTAGATTTCTCAGCAGAAACCATGGAAGCAAGAAGACAGTGGGATGATATATTTAAATTACTAAAAGAGAAAAACTGCCAACCAAGACTCCTATATCCAGCAAAATTGTCCTTCAAAAATGAGGGAGAAATTAAAACATTTCAGACAAAAAGTCACTGAGAGAATTGTGACCAAGAGACCAGCTCCAAGAAATACTAAAGGGAGCACTGGAGTCAGATACGAAAAGACAGAAGAGAGAGGTATGGAGAAGAGTGTAGAAAGAAGGAAAATCAGATATGATATATATAATACAAAAGGCAAAATGGTAGAGGAAAGTATTACCCAAACAGTAATAACACTAAATGTTAATGGACTGAATTCCCCAATCAAAAGACATAGACTGGCAGAGTGGATTAAAAAACAGGATCCTTCTATATGCTGTCTACAGGAAACACATCTTAGACCCAAAGATAAACATAGGTTGAAAGTGAAAGGTTGGGAAAAGATATTCATGCAAATAACAACCAGAAAAGAGCAGGAGTAGCTATACTAATATCCAACAAATTAGACTTCAAATGTAAAACAGTTAAAGAGACAAAGAAGGACACTATCTACTAATAAAAGGAACAATTCAACAAGAAGACATAACAATCATAAATATTTATGCACCGAACCAGAATGCCCCAAAATACGTGAGGAATACACTGCAAACACTGAAAAGGGAAATAGACACATCTAACATAATAGTTGGAGACTTCAATTCGCCACTCTCATCAATGGACAGAACATCTAGACAGAGGATCAATAAAGAAATAGAGAATTTGAATATACAATAAATGAGCTAGACTTACAGACATTTATAGGACATTACACCCCACAACAGCAGGATACACCTTTTTCTCAAGTGCTCATGGATCATTCTCAAAGATAGACCATATGCTGGGTCACAAGCAAGTCTTAACAAATTTAAAAAGATTGAAATCGTACACAACACTTTCTCGGATCATAAAGGAATGAAGTTGGAAATCAATAATAGGCAGAGTGCCAGAAAATTCACAAATATGTGGAAGCTCAACAACACACTCTTGAACAACGAGTGGGTGAAGGAAGAAATTGCAAGAGAATCAGTAAATACCTAGAGGTGAATGAAAATGAAAACACAACATATCGAAACTTATGGGACGCAGCAAAGGCAGTGATAAGAGGGAAATTTATTGCCCTAAATGCCCATATCAGAAAAGAAGGAAAGGCAAAAATTCAGGAATTAACTGTCCACTTGGAAGAACTGGAGAAAGAACAGCAAACTAATCCCAAAGCAAGAAAAGGAAAGAATAAAAAAATTAGAGCAGAAATAAATGAAATTGAAACATGAAAACAATAGAGAAAATCAATAAGACCAGAAGTTGGTTCTATGAGAAAATCAATAAGATTGATGGGCCCTTAGCAAGATTGACAAAAGAAGAAGAGAGAGGATGCAAATAAATAAGATCAGAAATGGAAGAGGAGACATAACCACTGACCTCACAGAAATAAACGAGGTATAACAGGATACTATGAACAACTTTACGCTAATAAATACAACAATTTAGATGATGAAATGGACGGGTTCCTGGAAAGACATGAACAACAACTTTGACTCAAGAAGAAGTAGATGACCTCAACAAACCAATCACAAGTAAAGAATTGAATCAGTCATTCAAAAGCTTCCTAAAAAGAAAAGTCCAGGACCAGACGGCTTCACATATGAATTCTACCAAACATTCCAGAAAGAATTAGTACCAACTCTCCTCAAACTCTTCAAAAAAATTGAAGTGGAGGGAAAGCTACCTAATTCATTCTATGAAGCCAACATCACCCTCATACAAAACCAGGCAAAGATACAAAAAAAGAAAACTACAGACCAATCTCTCTAATGAATATAGATGCAAAAATCTCAACAAAATTCTAGCAAATCGAATCCAACAACACATTAAAAGAATTATACATCATGACCAAGTAGGATTCATCCCAGGTATGCAAGGATGGTTCAACGTAAAAATATCAATTAATGAAATACACCATATCAACAAATGAAAGCAGAAAAATCACATGATCATCTCAATTGATGCAGAGAAGGCATTTGACAAGATTCAACATCCTTTCCTGTTGAAACACTTCAAAGATAGGATTATAAGGGAACTTCGTTAAAATGATAGAGGGAATATATGAAAAACCCACAGCTAATATCATCCTCAATGGGGAAAAATTGAAAACTTTCCCCTAAGATCAGGAACAAGACAAGGATGTCCACTATCACCACTATTATTCAACATTGTGTTGGAGGTTCTAGCCAGAGCAATTAGACAAGAAAAAGAAATACAAGGCATCAAAATTGGAAAGGAAGAAGTAAAACTATCACTGTTTGCAGACGATATGATACTATACGTCGAAAACCCGGAAAAATCCCACAACAAAACTACTAGAGCTAATAAATGAGTACAGCAAAGTAGCAGGTTACAAGATCAACATTCAAAAATCTGTAGTGTTTCTATATACTAGCAATGAACAAGTTGAGGGGGAAATCAAGAAATGAATTCCATTTACAATTGCAACTAAAAGAATAAAATACTTAGGAATAAATTTAACTAAAGAGACAAAAGACCTATACAAAGAAAACTACAAAAAACTGTTAAAAGAAATCACAGAAGACCTAATAGATGGAAGGACACACTGTGTTCATGGATTGGAAGACTAAATATAGTTAAGATGTCAATTCTACCTAAATTGATTTACAGATTCAATGCAATACCAATCAAAATTCCAACAACTTATTTTTCGGAAATAGAAAAACCAATAAACAAATTTATCTGGAAGGGCAGGGTGCCCGAATTGCTAAAAGTATCTTGAGGAAAAAAAACGAAGCTGGAGGTCTCACGCTGCCGGACTTTAAGGCATATTATGAAGCCACAGTGGTCAAAACAGCATGGTACTGGCATAAAGATAGATATATCGACCAATGGAATCGAATAGAGTGCTCACATATAGACCCTCTCATCTATGGACATTTGATCTTTGATAAGCCAGTCAAGCCAACTCACCTGGGACAGAACAGTCTCTTCAGTAAATGGTGCCTAGAGAACTGGATATCCATATGCAAAAGAATGAAAGAAGACCCGTATCTCACACCCTATATAAAAGTTAACTTTTGTTAAATGTTAAAATGGATCAAAGATCTAAACATTAGGTCTAAGGCCATAAAACAGTTAGAGGAAAAGGTAGGGAGATATCTTATGAAACTTACAATTGGAGGCAGTTTTATGGACCTTAAACCTAAAGCAAGAGCACTGAAGAAAGAAAGAAATAAATGGGAGCTCCTCAAAATTAAACACTTTTGTGCATCAAAGAACTTCATCAAGAAAGTAGAAAGACAGCCTACACAATGGGAGACAATATTTCAGATAAAGGTCTAGTATCCAGAATTTATAAACAGATTGTTCAACTCAACAACAAAAAGACAGCCAACCCAATTACAAAATGGGAAAAAGACTTCAACAGACACCTCTCAGAAGAGGAAATACAAATGGCCAAAAGGCACATGAAGAGATGCTCAATGTCCCTGGCCATTAGAGAAATGCAAATAAAAACCACAATGAGATAGCATCTCACACCCACCAGAATGGCCATTATCAACAAAACAAAAAATGACAAGTGCTGGAGAGGATGCGGAGAAAGAGGCACACTTATCCACTGTTGGTGGAAATGTCAAATGGTGCAACCATTGTGGAAGGCAGTTTGGCGGTTCCTCAAAAAACTGAATGTAGAATTGCCATATGACCCAGCAATACCATTGCTAGGTATCTACTCAAAGGACTTAAGGGCAAAGACACAAATGGACATTTGCACACCAATGTTTATAGCAGCATTATTCACAATTGCAAAGAGATGGAAACAGCCAAAATGTCCATCAACAGAGGAGTGGCTAAACAAACTGTGGTATATACATATGATGGAATATTATGCAGCTTTAAGACAGAATAAACTTATGAACCATGTAATAACATGGATGGACCTAGAGAACATTATGCTGAGTGAGTCTAGGCAAAAACTAAAGGACAAATACTGTATGGTCCCACTGATGTGAACCGACATTCGAGAATAAACTTGGAATATGTCATTGGTAACAGAGACCATCAGGAGGTAGAAATAGGGTAAGATAATGGGTAATTCGAGTTGAAGGGATACAGGCTGTGCAACAGTACTGGATACAAAAACTCAAAAATGGACAGCACAATACTACCTAATTGTAATGTAATTATGTTAAGACACTGAATGAAGCTGTATCCGAGCTATAGATTTTTTTTGTTTTTTTAATTTATTTTTTGTATTTTTTATTTCTTTTTCTGTTGTCTTGCTATTTCTTTTTCTAAATCGATGCAAATGTACTAAGAAATGATGATCATACATCTATGTGATGATATTAAGAATTACTGATTGCATATGTAGAATGGAATGATTTCTAATGTTGTTAGTTAATTTTTTTAATTAATAAAAAAAAGGAAATACAGAGTCACTGATACATGGTAGCTGCTCAATAAGTGCATATTAAATGAATGAGCATGTATGTATATCCTTTAAATCTTCTGATAAGTAACTGCACATACTTTTAGGTTTAGTTTGATGTAAATGGCAAAAAATGAATACATGGACATAAAACAATGTCTTAGGAGAATAAAACAATTATTTTAAGAAATAAAAAAAAAGAAGGCTGATGAATTTAGGGTTTCTCTTTCAAGTGGAAGGGCACATGGTGACAACAGTCAGAGTTTCTCTCTCATCTGGAAAGGCAGATGGTGAACATGGTCACAGTAGCAGGGTTCCTCTCTCATCTGGAAGGGCACTTGGGAAACACAGTATCATCTGCTAGCTTCTTCTCCTGGTTTCCTGCTTCATGAAGCTCCCCAGGAGGCATTTTCCTTCTTCATCTCCAAAGGTGGCTGCTTGGTGGACTCTGCTTCTCAGGTCTCTGTCATTCTGCTCTGCTGTCTCTGAATCTCTTTCATTCTCCAAAATGGGTGAAGACATTTATCTCCAAATGGGTGGAGACACACCTCCAGCTAATCCAGCTTAACAAGCACTCTTGATTAAATCACATCTCCAGGGAGATGATTTAACTACAGTTTCAAACATGCAATAATACTGAATAGGAATTAGAAGAAACAGCTGCCTTTACAAAATGGGATTAGAATTAAAACATGGTTTTTCTAAGGTATGTACATCATTTCAAACCAGCACAGAAGGACAGTGAGTTTATCTTAGGATTTGGCTTAGAGAGAGATGCCACATCTGAGCAACAAAAGAGGTTCTCTGGGGATGACTCGTAGGCATCATTATAAATAGGCTTAGTTTCTCCTTTGCAAAACTAAGTTTCCTATGGGAAGGCCTCAAGATCAAAGGTTTGGCCTATTGACTTGGAGTTCCTAATGTTTGAGACAATGTCAGAGCTTTCCTAGTGGTAAAGTTTAATAGTTCCATATTTTTTTCCCATCCCTCAAGAAACTTTGGCAATATTTTTAAATTATCTGACTTCACTGTTTTTTCAATTGTTTCACAGCCCAGAATAAAGCTTCCTGTCCTCTGTTCCTTCTCTGGGAGTCTTGATCTGTCATTTATTTTGTTTTGCCTCTATAGATTTTTTATTTTTATTTTTTTGACTCCTTTCAGTCCCTCTAACTACTTTTGCCTGGAGGGCGAGGATTTTCCCACGTCAGTATTTTTCAGCTAAAACAGGGTCACAAATCCACAAATGGGGCATGGAGACACTCTCTCTCTCTAGAGAGTCTTCGGGGAGAGTTAGGAAAGACACCAAAAAAACCTTTTTAATGGCTTGCTGAGCTTTCTGGGTTGCCCAGCAAATGGCACCCATCAGAAAATTTTTCCCCACAGTCCTAAGAAGGGCCTGTGTCTTTAAACCTCTACTGCCTCTGCCCCTGTTGGGAGCAGGTTTGAAAAAATGGCTGCACAACTGTCATTTTCTGAGGTGGGTGCAGGGTGGGTTGAAGCAGTAGCTCAGAGCTAGGACCAGTTTGCTAATCAAAAGCCATGGTCAGCGCTTGACCATGACCAAACCTGTTCTTGGGGATGAGAATTTGTGTCTCTTTGTGTCCATAGCAGCTAGCCAGGGTAGCCCACCTCAAGAGTCAAGAATGTGCACCTACAGCCACTATGGAGTGAGCTAGTCATTGTTCTTTACCACAGTTTCTCAGCCTCTACCTCCTGCTCTTCCCTGGTGCTATAGCATGTTCTTCTGGCCTCTGGAGTCTGGGAATAGTTGCTTCAGACAGTTCCTGTCTGTTTCCTAGATATTTTGGAGGAAGGAATGAGTTCTGGATCCCTACTCTGCCATCTTTTCCAGAAGTTCTTCTAAGCGATTTTTATTCCTAACTGATCCTTTTTAACGGGAGCGCAGTATTCCATTTTGAGGATCCATTATGTATGTGACATTCCCCTGTTGATTTGAACTTTATTACCTTCTCATTTTTGTGTACTTTGAACAATATTGCAATAAACATCCTTGCACATTTGCAGTGGTGCTTTTAACTCTGTGGAGTAGTCCCAGGGATGGGGTTGTTGAAAGAAGGGAATGTATATTTTAAATATGAACAGATGCTGTCATATTGTTTTCTAAAAAGTTGTTACACTTAATATGTCCTTAAGCAGTGTCTGAGAGCACCCTGTTCCACATACCTGTTAGCAGTAGGTGTTATTGCTCTTTTCAATTGCATGCGTTGGAAGAGTGTAAAGTGATATCTCATTGTTACTTTAATTTGCATTTCTTAGATGATCAGCAAATCTGAGCATGTTTGTATTTGTTTGTAGGCCATTTAGCTGAGCATTTCTGTGAATAGACTATTCATGACTTTTGCTCATTTTTTTTTCTATTGAGAATGGTCTTTTCTTATCTTTCTGGAATCAATTGTTTGTTTACTTTATGGTATATTTTGCCATCAGATGTGTTATGTTTTTATGTAGTTAGTTGTCTATCTTTTTGTTTTATAGCTCTGGGTCTCCAGACTTTTATAAGAATATCTCTCCCATTCCCATTCCTGAAAACTGTGTTTAGATTTTTGATCGTTTCTTTTTAAATTTTGGTTTTATGTTTTACATTTAAATCTGAATCCACCTGGAAATTTATTTTGTGCTTAGTGTAAGCTAGAGGTCTCCTTTTATTTTCTACCTAAAGATGACTTTAATGTTAATATTAATACAATACAATATTAATAGCTAGTGCCTATTGAGGGCTAACCATGAGCTATGCACTGTTATTTAGGAACTTCACATGCATTTTCTAATTCAAGCCCCTGCCCCTCACAGCTCCACAATATAGAGTTTCTTACTATACCCATTTCCAGATAAGGAAAATGAGGCACAGAGAAGTACAATAACTAGTGCAAGTGTCACACAGAAGTTAACGTGGTGAATCTGGGGTTCAAACCCTGGGAGTCTGGTACCCAAGGCCACACTGTCATGATAGTGCCTCCATAGCAGATGCTTGGCTAGCCAATTGGGCAAGGATTATTTGTAAGTAATCCATTATTTTCCCATTGAATTGAATTACCTTTTTGTCATTTCTTAAATTCTGATATATATACTTCTGGACTTTCTATTCTGTTCACTGATCTAATCTTCTATTCGTATATTCCTTATTCCTTATTGATTTGAATATAATAGCTTTATAATGTCTATTTGTGTAGTAAAAATTCTCTATCATTGCTCTTTTTTTCATTCATTTATCATCTATTTTCAGGCATTTATTCTTTCATATAAATTTTTGTACATTTTATTCAATTAAAAATCTGATGAGATTCTAATAGAAATTACATTAAATTAATATTAGTTTGGGGATACTCAAAAAAACCATCATGGTGATGAATACACAGCTATGTGATGATATTGTGAGCCATTGATTGTAACCATGTCAAGAATGTTTGTATGTGTGTTTGTTGTTCATAACAAAAAAAAATCTTTAAAAATGTTAAATTGGGGAAAGTCAGCATAGTCATATTAAATATTGCAATTTTAAACATGGTATGCTTTTTCCTTCACTTAGATATCATTTTATATCTTCCAGTAAAATTTTATAATTTTCTTTGGTTTATCCTCTGCACTTTAAATTCTTTTATAAATATTTTAAAATTTTTATTGCTTTTGTAAATGAAATATTTTTCTCATTTCCAGTTTTTTATGATTATTGGTGTAGAGAAAATACATTGATTTCGTATATTTAGTTTATCTTCAATCACTATGAAGAAAACTATCAACACAATCTTTTTAATTAAACAACTAAAGAGGAATAAACATTTGATCATATCAATGCCAGATGAAACCGCATTTGATAAAATTCAGCAGTCATTCTTAATAAACTCTAGTAATATGGAAATAGATGACTTCTTAAATACATAGAGATTATTTCCTAAAAACAGAAGCAAATCTGACCCAGAAATAACATAAATAAAATCAAAGTCTTCAGGGATTCCTATTATTATCAGAATTAAACATTGCATTTACTAGAATCCACTGTTTTGTGAAGTGTTTAACCAAGGAAATCGCCATATATCAGCTCTCATCATGGCTGCTTATCCAAAGGCCTGTGTAATGGCTTGGAACAATGTTCTTCAGGAGAGGAGAAGGAGGTGAAAGACTTAGCTGTGATTGTACATTACTACAGGTACTGTTTCCTCCAAATAGTACCTGTATGGGATTCTTGGTCATCTTTAGTTCCTTTGCAGCAGTGGGAGCCATCTAAATAAAAAACTTTTAGGATGAATAAGATAACTTGGGAAGCTGATTAGATATAAGTTAAATACGCAATATTAATAGCTTTTCTCTTTTCTATCAATAAATAACCAGTTTTAGAAATTTAAATTCCAGAGCAGGACCATCAGATTGTCCTTGCATGGATCATTTCCCACTTTTTGGCTAGACCTATATGGTGTAAGAAGGGTGATCCCCAAAGGGGAAATTGGTGAGCATGTAGGAAAGAAAATGGATGATAGACAAAAGTAAAACTAAAAAAAAAAATCCATGCATTGCCACTTATGGGGAGTCGAGTCTAGGTTTCAAGAGGATAAATCCAAAGTCTTTGCCTATTTGTCATAGTTTCTTCCCAAACCTCTTTTCTACTGAACCTCCCTTTTTTTTCTTTCTTCTTTTTTCCTTTTTTGTGAAAAATAGCATATGTGCAAAAAAGCAATAAATTTCAAGGTACACTCCAACAATGAGTTATAGAACAGATTTCATAGTTTGGTATGGGTTATAATTTGACAATTTTAGGTTTTTAAGTCTTGTTGCTCCAAGATACTGGTGACTAGAAGAAATAGCAATCATCCTCATTTGTTAAATCCCATCTTCTCTGTTATAACTCCATCTTCTCCTTTGATCTTTCTCCCAATCTTTAGGGACATTTGGGCTATGCCCATTCTAACTGTTTTCCTGTTGGAAAGGGCTGTTGATAATATGGAATAGAGGGATGGAACTAGTTGATATAGGATTTATCTGGCTTAGGAATTTCTGGAAGGTAATCACAGTGCATGGAATCTTTGTAGAATCTCTGATTTAAGTCCTAGGTGTTCTTTAGGGTTGTCAGGAATGTTTGGTTGGGGGTTGGCAAACCATGATAAATAGCAATGTCTAGCTGAAGCTTGCATAACAGTAGCCTCTAGAAGAGCTCTTGACTCTAGTTGAACTTTCTCAGCCACTGATACCTTATTTGTTACAGTTCTCTTCCCCGTTTTGGTCAGGAAGGCATTGTCAATCCCATAGTGCCAGGGCCAGGCTCATCCCTAGGAGTCATATCCCATGTTACCAGGGAGACTTTCACCCCTAAGTGTCATGTCCCTCTAGTGGGGAGGGGTAATGATTTCACTTGCAGAGTTGGGCTTAAAGAGAGAGAGAAAGACCATATCTGAGCAACAAAAGAGGTCCTCTGAAGTAACTCTTAGGCATAACTATAGCTAGGCTAAACTTTTCTGACCTCCCTTTTTTTCTACACAGTGCCCCACCCCAGCTGGTTGTCTCATTGCCCCTGGGCACACTTTGCACATGCCTTTGTTCTTTTCTCATGCATTTCTTCATGAAAGATATTCCTTTCCTTCTTCCATGCAATTCTGATCAGTCCTATATAGCTCTCATCTTATTCTCAACAAGTGTTTACCCCGTTGCCCAAACTGCTCATCTTTGTGTGCTCAGCTTTTAGAACAGCAAATGCCATACAGGTGGTATTTTAGTTTGCAAGAGCTTCTGTAACCAAGTACCACAGGATAGTTGGCTTAAACAACAGAAATTTGTCTCACGTTTTCCGTTGCTATAAGTCATGGTATTGACAAACCATGCTTCCTTTTAAACAGAAGAATCCCAATTTATGTCTCTCTTGACTTTTGCTGGATGGCCAGCAATTCATGGCACTCTTTGGTTTGTGGCAGCATATCTCAGTCTCTCATTACACACTGTCATCTCTCTCTTTATCTGTTTCCTACTCACTGTGTCCAAATTGCCTTTACTTGTAAGGATACCACTGGAGTAGGACCCACTTAATCCAGTCTGGCCTCATTTTAACTAATAATATTTTCAAAAAGAATTACATTCACAGGATTGGGAGTTAGGACTTGAACATATCTTTTGAGGGGACATAATTCAACCTGTAACATTGGGCATAGTAGAATTTCTTGTGGAAATCAGTAAGAAGACCAAGTCTTGCACTTGGGTTGGCAAAGGAGCAAAAGAGAGAAAGCATATGCAGATGTAAGAGAAAGGAAATAACCTGGCACTGAGTTGTAATTCCATAGATCCATTATAAGTTGGAATAAAGCAAGGCTTAAATCAATTCTTCTCTGATGACACAGTGCCCCTACTCCCATGTATCTCTGTAATTTTGTAACTTTGGTTATTTGAACCTTATAAAATGAGTGCTACTTGGTGGCAAGCATGTAGACTTTCCTAAACATCTGGGAGGACTCAGAGAGGATCACTTCAGACAGCACATAGTTTGTGCTGTCTTCCTTCCTACCTACCTCCTCCCCTTTCTGCCTTCCTCTCTCCTTCTTTGCCCCTTTTGCCACCTCTATTCTCCCGATCTGTCCTCTTGTCTCTCTCCTTCTTTGCCCCTTTTGCCAGCTCTATTCTCTCTATTTCTCCTCTCATCTCTTTCTCTCTCTCCCTCTCTTTTCCTCCTCCCCCCACCCCATTCTTCCCTGTAATTCTCACTTCTTCCTCTTCCTTAAGGGGGAATTATCAAAACATTTTTCATTTGTTTGTTTCAAAAAAGGCAAGTCTCTCCCTAAGGAAAAAAAAAAATCATACCAGCTGCCAAGAGCATAACATCTTCTCTTTATTATAGAACATTAAGACTGGAAATGTCCGTAGAGATGAAGTAGCTAAGAGGCCCTCAAATTTGGCTCATTGGCCACAATACTCTGAGCAGCATTTAAAAAGCCAGGCCCTGCCCGCAGTGTCTGGTTCAGAAGTTGTGTCTGGGAATGGCATTTGTGTGGGGTATCCCAAACCTAATCCAGTCTGGCCTCATTTTAACTAATAATATTTTCAAAGAGGCTATTCCAAATAGAATCACATTCACAGGATCAGGAGTTAGGGCTTGAACATGTCTTTTGAGGGGACATAATTCAACCCATAACATTGGTTATGAAATCCGAGAAGACTCAGATTTCAGTATTGACTCTGCCACCTTCTAACAGAAACATCTTAGCCAATTTATTCCCGAGCTTCAGTAATATCCATAAGATGTAAAAACTATATATGCGTATGTGTTAGTTTGCAAGCTGCCCGAATGCAAAATACCAGAACTGGAATGGCTTTTGGAAAGGGGAGTTTAATAAGTTACAAGTTTATAGTTGTAAGCCTATAAAATTGTCCAAACTAAGGTATCTGCAGAAAGATACTTTAATTCAAGGAAAGCCAATGGGTCTGGAATAGCTCTGTTAGCTGGGGAGTTGTGTGGCTGGCACCTGCTGGTCCCTTGCTCTTCAGTTCTGTTGCTCTCAGCCTCTGTTCTTGTGGGGGTTCCTCACTTTGCTTCTCTGGGGCTGGTTTTCATCTCCTGGCTTCCCTTGGCTCTCTCCAGGTTCTGGCTTGCTTAACATTTCATGGTAACATCTGCTGGGCTCCAACCATCTCCAAGTGTTGACACCTGTGTCAGCTCTACTCTGGTGTTTCTGTCAGCTCTTTCTCTGTTGGCTCTGAGGTTTCCATCATTTCTGACTCTCTCCAAAATGTTTCCTCTTTTAAAGGATTCCAGTAAACTAATCAAGACCCACCTGGAATGGGTGGAGTCACATCTTTCTAATCAAACATCACACCCACAATTGGGTGTCTCACATCTCTGTAGAGATGATCTAACCATAGATTCCAACCTACAGTGTTGGATCAGAATTAAAAGAAACAGCTGCCTCCACAAGACTGAACCCGGATTAAAACGTGGCTTTTCTGGGGTACAGAATATTTTCAAACTGGCACAATGTACCTGCTTCAAATAGCAAGCAGCAATGTTCAGCAGATTGGCCAGCACATAGTAGATGTTAAAAGTGGCTTCTTTTCCTCCTTCCTCTGCTGTATACACAGGATGATGATATAGAAAACTGGACCTGATTGTCTATAGCACATCTTAGAAAAGGAGAAAGACTGTTCAGTATCTTTGTTCTCACTTAGAATGCACCCAGCTGCCTCCAAAGTTGGTCTTGAGAATGTCCAGGCAGTGCCATGATGTCTGGAAATAAAAATGAACATTTATTGAGAATTCATTTTCTCAGGGCTATTTCATTTATTTTCACAACCCTATGAAGTAAATGCTATTATTACTTTTAACCACATGGACTGATGGAATGTCTATAGGCAGGGCCTTTTGTGTGTGTGTGTGTGTGTGTGTGTGTGTGTGTGTGTGTGTGTGTAGCTACTATTTACAAATCTGAATCATTTATCCCATCTAAAATCTATATTTTCCATTCTCAAATAAGTACTGAGGGGCCTTGGATTCATTTCAACCAAAATGTATTAAGCTCCCTATATGGAAAAGCACCAAGCTAACAGCCAGCGTTGGGAGCCTCCAGGAGGAGCCATGTAGAGTTGTGACTCTTTGGGCCTCATCTTCATTTGGTCTTTGAAATACCCAAGCACTGGCTGGTGAGCTCCTGCAGTCCCTGCTTTCAGACCTGCTCTTTTCAGGGGTCCTCAAATTAGGTTTTTGTCCAAACCTTATCTCCAGAATCTTTGTCCCTCATCCTCTTGTCCCCTCCCTTTCTCAGTCAGTAAGAATCCAGTGAAGTAATTCATACATGGGAGGTTTGACAATGTTGCTTATTCCCTGAGAAGAAGGAGCATTTGTGATTTCATGGTGACAAAGTTCCAATTTGGGTAAGTCCTGTGAGTTAAAACCAGAGTCCTGCTTGCACAGGCTCTATATTTTCCCCCCACTGCCACCTCCATTGCTAACCAATTTATCTAGATCCCACTCCTTTTTTTTTACCTCCTCATCCATTTAATTTTAGTCTTAAATTCAGGGTCTAAAGAGCTCCCCCTCCCCTACCCAAATTAGTTTCACCCACAGTTTCTGGCTTATTAACGCTCTCTACCAAGCAATAGGCAGAGGTATGGGAAGGGATACAGCCAACTTGTGATTTAACAAGGTTGCAGGGAGGAGAGAAAAGACACCCATAACATATTTTTAAAAAGAGCCAGAAAGCCAGGGAGAGGAGCATTGAGGGAGAATGAAGGGTGCACTCTGCTAGGAACAGATTGCCCAAAAGGTAGGTGGGTGGCAGAGAGTAAAAATAACTAGGGAGTGACCAAGCCTTCATTTTCTTTGAAATGATCACACTTGAAGGATATATAGAAACTGCTAATTTTGTTGGCACGTTGACACCTTCTCCTAATTAATGAGGGGCTTATTAGGAGGACAACCAAGGGAAACAAGCTGCTCACAAACAAAGACAGAAGGGAGAATAGGTTAAACTTACTCAGCTTGACAGTCACGACCGAGTGAGATGTCACTGGGTGTGTGGTTACTTGTGGGCGAACTGGAGCAGGAGGCTTCTGCTGGGCTGGTCTCCTCCCAGCCCCACCTACTCACGGCTGCCCAACCTGGGCCACCAGTACAGAGACAGGGTCTTGAAACAGGCTTCTTTCTGCTCATATTGGCTCCTGGATCCCAGCTGTGTCTCTGGTCCACTACCCTGAACAAATTAAAGGGATACTAGATGGTCAGACATCTCAGAATCTGGCTTTCAAAGGGGGAAAAAATATAATTCTTATGACATCTACACTCTGTCAATCAAAAGCTTTTACTTGGAGGCCTTCTAAGTTGGCTTCACTGGGGAACAGAAGCTCTGGCTCCTACTCTGTGAATCCAGGGCCCATACATCACTTCTGATTATTAATCTTTCTCACCTTCAGGATGCTCATCGAGCTGAGTGCTGACCCTTTAGCCCATGTAGGGCAATTCTGTGAGATGAGCAGGTGGGGTAGTATGGAGCACTATGCACCAACAGTTTTTAGACCTTGACAAGTAACTGTTTTCTGAGAGACGCAGACCACTGGATAGATCTTCCCTTCCCAGCTTCCAATCATCCACCAAGCCATCTATTTGCCTTTCCATGTCAATTATGCATGCAGGATAGAGCAGTCAAGAGCATGGGCTCTAGAGGCAACCTGGGGTCCACACCTCAACTCTGCCACTCACTAGCAGAGTTGGCTTGCTCAGGTCACTTACATCTTTGTCTCTGTTTCCTCATCTGTCAAAAGAGGATACTACTAGCATCCACTTTCAAGGATAGTTGTGGGAATTAATGAGATAACAAATATAAAGAAGCTAGTACTGAGCCTGGCACATTGTAGCCCAAAATAAATAGTGCTATAAAGCTCAACCCTCAGAAAGCATTAAGTTGCAATTTCATGGCAATATCTTTATATATTAGGCTTTTATAAGTCATAATTTAATGGAAAAACTGAGATGCCTAATGGGTCAGTAATTTCCCAAGGTTTTACAGCTAAAAGGGACAGAATTGGCAGCAGAGTTCAGGCCTTCTGGTTCCAGTTTTGTTTTTCAGTTAGTTTGCCATGCAAACATGCTTATCCTATCCCTTAGTATCCCTCATCTTGTCTCCTCTAGTGCAGTAGCATTTGGAGGAGAGTAGGCAGTGCCACACAGCTGTCCTACTCCAAGGACAGAGAGTAGAACCCTTGGCTTGGACACTTGCTATACCATGTGATCTTGGACAAGTCACTTTACCTTGATGAACTTTAATTTCTTCCATCTTTAAATGGAACATGGTGATTATTTCCCTTTATATGTGCATCTTAGGTATGTACTATGCAGCTGCAATAGTCTTAAACTGAAATATCAGTAAGGGCCAGTGTTGTAATGTGTTAATCCTGGAGAAAGAAAAGAATGTTCTTTCCAAAATTGTGCACGAGATAAAAATAAATAAAATCCCCCATACAAAAAAAACCTCACATCTCATAAGAAGGAAACAGAAGAAATTAGCTAATGTCTTTAATTATTCTTTTGTTGTTTCAGATTTGGAGGTTTTCTTAAACAAAATGAATAATGTAGTTGGTTGTTATGGAAAGATGTTAAATTTTCATGATGTTGAAATATGAGTCTGGAATCCTACATGTGAAGAGCTCTAATTTCCCTTTTCAGATGGGAGCTTGCCATTGTGAGACTTCGTGGCCCCAGCCCCAGCCCCAGCCCCAGCCCCATAACTGGAAATTCCTCTCTAGCTAAGACAGTTGCTGAATGTGGTGGGGTGGGGGTTGCAGACCATTTCCTAGGGAAAAAGCAAAGAAAGTGATAGTTTCCATTGGTTCTCCTTCTTCACCCTGCCCCCCACCCCCACCCCCAGTCTTCTTGGCACCACTAGTCCATGCGTCTATACTGTAATTCATACCAAAAGTCAGTTAAACTGGAAACTGTTCTTTAATTTGTTAAATAATTATTGTATAGATGGTATTTCCATTTTAATCCAGAGCTCTTGGGTTTCCAGAATCCAGAATCTCAAAAGGTGGAATGTTAGGCACTGTAGTTGACTGACTCGAGAGGAAATGCTTACTGGAGGGTGGAATTTCCTGGCATTTCTTAAACCAGTACATACCAACCTTTGTGTCAGACCATACTGATCAGCTGTGAAGAATGTCATGTGTAATATCTTACTAAATAATACATGTACTGAGACTTTGCCAAAGATCTAGTAAACATTTTAATTAGAGTAGGTTCAGAATTATTGTTAAAATAATATCACTTCCACTAAGGAATAGAATAGTGGTCATCTAGGAGATATCCAATTTTAGTGCACTCTTTCCCCTCCCCCCTCCCCCCACATACATTTAATTGCATAAGGAAGGGGGCAGTAACACTTAGTAGAAAGAGCATGTGCTTAGAGCTCGGCAGTGCCACTTAGTGGAAAAAACATGTGCTTGAGCCCAGCTGTGTAGCCTTGAAGTCATTCAACCTCTCTGAGCTTTAGCATTCTATAACAAGGGGATAAATGATAGTGCCTACTTGGCAATGAGAATGAGAGCTAAGATGCATGAAGAAGATGCTGGCACAAAGCCAGGCACCTAGTGGTCTGTAGTTATTATGACAGCTACATGGTTACTTTTGTTGTTATGATTTTATATGTCCCCCAGTGCCTGATAAGAAGAGGATATTTTATCTGTGTGTGAATACAGTTCAGCATCTAACTGTTCACAGGAGACAATTTCACCTCCCTACAGCTGGTACTTAAAGCATCAAAGAGTATCTGTGCTCCAGGTACTTGTTAGATAATTCAGTCAGAATATACTGCAATCTGGCACCTGCCAGAGGCTTGCCTAAGGCATCTGATATTAATATTTTCATTTATTTAAAACATGCTTTTGTAGCTCATGAAGTTCTTACCAAGCACCTGGCACTGGTCTAAGGGCTTTAAGAATACCAACTCATATAATCCTCATAACAATTCTGTGATGGTAATACCCATTTTATAGATGAGAAAACTGAGGTCCAGAGAGGTTAAGTAACTTGCCCAAGATCACAGAGCTAATAAGTGGGCGAGCTGGGATCTGAATTTCAGTGGTTTGGTGCCAGAGTTTGGGATCTTGACCACTATACTCTTCTGAGAAATCCTGCCCAACAGTCATGTTACCCATCTTTCAGAGTAATGAAATTCTTTCCTTGGGCCTAGTGAGATGATCAGAAAGTAAGAGACCCAAATGTATGACTTCAGCTCTCCCTCCTCACTTCCCCTGCCCAGCAGAAATGCCTTTCTCACTTTCAGTTCCTAAGTCACCTGTTTAGATGAACCATCTGCGACTTTGCTGAACTGGTCGCAGCTATTGTCTTCCGTGTTACCCTGTGGTCCTAACATGAAAACCCAAATGAGTTTCCCTACTTGAGTTTAACTGTATAAGCAGAGATTGTTTCTGCAAAAGATTTTGTCAGCTTTACTTGCCATGAACTGAAAACTGTGTGGCCCATCCACTTCCCTTTCCTTTTCCCCTTGACTCTTGGGCCAACTTCTGTGCCCACGTGTAGTCACCAACTCTACTCAGGTACCTGCTGATATTTGCTTTCTCTGCTTCTTTTAGAGAGTGCCTGCTATGTTTTCACCCCTGATTGTTCCGGATTATTCTTTTAATTGATTAATCATATATAATACCTCTGAATCTCTTGGATGTAGGGAGCGTATAAACCATAAGCCAATAAGAAGCTTATGGTGCTTTGCTTACCATGTGAAATGTTTCAAGGTGTAAGGACTAAAATAGAAGGGAGATGGAAAAAGTAATGATAAATTACACTATCTATTATGAATAGATACCATCTACTCAATGCTTCCTTGGCAGCAGGCTCTGTGCAAAGCGCTTTATATAATAGTATCTCCTCTTAATCCTTAAAGACTCTGCTAATAAGTGATGGGACTCGAATTAAAAACCAAGTCTTTCTGAGAGTGAAGCCTGTCTTCTTCAGCTCCCTTACCACACCATATATGAATTTGGTTCAGGCACATACCTCACATTTTGCCCAAATCAAGTAGTGTTTTTTCTCCTTTGGACCTCAGGTGAAGAAAGTTGAATGTAAACCTCTCAGTTTGTAACAATCCATCATCAGGGGTGCAAAGCCTCCCTGACTTATTTTCTTCCTTTATCCCTAATCACACCTCTCATTCCATTTCCCCAGGGATAATGAGTTTATATATATATTACAGTAGAGTTTATGTATGTCTTTTATATGCATATACTTCTGTAAGATTTGTAACATAGTTTTGTTGTTTTGCATTTAAAATTTATATTAGTGGCATGTGATGGTGTAGCTTGACGTGGTTCTTACATTTTTTCATTCACTACCATGATTTTAAATCTCTCTATGCTACTATGTTTCTATCTAGTTGCTTGCTTGTAACTGAGAATATATCCCTAAGAAATTCTCAACCAGGATCAGGTACTACTTATGCATTCACCATTTCTTCTATATCTATTCCTCTAGTGCTAGAACTCTGCTCCAACTCCACTACCACCAGAAGGGTGGTACATGTCTCTGAGTGAAAATTTCTTGGAAATATATCCCCAAGAGTAGTGTCGCTGGGTTATAGGGCTTGTGCCTGCTTACTTATAAATATTTTATAATTACTTTCCAGAAAGACTGTCAGTTTAAACTCCCACAACATGCAACAGAAAAAGTTCCAAACTTCCCACCATCTTGACAACACTTGACATTAACCACCTCTGTAATCATTGCCATTTTGACATATATAAAAGGGTATCTCATAAGTAAAGTTCCTCTACAACCTACATGTTTAGAAAGAGCAGATTTGAATTTGAGCATGCCACTGAAGCTGTCTGGGGTAGCTTAGGTACGAGCCTCACTGAATGAATGGAGGGATGAGAGGCAATAGGCTTTCCTCTGAACCCTCCCCTAGCAACTTGTATGTGTTTCTCTTATGATATCTAACATTGCTTTGTTTTGTGCAATATTATTTGTTTACTTGTCCCTAGTGAGCACCTTCTGGGTTGTCAACTATGCCTCTTTCTCACTTGCAATGTTTTGTTTGTAGCAAGACCCCAGGAACTTTTTAAAATGATTTCTGGAAGATACTACCTGCCAGTAAGAGGCCATTGGCTGGGGAAGGTTGGTTCTAGGAACAGAAAGTTGTAAGTGATCTTCCTTACTCTGATGGGGTTGAGGGGCAGGGATTCAGGCTCTCTCTCCTTTTCTGGGCTGATTCCTACCTACTTTAATTACAGGTCCCTACATCAGGATACATGAACTATTCTGGTAAAACCAAACTATTGGATACACAAGATTTTTTCCTAATTTGACCATTGAAAATTATGCCAGGCTATGGACTTATTCTCTGTTGTAATCCCCTGGCTGGGCTTGCAAGGGGAAGTTCCCAGAGATAGGCAGCACTTTCCTATCTTTCCTATTGGTAGTCAGATCCCAACCTTGCTGGGCTGAGCGGATGATATTTCATAATGCATGAGTGTCTATTTAACTAACAGCAAAACTTTCTAATTAAACTGTTGTTGAAGATATAGACAGCATAACCTTATTGATCTTTCTCTCAGGGCTGGGTGTACCCACTGGCTCTTCTAAGATGCTGCCCCCTCACTGGCCTACAGGTCACTGGGGCAGCACTTGCTGTCGACGCTAATAAGGGTGGGTAGGTCAGAATGGTCACCTCTTTTGAATCATTCAGCATCTGAAGTCCAGGCTGGGGTGAAGATTTTGGCTTCCCTACCTAGAATTTCTCATTATGCTAAAGCTCTTGGAATGTAGATAGGCCTAGAGACCCTTATATTGGAGTCTGAGGAAAGGGGAGTTTAAGATAACCACCTGCAGAAAGCCCCTTCCCACTGGACTTAAGGCATAACTTAAGATTCTTTCAAATCGCATTCTGTCACTTTATGGTGACTGTGAAATATAATTTCATTTAGGTTTTCTGTCTGCATGTATACAGCTGGGTCCCTAAATGTTTAAACACATTTCAGAGTTATGCTTTGTCAGGATATTTTTTCCCATCATGACTACTGTGTTAGTCAGTTTAGGCGTGGTTGTGCTGCTATAACAAATTAATCCCCAAATCTTTGTGTCTTAAAACAACATAAGTTGGTTTCTCGCTTACCCTACATGTTGAACACTGGTAACAATGGAGCTCTGCTTAACATAGATACTCAAGGACCTAGATTGAGAGGAGCTCCACTGTTTTATGATGACCATTTCAACATAAGTCTTTAGGGTCCTTTACATTGGAGGAAAGAATAAAGAATATGTGCACTGGCTCGTAAATGCGTGTATCACTTTCATTGGCCAAAGCAAGTCACATAACTATGCCCAATGACAAGGAGCTAGAGAAGAAATAATCTCCTGTCTTTCCAGAGGGATAAGAGGACTGGACATAATAGAGGTTACTAGTAATGACTACCACAGTGATGCTGAACTTGGGAAAATTGTAACAGCTCTGGTAGATGCCAGAAAATTACATTCAATGAGCATCATATAAAAATCCCTCAATGAGAGGGGAACCATAGAATCATAAAACATAATATGCATCTTAGAGGCCAGTGGATTTATCTTGAAGATCCAGAGGTTTATTCCATAGGACTCATAGAGGGGAAAAACTGAAGACGTAAGTTGGGATCTTGCCCATGTTACCTTCCTCAAATAAGGCAACATCTTTTAAATGGGTCCTCAGCTTTGAAGAATTTGAAAATTACTATAGCATAAACTTTTCTCTCATAAACATCTTTTCTAAAATGCTTCTGATAAGTAATTGTTCAACATTGCAGGAACTTAGAGTTTACTAGCTCACATGGTTGCCTGTGCATGATTGGACAGCTCCCACTGGTCAAAATTTCTTCAGCATGTTGAGCTAAAGTATATTTTCTTTGGGACATTCTGGACTTCTATGGAGTATGCTTAAAATTATCTTGACCATTGAGTCTCTCTCTCTTTTTTTTTTTTCCTTCGCCTGTTCTTTTAATAACTTGTTGTATGGTATGATTTCCAATCTTAGACTCCCCTGATCAGTTTCCCAGGTACATACACGAATTTGTCAAGGACACTCCTTAAATTCAGTATTCCATCACAAACATACCCTTCTGCACATGTTCTCATCAGAGCTGAAGTCAGAACTGTTGTTTTTTTTGCCTTGGACTCCTATTTTGGCAATTAACATTTCATTTATCTTTCTGACAATCATATTCCACCTTTGGATCCTTATAAGACTGGTGTGGGTTTCTCTACCACAGGAGGCATATAAGTTTTTTAAAAAGGTAGGATGTGGCAACTTGCATTTTTTTAAAGATGGCTACAATAATATTTCCCAGCCATACACTCTTCTTCAGTGTGTCCTTGATATTCTTGCATCAAGAGGTAGAACCTATCTTTCTACCCACTTGGGTAGACATAATGACTATTTTGACCAATAGAATAAGGCAGATATAATGCTGTTACTATTTGAGAGTATACCTTAACGCCTGGAAGCTTCTACTCTCTGACTCTTAAAAGCCAGTTGCCATCTAAGAAGTATAACTACTATGAGAGCACCATGCTGCAAGAAGCACATGATTGATTGGTGGAAGGGACTTGGAGAATGATATGTGAGATGGAGAAAGAACACTGGGATACACCAGGCATATGAGTAAAGAAGCCATTTTGGACATCCTGCCTTATTGAGACTTCACCTGATTCCAGCTCTTAATTGACTTAATTGACATTAAAGACCCTGGAGCCAACGCACTTAGTACATTGATTTAAGACTACATTTTGTGATGGTTTGTTATGAAGTAATAGATAACCAGAATAAAATTTGAACCAGAGTCAAACCCTTAAGATTCTTAAAAACCATTTTGTGGAGCCAACAGAGTCTAGAAGACATGACTTGATGATCGGGAAGTCTTTTTATTCTCAGAGGTTCTATGAAGTATAACCTTAATCTTTCTTACGCATTAACACAAAGTATATAACAAATATTGAAATATCAATGTTAATATTATTATCCTAAGGCAACATCTTACAGTCAAGGCCCTGGCTTTGAGCTAAGTGATGAGCCTATTTCTTACTTTAAGAGTCATTTGTTGGCTGCAAAGACTGGAGGAAAAATGCATCTATTTTCAAACACTTCAAGTTTAGACTCCTCTATATTTCCTCAAAATGCTGTTTGAAAACTGAGCAGTTCGTTCTTAACTCAACAGTCTCCATACTTTTTGTTGAAATAAAAACTAGTTGGCACTTTTCATAATCTGTTGGCAATTCCCTTAGTTCTACCTTAGATCTACCAGTTCCTTGGGTATCTTTTCAATTTTCATAGTACTTCAGGTGAGTTTTGCTAAACTTACTGCCACTTTGTGACACTGGTCATCTTTTCTCCAGCCTCCAATAGTAATTTCTCACTCTTCTTCCAGACTCTTCCAACAGACTTCTTGAGGCCTTTCAATCTCTTCTTGCTGATCCCAAAGCAAATGCTACATTTTAGATTTTTTTGTGTGTGTGGCACCCATTTCTTATACCAATTTCTGTTATGAAATTGCTGCAAAACAAACAGCTTTAAACTTAGTGGATTAAAATAACAGTGATTTTATTATGTGCCATAATTCTTGGGCTGCCGGTGATCAGTTAAGTGTTTTTTTTCTTTTAATCTTTGTGATGTCAGCTGGGGTGCAGTCATCTGGTGTCTTGATGAACTGGGCCATCCAAGGTGTCTATACATACACAGCTGGTACTTGATGAGTGAACTCAGCTAAAGAGCCCTTATATGTGGCCTGGACTGCTCATAGTATGGTGGCTGGGTTCTAAGAGAAGATATCACAAAGACAAAGTTTCCTTGAAATCTGGGAAGAAGGTATAAGATTTTGCATGGTCTACTTAAGGAGTCACTTAGCGTCACTTCCACTATATTCTTTTGGTCATAAGGAAGTCACAGGACCAGCCCATATTCAAGACAGGGACTACACAAAGGCATATATACCAGGAGGCATGGTTCTTAGGGACATGAAATTGTAAATCCTTTTGATGTAAAAGTGATTAATGTTTTGCACTGGGTCTGATTGTTGGGTGGCAAGTTGTCATTTTGGAGCTTCAGTAAAGGGAATGAGCAGTGAATTATCCTTTATCCAGACCCATCTTCTGAGAAGTAAGTATATCCAATTAGTCAAGGACAGGGCTGGCTGAGTAAGTACAAGTAACCTTTGGTATCTTACCACTTTTGTTCCACAGAGGCATAAAGCAGATCTTTAATGAGACCTGTTGAGATGCACTGACAGATCTTCTCCTTTCCTCTCATGTTTGGCCTATACATCTGCATGTAAATGCTTTACTGAGAAATAGGACCCAGCATTCTGAGATGGGTATGTAAGAGCAAATGAAAACTAGAATGATAGTATTCTCTTTCACCTGCCCCTAAACATTCTTGGCACCAACAGGTCAAGAATCTAAAGGCAGAGCAGGAGTGGCTTAGAACCCTGTAGGAAGGGATCTGGGAGTGGGGCTATGGGGGAGTTGGGAGGAGGAGGCAGAACTGGAGAATGTTTCCATTCTGTGAAAGTGGTTTTTGGCTTTGAGGTAGCAACGGTAATATTTCATGTATTGCGTGGTGTCTTCTACCTTTAAATGTCAGTCTCTGCAACCGCCTTATCTCCTGTAGCACATTTCAATTAGGTATTCCAAATCATACTCGTTTCTTCCAGGACAAATATGCCAGAGGTGATATTTACTGTTACAGCGCATTTTAAATACTTAAGGGGAAAAGAGGCCCAGTGAATAGCAGTCTCTCCCTCATGATAATAATAAAACCCAATAATAATAGAGAGAAGAGGTAAATTCTGGGTCTGATACCAGTTAACTGGGTGATTTAAATGAGCATCTTTTGTCTCCTCCCTCTTTCACCCCCCTCCTCCCTTTCTTGCCTCAGTGTGAAGGTTAAAAAGCTTGGCTCTGTCCAGAGTGGCCTCCCTATACCTTTTGCACTGAAGGCTTACATATGCCTTCTAGAATGTACTTTATTTGGAGACAACTGACTCCTATTTCACCTACTCTCTGTTCCTTCATTTTGAGGAATGTTTGAATGAAATCAGGGTCTCTGTTTTCTCAGTGTTTTAACAGACACCGTTGTTTATCCTCACCCATGGGATCTCCTTCATCTTTCAATGGAACACCACCAACTCCATCTCCAGGAGGTACATGGTTGCGTATCCACGATACATCCTGGGAATCAAGTCTCAATTTGGTGTGATATTGAAGGTCCTTCAATTTGTCTGCATTTCTTAGATCACCTCCCACTGGCCTCTATATCCACTTGTTCCCTGGGCTCATGTCTTCATAGCCTGCTTGTAGGCTTTGTACATCCCACCCTCCAATCCTCAGGCAGGTCTAGCATAGAGCTTGATACAGGTGGATGGGAAGGGGAGGGGGCTCAATCAGTACTCTCCCCCATATTTATAATACTTTCCCTAAACTTCTTTCCATGTTTAATATTCTATTATCCTTAAGGGATCAGATTTAGTTCCACTTCCTCCGTGGGAGCCTTCCCTGATGTCCTGAAGTGTTGTTTCCTTTCAGAATTTCTACAGAGCTCATCAGCATGACTACCCATTGACCTTTGGATATATTATGTTGTTTTGTGTATCTGTATGCTGTCTACCCAAGTAGATAGTAAGCACCTTCCAGGCAGGGATAACTGTGCCTTAGGCTAATTATATATCCCTACAGAGTCCAAGATATTCCTTGAACATAGAAGGCCCCCAGTTAATATTCGTTAATTAACTGGATAGATCAAGGAATAAATGAAAACAAGGATCTAAAGTCTACCTTTTGGTGACAATCTTCTCAATTTGGGAATCATAAACTTGCTCAAAACAAGGCCTTTCATTTGACTATTTCCCCTATTAGTAGAGTTCTATTACTTGGATTCCTCAGAAGTGAAGGCTCTTCCCCCAGCCCCATCCCTGAAATGAGTTTTCCTAGAGTGAGAGAATTCTGAAAGCATCTGTGGTTTGCCATATCCAATGCTTTGACAGTCCAGATGTCTTGGTCATTAGAGTGGAGGGGATTAGAATATCAGGCTGTGCTCTCAAATTCAAGTACAAAGATGACTACAGTAGAAACCCTCCTAAGTCTCAATTTTGTCTCTGCCATTTTCTCTTCAGTTAATCTCTTTATGCCTCAGTTTCCCCATCTATAAGATGTGTTTGATAAAGGCTGTCACCTTATGAGGTACCAAAGTGATAAGGAATGTGGAAGTACTTTGGATGTTGTAAAACACTATACGAATGTAATGAATCAAGCAGGGAATATCTTGCAACCATCAGTTAATATCTGTTGAGGACTAACTCTATATGCAAGTCTGTGCTGGGTTAGAGACCAAGGCCTCTCTGCGTTCTAGCAGAAGGGCTGAGGGGTTTGGGCTTTGGCATGGCTGAACACTAGAGTAGCAGCTTCTAGCTCTCAACCATTTCAGAATACTCTGCTATTGCCCCCTCCCCTCTATGCATTCTACGAATACTTTCTGGTATCATTGGTTAGTTCTGTACAATTTACTGATCACACTCAATCCTCCATGTAATCATGGGAGCCTACTTCCCCCAAAAGGACACTTGAAAAGCCTGAAGCCTGACTGGTCCCACACTGCTCTGGCTTGGCTGCAGCCCAGGAAGGGCACAGGGTGACTTTAGACCCAGGAAGACTGTCCTCAGCCCTGTTTTTATGTAAATGTCTCTGCTAGTGAAAGGAAGCACATGAAGAAAATAAACATCTGCTGTGGAAGCAGAACTACCTCTGATTCAAATGTTGGGCTTTTTATCGCCTTTTCTTTTTCTTCAAGTTTTCCATGTGACATCAGCAGCTGAGTAAGGGAAAGCTAAGAGGTTTAAGTTGTGCTGGTGCTCACCAGGCCAGATTAATAACCCAAAGCCTTCCAAACTGGCTGTTTGCAGGGAAAGACAGACCAGCCAGAAAACTGTGGGTATGGGGAGCACTGGTTGGAAAACCAGACCCTGCTAGAAGTGAGAGCTAACAGCAAAGTGATGAACTGGTAACTCCTCGGTAGTTCCTCCCTGTCCCCATCTTCCTTCCTTCCTCCCCCTCTTCCTCTTACCTTCATTTCACCCTAGTGCTTCTGAGATGACTGTCCCCCAGTGATTCCAGCCTCTGGCAGTTGCTGCCCTCTGCTGGGAAGAAAGCTTCACTTGTCGTGCAAGGCGCTGAGTGCTGTGCAGGCAGCCAACCTGAAAACAGACTGCATCTACAGTTGGTGTCTAGTATGTGATTTGGCTTCGGAGAGAGCCGAGTGATTCAGAAAGCCCTTTGCAGCAAAATGTTTCCTGAGTAGTCTCAGCTGGGTGCAATTCTTCAGCATCCAGCCATTAAAGATTCATTGCTTTGGATCCTTTGAGCTCCCTATACAAGAGGAGCATCTCTGGGGGAGATGATTCCAGGCTCCTCCTTTCGTGGGTCAAATATTGTGAAATTGAGACACTAGATCATGCATAACCACTGTTGGTGACTTTAGTTGTTGGAAAATAGCTAGAAGAGAAGGGCGCAGAAGGAAGTTGAGTCTTGCAGGTGTATAGATGGATGGGCCTGGCATTAGTCTCTTGACTCAGAAAGAGCCATCCCAGAGTAGGAGGCACTGAGTAACAGATAAGGATGCAGAAGAGAAGAAGACCAGATGGGAGTTGGGAATATTGTCCCTGATGGGGAGAGGCATAAGAGCTTTTATTATTTCACAGCTTCCTCCAGAGCTGTCCATGCTGGTAGACTTTGTCCAGTGGGTTTTGGAGGGGAGAGGGACAGGAGGACCTTTGCCTCCAGCTTGGCTGTAGGATGACCCTGGTACATCCCTGGGTCTGCAGCCTAGAGTGTGGATCAGTTAGACAGGAATTATGACCTCATTGACCACACAGTAATTCTACTAGAGGGATTTATTTTCCTTCCGTGAGCTCCTGCCAATACTCTTGGTTAGAGCTAACAGGGCTCCCCCAGCCAGGGAAGGTCTCCCAGTGATGTGTGTAAATGGTACCAGGCAGGAAGTAGGTTTCTTCTTCTTAATGGGCTTGTTAAACCTCTTATTGAGTGGACTCTAAATGGCTTTACTGTGAATAATCATAGTAGTAGGCAAGCATTATTAGTTTTAGTAGTAGGATTATCATGTACGTACTGACTGACCTTTTCTATTTTAACCTTACCAGCCTAGAGGTCCTTTTGCTAACAGTGTTCAGAGATGGGTTGCAAGATGGAAAAAGTTGTCTTTTTTACCTGCAGCTTTCCAATTCTGAGCCCTTTTCCACCTTCATATTGTTACCTCCTCCCTCATCTCTTTCATTAGGGTTTCAAGCTCTCATCCTATCAAAGATAGAATTATAAATCTCTCTCTTCTAAAGGATTTTATGGTAAGTAGGGGTTGACAGCCATGTATAAAATTTCTGAGGTTCAAGTAAGGTATCGGGGGAGGAGATTTTAGAGCAGGTAGTGGTGCCTAGAGGGAATTCAGTAGATGTGGGGCTCATCTTTTCATCTCCAGTTCACATTTGGGACTGGACGTGCAAAGCATATTGCAGCCTTTAGTGATCTATGTATCGTGTTCACTATTTTTACCATATCTTTCTACAACTGTATTGGTATTTACTAACTGCTTTTCCTTACACTGATTTGCTTGTTTGACTTAAGTCGGTTTGG
The DNA here is from genome assembly GCF_023851605.1 of Tamandua tetradactyla. Taxonomy (NCBI): domain Eukaryota; kingdom Metazoa; phylum Chordata; class Mammalia; order Pilosa; family Myrmecophagidae; genus Tamandua; species Tamandua tetradactyla. The sequence continues at coordinate 37,986,988 of NC_135338.1, forward strand.
TTTCTTCTTAAACAACATGTCTGTGAAATCTCGGTTTCAATGTGCAAACCAGGTGTTAACCCTACATATTAAAACTAAGATTTACAGTTAAATTAAAAAAATGTTCATTGATATGGCAAATGTGCTGTGTCCCCTGGGGGGAAACATGCAGCAGTTCTAGAAACAGTGCTACATAGTAGTCATTTTCAAACTTTAGTGGACATTAGAAATGCCTGCAGAGCTTTTTAAACCATGGATTGCCAGACTGTTGCCTCAGAGATTCTGGTTCAGTAGGTCTACACTGGGCATTTTAAATCAGCATTCTTGGGAGATGCTGATCTTACTGGTCCAGGGACCACACTTCCAGCAGCATTGCCCTACAGGTCAGGAGCCCCTTCTCCATTTCCAGGCATGCAGATTTCCTCATCTGAAAATAGGGATACTGCCTATTTCAAAGGGCTTTATGAACATACAATGGATTATCTACCATATATAGAATATCCCACGTATAGCAGATGCTATATAAGGTGGAATGATTGTTCTTGGAGCCGTTATGCCTGTTTGCAGTTTTCAAAGCTGTATTTTAGGTTTTAGTTTGACACTCAGATGGAAAATACAAGGAGTTCTATCAAGTTAAATCTGGTTCTAAGCTCTTGTCCTAAGTCAGTCATGCAACTGCCGGGTAACCAAGCAGTTTGGCAGCAGCATATGGCAGGTATTCCATTTTAAAGGACCCTGGGGAAAAGAGAGTGAGTTCTCATTCCTTTCTGTATGGTAAAGTGCTATGTTGGGGTTGAGGCACAAAGGTGAGTGGAACCATATCCTTGCTGTACTAGCCATGTTCTGGAAGAAAGACAGGCAGATAAACAATAACTTACAATTTGATTAAATAATTGCAATAGAAAAAAAGAACTGCCCAGTTTTTTTTCAACCCCCTTTCTGCTTGAGTTGTTCAGTAGTGTGAATCTTAAAAGGAAGTGGGACCCTCATTCCATTACTAAAGCCCAAAGGCTAGTATTACTTTCCCCACCCTCTGAGAATCACGTGAGCCAAGTTCAACTTATGGGAGGAAGAATTCACTCCGGAGATGACAAGGATGGGGGCAGCAGCCCATCTAGGGCCAAGTGGTGGCAGTGCCAGCAGCTATGTCCATTGTCCAGCTGGGCAGTAGGGAGTTCCTGATCAGGCTGTTCCTATGGTGTGATCCTTATTGCCATGTCAAACTCCTGGCCTTTCTACAATTTACTCATTTTCCAGCCTCTACCCATTGCCTAGTTCTAAAGCTGTTCCCATATTTTTAGGTATTTGTAATAGCATCACCTCACATTTGGGTACCAAATCCATCTTAGATCTGTCATCATATCCTTTCAACTTCATTCAGCAAATGATGCCAAGGCATTGATGGTTTTTACTGCAGGGAAGCAGTATAGTGACAGGTTATTTTAACCATAATTGACCTCTTTCTGGAACATGAATTGGGGAATGAATGACTAGACACAGGAAGGTTAATGAGGAAGCAGTTAACCGAGGAAGTGAGGATGGAGATGAGAGATAAGAAATTTTTAGGAAGCAGAATGGACCAAGTTTGATGGCTGGAGGCCTGATTTTCTCTTTGAACTTAGAAGCCACAGATGAAATTGAACTTGCTGTTTTGTGTTCAGCTTTAATGACCTTTGAGAGGGGGGTGGGGGTATCCATTTTGTAAGTAAGATGGATGTCCTGGAGGGGGGAATAATAAGAAAAAAGGCTATCAGAAAGGACCTGTTGACAGTACAACTTGGCTATGGTTCATTTCAAGTTTGTTTGACTCAACCGACATTGAGTATTTCTTAAATGCTGATATTGATGGGCATTTAGGAATGTCATTTATTTTGACTTCAGTGCTGAAAGGGGGTGGAGGTGTAAAAAGAAAAATCCCGCATGACCAGACAGTCGTGCACACGTACACAGAGTACAGGTTGCAAACACGTATTGGTCTTGAGAGTCCTTAAAGGCCTGACTGAACCCATGGGATGAGTCTATTGAGAGCAGAACAGGCTACATCCTTTAGGTTCTTGGGTTTTTTCTGTCAACACTTCTATCTCCCCTCCCACTTTAAGAAATAACCCACTGCATTATCACCTCCTGAGCTCTGTGAATTGATGATTTTACAATTAAAAAACTCTTATGTTGAATGAACACTTATGCGATTGCCCCTTGTGGCCTATTTCTCAGAAAGCTTCCACTACTGTCTTCTCTGTTTTCGAAAAATGTTGTGGGTAAGATCCAAAGTGCTGGCTATTTACATACCTAGCTCCTGCCTTCTTTTTTTAGGGTCTTTGCTCAAGTGTCAGTACTGGTTTGTAAACCATGAACAGAGTTGGGGGGGGGGGAGTAATTACGGTTCACATCTGTTGTTTTCTACTGGCAATGATGTTGAGCTGCCTGACTGTACTTCTTTCCAGTTGCTTCTCTCATCAGTCTTTTCAGCGATAGGTTCTCTGTCTCTGTTTCTCTTTCTCTCTCTTGCTTGCTCTTCTGTATGGAAGAGATGCCACCCACATGAAATATAGTTGGTCTTCTCATGACCTCCAGGTAGCCTAGTCTAGAGAGCCTGGTTATACAAATAAGTCTCTGGTGTGCTCAGTTCCCAGGGACCATCGTGGCCCATCTCTGAACCTGCATCTAAAACATTCTTTTGGATCAGACCAATCTGTGAGTCTTACATGGTCATGTCAGATTGTAGAGACTTCTATTCTCCCTAGAGGGCAGGTTTGCTGCTTGGATGCTACCTTGATGTTTCTGACCACATTGATCAATTCAGTGCAACCAGACTTGATTACATGCACATCTACAGCCATAGCCTAAGCTCATCAGTAGATGCCTTTTCTGTTGGTGGTGGGATGGTCTAGAATAGTAGAGTAGTGATTAACCAAATTTTGTCTTTCAAGGAAACCCATATAATATTTTAAAATTAATCATGGTGACTAATATTGCCTACTAATGATTTTTTAAATAAAATGTTTGTCAAATATTATTACCACTGTATCATAAAAGAAAGGATGATTTTAACTTCAAAATGTAGGAAAGACATTCTTTCAGGATAGAGAACAGCTCTTTATGTTTAATAAATATAGGCTTATTTTAGATACCTCATAGCTTTGGATGTCTTTTTGAGGAAGAAGGCTATTTCTTGAAGTAATAGCAATGATGCCATGTGGCTTCCCAGCCCTCGTAATGGAGGCAGCACAGGAGAGATTTCTTCCTCTGTGTATCTCCTGCAACATCTAATGCAGTTCTAGGCACCCAGTGGTCAAGCCTATCTCCACTCTGGCAGAGCACGTCTTCATGCCTTCAACTTTACATGCTTAGTAACTGTTTGCCATGAATTGTCTTACTCAGTATGACAGTAGTTTATGTTTATTCACTGAATAAAATTTTATTGACTTGAACTTTTACACACACTCCCAAACACACATTATTTCTTAAGCATAAAGGATGCTTTTTCACTTTCTTTCTTATTTCTTTATTAGTGAAAAGTCATGTTTTATTTTTTATAATTGCCATGCTTATAATCAGTCATCATCAATAAATGCTATTTACTAAATAATAATGACACACTTTTATGAATTTGACTAATTATATTGACTATATTTCACTTCCATAGGAGAAAAACTGGAAGGAAGGTTTGGCAGAGAAATATTAAGCTCAACCATGGACATAATAAATTTGAAATTATAGCAAAATTTCCAGATACCATCACGTCCAGAGTACCCTGTTTCTCAAAAATGTTGCATATTTTTTGTGATCAGATGCTTTCCTCTTTTCTTCTTTGTTCCTGCTTTAGTCCAGTGATGAGCACCTAATGAATTATGAATAAATGCTTTCTGATTGCTGTAGAACCTTATAGACTGAGGTTGGTGAAAATTTCAGGGAAACATGGAAGTTGGGAATTGGTGGCCAATGAGAGTTTACAGGATGGTAATTTAATAGATATATGGTGTGGGGAGCACAGCTGAGGTTGTTAAGAGTGAATATGAAATGGGAGATGAAAAATGAATACCTGAAAGATGCAGTATTTTTAAAAATCCATTTTTTTAGGCCACTAATAAGTTGGAGGTCAGAAAATAATTGTTTGGCTTTAATGGGATAAACTATTTGGATAAAACACCTCATCTCTGGGGATTCCAAGAAACCCGCTAATGCAAAGTAGCTCTTTCATTGATTCATTCATCCAGAAAAATAATTATTGAACATCTAATGTGTGCTAGATTGTTCTAAGTGCTGGGAATACAGCAGGAGATAAAACAAAGATTCCTACTCTCATGGAGCTTATATTCTAATGGAGTAGTAAGCAAAAAAATAAAGGTACAATATGCTAGATGATAATAAATGCTCTGAAGGAAAATGAAACAAAAAATAGAGTTAAGGCAAGTTGTAGGGCAGAAGTGTGGGTGGTGATTTCAAATTTAAACAGGAAAAAGAAGACAAGAGTGGCCTGGCCTTCTTGGTTTAGTGTAGTTTTCCAGGGACCAAAGCAAAGTGTTAAGGAGCGAGAAGCCTCAAATTCTCTGAGTGTAATCTGACTTTGCATCACAATTAACAGTGACAGCACACTGCTTTAAAAATAAAGTAGAAAAGAAGCAAAAGCTTGATAGTTGACCTGACATTCACTGTTGCAAGATTGGGAATGTACAATAAATGTCACTGATGGAGCAGTATTCATGAAGTAAAAATGTCAGTTTTCAATTTGGCATGAGGATGGTTTGACATGTATTAGTTGCCTGCAGAATATTATCATAATTAATGCATTAATAATGCAGCTGTCCTTTTTCTCTCCATCTGAAGTGAAAAAAAAAGAGAGAATGGAGCGAGGCAAGTAAAAGAGTAGCTCTCACCCTGGTCAAACCTTTTCTGCTGGCATTTGCCTTCTCCTTTGCTCTGCCATCTCTGTGGCATTGGCTTCCGATTATTATCAATCCAGATTTATCCATCTCAATTCTTCCCTTAGGTTTCCACAGTGGCTTTGTTTGTTGAGGGCTTTCAACTTAATTTTTCAATTATATTTAAAATCATTGCTAAAGATAGACATTTTCATTGTAAAAATGGCACATAAACAAAATGAAGAATATTAAATTCTCACATAAATACATCCACATAAGAATACTATTCATTTTTGGTATTTGTGTGTCTGCTTTTCATTTTCTGTCAAATTATATAATAAATATTTACAAATATAGAATCATTCTGTAAATAATTTGATAATCAATTGGCTACATTGTGCACATTTTTCATCTTAGTAAATGATGTTCTATAACATCAAAGTCTGGGTGGTATATCATTATATACAGATGTGCCATGATATAATTACCTAATCCCTTCTTATTGTCATGTATGTTGTCTCTATGATTTTGATTTTTATATACAAAATTGTGATGAACATACTTACAGGCAAATCTTTATGTCCATATTTATGAAGGTTTATTTTGGACAAACTCTTAGTTGAAAACCAAGTTCTTAGTTATCGATTGCCACAATAATGCTGCAAAGCAATAAACTTTATTGTTTATTATTTATTGGAGGCATAAACAATAACCATTGTTGACATGACTCAGGGCAGTGGAGATTGGTAGGTGGCTCTGCTGATCTTGGCTGGGCCTAGTCTCATGTCTGGGTATTGGCTAGCTGCCGGCTACTCGAGGCTAGCTGTGACCTATCTCTGTTCCATTGTTCCTCATTCTCCAGAAGACTGACCCAGGCATTTTCTCATGTCTTGGCAGAGGCACAGGCAAATACGTACATGCAGATGCTTTTCAAGCCTTTACCTGCATCAGAGCCCAAAGTCAAGGGGCAAGTCATTCTATCCCACCTACAACTGGGAGGTGCTTACGTGGTATATTAGTCAGGGTTCTTCATAGAAACAGAACAGAGAAATATAAATTTTTTAACATATTTTTTTTATTAGAGAAATTGTACGTTTACAGAAAAATCATGCAGAAAATAAAGTTCTCATATACTCCCTTATTAACACCTTGCATTAGTGTGGTAGATTTGTTACAAGTGATGAAATATTTTTATAAGTGTACAATTAACTATAATCCATAGTTTACATGAGGGCTTATTGTATTACAGTCTTATGTGTTTTTTTTTTTTAAAGTTATTCTAGTAACATATATACAGCCTAAAGTCCCCTCTTTTAGCCATATTAAAATACGTAATTCAATGCTATTAATTACATTCACAATGTTGTGCTACCATCACTATAATCCATTAAAAAAACTTTTCCATCATCCCCAAAAGAAATTCGGTACCATTTAAGCATTAACTCCTTATTCCCTAGCCCCAACCCAGTTCCTGGTAAATTGTGTTTTAGTTTCTGACTCTATAAATGTTCTTATTCTAATTATAACATATCAGTGAGATCATACAATATTTGTCCTCTCGTATCTGACTTATTTCACTTAACATGATGTCTTCAAGGTTCATCCATGTTGTTGCATGTGTCAGAACTTCTTCCTTTTGATGTCTTAATAATATTCCATTGTTTATACACACTACTTTTTTGTTTATCTTTTATATGCCCCAAAGAGCTGAAAGCAGGGACTCAGACAAATATTTGCAAGCTGATGTTGATACCAACATTATTCACAATGCCAAAAGTCGGAAGTAACTTAACTGTCCATCAGCTGATGAATGGATTTACACATAAAATTAACCATCACACATAGTTAATGTCATGGATTCAGGGAGGGGTGAAAAATCAGGGCCAATTTTGCAATTTCTCATACTGGTGCCTTATAAATGTTCCCAAAATGCCCTTCAGAAAGGCTGAACCAACTCCATTAACCTTAGTATGAGACTTCCAAGTTTTCCAGTTTCCTTTACTTTTGTTGATTCTGGAAGTAATTTATGACGTTCCTGCTTTGTTGATTTGTTTGGTATCTGTCCCCACCTGTCCCTTTAGTCTATACAGTTATTGTTTGGTGCTGATTCTTTACCTGTAGAATGTCTGCAAAGCTGTCCAAATCTCGGATTTACTTATCCTCTTCATCCCTGTCCTTTTGCCTACATTAGCCTGCACTTGTGTTGAGCAGCTTACAGCTATCTGGAATATATTCAGTAGCCCACAAAGGCCTACTCCCCAGTGATTCTGAGTCCATTAGAGTTTACTTCAGGTCTCTTAACTCTACCTCCTACACCACTGGTGGGGCAATTGTTAATTCTCATTATTTCCAGGATCTCAGATATTTTATAGCCAGGAAAGTGCTTAGAATTCTATCTCATCTTTATACAATATTATTCTAAAGATATAGATATTAATATGGATAAGTGTATGTGAATGAGGATATAGATATAAATAAAATTTGCATAGATAAAAGGCTGGAAGGAAATAACCACTGTTAATATTTTAGCGTATTTCTGTGTGGGAGAATTCTAGCTGAATTAAAAAAAGAAAGAAGCACTTGAACATTATGTACAGAAACTGAGGATCAGATAAGCTAAATGACTTGCCTCCTGTCCTACAGATAAATAATAGCAAAACCGTAACTAGAGGCCAATTCTGCTGATTCCTGGTTTTAGTGCCCTCTCAGTACACCACCACAGGCCCGGGGGGGGCTCAGCTGTCTTTCCTTTGATTGGTGTTATTCCAGCAGCATGGGTAGTTGGGTTTGGTTTGGTTTTGCAGGAGTAATTAATTCTATATAGGTTCTTATGTTCACAAACTGAAAAAAAAAAAGGAATTTTTTTAAAAAAGATTAAGTCGTCTAAATCAGCTACATAAATGTAGCAGGCATATGCAGATAGGGTCTGGATGCATAAATTACCATAGTTTCAAAATTTGACAAATGATTCAGGTAAACAGTGGGTGTTATCTGTTAAATCACATTAAGATTCCCAAGTGATGCATCCTGAGTTCTGGGCACATAATTTATCAGAGGCATCACACAGATTCTATGTAATTATATTAATTATTTAGTATATACAAAGGTAAGCTCTGTAGATTTAGACTAGAATCAGATAAGCCTTTAAGGGACATCTAGATTGGTTAGATTGATTCAATTTCTTGCTGTGAGCCAATTGCAAGTTGACCTCAGTGATGGAGTGTTTATGTAACTTTCACTGGGGCGATTTTGAGTAACTGGAGATTGGTTAGGAGGCCAGAGTAGGGACTTCTGTCCATGGAAACAATGGGTTGGTCTGTTGGAAATGTCTTTGTTTCCTGTTTTCCCTTTGTCTTATCACCCCTTCAACCCTACACAGTTTCTAGGATATCCAGAACAAAAAAGAAAACTTTTGGTTTTCCTCTGGTGAGCAGGGGATGGCTCAAATATTCTGATGATGAGGAGGAGGGAAAATATACTTCAAGGAGCGCTTGCCCTGGAGGACACCAAAGATGCTGGAGTCGTGGCTGTGTTGCTCTGAGCCAAAGCCAGATGTTAAGTTGAAGCGTTTGGAACTAGAAACATGTAACTAAATAAGTTACCCCTCAGATGGCCCGATTCTTTTGAGGGTTGACTTTTACCCATTTGGAGCTATCTGTAAATCTTTTTGGACTGCAGAGACACTCAGAAATGGAGACAAGCCAATGGGGACAAGGAGACTGGACCCTGAGGCTGCTTCACCAAGCCAAAGGGAGAGGAATCCAAACCCTTTAAGAAATAAGCATCTATAGATTCTCTTTCCCTTGTGCTTCAGTGGGGTTTTGTTTTCACTGTGCCAGCTGGCTGTCAGAGAAAGGCTGCTCTGGAAGCTAAGTTTTCACAAGGGCAGGGTTGGGGGAGCTGCCAGCCTGTTATAGAATTTAGGGAGTCATCCAGTTAGTGAAGACCTAGGTATTTTATGTCTAGATGGACTCCACAGACCCAAGTAGGATTCAACCATAGTGCGTTATCAGTATTAGTCCACAGTCTTCGTGTGCTCAGATGTATACTCTCTTGGCATGCACGTAAGCATCTAGGCACCATCTAATAGTGTATACTTTGGAGTACCTTGTAGGTGCTCAGAGGTATTGTTGGTAAAACACTTGGCTAGAGCCAGTTTGAACAACATGTTACCAGAACAGAATAAATAGTTTTGATGAAACTGGTTCAGTTAATAGTTCCCTTACAGTGAAGTGCAGCCTTCTTCAGTTCGCTGATGTTAAGGACATCACTAGCCTCATTTCCATTCTGTCTCCAAACTTGGTTTTAACCGCTAGCAGATTAAGACTACAGTGAGATCCACATGGCCATTTCATTGTGTGATTATGACCTTTGGGAGATGGTAGTGGGAGGCTGTGTAAAAAAGGCAAGTGATAAAGCCAAAGGGTGAAGAGGCATGTGGCAAGGCGAGGAGGGAGCTGGTAATGAGGCATGTTCTTACAGCGCTCAAGGTCGACATGGTGGCCCCACACTCAAGTACAGAGTCTGTGATCTGCTCTCTCAGTTGACTTGGAGAGATTGCTAACAAGATGAAGGTAGTGATGTCGAGGCTCACCCATGTTGTCTGGTTTCACTGAGCCTCATGGTCACAGTCTGCACCTTAATCTGCAGTTCTAGCTGGAAAATAACTAGCCTTAGGCATGAGGAGGAATTGTGAATGATCATACTGCAACCTCATCAGAAAGTTATTCAAAGTCATCCCAGCTTCTTTGTGGTTCAGAGAAATTGGAGAAATAAGTGTAGGCTTGCTGAGAGGAGTTAATACTATGCAAGGCATTGAAACTGCACCTGGAATACATTAAGGGGCCTTTGAATGCTAGGTGTTATCATCTTTATTATTAACTGCCATACCTATGGTATATTGGCAGATGCATCTTCTGTGAGAAACTTTTAATATTTTAGCTGCAATTTCTGCAGGAAGCCATTGGTACCACTGGAGCCCATGATGAGTGCTGAGAGGTGGAAACCCATTGAAAACTGCTGAAATGTGCCCATGCCTGTCTGCCTACCCCAACCACTCTTAGCAGCCTTAACTTAGGGCTGCCAATCTCACTAAATGCTAGTTTTCATGACTAGCCCTTTCCTCAATTTACCCCGTTCCCACTGCTGCCCAGTACTCTTCCTGAAGTTGACTCCATACTCATTGGTCATTGTGGACTCACTTCTCTCTGAAGCTCAGGTGGGACATCTTTTCTCATCTCCATCTACACTGTGAGCGCCTTTCAGTGGAGGAACTAACCCATTTATGTCCTTCCCCTCCCTCCCTACCTCACCACTGGAATCCAGGTCAGTGTTCTGTGCACACTGGGAACCCTTTGGGGCAGGGCAGGTTTTATACCCCTTGGTCATTCCTGAACGCCTAGCACAGTGCTGGCCTGTCAGAGTCATGACTATGGGAAATGTTTGTGGAAATGAACCTCAAACGGTGCCTTTCTGCTCAAGTCCTTCCTCGGTTCCTACTGGCAGGTTTGATGACTTTATAGTAGAAATTAGTAGCTCTGCTTTGGGGCTGGGCCAGGACTGAGAGTCCCAAGGGCTATTTCCATTCCTCTTGGGTTAGAATTACCCAGTCTGAATTTGAGAATGTTTACATTCTTCATCCTTATAAAGAGAAAAATTATGCTCATCCTCAACCACATACCATGACATCATCTGCTACACACTCCTCTGCAAAGACTACAGTAATGCCCAGTGTTGACAAAGCATCTGTTGTATGCCAGGTGCTCTATCAAGCTAGGTGTCTTACATACCTTGCATAAATAGGGGTTTCATTTAATCCTATGGATTAAAGAAACTGAGGCTTAGCTATTTGTTCAAGATCATTAAGTCATTCAGTGGCTTAACCAGTTGAACTGATGCTAGCTTGGTCTGATGCCAAAGCTTTGCTCCTAATTTCTCCTCTGCTCATCTATAAAAATATTCTTGTATCTACACTCAGTATATTTGACCTATTTTTCCTGCTTGAGCATAGATTTCCTTCTCTGGAGATGGCAAAATTTCTATTGACATTCTTTCCTCTACTCTCTGATATTACAGTGATTTTATTGCACGCATATATACTCTGAGAATGTGCACTTGGCTATATGCTGCACCCCTCTTGATAGCTTATTGTAAGTGTGGCTATTCCAGAGCAGGAGGAACTGAAGGGAAAGAGCAGGAGTCAACATCAAAGGTGCACACACCTGTTGCATTTATACTTTGTGCACACCCTGGCTCAGCCCATTGTAGGACCAACCCTGGTAGGTTGGCCGCTTGCAACTTTTTTGATCCATTACCTGTTCTCCAAAAGGTACCTCTTAATTTTAGTATCATTTAGCTTGATGTTATGTCCATGATCTGTGAAGCTGGTGTATAGAAAGTAATTGTTCCCCTGCCAGTGGGAGAGAGTTTAGGGTGTTTGTGGATGAGTCCTTGGCTTCCTGCTCTAGTAGGACTTAAGAGAGACAATAAAGGATTATTGTATTTTTAAGAGATAATAAAGGATTTTGGAGATCTGGAGATTTAGGGAGCCTAGGAGGTCTCCAACAGGTGTTAGTCTGCTTGTGTTGCATTTTTTATAAGCAAGTCAGCAATTTTATAGCGTGCTCTCCTTGCCCCCACCCCCTTAACAGCTTACTCTGAGAGAGAGAAGGGACCATATAGATTCTTTTTTTGTTTGTTTGTTTGTTTTGTTTTCATGCAAATTTATTAGACTTGAAAATATTTAAAAGATTACAGGCAATTTGGATCATTTCCAGTTACCGATTTTTTTTTGCCAAGGATATAAACCAGGTAGGTGTAGCTCAGGGGTACAGCATTTGACCAGGGTGGTCCTAAGAGCCTTTTGTCTTCCTGATCAGTCCTTCTATTGTGTCCCACTGCTCTTTGGTGACCTTCTTCAGACTGTTGAATTCCCCTGATAAAGATGATTTCTCTCCACCATCAAATTCAATAACTGCTCCATTAATCCAAGAAGCATAGTCACTACAAAGAAAAACAGCAAGATTTGCAAGTTCTTCCACAGTTCCTAGTCGACCACAAGGAATTCTTTCAATCATTTCTTTCTGGTATGCTCCAGTTGGGTCAAGACGGCTAAAAGCACCTTTGGTTTTTATAGGCCCTGGTTGAATCACATTGAATCGCATTCCATATTTAGCCCATTCTGCTGCAAGAGACTTGTTCATGGCTTCCACTCCTGCTTTGGCAGAAGCACTAGGTACTACAAAACCTGATCCAGTCTCAGCATAGATAGTTGTAATAGCAAGGAATGCAGCTCCTTTCTGTGCTTTAATTAGTTGCTTTCCAATTTCCAGTGTCACAAAGGCAGTGCCATTTAGAACGATGTCAATTATGGTCTTCCAAGCATTAGGAGACAGTCTTTCAGTAGGAGAAATAAAATTCCCTGCCGCATTGTTTATCACAATATCAGGAAGTCCTGCGACTTTGATCAGTTCTGACACAGTGTCTCGAATCATAGCAGGATCCCTCACATCACACTGTATCGAATGAACCTTATTTCCAGTTTGAGAAGAAATTTCTTCTGCAGTAGCTTTTAAAACATCAATCTTCCCGCCGAGGACGGAGGCCGTGGGACAGCCGGGGACCCCAGGCAGAGAAAACCCGACCCAGCAACGCCATACTGCGCGACCGAAACCACAGGAGGCCGACCATATAGATTCTTTATCTCTATCATCAGTCAGCATCTCTTTGTACATTTGTAGTATTAGGACAATGACCCATGCACATGGTACTACACATGATATAGAAAGCTCCCTGTAAGTGTCTGATAAATGAATAAAAACAAATACAGTGCAAAGAAGGTCTTATTTACCCCAGAGGCTCAGTCCTATTCTGCAGAGGTAATAGCCATCACAAGTAGCATGTAGTCCTTCTAGAAAACTTCCAGGTACACATGGACATATGTGCATATGTGTACACCACCCCCTTTTTGCCTTCCCAGATGGCACTGGCCAGACATTTTCTGGGATCCTAGGAGCTGGCTATCCTGCAGGTCAACTTGTTGCTCTGATCAGGGCCTCTGAGATCATAGTATCCACACAGAGAAAACACTTTTCCTACCTGTCATCTCTGGGGCCTAATCAGGGCCACCAAACAGGCTCATTAATGCCAAGGAGATCAATTGCCACTCAGGTTAAGGAGCTATGGTCCTCCCAGGAAACTGACAAACCAAAATACAGAGGTAAGACTTATTCTTTCTGAAGTTCACCAAAATTTTAAGAGTTGGACAATAGGTGGAGGGGAAACTATCAATGATTATTATCTTGATTTTGCATTTCCATAACTTTCTAATAATGGTCATATATTACATTCACAATGAAAAAAATTTCCAATATACATTTTTTGAATGTATTACTAGTTCTCACTGAAGCAATGTCTTAAGCTCTCAACGTATTAAATATAAAGTTTTTATTGGTTATAATGAAAGACAAAATCTCTATTTTATAAGAAACCTCAGGAGATAGCTATCATTGTTTTGTTGCAATAGAATTGCGTCCTAATAAGCACATTGCCAGTAATCAGTCTGTAGAAACTGGAAATGAGCAGAGTCAGTTGTGGGTGGCTCTGTGGTGAGTTAGCAAGAGGCTTGAAAACCCTCCTGGGCTGAGATACTCCTGGTGAGTAACAGTATCTGCGAGGGTGGTTTTTAAGTTCTATGTGACCGCTGTTGGCGTCCTCACCTTACTGGATGAAAATCCCGGCTCTAGGGCTGCAATTCCACCTGTGGGCTTTGGGTCCCTCTGGGGCTGAAAGGATAACTGCAGGTAGAAATTGGATACTCCCAAACATAGCGCTTTCTTTTTGGTCCCAAATAACCCAATTTATTGAAGATTTACTATAGGCCAGACACTGCTCTAAGAACTTTCATGCATTTTGATCATTTAGTTCAGCAATGCAGTGAAGTGGGCAGTGTTTTAATCATCTTCTTATAGAGGTGAATGCAAAGACATAGAGGGAAGGAAGGAAGTTGCCTGGGGTCCTTCCACTGTTAGAGATGAAGCACCGGCCAACATCCACGGCGCCCAGCCCCAAGCCACCTTCCTAACCACTGAGCAATTCTGCCTCGCAGAGATGTACATGATATGTCTTGCAGGAGTGCTGGCTGTGTGTACGTGCGATCGTTTTGTCTGATGTTTGTAGATGCTGTTGGGATTAATCAAAAAGATATTTACTTAAAAACAATACTGAGTTTACATGAACTTTTGTCTTTGGTATTTCCTCTGTCGATGGCTCTAAATGCAACCTCTCTTCTGTGATGATCTTCCAAATCTTGTCCAAAAGGGTGAAAATCACTACTCTAGAGGACGGGGCTAGGGAATCAAACATGTACCATCTCCACCACTTTCTCAACCACCTCCCCTCTAGCTCTACTAACCTCTCTTGTTCTCAACCAGCATCAAATGGCATGTAATCTCATTCTTTGTGATGGGGACAAGCACTGGTGGAATAAATTGATAAGCACTGCTTTGGGACTCATCTGCTAAGATATGAAAATAACTTTGTAACACAACAGCCTCCTCCCTGGAAGCATTCATAGTGAGGACATTTATATATTTTATATTGTGTATGCAGCAGGTTGGACCTTAAATCAGAAGGACCATGTTCTAGTATCAACTCAGCTCTGACTTGTTACTTTCAGCAAGTCCTTCTACCTCTCTAAACCTCAGTTCCAGTAACTTGGAATTTAAAATTTGCCTACTTGACAGAGTGGTTGCAGAATTAAAAGAGATAATGATTCTTTGTATTTTTAAATGTTTTGTACATTCATTTATTTGTTTTTTTTTTTTTAAAATGCTGAATACTGGGCAGTGCAACAGTGGCTCAGTGGCAAAGTTCTCACTTGCCATGCCAGAGACCCGGGTTCTATTCCCAGAGCCTGCCCATGCCAAAAAAAAGCAAAAGAAAAAAGGGTGAATGCTTACTCTATAACAAGCACTGCTCTAGGTTCAGGGATCCTTGTAGTGAGCAAAACAGACAAAGCCCCAGTTCTCATGAAGCTGACATTCTGTTTAGAGATGACAGACAAAAAGGAAATAAATACATTATGAGATAGTGATAGAAGCTATGAAAAAAAAAATAAGATAGGGTAAGGGGGATCAGGAGGGGACTGATTAATTTACACAGAAGTTTAGGAAATGCCTCAATATTGAGACTGTATTCTAGCTGATACCTGAGACACTGGGAATGAACCAGAAGGATATCAGAGTAGCTGGTGTTGGGCAGAGCAGACAGCCAGTGCAAAGGCCCTGAAATGGGACTGTGCTTGATGAGTCAAAGGCACCCAAAGGGGCCAGTGTAGGCAGAGGAAGCAAGGCTGAGAGTGAAGATGGGCTCTGCGCATTAAAGGGGCCAAATCATAGACGACCTGGGTGTGAGATCAGGCCAGGGAGGAATATAAGCAAGGTGATAGTCTCAACTGATATTATAAAAGGCAGGAAGCTCTGGTTGCATGTGGAAAATAGACATGGGACAAGCGAGACTAGTTAGCAGACTATTGTCATCATATAGATGGTGCAGATATTGGCTGGGACCATGGTGTTAGTGGTGAGAGAGGTGGAAATGAAGTGTCTGATCCTGGAAATATTTGAAGGTCATCTTGACCGAATTTGTTGATGATTGAATCTGGGGTATAAGAGAAACAGAGGGACAAGGGTGACACCAAGGATGTTGTCACAGTTTTGGGCCTGAGCACCTGGAACGATGGGGTTGTAATTTACTGGCATGGGAAAGGCTATGAGAGAAGGAGGTATAGGGAGAGGGTTGGACATTAGTGGTTCTGTTTGGGACTTATTAAGTATCATTGTCTCTGAGGTAGTGAAGCAGAGACATGAAAGAATCTGTGTGTGTGTTGTGTGTGTGTAAGACAGTTGAGAGTGAAGCCAAGGCTAAATTTGGGAGTCAGTGTATATGTGTTTGAGGCATGAGACTGGATGAGAGCACATGGGAATTGAGCTTGGGCATAGTTAGAGAAGAGGCTGAGGGTCTGATCCCTGAGGACCCTATAATTTAGAGCAGGTGTTGGCAGACAACAGGTGGATTGTTATCTCTTCTCATAAATAAAGTTTTATTGGAATACAGCTATTCTTATTCATTTGTGCCTCATCTACAACTGCTTTGAGCTACCATGGCAGAGTTGAGTATTTGTGACTCAACTGTATTATACTCAAAAACTGGATTGACTACAGAGCCAAAAAAAATTATCATCTGGCTTTTACAGACAGTATTTGTCAACCCAAATATAAAGATCAGGGACCTAAGGGGGATCCAGCAAAGACGACTGAGAAGGAGTAGCCAGAGAGGTAGGTGGATCCTCAAACTCGAGTTCTACATTGGAAGTCAGGTGGTGCAAGGGTTTCAATCAACAGTCTTAGATGCATGACATTGGGCAAGTAACTTCACCTGTGAGGGCAACAGTAGCATAGAATTATGGTGAAGGTTAAATGAGATAATCCACGTAAAATAGTTATAGCTGCACCTGGCATACAGTAAGTGCTCAGTAAATGTTGTTGTAGCACCTATTCTACTTGCTTAGCCTGTGATCCTCGTTGCAGGCTCTGCACTAGAGACAAGATGCAGGTTGTTTTATGACTGCCTCCATCCCCCTTGTGATATCCCCATGACCTGTGCTTGGGACCCAGGGAAAGAAGGAGGAAGGTGAGCCTGACCTCTCAACCCCACCCTGTACACCCCGCCCCCAAGAGGACCTTGAAGGAGAGCTCTGACCTGCCAGCATCTGCTTTTACCTCCTATCTTTGACAAACAGTCTTTACTGGAAGCTTTTGAGCAAATGGCAAATCCATCTTTATGAGATTACTAATGTCAACACAGTCCGTGTATCAGGATTTTATGGGCTCCTGTGGGGCAGAGCCTGTGACAACATTGGCTGGCAGCGCTTGCCTGAGAAATTGTACAGCACCTCCTGGAGAAGGATCCTGATATCCCACCTGGGCCCAGGACATTTGCTCCTAGGAAGTGCTTTGGATGAGAAGCTTGAAAAGGGGAGATCATTGGACCAGCACTTGGGTAGGGAAATACATACTTTGCATCCAGGTACAGGGTTTGGCATTTAGTGCAGCAGCTTCACTTATGGTACCCTCTGGGCAAATATTCCCAGGAGCCCACAAGACTGTTTGCCCTTTTAGAAAGGTCATGAAGGAGGATTTGTCCTCTCCCACTCACTTGCTTTCACATCTGTTATTTGTCCCCATCTTCCTCGTGTTGTTATTTTCCTGGTTTGCCTCTAAAGCAGAGGTTCTCGAAGTCTGACCTATGGACCAACAGCATCAGCACCACATGGAAACTCATTAGAAAAGCAAATCCTCAGCATGCCCAACCCCTGGACTCAGCAGCATTTGGTGATTTGATGTGTGGCCTCAGGCAAGTTAGTTAACCTTTCTGAAATCCAGCTCCACACACCTCCACCCATCATGGAATATGGGAAGGTAATAGCATAGGGTTATTGTAAAGATTAAATGAGAAGAATGAGCCACTTAGTTTAACAACTCTTCCAGGTGATTCTGGTTTTGCTAACACTTGAGAAACACTCCTCTAAAGATTATTTTAAAAGATTCCCATTTGGACAATTAGAAACTCCTGCCAAGAAAACTTTCCAGATTTCATCTATCTGTACATCTCTAACTTTTGTTTTATTATCTTTAACTTGATTTTGTACAGGAACTGAAATAGCTAAGATGGCTTAATGTGTGCAAAGTAAGACTAAATAAGCAAAAAATAAGAGTAAACAACCAATTGAGAGGCTGAGGGAATTTATGTAAATAATTTTAAAATTTTTTATTAGAGAAATTTTGTTTCCAATGCATCATGCATCACATACAGAATTCCCATATACCATCCTATAATTAGCAACTAACATTGATGTGGTATATTTGTTGCAATTGCTGAAAGCATACTTTGTTATTTTTTTTTTAATTTTTTGCTTTTGTCTTTGGGTGCATTGTCCAGGAATTGAACCCAGGTTCTCCCACATGGAAGGCAACCATTCTTCCAATGAACCACCTGTGTACCCTTTGAAAGCATACTTTTATAATTATAAAATGTAAGCTTTTACACTTGAATTTTGTAGCATTGAGTTTGACTTCTCAGGTGCATTACTGAGAAGTCTGATTTACTTCCAATCATGTAATCAATAGTTGAGTTTTGGGATAAAAGAAGCATTGTTGTGCTATACTCATTGTTCAATAATGTCTCATATTAGACTTTCCTACCTTTTACACGTATCTTTGTTGCTGAAATATGAATTTTCCTAAAAGATATAACTCATAACCAATATCATCCATTCACAGGTAATTTACTCTTTGGAGTAAAGGTAATAACTAAATGTGAGGTGTCCTCGTCCACTGTTCTGTTCCCCTTGGTTCCTAGTGCAGTTTGGGGGAGAGTGCATGGGCTGAGATGAGCCCTGGGTTCTAGGCTTGATTCTGATCCTAAGTGACTGTATGGTATAAGGCAAATCACTTGGCCTTCTTGGGCCTTGAGCTGCAACATTATACATGGGGGTGATAATGCCTGCTCCTACCTCCTGGCAGCAATATAACAAGAATAGAAATAAATAGTGCCAGCAGAAGCACAACCCAATGCATGCCTGAAGCATCGTTAAGGGAGCATCCAAGACTTTTTGGCTTCATGTAGGCCTAGAGGTCTAGAAATCGCTTCTTTATTCCACCTCCCTCCTTCCATCCCATATCCAGCTGCTTTGGCTCAAGAGACTTTGGGATTGTGCTTTTTTATTCTTTCTCTATTTTTTTTTTTTTGCAGGGGTAGGCACTGGGAATGGACCTCATGTCAGGTCTCTGACATGACAGGCAAGAACTCAGCATGCTGAGACACTGTAGCCCTCCCTGTGCTTATTTTTTTTTTGTCATGTTTCAGAGCATGCCCAATGAACATGAGGATAAAATAAAGCCACAGTGAGAAAGCTAGTATTCACCACAGAAAATGTCAGAGGGAACGGCAACAGCACCCAATTACAATCCCAAACAGAACCCATATTATGGCTGTGGAAGGCACAAGAGCACATGTAATGCAGCGTTTTGGCTATTCTTTCTGTGTGGGAATCCAGTGTATTCTGAGATATAGGGGATGCCAAGTACTTAGACAACACCTGCCTGGTGCCTGCAGGTTCTGGGAGGGGACCGGAGTCTCTTGATATAACCTGCCAACCAGGAGTCTTGGTTAGGCAGGGTGTTTATTCCCAGGGAATATACAGATCCAGGATGCCCTAAGGAGCACACTACCACTGAGCTCTCACAGGACAACTGCTCTTCAAAACAGGCTTCTCCCTTCGCTTGAATCTGGTTTGGATACCACCCTCTCCCTATGAGAGGAGGTATACATATTTTGTTCCTGAAGGTCATATAAGGAGATTTGCATGGAATTCTACCCTCCTAAAAGAAGCTTTGGAAGGACTAATCCAGCTCATTTTACCTCTTTTTGGTCTATCCCAATCCTGTCTCTCTTTAAAATCCAGTTTGTCTGACCTTCTCCATGAAATCATAAAGGACTGCAGTCTTCAGTGACCCTCTTCCACCTCTGGCTTCCTGTAACACTTAGTCCCTGAGATTTTTTTTTGGCTCTTATCATCTGTTGCCTGGTTAGTTAAATGTATTCTGAATGTGTTTGTCTTGTCTACACTGCTGGGCTGTCAGTTCCATGAGGGCAGTATAAATCCTGGCTTCACTCTTGGGCCCGGACATACCTGGGGTCAGCAATCTCCTTGGCACTGAGATGAAGAATTGTGTGCAACAGAGGGTTGCTCCAGGGCAGCCAAACGCAGCAGAACCAGATGGAAGAACTGAGTGGACTCAATACCTGACAATGGGTACTGAGCTCTTCATCCAAGGGAAGAAGGAAGGTCAAAGCTAGGGCAAAAATCAAGGCTTGAAGTGAAGGGATATGGGAGTCTGGGGAATGGCTCAGGATGGAGACTGTGAAGGATCTCCTGACAGGGTTTAGGAGGAATCCTTGCTGTTTCCTGGGGTTCTTTGTGGTATAGGGACAGTCACACCAGTCAGATGTTTATACCCTGGTATACTCCCCAAAATGGGGCCTTTGGAAATGTAGATCTCTCTTTTGGTCCAGTCTGCAGCTTTCCTCACCTATAATTTTCAGTCATTGGAATCAGTCCGTTTATGCTCCAAGGTCCTAGAAAATTAGTTGAGGGAATTGGGAGCAGACCGATTTCTTATGTAATGACTGGATGTTCCAAGGAGTACCTTTTTAAAGCATTTTTGGATGTGGAAACATTTCCTTTATCAAGGAGCAGAGGCTTGGGACCAAAAGCCTAACCATTTCTAAAGGGAAGTTAAATGTTTTCCTCTTTGGGAGGAAAGACCTTATAACACGTAAGAACAGAAAGGAGAGCTTGCATGGGTCTGGGAAACGAGGATAAGCTTATTTCCTCTAAGTACAGTGAATTGCAATTGTTTGAAAATAAGGAATGGAACAAAATGGTAGATAGTGACCACCACTGGAGAAATAAATGCTTTTATATAAGAAAAAAACAGGTGAGAGGACAGTGATGTGTTCTGTGGGCTTAATTGACTCATGCATTGGTGATATGGGAGATCTGCTCATCAGCAGGAAGAGGTTTGTTTTCAGTGGCAGTAACCGTGTCTTTTCAGAATCCACAGCACTTAAGAGGTCAATTCAGAGCAGAGAAGCAGTAAGGAGTGGAGTGATCAGTTGCTATGGTGAGCAGAAATTCCCTGCTGAGAAGCTTGCACCTGTCTGTGTGCCTGGGACAGTGGGTACTTTGGGCAGTGCTTCTCTAACTTTAATGTAACTATGAAACTTCTGGGGATCTTGTTAAAATGTAAATTTTGCCTCAGTAGGTGTGGGGTAGGGCCCTAGACTCTGTGTTTTTAATCACCTTCCAAGTGCTGTCTGCTGCTGGACTGCGGACCTTGTTTTGAATGGCAAGGGTGTAGGTGACAGTTGGAATAAGAAGTAGTAGACCTGAATTCTAGACCTAGCTCAGCCCTGTAGGTGGACCTGGATAAGTCAAACACTACTAAGACCCACTCTTTCCTCAACAGCAATGTCTTAGTTTGCCAGGGTTGCTGTAACAATGCACCACTGATTTGTTGGCTTTAATAACAGGAATTTATTGTTTCCAGAGGCCATAAGTCTGAAATCAAGGTGACAGTGGGCCATATTTCCTCTGAAGTCTATAGGCTTTTGGCTGTGGCTTGCCAGAAATCCACAATAGCTCAATTTTTCCACTACCACATGACCATGTTTCTCTCTCTGTCTCTCTGTCAGTGTACAACTTCTGTTCTCCTCTTAAGGACAACAGCCACATAAGTCCACCCTCATCCAGCTTGGCCTCATCTTAACTAATCCTATTTACAAATAAGTTTATATTCACAGGACCCCAAGTTAGACTTGAACATGACTTTTTTTGGTGTGTGGGGTGGGACAATTCAATCCATGACATGTGGCAAGAAGGAAATGGACTAGATTCTTTCCAGTTCTAAAATGCACTGTTCCTATTACATTCCTAGAAAGACTTTAGACCTCTACCTCGTTCCTCCTTAGAGTAGTATGGTATGCCTGAAAGTTGTGCCAGTGGGTGGGCGGCATGGGATTTGCTTAGTTCATCATTACCTGCTTCTGCCAGTGCCTTTAAGAGTTGAGGCTGGATTCTATTGTGTTGTATGGTCTCAAAGAAAAGGGAGGAAGAGATGATGACCTAACATCCCTCTGCCCATTCCCCATTCTTTTGATGGTTCTGCATACCTCTTGGGGGTTCAGAAGTAGCTTTCCTCTCTTCTCTATCAGATGCTTATATTCATACTTTCTGACCTCTAGAATTCTCCTGTCTAGGAAGCTGGTTCACTGAATCATCCTAAAGAATGCTTAGGCCTCAGACCTCTGAATACGTTTCTCTCAGACGAGATGTCCAGTTTGTTCACAACAACAATAGCTGCCAGGCCAATTACAGTTATGTAATGGGTTTCTTTTTTTAACCAGGTTTTGAAAATGTATGCATTATCCTTTAGGTAATAAATGAAAATTTTTAAAAAGGCTGAAAATAAATCAGCTTTGCAAAGTGCGGCTGAAGCTTTTCTTCTGACTGCACCATTTTTTAAAAATTCTTGTTGCTTTTTAAGGAGATGATGGCAAGTGATTTCTTTTTAAAGTGCCCAGCTCATAGGCACTATTAGCTATTGAGACTTTGGCGTGGCGCAAAAGAAGAGGCCCCCAGACAGTAACTCTGGGCACGAGAGGTGATTCAAGGAGAACTTATCACATGACTTCTGCTCCCCAAAACTCATTCTCTGCCCTCTTCCCTCCTTAAAGAATCACTTGCAGTGGGCATTGTTACTATACTAAGAAAAAACATGTGTTTGTGCCCTGATGAGGGCTGAAAAGCTAAGAAAACACCTTGATTGTCCAAGGATGACACCAAAATCAATGACCTTTTTGACTTTCCAAATCCATCACCTCTTTGCCTCCATAAAATTTCATTAGCACTCTAAATATTGCAGATTGGCTTCGTGTTCCACAGTCTGTTCTGTATGTAACAGGCCCATTGTTCTACTATAACATAACCATTTTTCTGAGGGATGTGTTTGTGATACCTCTCTTCTGAGCCTGGTGTGTAATATTGGGACTAGATAACTGAACTGAATAAGATGGTATCTGAGCATGCAATTCCCTTCCCAGGGCCAATGGAGCCATGACCATTAATCTCCGGTGGGACCCATGTGTTCTGCTGGGTGTGTGGGGGGGCTCTTGGCCTGAACAGTGAAGAGGAAAACCTCCGTGAGAGGGGGAGGTCTGACGTCATCGCAGGAAGCGTACCTCTCCCCCCTCACCTTTTATTTGTAGGCATTGGCATTCAATGGAGGGACTCTTGAATCATCTGATTTTCCTCCTCATTAGTATTTCTCCTCCACGCTCCCTGACCACACTTTCCTCCTTGGTGCATGGAGAGCTATTAACAATACACGCACGTGGCATGGCTGTGGAACCATTATTGCTGCCGGAGAGCAGTGTTTGTGTAAGATATTGAATACCCTGAGAAGATTTATAATGGTTTCCTATCTTGTCCCCTAAGCCCCCCTCCCCTTTCTCTATTTAAAGATAGATGAACATCTCTGGGTCTACCTGGAGGAAAAACTCTCTTTGAAGTGAGACCACATGAAGATAAACCATCGTTCTTTGAAAGTCCCCCATTAGAATGAAGTATGGGGCCTTCTGAGAAGACCTGTTGGGACAGCCAGGAGCTGCCTGAGGCCCAGGGTGGGCCCCTCTTTTGGCAGGCTGAGAGCCCCCCCTTCCTGGACTCTGTTCTCACTGGGAGTCAGCCCTCCCAGGCATGGGCTGGGCAGACCTGTGGCCACTCAGTTATACAGCCCCAGGCTACCTTGCTGATGTCTAACCAAAGATCCAAGTAGGGTCTCGTCCTTAACTAGACCAACTGGGCAATGTCTTTATTGTGAGAGGGTTGCTGATTACCCAAATGTTAGTCTCTGCAGTTCTGCTTTGTCAGTGGAGATGTGAGTTGCATAATTTAGTCCTTGGTAGGGGTGAGCCAGGGGTCGAGGCAGGGGGTAGAGAAACAGATGTCCTTACCCAGTGCAGAGCTGGCAGGGGTCTGGTTTAAAGTGGTTCACAGACCACTGATCTCACCAGGAAGCTGACCTGGTGGCTGTGAGGGTGATTTAGATTCTTCTAAGGTTGCCAAAATCATCATCCCTTCTGAATCCTTTCACCTCCCCAAACCCCAAATGAAAGGGCATGTGGAATAATGCATTCTTGTGATGCTAGAATTGTTTGCAGGGTGTAAGAGAACTCGGAGAGAAGCTGCTGGCGCTTGTGACTCTGATGACCCGCTTGCTTCTTCTACCTCTTCCCCCATACCTCTCCCCTTTACCCCAGGGCAGGCGCTCAGCATACAGAGCCGCTTGTGCTCCAGGAGCAGAGAATAGCATGAGGCAATGTCTGTGGCAAAGGGGAGAATGTGTGCTGAGCCTTGGAGGTGCCGATTGGCTGGCAGTGAGGTAATGCAATGCAGTCTAAATGTGGAAGCAGCAGAACCAGCACTGAGGGCGTGCCTCCTTGGCTAGGCTGTGTTGCCTGCCAGCCGTCCAAAGAACAAGGTCTCTGAGGGGTTCTGCAGACCTCGTATGGCCAGCCAGCTCACAGGGCAGGATCTTCGGGCTGTGACCAGATGGCAGCATTCTGTGTTGTCATTACTATTCTCTCCCCATGGACCTCCTGAATGACACTACAGTTCTGACCTCTGCTTAAAGGAGGAGCCTCTCAGTGGGAGGGCACAGGAGTCTGAAAATGAGGGTTTGGACCCCAAGATCACCTACCCAGGTAATAATGAGTGGTAATGATGAGTCAGTTCTGCTGAGGACCAGGATGGTTTCCAGGGTAACTGCTCGTCTAATTCCTTTAATGAAGTAGCCCTCCCCAGGGGTCCTTCTTCAGTGCAATTTTAAGTTCATAGTGGGTCCTGGAGTTCACATCCAACCTCCTCATTCCAGCCTACTTCCTACTAAGTACAGTGGCAATTTTAGCCTTGAAGATTTGAGGAGGTTAATTGGACACTGCCTTAGGACAGAGCTGGTCACTCAGGAAAACCCTTCTGAGGGTTAGCAGGTTCCGGGGGTCATAGTAGGTACCCAGCAAGTCCTTCAGGTCAATTTAAAAAGTAGTAATTGAGCACCTACTGTCTGCCATCGTCAGGGGCCATGGGAGTTACACATGAGGTGGGACTTGGCCTTGAGGAGGTCATTTATGCTTTATTCAGTGAATATTTATGGATTTACTTTCTATGGGTCTGACAAAATTGTAGGTGTTCTGGCTACAGTGGTAAACAGAGCAAACATTTTAAAGGGAGATCCAGGCAAAGAGCAAGTGAGCATAGAAAACCCAGTACTGTATGAAACCCTTCAGAGAGCTAAGAAGAAAACGGAAGAAGATAATGAGATAGAGGGTGACTGGGGTTTGAGGCTACTTCGGTTTGGTGGTCAGGGAAGGCGTCTCTTAAGAGAAAGCATTCAATAGAGGTCAGGAGAAGTTCTAGGGAAAACAAACAAAGTATTCCAAGCAGAGCCAGCTGTAGGGGCAAAAGCCCTGAATCAAGTTGAGCCTGGAGATCCCAGAAACAGAAAGAGCAGTAAGCTGGGCAGAAAGGACAGCAAAAGGGGCAGTGGACAGAACTCACAGGGCTTGCAGGCCATGAGAAGTAGTGAGAATGTTAAGTTTTAGGGTTGGCTATCCAAGGATGCACTTTCCAACAGTTATTGACAATTTCTGTTCTGCCTTCTGAGCAGAAGTAGAGCTTCTAAGGGGCACCTACAACCCTATGTACTCACAGAAGTAAGGTTATCCCTCAGCACAGCTGGGACACTGAGAAGGGCCTCCAGCAGCGCTGTGTGGGCAGGTGGCCTGAAAGGGCAGCTGGAGCCAACTCTCCCTAAACATGGGGATCATTCTCAGTTACCCACCCTTAGGCCAAAGCCTTTCTTCACAGTAATACTGGCTGTGCATATGGAATGCTTCCTTTGACCCAGACACTGTACTCGGCCTCTAGATATGCCATCTTATTTAATCCCCATAAAAACCCTAGAAGGCAGATAGTATAATCCCTATTTGACAGTTGAGGAAACTGAGGCTCAGAGAGAACAGATAACGCTCCCCAAATTGTTAATCTGGCAACAGGGAGAAGTAAGAAAGGAAGACAGAGAGAGAGAGAGAGGAAGAGAAAGAGAGAGAGATTGATTGATTGATTGACAGGTTAAATATTATCATACCCTCAGCTAAACAAGGGCAGTAATTTTGGCACCCAGGCAAGGACTAGAGGCATTAGACATTTTTGGTTGTAACAACTGGCAAGCGGGTGGGGAGTGCTACTGGCATCCAGTGGGTAGAGGTGGGGGGTGCTGCTGAACAGCCTACCATGCACAGAGCAGCCCCACAGCAAAGATTTATCTGCCCCCAAATGCTAAGAGTGCTGAGACTGAGAAACCCTGGGTTAAGGTCTTACAGTTCTAACTGCTCTCTGGCTACTTCTCTCTTACTTCTATTGCTGCCCTGGGGATGACTGGCACATGTCTGCAGATACAGAATGAAAAGAAAAATGGAAACTTGAGATTCTTTCCAGCATGTTGCTTCTTCCCCAGCTCTGTGCTAGTTAAGCTGTTAGCCTCTAGAGGGGATGAAGAGTTTGAACTTGGGGCAGCTCAGTCCTGGGGGGCAGAGCCTGGTACTGCACTACATCAGCCCTGTGGCCTGTGGGAGACATTAGTTAACCCTCTGTGCTGTGATTTCCCCATTTATGCAATGAAGGTGATCAGACCCCCTCTAGCCAGTTCTCAGGTTTGTTGTGAGAGTTCTGTGAGATAATAGAGGTAAAATTGTGCTTTCACAAAAGAACCATATAAATGTCTTATTAGTAATCCTTATACCTCTAATAAATGGAAATGGTCATTTTTCTGGCCCTGACAACACTAATTTGCTGAACTGTTAGAGTTCTGTATATTATAGTCCTAAAGAGCTGTCAAGTCGGCTGGAAGGGACCTCAAGAGGATGCTCAGGAAGAAGTGGCCGCCTGGGAATTACAAAAGTGAGATGGGACGCATGGCTTCTTTTCCAGTTACCCAATATCCTTTGTTCATGTCCTTGTTTCATTATTAATTTTACAAGCAACATTATGATAAAATAACTTCATTAATAATGTTGCCGCCCTCTCCCCACCTCTGCACCGAAGCTCTGAAGGTTCAGTCTAAACAGAATAATTAATTAATGGAAATGAAGAGAAAATAGCTCAAGTGGTGGGTGCTGAAGATCAAATAGCAATGAGAGAGAGGCAGAAAAATGTTACTATGGTTTGACATTGGGCAGGACAAAGGAAGCTAGGAAAACTCAGATTTCAGATCAACAGGTGGGATATCTTGAGGATGTCCTCTTACGTTATTTTCTCACCCTGAAAAGTACAGAAAAGAAACTTTTCTGAAGAGAGCAGAATCTTGCTGAAGCATGTTTTATGGGGCATGTGGAGGTCTGGGATGCTGTAACAAATGCAGGATCAGCCTTATGGGAGGGCAGAGTAAAAAATTAGCTTAGTGGTCTGAGTTCAGTTTCCCCCCATGTAAAATATCTCTCCAAACTGTCCACTGATATATGAAATTCCTTTAGAAGGAAATTGTTATTTCTATAATTAAAATAAGATGCCATTTCTTGCAAGATGTATGAAGTAGCATTGTCTTAGTCTTACCTTAAAGTACTATGATGTGATTACCAAAACTGAAGAAACTTTCTCTAACTCCATGCTTTGGATATGGAGTTCTAAATTTAAGTTACATTTCTTTGCCTGAGTGTCTGTATTTATTGGCTGACAGGGGATAGAACTATAAACTTTCCCTTTATGTCATTGGTTAATATCTTTTCCATGACCCCAAATCCCTTTGCTATTTTGGGGAGCATCTGGATCTGATTGCAAAGGACCTGGTGATAGCAGTTTTTCCAGTTTCTACCTCTATCCCCATCTTGTGTTCCACAAAGAGCGTCACAGAGGTTCTGTGGGATAGCAGAAAAGGTATGTAAGGGACTTAGGAGACCTCAGACCTAGGCCTGGCTCTGTCATTAAATGGCTGTGACCTTGGACAAGCCATCTCAGTGCCTTACTCCGAGGGCCTTTCCAACTATGAAATTATGGATCAGAGGTAGCTTTTCTTCCATTTTGCTCAGGGCTGCCTCTCCTTTGCCACCACTGCCCCACCTCAACTCTGTATTTTCCCTTCTCTCTAAGTCTTTTCAAGGGGGTGCAGGGGGTGGTCATGGTTGATCTCTCTTGGCAGGTTGTTGCCATCTCAGAGAAACATGGGTGGTGAGTTACTGCTGTCAACTTCAGTAGAATTAGAAACAGGAGGACTTTAAAACTCACTCTTCAAGATGCAGAACTCAAAAGGTCACCGGCTCACAGCTGTGGGCCAGCTTGAATAGACAAGTTGACAAGATAACGCAGAGCCTAGAAAACCTTACAAAGTATCAGACCCTGCATTCCTCAATTTCATGGATAATTACCATAGCCTTCAATTTTAGGAACATGGCAGTGTATTTGTGTACAATTTACTCCTCTCTCAAGTGATGGAAACAGAGCCTACGGAGTGCGTGTGACTCTGTTGCCCTCTAGTGGCTGGAATAGAGCAGAATGTACAGCAGTCCCCCACAGTTAGATCTGTAGAGCTGTTGGCTTGGTAGTACAGCTGAAAGGTGAGCCACAGTTCCTGGAACACAGAGTGTCGGCGGGGCTTGGGGACTCCAGTCACAATGCCTGAGATGAATGCAGAAAGTGTGTTATCCCTCCTATTTCTGGGGGCAGATCTGCAGCACAAAGAAGTCCCATCTTGCACAGAGTCACACAGTACCCAGCCACAGAACAGGGATGTGACTGCTTCTCCTGAGGTCAGGTGCCTGTGATTTGGGGTAACTAAGGCCCTTGGAATCTGATCTCACAGTCACAGGTCTGTTGTGGTGGAGGATATTGTCTTCAGCAAACAGGTATCATTATGTGGTTTTTCTAATTAACACTTTCCCAGGGGAGCTGGTTAATATGGATGAGGCTTTTTAATATTTGGCTTTGAAGGGAGGATTATATGCAGTTGTAGTGGAAGAGCCAACATCCTTAGCAATAGGCTAATGTTTCTGGAGGAGCAAGGCAATCTGGGGGTACTTGCTGCCTCTGGGACTCAGAGCCTTTGTAGAATGCCTTACTGTGGTGCATGTTTAAATGATTTTTCAGGTAAGCTTAAAGTTTACTTTAGGTGGAAATTACTCCAAGTAGGCTGGAATCCTAGACTCCAGTTGCAATAAAAGGGCTGGATTGCTGAAGGTCATATGTGCATTGTTGATTTTGGGATCAGGCAGAGAGTCTCAGTAGGTTCTCTTTACTCTGACCTTTATCCTTTGAAACAGACAAACAAGAGGGTTAATTTATGGAGAGGTTGAAGAGTGTAGTGGGATGAGGAGATACGTGGTATGCCCTCCACTGCAGGAGAGAGTATAAAGTCTATAAAGCAGGGCCAAAACGAAATTTGGTGCGTCAGTTCCCCACACCTACTGCAGCAAGTGTCTCCCAACTTGCCTAGCAATATTACACTCCTTCTACTTCCCCTTTCAACAGTTTAACGCATGGAAAGGAAATGGGGGAAGTAAGACATTTCGTAGTACTGAAGCGAAGTTAATTGAAGAGTGGCTTCCCTCTGCAGATGTTTGGAAAGTACCCTATTGCTGGTAAAACTATTGAATGTCCAAATGATTCATTTTTACATCATGTTGCCTTTTTTCCCTTTTATAATGAGACTAATCACTTTCCTTACTATATAAGAGGAATTCACTTATGTCTTACCCCCCACTCTGCTAAGTATATAGTTAACATATAATAATCTGGTGCCTTTCTAGTGATAGTTCTCCCAAAAGTATAAACTATAGATGGTTCTACAAGACCTGAGCCTACACACCTCTTGCTTCAAATGCTTCAGAATCACCACTGATTCCTTTTTTATTCTTTAACTCTCTATCCCTCACCCCTTTCCCCAGTATCACCGACCCCCATTTACCCAGTCCTGCTGACTTTTGGTCCCTACAACCTTACAGTAGTTTTTATCCCGATCACTCTATTTTCATTGTATGCAGAATTCTCTTTAGTCTCCTGGAGGCCCTTGTGAACTAAAGTGCCAGGTGTACTTGTGAGGACTCTAAGGTATTTGTGCCACAAGTTTAAGTGGATAACGAAGAGATGGAAAACAGGGAGGAGGGAACAGGAAGGAGAAAAGGTTCTCTGGGTGGTGATCAGAATATTAAGGGCCACAGGCTATAGCCACAGCCAAGACCAGGAAGCAGATAGCCTGAGGGGATGTGAGAGATTTCCAGAACACTTCATTGTACTGCAAGCCAAGCACTTCTCCCTCAGCTCACCACTGGCTGAAGTACCACCTTAACTGGGTTCACTCATGTATCCCATGAGTTCTTTAGAGTTAGAGAGGGAATGTCACATATAGAGAAAGGATGTAGAAGGGGACGTGAAGAACAAATTCACTTATTACCCAGTTTTGTCCTGGATGGCACTGGCTTGGGTGGCTGACCCACTTGTTTTTGGCCCAGCATCCTCACTCCAGTCTGGTTGTCACACAGTAGCATAAATAGCGGAAGGTGACTAGGACTTAGGGGAGAACAGGTGGTTCCCACCAGCTGGTGCTAAAAAAGCCCCAACTTACAGATATTTATATTTCACTCATAACAACCTTCCCTATCACACATACTGTAATAAAGTTAGAAACGCGTAACTCCTTGTCCTTTTGGACTCCTCTCTTTCCCATTTAATACTGTTCTCAGTGTTCATATCTGATTATAGAGTTGAGAAGACTTGGAACAATACCTCTTAGATTCTACCTCCTTTTCCTTTGGCTTCTGTGACATTAGATTGTCTCTTCCTTCGTTCACTTTTAGAGCTTTACTTCCTTTTGGTTGCTTATAAAGTGCTCATGTTCCTGATGACACTGTCTGGCTCCCCTGCCCCCTTGACCCCAGCCTTTTTTTTTTTCTCTCTTAACATCTTCTTCCTGGATCTCAAATATCACCATAACGCAAATGAGCCTCAAATCCAAATTGCCAAACCAGATCACTCTCAGGGTCTCCAGGTCCATTTCCAGCTTCCTATTAGAGATTTTCATCAATTTGTTCTACAAGTACCTCAAGCAACATAAATAGGAACCCGAATTCATTCTCTAGTCCACAAAATTTACTTTTCTAATATTTTTTCTTAGAAGAGTGAATATGAATGGAGAGGATGAAAGACTCCCATTTACTTCATCACTTAGGAATTCCCTAGACATCTTCTCTTTGCTCAACCTGTCCCTGTATCTTTAACATCTAATCTGTCACCACAACTTGTTAATTCTAGTTCCCAAATACCCTGCTGGACTGGCCCCTCTCCCCTCTGTTTATTCCATCACTCTCGCTCAGGCTTTCACCTGTTTTATCTGGCCTCTGACATTTGGCTCCATTGTGTCAAGAAGCTAAATGATGTTCAGCTCTTATGAAAAGAAATCTGGATACAATTTTTAAACCAAATTTCATCTTAATGGAGTGTGCATTCTGGACTCTGCATTCTTATAGAAAGTCTTAAAATGCATTATTACAGTGACGTTGATAAGTATAGGAAAGGGCAACAAAAAGTTCTGGTAAGTTCCTCTGTTAAATAAATCCATCTATGAGAAAACCTCACTTCTTGAAGTTCTCAAACAATGCCCAGAATAATTCTTTTTCATCACACGACTCCTTTTTGAGTGAAATATTGTGCTTCTTTACAGCAATCGATTTTCTATGACGTTAACTAGTGAGGGTGGTCATTCATGAAAGTTTCCTGTCTTTATGCAGTCAGGAAAGTATCAATACTTTCAGCACCCTCCTCTTCTACCATCTTCCTTTTATTAATCAGTGGAGATACACCTGGCTAAGAGGTCTATTCTGTTTGTTCTTCGCATCTGAATTCCTAAAATGCTCAGTTAAATTCTTCCATCAGAGATAAAAGATCCTAACTCAGAAAGTCTAGTCAAACAGAAGGATAGGGAAACACAGTTTCTCTGGAGTTCCTTTTGGCTACCACAGGGTTGGCACTCTTGTCTGTGTGCAGGTTTAAGATTTGTTGCCCTGTACGGGTCACAATATTGTCCTCTGTGATTGCAGCTGACCTCTAGCTCCTGAGAAGTCTCAAGGTCACCTGTCATCCTTCTAAATATCCAGTCATTAATTCTCCAGAATTCACTTCTGGCACTTGCTTTCACCTTCAGAAAACAATTTTCTTTTTGAATCCCTATAGAGTATAAAGGCTATTCTTCCTTGTAGAGGGTTTGGTTTGCTTTTCACATCCGCTATTTTTTAATTCCAAGAAAATCTCTCTCCAAATGTAAGCAAAGCATCCTTCTCCCAGGTGACCTATGCCCTGGATTTCAGAGACGATTTACTGTTTCCTCTGTTCTCAGCTTTCTCTCCTGGGTTCTTCCCTCATCACTGAGGGTCAGCAGGGCCTGATCCCCAGAGTAAGGAGGGACAACCTACAGAGGAAAATGAACTGAGTATTTTGACTCATCATGTCTGACATTTTATTCTGGGTCAGCGTAGCTTAAATTGAAAGAGTAATGAACTGAGGAGCAACCGTGGGGTCTCTAGACTGACTTTAAGGCACCCTTAGTCTCAGGAAGATCAGTTTCTGATCTTGGATGGGGGTTGGGTCCAAGACAGAATCAAATCTGTAGTCTGATTTCTTATCCACCGGCGAGGTCTTGGAGTAGTGGTTGACAGCCTTGGGTATCCTTTCCCAGAGGTAACCTGGGGCAAGTCATGTCTCATATACCTCTTTGATGCGGCACCTGGAGAGACTGCTTTAGAATGACCGTGGCTGGAGAAGGGTGGGATGACTGCTTCTCTGAATCCACTGTCCTTCAGGTGGGGATTTAGGGTCCTGAGGACACCAGGAGACGGCAGGCCCTTCTGTGCTCAGCATGGATGCCAAGGCAGCAAATTGGCAATTCAGGATCTTTCAACCCAAAATTCATCCACTTATTTATTTATTTTTTTTTTTGCATTTTTGTTGCGAGGTATTGAAAGTAGAGTTAAAATAAATAACCAAAATAAAATAGAAGCAGCATGCCAGCTGCCCGGGTCTATAATGTATTTATACCCTTTGCTTTTCCCCAGGATGCCCAAAGATTTTCTCCATTGCTCCTGTCGCTCTCGCTTCTTCCCTATTTGTTTGTATGGGCATGCTTAGTTTATACATGCTTAATTCATAAGGACCTTCATTTTCTCTCTCCACCATGTTTTGATTTTTTTTTTTCCAATCTTGAGGTTTGTAATCAAGAGCCCTTTAAGTGAAATCCTGGGCTGTGTGCAGCAGCTGTGGGTGTTCCCAGCCAACTGCCTTGTCCCTTGAGGAATAAATTGCCTTTGACAGTGCCTGTTGCAGAGAAACAGAGCAAGTGTAGAGGATCTTACAGATAATTCAGTAAGTGAGAGGAGTTATTGGCGGGCGGTAGGGGAGGACAGACGATGGATTAATATTTTTTCTTTATCACTTGGCATGTTAAACTTAATTATAATTTCTTGAGAGACCTCTAAACAGTCATAATTAGGAATTATGATAATAGCCTCTGCTGCCTTACACATGTTCATTTTACTGCTTGCCATTTTGTGGATGCAGGCTGTGATTAATACCAATCAGCATCGTTAGCATGAGATCTCCCCCTGCTTGCTGGGTCCTTTTGACTTTGGATGGCCAAACTCAAGGATCAAGAGCACCTGGGCTAGCCCCGGAAACTGCAGAGTGACCTTCCTAGCTGAGGCGGAATCATAGAAAATGAAGTTCATAATGTGAATCATGGCTATGCAAAGAAGAATTTTGTCCCGGATTTTCTATTCTCTCCTCTGTCTTTTTGTTGTTGTTTGTTTGTTTGTTTGAGTGGACTCTCAAACACCATTCAGGTGTTTATTTTTGTGTCGAAGGAAGAGCGTTCCCCAGGAATATCCCTACATGCTTGTATAGTACAAAGAATATGATAGTACAGAGGAATATAATCCCAAGGAGAGCGGACAGAAGAAGCCCCCTAATCAAAAGCTGTAGCTGAGTAACCATCATGCGGTGCCCTGTGAAAAATAATAAATTTAGTTCTAAGTTACGACAAAATTTAGTTCTAAGTTAAGGTGAAATCCTTAAACTTTCGGAGATTGTCCTTTTGATTATAAAGGAGGAAAAGTGAGAACTAACTTATTTCTGACACAGATGCAAGTTTAGCCTTGAAAAGGATCTTAGAGAGCCTCATTGACAATTTTATTGGAGAAGAAGCTGAGTCTGGATGGGTTAGGCATTGATTAGGCAAGGGAACATAGCCACTCAACTGAGACCTGCAGCCGGCTGTCTCCATATAAAATCCTCTTACCCTCTAGGCTGCTCTGTCTTCCACACTTATAAGAACCTACTAATAACCCAATTGTGAATAACAATAGAGACTCATACATGTATGTTTTTAGAACATCTTACAACATGGCTGTTAGGACAGACCAGAAACTTAAATACTGAGTCCTGACTCTCAGGATAGGCTCAGAGGATGTTCAAGACTAATTTAGGGAGCTTGGGGGTTCACATCTAAAGACTTTTCTTAGGGCATTTTCATACAGGCACATTTCCAAAGAAAAATAGTAAGGCAAAGGATTTTGATTTTCTTTCCACTATCTCCTCACCTTCTACCCTGAAGTTGACTAGGAGCTGTGTTGGTCCTTTTGAGTTTTAGGTCATAATTCTCCCTCAGGCTCAAGAAATCTGTTGTATTTTGATGCCACAAATCACCTTTGATGTCACAATTCTCGCTCTCTAAGAACAGGAGTCATTACTAACTTGACATCTAATTGTATAAGTTGAAGCACTTCCGTGGAGCCTACTCAGAGAGAAAAGCTAAACTCTAACACACAGAGACTGCTGGAAGTAAATGATTGTACCTTATAAAAGGAGAAAGAAATTCTATTTGAGTCATGCCATTGGAATGTTAAAAGAAATTTAGAGGGTAAAAAATCTTAGTAAATATTATATATTGTGTCTCTGGCCCCTAATTTGACATTCAGGTCAGATCACAACTAACCCTGTGAGATCTTGGCATTTAATGTCATATAAAAATGCTTCTGAGCAAGGAGCTTTATTATACATGGTCATGAAAATATGGGAGGCTCCATCTATGGATATTTTTATATCAAATCTTTATTCATCTCATGCTCCTTACAAACATAAGCTAAAAGTTCTATCTTTAAACATCTACATTTGTTGGTATTTCTTTAAAAAAATAAAACAAACAGAAGAATCACATTTCATACATGTTAAATGGTGTAATGATAAACCATGTTTAACAAGTTGGGAAAGGTTTCAGTTTTCATCAGTGTACAAAATCCCTACATATAAATATTGGAAGTGCCTTTCAAATGAAAGTACTGCTTTTGAAATAAGAAAATAGTCACATAGTTCAACATATGGAGCCTTCATGTGGCTGTATGAGAGTGTATGCATGTGTGTCTACATGTTTTTAATTTCTTAGGCTTAGTGGAATGGCAAAATATGGGAAGGAAGATGGCTATTTAAAGCAGCAAAAAAATATAAGGAGGAAGTAGAAAATGAAAAGAGAAAAAAGATCAAGCAGGGAGAGAGACACAGGCAAAAAGACTAGAAAAAAAAAAGTTGAATTTCTTTCAACCAGAAAAATCAAAGGAATATGTTTTCTCCTTATGGCAATAACCACAGTTTTCTAAAGCTTTACACATTAACACCTAAAAAATAGATCTTCACTCTAAATACAAGCTGCTTTCAATGTGTATTTCCTGAATTATTTTTCCCTATGATTCCTTTGCAGTCAAATGTCAAGACCATGCTCTCATCTGACATTTTTAGTTGGGAAATAGCAATTTAGGTTTTTTTAGATCATACTGATTCCTTTACCTGGAAACTCCTCAGCCATTTTCCCCTAGCAAACTCCTGTTCATTCCTCTAGATTTGGCTCAGCTGTTTTACGACCCAATACACTTTGTTTGCCAATTTGTACCAACTTCCTTAGTCTTGCTGAATTTCTCTGCTCTGCACTCTGGGAACACATTATAAACTAACACTTACTGTCTACTGTTCTTCAAGGCCACAGACTTCTTAAATCTATTTTACTGAGCCCTAGCATGGCATCCTAGGTGCTCAACAGAGGTTCCCTGAAATAAAATGCACTCCTACCCGAATACCTCATTCCTGTATGGAGCCAGGCCTTTCTTTCACAGGATCCAGTCAACTCAGGGAACATTTCAGACAATCTATTGATAAATACTGTTCAATCTCTGTTGCAAAGCAACCTGTGTCTTGGAAGCAGAGTAAAGCTTTATTGGGGGCAATAAGACAATACTATATTTGTGTCCCTAAGAGTCTAAACAAACATGGTTCCTTATTTGTGGAAGGAGAAGCATTCTCCTTAACTTTCCATGGTTTTAGTCTTCATCACTTTCCTTCTTTCCATCTTCACCAGGATGAATTCCCTGAGATTCTGGTTGGCGGGCCTAGGATTTTTATGTCACAGCCCAGTTGTCTGTAGGATCTCAGAATGCTGCCAGCTTTTGTGAGAAGCCTTTGAAGTTTTGAAAGGTACAAAGAGAGAGTTCCATCTCAATCCTGGGAGAAGAATGCTTTTTCTGTATCTCCAAATACCCCATGTTATCTCTATTAAATATGAAGCATTCACTCCAGGGGCATACTTTTCATCCAAGATGATCAGTGGTTTGAGGGCAAGGAAATATACTTTAGACTATGGATACCTTTCGTTTAGGCTTCCCGGGGAAGCATCCTCTTCAGCCTGCCTCTTTTGAACTGGCTCCTCCATTAATCCCAAGGGACCAAGGTCTGAGAACTCAGACAGAACAACTATCTCTTTAGGCAAATCTGGGCTCTACCCACTGTCCTGAATAGTGGTTTTGCCTCCTTCTTCTCAACCCCTTCCATCATCATTGGCCCAGCTCTGAGGGTCTGTAAGTCCCCCCAAACCCCTTCTTTAGTTCAGTTCTATTACCATGTACCTTCTCTGTGCCTGGCAGTGTGCTAGAAATGGAGGGTACATGAGTATAGAGGACAGAGACCTTGTTCTTAGTGAATTTATCATGGAGAGCTTCCTAATAAGACTTATCCCTATCAAATTTGTTATTTGAGAGAAACTAGATTGATTCATTCTGACAAATAATGGAAGATGTGGGCATGATATGTTGCTGTTCTTCAAGTAAAGCCACGATTCGCATTGGCAATTCTGGGAATATGTGTGTTTATTTAAGGAAATGCTACTCTATCCCTCTTTCATCCTTAAATATTTGCAAAGCCTTTCTGTTCCTAGGAGACATTTTTGACCTAGTGTTTTAAGATGCTGGAGTTGAAGAGCTGGCTGGCAGACATTCCCATGTGCTCTTCTGGGCACCATGGAGCGAGGCAGGTGTGGCTATCAGGAGAAGCTCGAGAAGTTGGTTACTGTGTAAATGATGTGGGCAAATTCTTTTCTGACCCTTTGCAAGAAAAAATGGAGATAGGAGAGAAATGGAACCTTTGCAACGAGAAGAACATCGAGGCATAAAGAAAACCAGAGTCGTGAACCTGAAGTTGGAGCGTAAGGGTGTTGGTGGAGAGTCTGCTCTGAGTCGTCTAGGGCAGGAGTCAACAACTACTCACTGACATTCAGACATCACACTGGAGTCCTTGATGTGGGTCTGAACAGAAACGTCACAGCTTCCCATCCATTTGTGCTCTAGAACCCTAACCTAGAACGAACCTTCATGAAAAAGAGAGATGCACTATCATTGTTGTTCCCCAAAGCCAATATGTGCCAGATGGGACTGCATATTAAATATTTCTATTTACTGTATTTAAATAAATTCACTAATTAAGGTATGTGTGTATTTGTGACATGCATTTGCACATACATATGTATATGCTGCGCTAAATCCTTCCCAGCTAAGGCATGATTGACAAGAAAGCATTATTTAAGAAACCTGGTGCATGGTGTAGTGCAGGCAAAAAAAACTCTTCTTATTGATCCCTTTGTCACTTGTTCAGTTGTATTTAATGTCAGAGAGATATGTCTGAGAGATTTAGAAATAGCCTTATTTATTTGTCAATTGAGATGGGTAATTCATTCAATAATCATTTAATGTCAATGTCAACCCATAATGTGCCAGGAAACAGAGGCAAATGAACCAGCATCACTGGACTCAAAGAAGTTTGCAGTGTGGTATAATAATTACTACTATAGAGGTGCTCCCGAGTTGGAGGGCACTCAAAGGTTGGGTATCTGACTTAGGCTTGAGATCGCAAAGGTTGCCTGGAGGAGATGACACTTGAACCTTGTTGCAAAGTGTAGATAGGACACAGCTAGGCAAAGGAGGACCATTCTAGGAAGAGGGATCAGCCTAGGGAGGGATGCAATGAGTTGTAGTATTTGAGAAACTATTGGCAGCTTAGGGCTGTAGGTACTGAAAATGCTTTGGGAGAAGCGAATGGGGAATGGGGCTGCAGGGAATAGCATGGGCCAGATCACAAAGGAAGGCAGATCCTGAAGGGTTTTGCATACCATGGTTAGGAGTGGAGATTTATTCTGAAAGCAACAGATGGAGATCGTGATTGGTTAAAGGGGAGGGGAGGAAAAATTAATGACATGATCATGTTTACACATAAAGATAACCCTGGCTGTAATTTGGAGGAGAACTGGTTAAGGACAAGGACAGAAGCAAAGGGATGTTTGAGGATAACCTTGATGAGAAGAGGTGAGGTGGCATGTGTGAAAATAAACCGCAAGTCATGATGCCAATGAGAGATGTTAATAATCAAACTTATTATGAGGATGATGCTGTACAAAGTCATTAACACTGCTTTGACATTTTGGGTCTGAAAGGAAATGAGTAGGAGATATTATAAAACTAGACTCTGAAATGTTCTCTTTTTGTTTGTTTTGTTTTGTTTTGTTTTGTTTTGATAGGGAGACGGTATAACTTAATGTTTAAATACTTGAACTTTGAGACCAGAGAGACGTGAGTTTGATTCCTGGCCTGACCGCAGACAAGGTTATCTGATCTTGGAAATATTAATCTTACCCAGCCATAGTTTTCTCATCTGTCGAATGGGGCTAATAATAGTATATGACTCAAAGAGTTTTTGTAAGAATTTGTTTGGCACCTACTAAATGTTCAGTGAGTGATCATTCATTATTTTTGTAGTTGATCATTAATAGACAGAAGAGGGGTGATTATCATGGAAAAGGCACGGCACAGGCGCTAATGGGGATTGGAAAACATTTATAAGGAAATTCATGCATAGTACCTGTGAAACTGGGGATCCCTGAATAAGGGAATTCATGGTACTCAGAGATAGACTGGTTCATGGAAGGGAGAGTTATATTTGGGATTGGATGCATTAGGAGGAAGAGGAAAAAAAATTAAGTTGCAAGAAATTGGTCAAGTTTCTTAGCCTTTCTGAGCTTCATTTTTAAATGATGCCAGACTAAATTTGATTGCAAACTGGCAGCCCTTATAACTGGCATATCTTTTAAAAAAGCCAAGCCAACGTTAAAAAATTGAGGATTTCTCCTCCTAAATGGAGATTTTTTCCACGATCATTTTTGTGGAAAATCAGCAGATCTGGCTAGCAAAATGCCTGTTCTTCAAGGGCACAGGGTGGCTGTCCCTTTTGGATAGGGCACCAGTTGGCCAGTTTCTCAAAGCCCTCCACTCCAAGGTCTCTGTAAGTCACTCATGCTAGGCCCCCCTCTCTTATATTAATTTGACTGGCTTTGGTATTAGAATCTGTGATTTGGGGACTCTAAATTGTGTCCAAAGCCTTATATAAATAATCTATGATCCTATTAAAAAATATGTTCTGGGAAAAAATATATTGGGTGGGAAAAACCTGGGTATATGTCCTTTGTACGATGTATGGTTGGGGTGGTACGACAGTGGCTCAGTGGCAGAAGTCTCACCTGTATGCCGGAGACCCAGGTTCGATTCCCGGTGCCTGCCCATGCCAAAAGAAAAGATGGAAAGAAGGATGCTTGTACTAGAGGAATGAGCAATCAGAAATCCACGACCATTCCCCAAGCTGGCAGTAGGGTGAGGGTGAAGCCGTAGGAGCAGAGGAAGAATTGGGTGGAGTAGAAGAAAGGAATCTACCATGATTTTAGAAATCCAAATGCACTAAACTCCTAGAGAATTAGAGGTGAGATCTGCAGAAGAAGAATCTGCTGTGGAGGGCCCCTGGAATATAGATTGTGTTTCTGAAATGGGTGATTTATCAGCAGCAGGCAGAGTATGACAAACCAGCTCTGTGCTGTTCTTCCCTCTGTCACATTCCCCTGCCCCTGTTCCCTGGCCTCCCTCTGGCTCCCCACCCTAGCACCCCAACCCCTTGCAACATTTATTCCCCTCCACCTGACTCCCCCTCACTTTCCTGGCAGGTTCACCAAGAAACAACCAGGTCTCCATGGCAACGTGGAGACAGCTGAAAAATGGCAGCTAAATGCAGCTGCCCCTCATTTAATATCGACTCTGGCACTGACAGAACAGATAATGGGCAATAACACACCATTATGTTGTGGGGAAATGAAATGCTTCAGCAGAAGGCTGTCATGCTGGGGGGATTTATTTGTTACTGTACTAGCACCAATTTCTCTGTATTTCCCTTCTTTTTTTATTCCTTCCTTTCCATGGCATGGTCTATCTCTCTCTCTCTCTCCTCATTTCATTCCCGTTCCTCCTTTC
Source organism: Tamandua tetradactyla (assembly GCF_023851605.1). Taxonomy (NCBI): domain Eukaryota; kingdom Metazoa; phylum Chordata; class Mammalia; order Pilosa; family Myrmecophagidae; genus Tamandua; species Tamandua tetradactyla. The sequence goes on from NC_135338.1 coordinate 38,027,205, forward strand.
TACAGCCTCTTTTTGCACTTCCTCCTATTTTTCCCCTGTCTTTTGTACCCCTGCCTGAATCTCATATACATGTGAAAGCACACATATATAATAACAGTTATTTGCATAATGACTTACAAGTTACAAAGCACTTTCAAATATATTTTCATTTGGGCAGTAAGACCACCCTGTGAGATAGGTAGGGCCTGGATGCTGGTATTTATTTTATAGATTTTGAATAGTGCTCAGAGAAGTTGAACAAATTGCCCAAAGTCTCACAAACAAGCAAATGTCAGAACATTCATTGCAACCCAGATTTTCTGATCCCTAAACAGGACTCCTTCCTCTCTACTCCATGGAAACTTCAGAGCCACCAATTTTTACTTGCTTTAGCAGGGTCTTGTTTTGTACTGAATAATCTTTCTTCAGCACCAGACCAAGTCTCCCAGGCTTAGGGACTTCAGAAGGTCTTTAGATCTTTACTTATGTTGATAGCCTCTTTTAGATGCCCCCAGCCGACTGGCCTTAGGTTTTTAGTAAGATTGGGTGTTTTATTTTTGTTTTCATTTTTTAAAAACTCAGTACATCTCTCTGCTAACTACCTTCCATTGTATCATTATGTAATCATGTAATCTTGGCGCTCAGATGGGTCATGGTGGACTCTTTGACTTGAAAGTGGGGGCATTTTGGTGGATGACAGCTTTTCCCTTTTACTAAAGGACCAAGGTACATTGAGGTTGTAGGAACATTGCCGATAGCCGTGGTATGAGGAAATCCCCTCTCAAAGCTGTGGCCATTGTTTAAGCTTGCTTTCTTAGATCTTGGTTGGATCTTTGTAGAACTTCCATCTTCTTTTGAAATAATATTTCGTAAACTCTCTAATGTTTGAAGGCATCTAGGATAAAGTTCTCCAGTTCTTTGGTCTTGAAAGCTATACAGATAGGGTAAGAGAGAATATTCCAATTATGCTTTCATTTCTGGTTGTAGATGATGAAAAGAGAATTGAATAACAAAAGTGTGCAGACTATAGGAGGTACAGTATGAGTTATGAATAGAGTTTATCTTCTCATTCATAAGAAAGAATAATTTGGGGTGATAAAGAGGATGATGTTTTTAGTTTTACAACAAGGGATCTCTGAACCCCTTGAAAATGTATACAAAATGCTGTATATTGATTCAACCCACTACCTCTAGATGTACTGCAGCTTGTCAGGGCTGTAATATTGGAAAACTTACCTACCCTCTTGAGGTCTCCAATTTTTGTAATACTGTGTAACTCAAAGGAGAATCATTATTCTATATTGTTCTTCCTCTGTTATGTTTTCTTCTAATTCCTGCACACTGAACTTCTTTCTGCAGGCTTTCCTCTCAAGTAGGCATACCCATTTTTAGGGTTGGGATGTCACGTTGGCTTCTAGCAAGATGCTCTCCTGGTAAGGAGGGGGATAAGGAAAGCAGGCTATGAAAATTACAGATAGTCTATGGTCACTGTTGTTGGGTTTCAGCCTTGTATGATTATTTCTCATTAAGATGCCTCAGAGGGAATTGAAACTTAGTGTCACACCATACAATCATGAAGCATTAGAACTAACAGGGAACAGAGATTTTTCCTCTTCTGTAGTCCATCAGTCCAAATCCTTGCTGCATGGAAAGGAATTCTGGGGCCAAAGGCCTGCTTTGCTTACTAACTCTCTTGTTATCCTGCCTCTCTGCTCCCTTTAAGTTGCTTGATTGCTTTAAATTGCCTGTATGTTCTAAAGTGGATTTACTGCCACCCCCATCCAGATCTAACTAAGGGTGTTATAATATAAAGATAGAAAACTAATGTTTATTCAGTATTTATATGCCTTTAGTACTTACATTTTATTCTTATAGGGCACAAGTGGCTGGCTCATGAGATGAATACTCAAGGATTGAGAAATATTTTTAAATGTGTTATCATTTCAATTAATTTTTAAATTACATTTTAATATTTAGAAGACAGTTCAGAAGTTGCCCTGCTATCTCATTTTTGTTCATTATTCATGGAACCATAAAAATAATAAGTCCTTTATCTGGCTATTAGAATTTCAGAACTTCCAAGGCAATCGTGAATTCAAAGTTAGCCAGATATAAGGGGGCACAGACCTTAAAACTAAGGCAAAGATGGTCTCATAGTCTATGCACTCTCTTCCCTATAAGAGGAATGGGCTATAAGCAGACCTCGGACTTAATTTTAATACCAGACAGGATGACAAAAAGTAGATTGGCCAGGAACATTGGGTGTGGTCAAACCCACTATAAGCAATAAGGACAGCAGCAGAGGTAGAAATGCCCTCAAGGGAGGCCATATAAGATTTCCAAATAGAGCAGCTCTGGAGACAAGAATCTTTTAGGATACAAGCAATGATCTCAAGCTAACTCAAAAGGGAACAGAGCATAAGTTTAAACCAGAAAAGCACACCTAATAATCACAGAGAACTCAAGGAAGGGACTTTTGCAGACCAACATTCCTTAGAAGCTCTATTACAGGATCACTGGTGAACAAACTGAAATTTATGAAGACCATAAAATCCTACACTCCTTGGGTTGGAGGGATCTTAGAGATCATCTAGCTTAGGGCTACTCAAAGTGTTTCCTGTGGATCATACAATCTAAGTACTTTCAGTTACTGTTCCATGAGGATATAAATGCAGTAATTGAGAGTAAGCTTTTAAACCCTTGGGTAGTAATTTGATGTTTGAGACATGCAGATGAGTGATGAGTAGCTTGGTTTTGGTGAACAAGGTGTTGACCACACCAGGTTTTGTCAAACTCACATGGTGACTGTGCTGGTTTGAAAGGAAGCATGTCCCCTAAGAAAAGCCATGTTTTAATATAAATCCCATTTCATAAAGGTAGAATAATCCCTATTCAATACTGTATATTTGAAACTGTAATGAGATCATCTCCCTGGTTGATGTGATTTAGTCAAAAGTGGTTGTTAAGATGGATTAGGTGACGACATGTCTCCACCCATTTCAGTGGGTCTTGATTAGTTTCTGAAGTTCTATAAAAGAGGAAACATTTTGGAGAGAGAGATTCAGAGAGAGCAGAGAATGCTGCAGCACCACAAAGCGGAGAGTCCACCAGCCAGTGACCTTTGGAGATGAAGAAGGAAAACGCCTCCCGGGGAGCTTCATGAAACAGGAAGCCAGGAGAAGATGCTAGCAGATGACGCTGTGTTAGCCATGTGCCCTTCCAGCTGAGAGAGAAGCCTTGACTGTGTTTGCCATGTGCCTTCTCACTTGAGAAAAAGACTCTGAACTTCATCAGTCTTCTTGAACCAAGGTATCTTTCCCTGGATGCCTTTGATTGGACATTTCTATGAATTTGTTTTAATTGGGACATTTTCTCGGCCTTAGAACTATAAACTAGCAACTTATTAAATGCCCCCTTTTAAAAGCCATTCCATTTCTGGTATATTGCATTCTGGCAGCTAGCAAACTAGAACAGTGAGTCACATGTCGCCTTTGCTAAGAGCTAGTTCTGTAGGACCGTGCATTGGTCTAGATGGACTAGAAATCTAGAAAGGGAAACTGAAACAAAAAACTGGTCACTCAGTACAAAGCTCTTGTGAAGCACTGATCCAGTGAAAAAGCCACCTCTTACATATAAGGTAGACTGTTTATCCAAGGAAATCCAGGAAGATAATGGCAGAACCATGATATTGTATCAAGTTTTTTTTTATTTAAAGCAAAATATGTCTGGCATACTCTATTTCCTAAGACAAGGAAAGCATATAACACATTTTAGAAATATTTCTTTAAAAAAATTAAATCCTTGAACTCTTTGGGTTCTCAAAGCTTTAATCACTCCTCTAGGGAGTTTTGCTATATACACAAAACTGCATCTCCCCACAGAAAACATATTTTGTACTTTAAATTTGTTGATCTCTTGAGACATTATTTTGTTTCTCAGAATTCTTAAAGAATATAGGGCCAGGTTAGATGGCAATTTTCTGGGTCAATTTTGCCCAAGGCACTCCCTAATAGTAAACTAGGTAATGAAAGAACTCTTGGGGGCCCTTATGATGCAATTTAAGGCACTATCGTGGTAATAGACTGGATGGAGGCCCAGTGGCTTGTGGAACTCTAGGGACCTTGAAAGATGACTAAGCCTCTTTCACTGCCTGGTTTTTCATCACAGAATGGTGTGGGTCCCAGATAGAACAGGTCCTAAACATGCCCTTGTAAATCCCTTCATCCACTTCCATCAGGGTCTTGGCCTAGTATAAACGTGTCGATGCTTCCTCCACTGCCCTAGTTAGGTTAGACTGGCTATCTCTTATGGGTTTAGGTTTTGAATCAACTAGAAGTTGATAGTAGGGTGGTGGTGATAATACCTCAGAATAATAGTATCCCACTTGTATGACATTGCACTTTTTATATCATTGGGTCCTCACCATAATCCTATGAAGTAGGCAAGTCTACAACTTTTAGCTCCTTTATTATAAACCAGGAAAATAAAAGGTCAAAAGGATTAAGATATCTTGATTTCCACCCAACATTGAGTTCCAAATCCACTCACATGGCACCCTCTCCACGGTCACCTCCCTATGCCACCTTTGCCTGTCACCTGGACAATTGCAGACACTTACCAACAATCTCCGTTTTACTCTTTAGCCTCCTCCAAGTAATTATTCACATAATGGCCAGAGTGAAATGTTTAAAATAAAAATCATGTCACCATAAACTTAAAACCATTTCATTGTTTCCCATTTCTCTTTGGATAAAGTTCAAACTCCTTAAAAAGGTTTGCAAGGCCCATTGCGATCTAGTCCTTGACCACCTCTACAACCCCATTTGCTCTTTGCCTTTGCTCTTGATTCATTTGCCTCATTAGCCTTCTAACCCATCAAGCTCTTTTCTGCCCTTGCTTAATCTCTCTTCCCTCTGCCTTCCCTGTGGCTATCATGTCCTCATTTGCCGGTCTCAGTTTAAATTCTGCTTTCTCAAGAGGACATCCCTAATTTCCCAATCTAAATTCTTCTCCCCCTCCCCCCCCCTTCTCTTCTGGATCATACCACCCTGTTCTTGCCATTTTTGAACTTAATGCTATTCACGGTTACATCCATCTGAAGGCTTTTTTGCTTAAGGGCTGTCTCTTTCACTAGAACACAGGCTTGAGGAGGACAAAGGACCATGTCTGCTTTCATCAGCAGTGAATAGGCAGCACCACAGCTCACTGCCTGCATTAGAGCTGACCAGCTATAAATATTTGTTAAATAAGAAAATTAGGGATGGTGGACCCAAGAGGGCAGGGATGGAGTGAGACAATGCCACTCTGCCTCTGAAATGATTTATAATTCCCTTTAATTTTGATCTTACTTAAAAGATAACTGGGGTTCACCGGCAGAGCATGCAGCATAGTACGTATTAGGAACTTAATAAATGAATCAATGTGTAATGAAAAAATGGATGACCTCTATGCATCATTACTAGTTCCCCTACTGGGCTTTCTGTTTGTGGTGTTAAAATGCCATTTCCTCAAATTGTGCTGCTGCCATTTCCTCAAATTGTGCTGCTGTCTTCCCTATTTTCAGTGGGCTAGATGCACCCCACCCCCAATACTTCACTGCACTTGAACCCAAATGGCTTCCAGCTTATTCCACCACCACCCCCCCTTCTTTTTTTTTTTTACCACACTGAATTCTGGTCCGAGTAAGGAAACGACCTGGTTAAAAAAGAAAGTCGTCATATTTTTTTCCTGAAGAATACCATGAGGACGAAGGCTAGGATTAATACACATAATTGAAACAAATGGCAGCTAACTGCAGAAAACCAACTCCCAGCTGTTGGAGGAAGGAAATTGCTGAAAGCCTCCTCCATTGAGTGGCTACCAAAAGAAAGGAGTTAGTAGGAGCTGGAGAGCATGTGCATCATTATCTCTCATCACTTTGGGGCTGCTTTGGGGGCCAGAGGTACCCCCATAGGACTCTGACTCATGGATGAGGTTTATCATAAAATCCTAGTGTCATCATATTTTAGGGCTGAGGCTTAGAGCCAGGCTGTAACATGGCTGTAGCAGGCTTTGCAGCAGGCTCTGTCCTCAAAGTGGGTATTTAGAATCCCTATGCAAATGTTAGGCAAGTCTTGTAAGGACACAGGATGCTTTTTGACTATTTAAAGTTTCTTTTTCTTTCCTTTCCTTGATCATACGTGAGTCCTCTTTGCAACCCTGGGTACTCCCTTCACCTTCCTGGGCTTCAGTCTATTACCTGAGGTGTCAGATCAGAAGGTCCTTTCAATTCTAGGAGTCTGTCTTAGAAAAAATATATATATACCAATAAGATATATATATAAAATCCTATATAGAGTGCACAGGTGGTTCAGTGGGAGAATGCTTGCCTTCCAAGTGGGAGACCTGGGTTTGCTTCCTGGACTATGCAGACCTCCCCCCGCCCCCCCAAAAAATCCTATATATCTGTCTTCGATCCTATCTACCTATTGATCTTTCTACATGCATACATCATTACTCCTGCTTTTCAGTTCTTTTATAATTAGTGCCCCAGCTCTGGTGTCAAAGTGTAGATATGTGACTAAGTGTAGGCTAAACTAGTACCTAATTCAAGTGTAGGAATTTATCACCCCATAAATTAGAAAACCAGAAAACTCAGTTCTGTACACTCAAAAACCAGAAGTTCCTCTGGACAGCCATACCAATTGTAGGCATACCTTTGCTTTGACTTGGAAAAACCCAAACAACTTAGAAACCAAACAATTGTGAAGCAAAGCCTGGGCTAAAGCATGTGATGGCATGTGGTGCTGCTCTTTCCTCTGGGTCTTTAGTGGGGAAAATTTGCCATTGACACATGTGCTTTGTGGCATATTCTCCCTGAGAACTCGCCCAAAGGGTGGAAACCACCATCCAACCATAAGGGTTCACTTGCAGACCTATGCTGTCATTACCAAGACAGGAACGATAGATTTCAGACCTGAAGTATTCTGGGAAGTCAGCCAATGGACAACTTCAATGCACCAGCTTTGGTAATAAATGCACCACTGTGGTAGTTAGGTTCAGGTGTCACCTTGGCCAGGTGAATATGCCTAATTCTGTTGCTGTGGACATGAGCCAATGGTACGTGAACCTCATCTGTTGTTCATTACATCTGCAGTCGGCTAAGAGGCGTGCCTGCTGTAATGAATGCTGTTTGATTTAATTGGCTGATGCTTAAATGAGAGAGCTCAACATAGCACAGCCTAAGCAGCTCAGCATACCTCACCTCAGCACTCACAGCTCAGCACAGGCCTTTGGAGATGAAGAAAGAAATCACCCTGGGGAAAGGTGGGGAGAAAAGGCCAGCAGAGATCACCCTGTGCCTTCCCACATAAGAAAGAACCTCAGTTGAAAGTTAACTGCCTTTCCTCTGAAGAACTAACGAAATAAATCCCCTTTTATTAAAAGCCAATCCATCTCTGGTGTGTTTCATTCCAGCAGCTAGCAAAGTAGGACAACCACCTTCACCATCCCTCTGGAAAACTGTGCACTCTGTATGCTGACTATGAAAATGTACTCCCTGAACATCAGGGTCTAGAAAATGGCCAAGATAGAATGTTCTTCCAGGAGGACGTACTTTAGTGAGCTTGCTTTAGGTGTTCTGTTCTGTTGCATTATTTTGTTTAGTGCTCAAACATTCTAAGAAGTAGCGTTCTCTTCTTTGTATGGAAAACTGAGGCTCAGGGAAATTAAATGACTCTATTTAAGATTATCCCCTGTTATTTAGAGGTGTCACTAGTATAATTTTACAGTGCTTTGGGTGCCAAAGAAGAAAAAGCAGTTTTCTTCCTCCACATAGAAAGGGACTTTTGTAGGGATTAAATGGGAATGGCTTTATTAGAACCTCAGGAATTTTGTCTCTTTCTCTGCCTTCTGATTATTCCTGTGACTTTATGTATGATGACTCCTGAAAGCAATGGCTGTGTCCTACCAGTTGATTTTGGTTTACACAATTGACTTTCAAACCCATTGCCATTGTATCCCAGATCATCTCCTTGAGAAATGCCATCAGAGAGGGAGAAATATTTATCTAGAAGCCCCAAATCCTGGCCTGCTACATGCATTCTCCACAGTGCTCCTCCTCAGCCCCAGTTGAGAGTCACAAGACATTAGAGAAATCAAAAGCCATTGAACGTCAGGGGAAGGTTGAGGAGCCCTGCCGCCTTGTAACTGTCACCTTTTCAATGGATGGTCCTGCTTCTAAAATTATATTCTAAATTCTCCATTTATTCTTGCCTTGTAAGTCAAACAGGGCTATGAGCTTATATCTTACAGACATGGGGTTACTTGTTTCTATCCCTCTGGGCATCAGCCAGCAGGTTGGTATACTGGTGGTAGAGACTGAGTAGAGGAGAAAAACAACCAAGTGTGTTTGAAAGAATTCCAATTTTGGGGCACCTTTTATCATTTCAGACAAATGCAGTAAGAATATTTACCAAGGTATTGCCCTGGCTTCTTACATAATATTTGGATAGCATGATCCTTAGGTGCATGCAGATAACATATTAGGCAGCTAGAAAAATAACCTGCTTGAGCTGTTTCTGATTTATTCCCCCCTTCCTTCTTATATCTTCATCATAATAAACCTATCAATATAGAAGAGTTAGCAAATGAGCGCTTCTTTATTAGAGGTACACGTGGACTCTGGTGGATGCTACCGTATCTCAGAATAGCAGATATGGCAGAAGGGGGAATCACTAATAAAGCAGGCACACCCTCTCCTAGTGTTTATTGGGGTCTGGGAGTCAGGAAAATATGGGGGAAGATGAAAGTGTTCTCTTAGTTTATGGTATTGGGAATTACATTGGCAGTCAAATAATAATATTAATAATAGTAGTAGTAACAAACATTTGTCAAATGCTTGCTATAAATCAGGCTCTGCTCTAAAAGCTTTCCATGTATTATTTCATTGAACCTCCCTATACCCCAAGGAGAGGTGCCTTGTTATACCCATTTTATAGGCAAGTAAATTGAGGCTCACTGAGTTTAAACAACTTGCCCAAGGTCACATGGGCTAACCATTAGATTGAGAATAAGAGCTTTCTTCAACTCTCTAGGACATACTGAGTAAGTTAATGCACTCTTCACCAATTTGGGAGGGTTTGTGATTCTAAAGATTCCAGTTTTTCTCTCAACTTTATAAGGACCTACTGATGTCCTCTATGGAATGTTTAACACCTTTATGATATAAACTAATGTGCTAAGGAAGAACATAGATTGAGTCACAATGAATCTCAGAGTCGCTTTCAGTCAGTTCCAGAACAAGAAATGCAGAGAACTAGCACCTTCTAGAGCATGAAGAGTTACTTTGGCGTGGTCTTATTGGCACTTATGTGGTCCCCCAATTACATGAAGAAAACCTCTTTCTATTTCCAGAAGAGAAGCATGAAGAAAAAGTTCCTTAGCATTTTCCTCTCTCCAAATGAATCCCTTTAGTTTTGACCCCACTAATTATATATTTTCCAAATTTAGTCATGTGAAGTTAAAGGTTACCTTTTCACAGTATTTAGGGGAGGATTTGTAAAACAAGGAAAATGGTTAGTCTATTCTGTGAGATCAAGCCAGCAAATTAGTTCCAAGCTCCACTATTACAGGACAGTTATTTGTATTTGAATAACAAGTGCTATAATTACAAAAGAACATCCACTTTTATGCCCCTTATGAGAGTCCACACTCATACGGCAGAATTCTTCTTCTCTTAGATCCTTGAAGATAATAAATTACCAATTTTTAAAATAACATTTGTTAAAATGTTTTTCACTTGTGCTAAGCTTTCTTCCAATCAGGAGGAATTAGTGAGATTTTATTCTATTGAACTGTATGTAAGCACTGTTGTCCTTGCTTAAATAATTGGCTTTTGATAGATGCCCTCTGTTTTGGGTTGGTGCATTCATTTGCTTACATCTATTGTTTAGTGTAGCTTTTAAACTGCTGCCACTTTCAAGTAAGATGGACTGATGTCTCTGAAACAAATTTGGGCATTTGGATGTGCAATGGTAGATTTTGTACTAGACTGGTGGGAAACTCTCCTATAGTTATGTGAAGGGTGCATGCTTACAATTTTCTAGTTCAAAACATTGCTTCTCTAAGGTGAGACTTGGCTGGCAGCAAAAGAAGTTGCTTCCCTAATATAAAGATAAGGGGTAGAACAGGTTAGAGTTGGATCAATGGCTTATAGAGTCCTGCTGAATGAGTGATTACTTGGAGAATTTTGGCCCTTCCATAGATCCCACAGTGACCAGCCATTCAAATAGCATCCACTTGTCCTGAATTCTCTAGTCACACCAAAATAGGTGCATGACTTAGGAAATAAACAAATGTCTCCAAATGGCCTTAGCATAAAGGCTGCCCTAACATATTTCATACCATTCCATAGACCTTTCATTCTGTGATGATTTCTGGAACCATTATCACTCTATTAGACAAAATTCATCTGATTTATCTTGTGATTCTGCAGAGCTATTTCAATGGGGCAGAAGACATACATTAGGGGCAAGGGTATCTCAGAGGCTTTTCCTCTTTTCCTTTTGGTCCAAAAGAGCATCTTGAACTTTGGAAAGGAATCTCAGAAAATTGAGGAGTCTTAAACTGACATCCATACTCACATCTAACTCTGGTACTTACAGTGACCCCTTAAAGTGGTACAAAGAGGTCAGTGCAGGGTTAATGGGCATAGAATAGGGGATACACTCGGGGTTCGCAATACACTCTCCTAGGCAAGGCCAAAAGATTTGTAGGAGAAACATTCTGGGCCTTGTATGTTGTAACCTTTGCAGGTTTTCATTTTATAAACTTTATAAGATAGGAGCTTTGTCTTATAAATGGTTGTGCTTTTAAATTAAGCTCCTTTAAAGCGAATGGTATGAATTACATTGTTTTAAGATTTAAAACAAAGACTTTAAGGTTTAAAGTATAATTTGTAATAGGTTGCTAATAATAATAGGAATTATTTATTAATTACTTAATAATGATCCAAAATAGTGCCAAGGATTTTCCAAATATTATGCCATTTGATCTCTGCAAAAAACCTATGACTAGCAAATATATATTTTTTTAAATAATTTTCAAATTGGTAAACTGAGGCTTAAAGAGGATGAGTAATTTGCTGAAAATTAGGTGTCTTCTAAGGGAAGTTGGGTTTCTGTCTGACTACAAAGCCTGTGCAATACTTAAGCGCTGCCTTTATTTATTCTGAGTATTAATTTAATGTTCTCCTTTCTCTTGGGCTTCTCAACTCAGATATTTTATGAATTTATGATTCCATTCTCTAGAATTTTTCATTATTAACCATTCCCTCTTGCCAGTAGAGAGGAAGAGTTGTTTGAAAAATAGGCAACTCTTAAGAAAGGGCTTTGACTGTCTTGAAAGCATGAAAAATTCTTTATGTCCACCAATGACTCTCAAGTTGTCAGTTAACTTTTTGCTGTTGTGCTTTAGTTGCACTCACTTCCTTCTGCAGGGCCCCAAATCTCAGAGGAGATACCATTTCTACACTAGCACAAATGCTTCCCCCTCCTCCCAACTAGGGAAATAATGAGGACATGATTAGAAAGGAGGTTCATGGTTATAGGGCTGGGCACCCAATGGGCACATAATGAATCCTTGATTATTGTGCCTTTGCCTTGGCTTTCAGCCCAATGTAGGATTTTCTTTGTGCTGTAGTTGAGAGCAGACACCTGCAGATTTGTTTGTTTTACATCTGTAGCCGAGTAGTAGAAAAGCTTTACTCACTTCAAGAGGAAGCAGGGCAAGCCTTCTGTAGTATCAGAATTGGCAGTTGCTGGGGGATGTGATCTGAGGGACTTCTTGGAACACCCCACACCAACCAAAACCAAAATCCCTGTTTTAAATTCCAGTAATATGGCTTGACTCCATTGAGTTTAGCAACGCCTCCTCCTTAAAAAACGCAAATTCTCAGACAGAGAAATAATTATTATGTCCCTAACATGCCTTGTACTCATTAAACATCTGAAGCAGAAGAAAAGATACGGGTGAATGAGGAAATGGCAAATGTCTATTGAACAGTTTTCTTAGAGCTGACTTGGTCAGGAGTAAAATCTGAGTTCTGAATGTTAAACAGTGAGGACATACATCTAAGCTGCCATCTGATGCTCGGAGGACACTCAAACAGCCTTCTCAGAAGAGAATTAGAGGATCCAGTAATGTGTACTGGGCACCAGGGAATTGCTGGGCTTCCTGCAGAGTGGCAGCAAAGCAGTTAACCAGAACAGTGCAGCAGCAACTCTGACAGCTGGAGAAGCTTGGGAAGCCCTTCTGCACCTTAAGTGAGATTTCCTAAGAGTGTCTCAGTGTTAGCAGGATGCCTTCACTTATTGATACCATCCTAGAAAGCCTGGGAGGAAGAAAAGGATCTGGAGATATCTAGAAGGGCAGGATTGGAGAGCAGCAGATAACTTGGTTGAAAGCACTGGCCTGGGAGTCACGCAACAGTTTGGAGCCCTGGCTTTGCATCTTTCCAGCTCTGTGACTAAGTGCACATCTTCTGACAGCTTTGACTTCCCACTTCTTACCTGGGAAATAAAGTCATTTGACTAGCAAGATCTCAAAGTTTCCATCTGGTTGTAAAGAATATAAATAAAGAAAAAGTATTGTTCCTGGATTTTATGAAGAGCATGAGAGATTCTTTTTTCTCCTTCTTAAGATTGGTGATTGGATAATCACCGTCATGGGGTCATCTGCCTCCCAACCTTCCATCACAAAGGGTCTTAATCTGTAAGGCTGTAATTAGCAAAATGCTAATCAGCAATATCCTTTAGCAGGGTTGTATTCTTTTCTGTTGTGGTTGTTTATTTTATTTGGCTTGCATTTCATTCAGAGCTGCTAATATCCTATGCCAGAAAAGGTCACTGGTGTCCTCCTTGCACTTTCCATGGTGCTGGTCACATTGTGGTCTAGTTAAATGGTACCCTTTGCAAATATACTGCAGCTCAGGGTATCAGCAATCATGTTTCACTGAGCTCTAGGGCAGCCCATCAGATTCTGGATTAAGAGTAAAACAATGGTGATATCAATCTATTACAGTGCTAAAGTCTATGTTGATAGGAAATTACTCACATGTAACTGTACAATATCAACTATCCTGTGCCTCCTTTAATAATTAGCTCCAGCCTCATCCCTCCAAAAGCTTTCTCTAGTAACCTTCTTCTTCTTTCCAAGATATTGGGGGGTGAACCATGCTCCCCACAAAAAGCATGTTTAGGTCTCAGCACCTGGTCCTATGGGTGTGAACCCATTTGTAAATAAGACCGTTGAAGATATTGTTAGTTAAGGCATGTCCAAATTGAACAAGGGTGGGCCTTAATCTGCTATGGCTGAAGACCTTATAAACAAAGGAAACTGGACACACTGAGAGAGAGCCAGGGGAAGGAGTCAGAAGCCGGAAGTCAACAGAACATGGACGGGAAGAAGCTGCTGCCATGTGCCTTGCATTGAGACAGAAAAGCCAAGGTACCCCAAAGGTTGCCGGCCAACCAAAAGATGCTAACCTGGGGTGGAAACAAGCCTTACTGCCTCTGAAACCTTAAGCCAATAAATTCCTGTTGTTAAGTCAATTGGTTATATAGTATTTGTTTAGCAACTAGGAAACTAAGTCACAAGAGAAATCTGGATTCTCTTTGCCATTTACCACATGAACAATATTTTGTTTAATACCTTTAATCAAATGCCTGCCTTGTGCCAGGAATTGGATTGATTGCTTTACATAGATTATTTAATCCCAACCTGAAGCCTTTTTATAGCCCCTACTAGGTAGGTGTTAACTATTATAATACCATTTTTACTAATAATGGAACTGTAGCTCTGAGTCTGAGTAATTTGCCAGAGACTACAGATTTCATGGTGGAGCCTATTAAAATCTAGTTCTTTCTGTCCCCAGAGACTTCTGCTTGAAAGTTCATGCTACGAAATTTTAATAACTTTATTTTTGCCCCTTATATCCCAACTCAGTCATGGAATTCTTGAAGTCAGGGACAATATCTTTTTTATTTTTTACCTGGTACCCGTGTATGTCTCACAAGTAGGGATCGGGTCCTTGTATCTTTCATCCAGAGAACCTGTGTCCATGGTGTTGGCAAAGCATGCATGTCACTGAAACCTGCTAAAGAGTTCACTGGATTTAAGCATATGCAAGCAATATGGAAATTAATTTCCATTGTCTATATGCACATACACTTTCGGCCATTATGACTTCAGTAAGCACCAACTGCATGCACTTCTCATTTTCCTATAATAACTCCCAGGGGAGGTGAGGAAGGGCCATTGTTAAAGAGGAATAAAACTAAGGGAGGGGTGTGGTTGAAAATATCTGGGCTTCTTGTCTGCTCCTGGGAAGCATGATATGAATGTGAAGATGGTGGGAGACTGTTTATTTTTTCCTTCTGAAATGGGGCTTGGACTGTCCCACCTCTAACACTCTCCTTAGAACTTTCTGACCAGGGATGTATCATGATCTTGTTCTTCTATGGCAGCAAGGTCTGTGCCACTAGCTTCTATATGCAAGTATAGCAGGAGACATCAGGTAGCCTCTATTTGAGAAAAATGCTTCGATGCTGCTGTTTCTCCCTACTGGATCATGGCAGGGTGCATGGATAAGAGAGGGAAGGTGAAGATTCCCACCCCTGCAAAGAAAGCAATCATCATGGAGCCATTTTCTCAAAAGGAGGCACTGGTGCATATTCTTGTACTGTTTGCTGACATTTTCAGGCACGGATTTGTTTATGTTACTCTTGAATTATGCATACTGCTCAATCCAATCTATCATTCTTGAGTCCCCACTCTGTGCCAGGTACCACATGTGAGGGCATAACAATGGATTATGAGATGGTCCTTATGCCGGGAAAACTCAGGTCAAGATAGTTTGGAAAGTGCCATGGGACAGGTATAAGCATTCAGGAAAGGGAGACACTACCTTCGAGAGTTGGCACTGAGTGGTGGTTCAAGACTCAGATTTGGCCTTCAGTTTTAGTTCTTTCATATCCTGGTTGCCTGCCTTGGGTGAGGTACTTTACTTTTCTGCCCTTGTTTCTTGTTTCTATAAAATGGCTTTATAAAAGTACTTTGTTCAGAAGCTTACTATGATGATTCAGTGCAGAGTGCTGATGTACAGGGTTTAGTCTAGTGCTTGATACATAGACCCCAAAAGATGTTAGCAGTCATCATCCTCATATTCTTTTTCTTTCTCCTGTAGCTCCTCTTCCTCCTCAGCGTGTCTAATGAGAGCATATTGGGGAAAATGTCATTGAGTATTTATTTAAATTGGACCTCAAAGGATGAATAAGGATTTCAAATAGTAGAAATAGTCCTAAGGGTTGGTAGAGGAGAGATGGGGAGATGAAACAGTATAAACAGAAGGATATGAGTGAGAGGTTTGGGCTGGAATAAGGATTATGAGTATGGAAGTTGGGAAGAAGAGGCTGAGAAATGTGTGGGCTGGAGTGGGCTTGATGGAGTTAGAAATTAATCTCACAGACATTGCGGAGACATTGAAGGTTTTTGAGCAGGGTAGTGACATGGACAGAGGAAGATCATTCTGTTGGCTGGGTACTTGTCTATTGAATAGTGATAGTCCTAAAGGCAGGGATACTGAATTGAAGGTCTGGCTGAGAGGCAAGCACATCTTGGACTTGGCCTGGATGCTTGTGTCTAGGAGGCCCTTGGACTCAGAAGACCCTACGTGCAGCAACTGAAAGAGAGCCTTTCTTGCTTTTCAGCCTAGGAGGGTACAGGTTAATTCCTCCACAGGAAGTGAAGGAAAAATGACACTTAACAATCATCCACTGCCTCTGAACTTCCCCAGGCCTGAGTCCCTGGGAGGCTGACACAGACAGTGAGGCTTCAGAGCAGGCATCAATTGATCCATCTCAATTCAGGTTTTGCGTGAGACTTGAGGTGACTCTGGGAGGTAAAGAGCATGGGATTTGGGGCCAGCCAAACCTGGTGCTGCCTCTTACTAGCTAAGCAAGCACAGGGAAATTACAAAGTTCCAATGCCTTCATTCATGTCTACAAAGCTTCCATGTCTGTAAAACTGAGATTTGTAATAGCTCCTGCCCTATAGAGTTGTGATAGTTCCATGAGATTGTGTAGGCAAAGACGTTAGCACTTGGAGTCACCAAATCTAGGGAACCACTAAGAACCCTGGAGAAGGAAATTTACTTCCAGCCATATTCAGCTCCTCTCAGGTTCACTTCCCTTTACATATCTTGTTGTATTGGAACACCATCGTATGTAGCTCTCCTTCACCTCTCCAATGGGGTGGGGTTAGGATTGAGCCCCAACTTTATTTGAGGAAGCACCTGAATCTGATAGTTTGTGTCACATGCAAAACTGACAGGAAAATCAAACACATCTTTCATACATCTGAAGAAGACAATCATCATGGGCACTTTCTAATTTGTCCAGAGTTCAAGGGATGAGTTATTATCTTTTTCCCTTCAATATACATGTTAAAACTTTTTTTAAAAGTTTTTTTTGCCTTTGGGAATGTATGCTTGTTTATAGTTCTGCTGCAAAATATTGAGCATATTCTGACCTGTCTGTAGATGGATGGAGATATCCCCAAATACGGTCTGTAAGATATCAATGTCAGATAAATGTTATCCATGTATTTCAGATGATGTGGAAAATGGATACAATTTTCCAAGTAGTGATGACAAAAAGGAGATGTTTATGGAGTCTTTATAGGGCTGTCCCTGCCTGAAGAGGGTTTTGGTGGTCAGGTTTTGGACTCACCTCTGTTATTGACAAGGAGATGCTTCTCTTTCAGAGAGCACCTGATGTCAAGAGCATCCTACTTATTACTTGGAATGCCTATCAAAGCCCACGGAGTGTGAGAGGCATTTTATATATCAAAAA
The DNA here is from genome assembly GCF_023851605.1 of Tamandua tetradactyla. Taxonomy (NCBI): domain Eukaryota; kingdom Metazoa; phylum Chordata; class Mammalia; order Pilosa; family Myrmecophagidae; genus Tamandua; species Tamandua tetradactyla. The sequence goes on from NC_135338.1 coordinate 38,044,073, forward strand.
CTGTTGCAAGCCATAGCTTTACCTTCTTTTCTCATCTTCTATGTTTTTCTTTACCTGCATGGTTCTCAGATTTATCAACAGCCTTTTCATGTCTTCTGCATCCATCAAGAAGAGAAAGAAAGAGGACTGGGAGAATCCAATCTTCTTTTGCTTCTCCCTCCTTACTGTCATGGTTTGTTTTTTCTTCCCCTCTTTTTTCCCCCCTTCATTTATGAGTGCTGTTTTGCATTAGGCTAGATTTTCTTTACCAACCTCCCTCCCCACCTCCTCTCTTTCTGCTTTTAATTGTTTGGGTGCTTTTGTTTTTCTCTCAACTTGAGCACAGTGGGAAAGGTTAGCTGTCAGAAGAGGGGCTGTACGCTGCTGATAAGGCCTTCAGGAGATTGGATTGGAGTCATTAAGCAGCAGTCCCTGCCTGAAATCATAGTTTTCACTGCTGCAGGGGGAAGAAAAAAAGGAAGCTGAAAGAGCAGACAAGGCAAGCCACATCAAGTGAGCAGCTTAGCCCATGCAAACACTGAGTAGTGCACCACTTACCCAACGTCCCTCTCTCAAGGCAGATGCTTCCCAGTACTGGCTCCTGTGACTCTAGGACTTTGATGTAATGTACATCTAGATAAGACACTCATGCAGAAAGCCTTGGAGAAAGGATTTAACTGGGAAGCAGGCAACAGACAAACTGGAGATCAAAATTCTGAAGTTGTCCCAGCTTCATGTATCCACCCAATATTTAATTTATGCTAGTCTTGATAAGTTTGTAAATGGAAGTAGAAATGTGATTTTTAAGGTCCTTTTATTACTGATATCTAGGTTTTTCCAACTACATCTGCAGAGTAGGTGTGAGCAGCATATATATCCGTCCTTGGATGTGACTATGAAGACCAATTAATTCCTTCTACTGTAAATGCCTTGAGGTGAACCAAAGTGAAATTTCTCAGAGCTCATCCATACAGCCTATAAATTAGGAAATTCATGATGGAATACTGCAGAGCTTTTAATCAAATGGTGGACATCTTCTGGAATGGAAACAAGAGGATAAATGCTATGCCTAATAATAGCATAGAGTTGCATAGCCCTTTATGTGTTTTCAAAACTTTTGCATACCTTACAATTACCTGGCTTAGCCTATCTTAGATATGGGATATGCTAAAATATTACATGATTCTTTTATTTTTACCATAGGTCTAGCACATGACAAGTGCTCTCAACAAATATTTGCTGAATAGATGAATAAATGATCAAATCAGTGACTAAGTAACTTAATGATTCAGATAATACGTAGCCAGTTGTGTTTATTTGGTGCCACTAATACCAAGCCCAGTGATAGTTGAATCTAGTGAAGAGTTTTGATAGATATTACCTGCCCATGACAGATATTACCAGGTTACATTGGTAGTTCTGCTCTATCTTGCCACCAAAAGAGAAAGCAAAAGAATAATGACTGGAGCACAACAGATTGAGAGAGCCATTTGGAAGAGGGTTGCTATGCAGACAAGCAACACTGGAGGCTAGAGAAGATCTCACAGCAGGTTGCCTCACTTCTCAACTCAGCGCAGTGACTTGTACATTGAAGCAAACTCTTGTTGCAGTTGGAGGAGCAATGCAGTTGGAGTTAGACTCAAGTCTAGCATCATCTTAATTCCCTTGTCAATTATTATTCTCATTGTAAGGCCATGAAACCCCTGACTCTTAGTTTCCCTATTTGAAGAATGTAGATAAACATACATTATATGAAATATTGTTGTGGGATTATATGAAATATTGTCTGGATTATACTAAGCAAGAGCCAAAGCATCTGACACACGGTGAGCCTCAAAATCGGTAGCTCTCATCATCACCATCAGTATCCTCAACACCTCCTTCTCCCTCTGAGGGACTATGGGCATTTCCTAGAATGTAAGTTAGTGATAATACCGCCTACTCTCTAAGCTCTAGTAAAAGAGACAATATTTGTGAAGGGTCACTCACTGTGCCAGACACATAGCAGTGGAACAATAAATACTAGTTTTTTTCCCTTTCCTTTATTTGTGATGTCTTTACTTTCTTACTCAGGTGAGGGCAATGGGGTACTATTGTTTTTTTTATATAGTGACCCAGTGTCATTGATGGATGCTTATAAGGTCCCAGCAGGTGGCTAGGCTTAGTTATTTGAAATGTATGTAGGGAGGGAGCAGGTAGGGGAAGGATGAATGAGAAGGACTTGGAGACACAAGATAGAGCTTTTCCTGACAAATCTGGAGACCCAGAGGCCACCGTTCTGAAGCTTTTGTGAAGTTTCTGCCTGTTCCTGGTGTTATCCAAGTAATTACAGAGAGAGTACTACTGTTTGCATAAGCATCCCATCAAGGTAATTCGTTACTTATGGAACTGAGCACATTCATGATCTGAAATTCAAACAATTGGAAAGGCAAAGCTGTTTATTCATGGTGGTATATATATTGATAATGGGTGATGAGCCAGATGACTCTGAGGTCCCATAAACTCCCAAAGAGCCTTCTGAATCTTCAAAGGGAATCCAGGTTATTTGGTGATTTTAGTTTCAAGTTTGTAAAAAGTATTTACTTAAAAAGTAAAATACTATAGCATTGAACACATTAGTTGTATTGTTACTGTAAGTATTTGTGCTTCAAAAACTGGAATGACAAGTTCAAAGTGCTTAGAAATTCATAGCTAATAAAATCATCCAACATCCAAGCCCCTTTCTTTGACAACGATTTTAGACAATTGAGAGTATTTTTATTTGACCTGCTTCATCCTTTACCTTCATCTATGATTCATCTATGGTAACCCAGGACTGTCCCAATTTTAGTACTAAAAAAATATTCCATGTCCTGTGCAACCCCTGAGTCCTGGGCAAAATGGGATGGTTGGTCACTCTGTTTCAGGCATCTGATGTAGCCCTTTCCAGGAGAGGACCATGTTTTGGCCAACAGCTGATTGATAAAGCACAAAGAAAAGATTCTCTGTTTCAATGGTTTTACAGCTGTTTGGATTTTGTTGGAAAGTATAATTCTTACAAACAAGGGAGGAAGCAAAATAGAGGTGGTTGTTTTTTCTATTTTGTCACATGATGACATTAAATTTTCTCTATCACCACTGTCATTTTTTTAAAAGATAAGAAAGCCAAAACTAAAAGAGTAGGAGTACATCACCTAGTTCCAGGTGGGCAGAAACATGATCATGTCTCATTGTCTGGCATAGAGTAGTCTCTATATAAATATCTTTTGAATAAATGAATATTGCATAAATTCAACTTTTGTTAAAAATGCACTACATTTACCTGATTATATCATAGCTTGGTGAAAACTTTATGTTGGATCATTGTTTGGGGACCAATGGTTGAATTGAAGTCTGTGGATTAAGATTTTTTTTATCATCCTTTTTTTTGTAAATTATGACAGCAGCATTCTGGTGTCTAACTCAGTCTCATGTTGATTTTACTTGGTGTAGTCAACTTCCCATGATATGATCTCTCAGAGGTTTTGGGGCCTTTAAATCAGAGACCCAGGTTCAACCAACTTCCTCTTAGACTTCAGCTAACACCATATTGCCATGCATCTTTCTCTACTTGAGGATTTTACTGCATTTTGTGGGGAAAAAAAAAAAAACAGTCCTCCCTGGTTTTTTGGACAGTATTTCTCCATACCCTAAATAAGCCCTATTCCTTCTTTGTTCTGATACTTTCAAAATGTCAGAAACTTTGACTGGCTTGGGATATATACAGCCAGAACAATTTTTTTTTTCAATGTCTGGCATATTCTATATAATAGCTTTATACTAAAATTGGGAAATCCAAGTAATTCATTGTTTTATCAAAACCCATGGATGAAAAAAAGTCATTGATGAATCTGACCTAGTATTTTTAGAGAGGGTTAAGATTTTGATTTTGCAGATATCATAAGAATTATAAATATCCATCACAAATATCTGTGTAGACTTCAAAACCAAACCAATTTGAGGCTCCATTTCAGAAAATCCTATAATCTCGTTTCCTTATGCTCTTTTTTCACCATAAATCAATTAACTTTTTGCCCTCTGCAGCTACTCTGGTGCAAGCCCTGAGCATATTTCTAACTATAAACCCTGTGGTGTCAATGGTGACAACTCAGAGTCCTGCTGTTCAGCTGTGGAGCTTCAGTTGTCTTGCCGTGGTGTTGCAGCATCTGTAAATGGCTTCTGAACCGTTCAGACTTAGAAGGAGGGTTGCCATTTTAGGTTCAAAACATCAAGAGTGGATTTCCTTATTTTAGCATTCATGTATTTCTATTTCTATACAGTATAGAATTTCCACAACATTCCCCATCATTCTTATGATCTGTATTCAAATTGCAGAAGTATTTGTTTAATATGTCTAAGTGCTTGCTGGAAATATTGCTCCTGTTCAAACATCTGGGTGCTTATACCTCCCAAAGTTAGATAATGTGTGTGGAAGTGGTTTTTAAAATGTGACATGCTATGCAAGCATGTATTTATTTTTAAAAAGAAATGGATATTTCATTTCTCACAGGAAGTCTATTGATAGGGTTTTTTGTGAAAGAAATCCAACCCTAAACAGGGGCAAGATGGTCTAGTAGAACACATAGCCTTTGGAGGTTGAACTTGTTTTGTGCATTAGATTTGCTTCTTAGTAGCTATGATACTGGGGAGAATATTTAACCCCTTTTGAACCTCAGTTTTATCACCTAGAGTTGGTAAAATGTTATTTCACAGGCTTTTGTGACGTTTAAGTAAAATGCATACCAAATATCCCCACACAAAAAAGTCCGCTTTCGGGTTACATATGAACACACATATATCTCTCTATCGATGATACATTAGTTCTAGTGGTGTTTTGAATTGTTAAAACTTGAAAACCACCAAAACAGGCCTTGGTTAATTCCTGTCAAGCACTATATATATGCAGTATTTGTTTTATTGGGGCCCTCTATATATGAAAGCCTAGACCTTAATATACATTTAATAAATGATAATTTCACGTTCTTTTTACACTCTGGCAAAAAAAAAAATCTGCCCCTGAAAGAGATTCTGCTAGTAGCCTGAAATGAAGTAATGATGAAAATACAATAAACACTTTATTCTAGTTTTACGTGGATTATTTGTCCTATAATGGAATTTATGATGATGAAGAGTGTTTCCTTTATTTAGGCTTCTTGAATCATGTCACAGTTTATTATTATTTTTTTAAGTATGCATTCATTTTAGACACCCTCATCCCACACATCCACCCCTAAGTTCAGATTCCCAAATTTAATTATTTTAAACCCTGGACATTATCAGCCCCTTCTCAAAAGCTCTGAAATGGGGCAGTTTTTATTTTCACCAGTCCCAGCCCCCATATCCTCACTGCCACATTGAAGGAAATGTACACCTAGCTATAAAAGAAGATACTGCCCAATTTCTAGGAATTGTCCCTCTATATTGGCAAAGTTCCCCAATTTGTGTCTCTGAACAGGTTTTTAATCACCTCGGCTTTAGTACTCAGCACTGAAAGCTTTAGGAGTGCTGTAGAAATGGTAGATTAGCCACATTTAACAAAATAGAAAGTTTTCATTGTGTCATAAAAAGCCTTATTGATTTTGTCCAGGAATTGACTTCAGGGCCTTTTAACAAGCTACTCTGTCTAGACTTGAAGGCTAGAGCCCCACCCCCAACCCTGTACCCCTCCTTCACCCCCTCCCACTAACAAAGGAGCAACTGCTGGGGATGAACAAAGGGGGGGGGGGGGAGCAGAGATTTAAGTTTCTCCATGGGGATTTTCTTAAAGTTGTGAGGCCAACGTATTGTGGCATATCCCAGAACCCAGCCTTGTTTGTCCCTCATTTGCTGTGGGACAACCACATCATACATTTAAGTATCTTTTCTATTCCTCCTCTTCCATCATTTCTTCCCTTTGCCTTCTGTGATGCCAAGCTACTGAGCAGTGGGTATCCAGAGGGAGTGGGAGAAGCAACAAGGGGGTGGCAGGAGGAATTCATGTCATTAGAATCACTGTGATCAATTCAACTGAATTCCTATAAATTTTGCAATTCTACAAATATTTATTTAACACATTCTGGGTTATATTGGAGATTTTAAAAGGGCATGAAAACATTGATGCTCATAGCATATGGTTGAGGAGTTGACATTCATGTATCAAATAACCAAAGCCTAATTCAATATTTATTGAGGGGTTGGGTGTTTTATCAGAGTCATTTGCAGAGTTTTAGCTTTTTAAAAAAAGTATGCAATTTTTCCAGTGTAAAAATGTATAGACTTTAAAGAAAAATACAAACAACAAAAAAAGAAAAATTAAAAAGCAAAACAAAACAAAAATGTATAGACTCTATTTTGGAGGATATTACAAACATTAGTTAAGCTGGCATCCAGACTGAATACTTCTTAATGTTCTGCTATTCTTACTTCTTATCCCTTTATGAAGACATAGTTCTTTTTTCTTCTTATCTCCCTCCACCTGTGTAAGTACTACCTGAAATCGATAAGTAGATCTCCTATATATGTTTTGCATATATATCTTGTTGCATATGAGGATGGCACTGTAAAGAATATATAATGATTAATGATGACGAATCTGTGTGTGTGTGTAAATTAGTAGAGATAGAGTTAATCAGTCACCACAGTCCATATTCATTATTCTCCATATATTCTAGGATGAATGGGGGAAATATAAGGTGAAACCCTTTTACACCTTATACTTCCCTAGTGATTACCTAAATGAACTATAGTAGCCTCTAGATGGATTTTACTTTCTTCTTTTAGGAACAGGAACCATTTGAGCCCCTAAAATATCCATAGTATTTTCACATATTGGCACCTAATTGTCTTGTTTTCTTTGAATATTTAAGTGTGGAGAGTTTCATCAACAATTTAATTTATTTATAGATTGGCTGAGGCAGGAGGTACATTAGATCATCTTCCAATATTTTTTTCTGGAGGATTTTTCACTTGTTTTCATCTTGGACTAAAGAGAGATTTAATAGAAATAAAAAACTTTTAAAAAGCCCATACGGGTTAAAAATACACATTTATTGCTTCTTAATATCGGGCTATCTGTATGAGCTTTCCCAAATTCTGTGAACTTTTCATGACTTCTGTATGCCTTTCTGAGAATGTATATGTAAATAGTGGTAACTATTTTTGGTAGCAATTAGAGTGAGCAAATACCCCACCCCCAAAAAAAATCAGATTATCTTCTCCCTTATCTAGATATACTGTGGATATTTTTCATGACAAATTTTGTTTGTATCAAAGTTACAGTCCTCCATCCTTTCCTCTCCAGTTTTGTGCCCCTAGTAATTTTTTTTTCTTTGTCTTATCAAGTCCTCCGAATGTAATCTCAGAGCCTGGCATTTGGGATTCCCATGCAATTACTATAGTGATTGTGTAAATTTGATAAAAGGAGGTTGAAAGGAAAACAAAACATGAAAACGTGCAGATAATTCTTTTTGGATAAGGCCAAGGGTGAAAGAATATGTGGGTCATGGGAGTGTCTATTTTCTGTAATTTATTTTTTTTATTCACAAACTTCAAAACTCAATCTAAAACTTATCTTCATGAAGATAACCCTGGTTAAACTCTTCACCATTTTAGTCATCCAAGAGCTTGGTGTAATTTCAAGAAAGGTGACTCTGTGGCTCCGAGCTGGCTTTAACATGATGGATCTATTTCCTTGTCATTGAATTTATGAGGTTCCAAATGGGTCTATTATTTTCCCAGTCAAAGCGAAAGAAATTCAAGGATTGATTCTATATCTTTAATTTCTTCTGATACCATTACTTTGCTGCCTATTTCAGTAATTGTAGGGTTCGAAGATGACAACCATAACACACTCCTCAGAATTCTAAACCGGTTAAGGAACAGACACAAGAGTTAATCAATGGTCAGTTCAAGGATCCAAACAGCCATTATATTGGATTTATCAGCTCTTATTGCTGATGAAGCTGGATTATAGAATGTGGCTTTGAGCTGCAGTCAGAGGGAGCTTCCTTGTAGTTTCCCCCTGAATTATTTCACCCACTAAGCCATAGGCATAACAGTGAAGAAACCAGTGCCTCCCTCCCCAGAGGGAGAGTCTATTCTCATAGGCTCACTGCAGCGAGGAGTCCAGAGGAGATCTCACAGTCCTCATGGGAAAGGATCTGAAAGAGAGAGAAAGGCAGGTCATAGGAGCAGAGTGACCACCTCACTAGGAAATATGGACCAATCAGAGTCAGATTCTTCCTATATTAGCAAGCAGATGAATCACTTCTGCTCTCATTGAAGGAAGTGAATGGGTAAAGGAAAGAGGTTTTCAAAGTGTTACCCTAAAACTATTCCCATGTGGGAAGTGGGCAAGGAATGTTCTCATGGAGTCACGGGGACAGAGAAATGGAGTTGTGGGGACAGGGAAAGGGAGTTCCTTCTGCAAGATACAGCACACTATTTGTGTTCAATGCTTGTTTGATTGACTGACCCACAATTACAATGAGAAGCCGGTAGTGGAAGAAATGTAATTACAGTTTGACTCATATGGATCTGGTGGTTAAGGGAAAATAAAAAGTACAGCACATTACATAGATTATTATAACTGGGCAGGCAGGCATACATAACACAATTGCCTCAGACCATGGTTTCTTAAGTAATGTCCGTTCAACCTTGGAAATGCCTCCTGGATCTCTCTTCACCTCTTTAGCCATTTGTCTGCCCACTCAATCCTTGATAAAACAAGTATAATTTGCTACTCGCAAGCTGAAGTTTTCTTTTTTTTTTTTTTTGCCACTCGCAACTCTGCTGGCTCCCTCTTGCCAATGCTTCAAGGATATGGCAAATAAGGCCCCAGACTGCATCTTGGATCTTTCTTCCCCTCTATGTTTACTGCACACATGCCTATGGCTATAGCCACATTGAACTTATCATCCATCATGCTTTTTGCAGGACAATGCCAGTGAATATCCTTTTTCTTCTCACTAGAATTTTCACCCTTCCTTTTGTTGGGTGAACTCTCACTCTTACTTCAAGACACAGCTCTTTATGACCTCCTGTGAGAACCTTTCCCTGATACCCCAAGATTATTTATTCCATCTTCTGTGTGCCTGTATCACATATTAAATATTTACCACACTAAATTATAATTACTTATTTGTGCCTTCATTCTCAACAACAAAAACAATAATAGTTAACATTTCTATGGCTGGGAACTAGGCTGAGAACTTCATCTTCTTTATACCTTTAGCAACTCTATGAAACATATACTGTTGGTTATTTCCATCCTGTAGATTAGGGATCCAATGGCTAGAGAAGTTAAGTGATAAGTTAAGATTCCATAGACTTAGGTAAGTTCCAGAGCTGGTTATCAAGTCCCATCTCACAGGCTTTATCACTACACACCATGTCCCCACTACACCCAGGACTGTAGACTCATTTCACATGAGCCCACATCCGGTTCTGGCACTTAGTAGACACCTAGAATGTTTTAGCTTTATAATTTATCCTCATCTGCAAGATGAAAGCTAATTTCACCTACTCATAGAATTGCAGAAAGGATCTCCATGTGGCCCAGTGCATTCAGTCCTGGGCATATCACCTGGTACAGTCTAAATACCTGTGAATCTTTATTACTTAAATGCACGTGCCAAAAATTTAACTGTTATTGTAATGCAATTAGAGAGCAATGCAGTCTTCAGGATGCCATTAGGTTTCTAGTGATTTCAGTGAAGCATGGTTTTCCAGGCTATTCTTTTGTGGACTGAGGCAGGTTCTTTCACCAGGAAGCTGGTTTATTTTCCAGGTGGCAACTTGATTTAATACTGTTTGCCTTCTCATCACTTTCAAGAAGCATGTGAAGACAAAAGAGTGACCAAGTTAGTGTGGAGAAGTCTATTTGTTTCTTCACTGTGCCTTTCCTACAGAAAGCCTGAGGAAAAGAGTTGGAAATGGCATCAGGGGGTCAGATTTCCCATGTGTTTTCTTTTGTAGTGCAGGAATTGCTCATGGCGACACAATTTGCTGTCTGCTAGTGCATTCTGCTTTTAAAATACCTATGTGATGGGATTGGCAGGTAAAAAGATTTAATCATCTGTCCTTGGGGGATGGCTCTGAACTTTGATCTATCCTAATGCCTTGTTTGGCATTAAAATACATTGTAAGGGAGGTGGAACTGAGAGAATCAAGAGTGTGGTTACTTGTGCAATCTCTTGTCTTTCTAACACCATCAGTATATCCCTACCCAAATTCTAGCAGAAAGTGTCTGTAGGTGATAAACAATAGATCTATTTGAGTAAAAGAATTTCTACTTAACCTTCATATTTGCCAATATGGTCATCCCACATCCCAAATCTAATGTGTGGGTGTCTGCCTACAGCTTTCAAAAGGCCCTTAAAGGTGTTCTTCTAGAAGTTAGATTCTTAGCAGGTTGCATGGAAGGAAACAGAATTGCACAAGTGCCAACACACACTTGCCTTGCCTTGTTCTTGTGCCAACAGACTACCCACATTACAACTTTAGCTCAAGTTCCCTTTTGGAATAAAGCAGATATGTAAGACCTGCTAGGAGCAAGCAGAAAAGTGAGTTAATGTTGCACTTATTCTCTAGGAATTTATTTCTACATTTATGTACCCCTTGCCTTGGGATCAGAATCAGTGCTTCTTTAGTTATCACAAAGGCTCCGTTGCTTGGAAAACAGTGGCTAGAATAATTGGGTGATCTGTGAGTTCTCAATTTGAGAATCTTTAACTTCTTACCACAACTGCACAAGGATGAAGTGATGTGATATGGCCCTGCTGAGTTTGTGGAGTCAGAGAAAAGGAATCAACAGGCTGGTCCCAGGGTCGTAGGCTATTGCTTTTCTGGCAGGGAGGCCAGCAGTAGCCCATGCGCTTTTGTGACTCATTAGCTCCAGGGTGGGCCAGGACAGAAGGTCCAGCCTGAATTATCTTTGCATCAGTGCAAACTAAAGTACTGCACTGCTGTACTGGGGTCAATTTGAAGGACAAAAGATACAAAGATGAGGACAATTTTGCCCATGACTCTGAGGCTCATACCTGGGAAACTGATTCCCTCTTCTTTTTTGTAACCTAGCATGTCTTATTCTCAGGACTAGTGTTTTAGCCACTCCAGGGAGTAGAGTATTACGATTGTAAATGGCTCTTCCAGGTGGTATCTAAAAATCCCATTTCTAAAGCTCTCTGATGGAGGTGAAGAGTGTGATCTCAGTTTGACTTTTTCCAACATATTACTTAGAGAATTTTGGAGGAAAGCCAGCCCAGCTTCCCTCCTTCCTGGCTTCGGTTTCTGATGACTGGGAGGATTCTCGTCTATCATCGTCAGTGGTTTCACCTTTTGACAGATTGGACTTTATGTAACTTCAGACCATCACATATATAGTGTTCTAGGCCCCTGTTCCTCTGAGAGTTTGAGTTCCTAACAAGGCTATGATGTGGCGCAGTAGCAAAAGAAACGGAGTAAGAATTGGGTGCCTCCAGAGTGCCATGGGCAGCCCAACTAAACATTTTGTGTCTCAGTTTTCTCATATGGTGTAAACAGAGCTAATTGATCTCACGGTATATTGATAGAATAAAAATATTTTATTAGGAAAACATTTGGAAATGAACAATACAGTTTAAAAATGGTTAACATCTGCTTGCAAATGGCTCTAGAATCCTTCTTTACCCACTCCTGGGGTCTTCTCAGTTTTTAGCCTTTTATGTTTAATATTGTATCCTTTTTCTTCAATTTTTGCCTCTGACCCTTGGTTTTCCAAAGTTGCAGTTGGTCTTAAATATCTACACTTTGGCTTCTTCTTGTGGACTCTGACTTGCCTTTGTTAGGAATGATTTGCTTCTATTCCCTCCCTGTGAAATTCGAACCCCACCCTAGGAATTGTTACAAAATATGGGCTGAACCAGCCCCAGGGACACTATGGAAAAGTATTTCCAATGTGTTCTTATCTCTTAACTGGTCTCCTTGCTTAGTCCAGTTTTCCCTTCCCTCCAGTTCACTCTCAGACCAGACATGATAGGCATTTTTTAAAGATACACATTGGACCGTTCCATTCTTTTCAGCAGAATTATGCAATGGTTCCTCATAACTTGCAGACTAAAGTCCAGAAATATCGATCTCAAAATCTAATTTGGGTTCTTAAGATAGCAGGCCACCAGGAACCACAGGCCTAATTAAACAAACGTGCATTTACCCACCTTCTTAGACTGCATAGTAAGAAAACATTGCCCTGAATATTTTAATCTGCTTTGGGGTTTCTCAGAGAAATAGCATTATTATTATATAAATCAGTAGAATCGAGTAAATGCTTGTTAATGCTATGTATATATCTGTGCTTGGATTAACAAGCCATTTGAAAGATCAGTACTTTATGTATCTTATATAAACTGATTTAAAATATTGAGTTATACATATCTAGATTGCATCTAGTGTTTAATCAATTGGACACTTACAAATAATGGCTAAATGATTTGTTGTCATACAGACCTGAGCTTCGCTTTTCATGCAGCTAGAGTAACATTTTTATTTTAACACTTTTATGCAATTGATTGTTAACTTTGGGGTGATATGATTTAAATGGATCTAAACAGTCCATTAGCTATGTCAGTGCCTGCTCTCTTGCCAAGCTGGAGCTTTATGCTAAGCTGTTGTGTATTGTGTTACATAATCCCCTGCATTCATTTTCTCTACCGATTTAGCTTGAATACATACAAGGTGACTGCGCTGTCTCTTCAACCTCCTTCTCAGTATAAATATCAAGTGTATAAAACAGATTTGGAACAATATTACATTTTTTAATAGAGGGTGTGGAGAATTGAATGGACTTAGAAATGTGTTTGTTACTATTTGGTTTTGCCTCTTTTAGTTATATTCACTGTCAATTTAGTATGGTTTTCAAGGTGATAAGAAAGTGCTTGAGCCTCGGCTAGTGGAAAGAAAGTGAGATAGGTTGGGGTCTTAGGAGAAAAATGACAGTTGCAAAAGTACACAAGGGGAGAATTTTCTTCCTGGTCTTCTTTCTTTCTCCTTCCTAACCTCTTATTTGCTCTTTTAAAGACTGGGCCATACAGTGCCAATACTCCTCCACCAATCAGGAAGAAAATGCCCCATAAATTATATGGAGGAGATCACCAGCCATTGGGGTGATGCTGCACTCCATAGCCTCTTCTGGCCCAGGGAAGAGGTTAGTTGAAAAGACTCATCAATGAGGGAGAGATTGGAAAGGTTGTGAACTGTTGCAACAGTTTTTATTAAATATTTGCAAAGGGAGGCACTCAGATACGTAAAAATCTTTATGGCGTATTTTCATGGAGATTAGCATAACTATGCATGTGATTTACATAGATAATTTTTTTCTGATGTTGGTTTCATTTCTTATTTATATGTCATGGTAGTCTCATCTCTACACCAGTGTCATATTTTTCTGTGGCCTCCCACCCAGTAGAAGTTCATTTGTGTTAAACACAATTTGTTTCCGGGGGAGTTAGGGGGAGGCACATTTCTTTTGATAAGCAAGAGTGATCTCCATAGGGTAAGGGGAATACCTTTATGGCTCATTTTATCCAAGGTTTGGGATTGTTTATAAATCAATGCACAGGCACATGGAATAATCCATGGCCTTTGAGGAATAGCAGAGAAGCATGTATTGTCTCCAGAGTGACAGGCACAGGGAAAGATAACTGATGTTTAGGGAAAAGTCCAGAGGCCCCTAGGCAGTGTCACAAACTAGCTGTGTGGTCTTGGGTGAGCCACTTGTCCTCTCTGGCCCTCAGTTTTTTCCTCAATAAATCTTTCCAAAGTCTTTGGAAAATCTTTCCAAAATCTTTTAGAGCTCAAAAACTTATTATTTTGACAGACTCCTTGATCTAATTAAACGAAAAATATTAAGCACCATATAACACATTAAGTCATACTGTGGTGCCTTGCTGTTTTGAGTCAAGCGTTCCCCTTTTGAAGGGTACTCAATGATTAATTTAAGCTTCTCTTTGGAGGCAGTCTTTTCCTTGCTCATTTACTCAGTTCAGTGGGCATACAAGGTGCAACTTAAATGTTTATAGAAGATACCCATTAATATATGTGTGGTGCCAAGGACACACACACTTATTTAGGTCTCTGCACGTCCATGTCTGTGGGAAAAGAGCTTAGTTGTGGTAACTGCATTTGATTTGTCATTTTCTACTCTAGATCAGGGTCACCTCCAGGTCCATGGAACAGAGGCGTGTCCAGTTGCATTTGAACAAAGTCATTTCTTCAGAAACAAGAGGAGAGATTATGACCATGGACAGTGCCCTGAAGGGTTTTCAGACATGCAGACCGTGTCAGATTTCTTCTCTGTGATATATTTTGGCTATTTTTGGTAAAATGCCTCAGGCACAAGATATGCCCTGAGTGATAGCATTTACATCCATGTGATCAGTATGGTGGTCATGTATAGATGGACAGGAGCCTTTTGCTTGTACCGGTGAGTGTGTAAAGAGAAAAATACATGCATAGGTAGACATGTATCATTGAGGCTCTTGGGAACACCCAGGAGAAACTTGGTGTCTTCTTTAACTCTCCAGAGTGTGAAAATGAAGTTCATGTTTTAATGATGTCATAATGCTATGATTACTTTAACAGTATGTAGGAGATGGGCATCTGTCCCCATTAGAATAGAGATTCCCTTACAGCTCTTACCTCATAGCGAGCAAGTATTTATTTTATTTTACTTACGTGACTTCCCTCAGGCCGTAATGAGTGCTCGGGACTTGCCTTGCAATGCATTTGGCTCTGGTTAAGAAGGCCAGAGTTTAGTTCTGGCAGGGAAATAGGCTTCCCTCAACCTTGTTTTGTAGCCCCCAGCCTTTAGTGGGAAACTGTGCATCTCAGTTTGTATTGTTGCCAATTGCCTTTCGTTAAGCAGGTGCTTTTAACTTTTGACCAACCCTGATGTAAAATAGGCTCCTCTAAATGAGGTGGTCAGAAAGGAGGATAAATGGAAGTCTACATGCTATGTGTTGAAATTATAAATCAAATTAACAAATAATTGAATAAAATATATTCTATTCTTTCATGTTGGCAAATATACCTTTATAGCTACCAGGGAAGCCAGATTCATGTTTAGCACTCTTAGATTCCTTTTTGCATTAGAAAACAGCAGCACAAGGAGACCTAGTTTTCTGGTCCTCAGTCTGTGGCCTGTCCCTTTTCTCTCCCCACCTTTGGCTCCATCCTATATCACAAGTATAAGTGCATGAAGGTGGCCAGCCCACGTGGCCAAGCTCTGTCAACACCCCTGAAAACAGCTCCCTTTGGCTACCCCTCATACTTCTAAGCTTGCACACTGATGCCGTGATTTGCTCACAGGAAAGTGGATCCAGAAAAGAGGCCTGCATAAGCCCTGGAAATAAGCTTGAGGCTGATTAGGAAGAAAATTATGAGGTCCCACCCAGAATTTGGGATATGGTCTTGATAGGGTATATGGGTTCCAGAGGGGATGCTCTGTGACCTCCTATCCCATGGGGATGAGTGTGGCCAAGGATACTAAGATCAGACCATAACCATCTAAAACAGGGGACCCAGGACAGGGGCCCATTTGCTTGAGTCTAAGGTTGGTATTGGCTAAACCAGATTACCAAATTTCCTTCTGTTCCCTTTTGCCCACTTGCTTGGTCTTCTTCTCACGCCCAACTTCCTATTTAATAACCCAGTCATGTTTCCTTGGGCTCAGGACTCTACCAGGGAAACCAGAGTTGGCTGTGTTAATGTCAGATGGAAATCAGAGCTAAATCTTTCAGGGTAACTGATTTTTAGACTTTGGTCAATATGTAGTACCTCAACCTAAAGTGCCCTTAGTCAGACCAGTTAATTATCCATTCTGAACGAGCTCCTCTACAAACATTTAAAAGCCATCACTGAAGCAAAAGCAATGGAGCCCTCAATTTCACCATTTTGCATGAAATTTTTCTTCAGGTATTTTGTTTGTTTCTGTTTAGAAAATTCGAAGGAAAGGCAGTAAGCTCTACTACACATCTTGCCTATCTTCTATCCTTATGTAGACAAACAGCTTCTCTGCAGTTACCTTTTCTTCTGGTTTCCCTGATGTTTCGATATAAACCATGTGAAAGAGTGGGAAGGAATATTGGGCCATTATCAGCCCAATGGCAGGAATGGTGCACTCGGGCATGCCCTTTTGTGCTTTCATGGTGCTACCTTGTTAAGTATTAACCTCTTCCTTCTTTCCATTTCCTACAGCCCGAGAGGAGAATGTGGCCACTTTCCGAGGCTCAGAGTACCTGTGCTACGACCTGTCCCAAAACCCGATCCAGAGCAGCAGCGATGAGATCACCCTCTCTTTTAAGACCTGGCAGCGAAATGGGCTCATTCTGCATACGGGCAAGTCGGCTGACTATGTCAACCTGGCTCTGAAGGATGGTGCGGTCTCCTTGGTCATTAACCTGGGGTCCGGGGCCTTCGAGGCCATCGTGGAGCCTGTGAATGGCAAATTCAATGACAACGCCTGGCATGACGTCAAAGTCACACGCAACCTCCGGCAGGTAAAGGTTGAGAGGAGAGAGTGCCTGGAAAGCTCCTCCTGGGCAGTTGGGCAGGAAGTTGGTGACACAGGTGATGGGTGATATAGAGAAGGGAGAAATGGGTTTGGATGTGTCAAAGTCTCATTTTCTCCCAGTCTTTGCAATTTCAGAAGGAAAACTATTAAAATATGTTTCTCCTCATACTTCGGTTCTCCATTTGTGCTTATTATTTAAGAAAAGAAAATCAGTTGTGTAGATAATAAATGTTACAAGTACTTTCATCCCTTTTATTCTGCTTTCCTTTTTTATCATTTTCTTAATTACATTGAAATCTTATTATATTTTTGTTAAATTCAATTAGGAAGAGTGTTTTATTTCGGCAGTTTGGTAGGTTTTCCACATTCTTTGAATTTGTGTGTTTTTCTTTTTAATTAAGTTAGCCATTGCCATGATGCCATAATTTTAATTCCCTCCAGAAAAAGTCTTCCTTTCTCTCTTCCTTTTAATTTACCATTCCTCTCCCTACCAATTCCCTTCTCCCTCCCCCACCCCTTTTTCTCCTGTTATTTTAACCTCTAGCTCTGGAATTAATTAGTTGGAATCTTTCTGAATTCCTCTGTTTCTCTGTTCCTTATTGTGGTGGTCCTACTTTCCTATCCATGTCTCTACCTCTGAGACTCCTCAGTTGACTGGGAGGCCTGGACAATGGAAGGACCCACATAAAGAAGCCAACTTGGAGTGCCCTCTCCTGGTTTGTTCCATGCTTGAGAACTCCCATCACTTACCGATTCTAAAGCAGGCAACTTGGTCAGGTGATGGCACCC
Source organism: Tamandua tetradactyla (assembly GCF_023851605.1). NCBI lineage: Eukaryota > Metazoa > Chordata > Mammalia > Pilosa > Myrmecophagidae > Tamandua > Tamandua tetradactyla. The sequence goes on from NC_135338.1 coordinate 38,061,384, forward strand.
TCAGAGAGCCTTAGCCAAGGGAAGTTGTCTTCAATCTGATAAATAATGATACCTCAGCAGCCCACATCAGTAAAAGGAAAACATGTTCGATCAAAGTCAAGATCTGAGAGGAGACTGCTTTTCCAGGTTGTCATTTTCACTTTAAAAGCCCACAACAGTTATAATAGCCAAGACCGTAGTGAAGTATGCTGTGGAAGCCACCTCTTCGGGAGATTCTGTCCTATTTGTTTTGAAATTGCCAAATAACACAAAAGTCCTCAATCGTCTCAAAATACTGGGATTCCACATTTTTGAATCATTGTTCTTTGTTTTTCTTCCAAGGCCAGAGAACCCTATTGCTGATGTTTTCTTTCATCGTCCCCTTCCATGCAAAGCCAGAGAAGACCAACTCAAACAGACAAGAGATCACAAATCAAAGTTCCATTTGCTAACGTGTAAGGGCTTGATAGGTTTGAGCTGCAGTGGCTGGGCCAAAAAGGGAAAACATGACCTTTGACTAGTTTTGACTGGCAGGTACACTGTAACACCCTACAGGCATGAGCCAGCTGAGAGGAGAATTTTCACCTGCTGGGAAACAGAATCAGGTTGTGGTTCTCACCAACCAAACTATTTCTCTAACTTTCTCCTCCCCCCCATGCTTCCTTGCCGTTCTGGAATGATTCCAATGAGTCCAAGAAAGGCTGTCTTTTATTTCTAGTAAAAAACAACTTTTCCTAAAATAGAATAAGGCCCTAAAATAGAATACATCCTTTAGACGGAGGGAGGATAAACCAAATCATAATTCAAATATTGGTTGTGCTATTTTAGTCAGATTGACTAGAGGAAAGCAGGCCTGGAAGGTTTCTGTTCCAAATTCTAAAGCCCAGCTCCTCGCTGTGCCCTTGGACACACCATCTAACCTTTCTACAGCACAGGATCCATTTGCAAAATGTTGATTATAGTCCTCCCCAGCCATGTGTGGTGGCTGAATATGCAAAGCACCTTACGTTCCAGAAGGCTTATGAGCACATCCATGGTCTGAGTGCTAGAATCGCTGTGAAATGCACACAATTGACAGTGCCCAGCATTCTGTCTAAAAGGGGACTGTGTCTGTCTAGTGCCAAGGAGGAAGCTAAGTAGAGCTCTCAGTTCCAGATGGCTACAGGGGTCCTAGGTTGTTGGGGTATTTCTTGGCAGAGGAACATTAATCTCCTGTGAGAAAGTGCACCTAAAATTGGGCCTCATTGGACTGTTGTCTGGGTTTGTGCAGCTGCATGCAATTTATTGAAAGAGGTGGAAAACTCAGAAAAGCAGAATTGATATTGCAAAACAAGCCTTTCAGCACAGAATAATCTAAGATTATTTTGCCCATTAAAATACATTTATGACATGTTTTGGGGTTCCTTAGGGTAAATATGAAAGGGTAAGAGGCCCTGCCTATTTCAATCAAACTGTAAATAGATCCATAAACATTTGATAGCCAGTTTATTGTGGTCTCATCCACCTTTTGGGTAAGGTTGAAAAGGTTTCTTTGGAAGAAAACTCATCTGAAGAAAGCTTACCTGGAGTTTCCTGGAGTATTCATTGCCAAGTGGAACAGAACTCTCTCCAGTTCTTCCTTGATGGTTATAAATCCATGGTTTTACCTTCGAGCCAAGTCAGGCCCAAGGCCAGGTACTTTACTGGGGATTCGGAAAGAAGAATCAACACGGACTGTAAATGGCATTAGGTTTTATTTGTTTCCTTGTTTTTTGGTCTGTGACCCTACTAGTGTTCAAAATTATTGCCATCAAGTGAACTGCTTTACCTCTCTGTCCTGCTTTTGTTCACATAACAAATACTCAACTGGGATTACCAGTCTTCCAGCCTTCCTGTCTCCCACTTAAGGGTATGTTGGCAATTAAGCATTTAAAAAGAACAATAAGGAGATTAATTGTAGGGCTTCTCACATCATATCTAACTGGCCATTCCTCCCTGCAATTCACATAAGAAATTGCTTAAAAGCTTGAAGAGCCTTGTTAAAGAGGGTACGTGCTTCCAACAGGAAGCATTCTGGCAAAGTAAACAAAATAGTACCATCCTTGGGTACTAGAAGACTCTAACCTTTTGAATGCATTGTAACAACATGGGCATTCTAAATTGAGAGGTAAGGACAAAGAATGTGCCTTCTCACTGCCACCACAATCCCCCAAATCAAAGGGGTACATGGATCTTAAATTACCTATGGAAACCCAGAGTAAACGACATAATGTAGCCTTCCTGAGCTAGGTGTGATCTGTAAATGTTTTAAGTTCTTTTCTTTCTAGGAGAAGGTCATGATCGTCCATCCACGTAGACAGAGTCAGATGTGAAAAAAAAAAATTCCCCTTATGTCGTTATCTCAGCTCTTTCTACCTGTTGATCTGCATGTGGACCTATAACCTTGGGTGTCTTTTCTTTCAGAGCAGGTGAAATGTGTATGTGTTAGGGGGTGGGAAGGGAGAGTGGGCAGTGTTCACTCAGAAGAGTCCTTGGAAAGTAAGTGTAATGCTGATCCTAACTGGGGGAGGTCTGGTCCGCGTGGTATCTGGAAGAGGGGGTGCCTTACATGACAAGGTGGAAGGCAGCTCCTTCCCTGGCTGTGCCCTGGGTGGCTGGCAAGGTTTTCCATAGAGTTCTGGTCTCATTGTCTCCCCCCACTCTCTCTTTCTGTGTTGGGTGCCTTTTTTTGAAAAACTAACACAAGATCATTCATGCAATGTGTCATTTTACTAACCGACTAATGTACTAACACCCTAACGACTCATCTTTGTTTTTAGTTTTTTTAATTAACAATCGTTCTGTTCACAATTTTTTAATTTCCTTTCTTCCCCCTTTTCCGCAAAGCACTCAGGCATTGGACACGCTATGGTAAACAAACTACATTGTCTGGTAGATATCATTCTTATTGTCTCTTTTTTTGGGTTTGCCGTGTGTTGCCCTCCTTTTCCTCCCTGAACCCCCCTTAACCTCTTCAGACTTGTTTCTTCTTCTTTTTAAATTTGTGTTGAAGTAAATGCAAGCTTTTCTTTTTCTTAAAAAAAAAAAAAAAAAATGGAAGGGGATGCACCTGTCTTGGAAATGAGATTTTGTGAAGTTCGGTGGGGACAGTTTCCTTTTCTGTAATTTAATTTTTTTTTCCCTAAAAGTATTTTTTTTAGAGAATTTTTTTTCTATTTAGCTAAATTTGTTTTGTTTTGTTTTCTTATTTTGCAACTTTCAATTTACAGATTAGGTAACATGGAGATTTATAGGTTTATAGTGAGACATTTCTTCTCTCTGCCTCTCCCTATCCTTTCACTCTTCCTCCTTTCTCTGTCCTCCTTGTTCCTTAAACCCTTTGCTCTTTCCCTTTTGCGTGGCCACGGCTGCCACAGGTGATCTGGGGAAGGAAGTACTCTATCTCCTCTGCACTTTCTTTCCCTTCTCTTACCTGACTCCCGCACCATGGCCAAAGGGAGCTCCGCCATCGTGTTCTCCTTACAGACTCTGCATGGCATGTTTCTGTCTCGTGAATTTCCCATTAGCATCAGATTTTGTTCCCTCATTTTCCTCCTCATTACTAACAACCTACAACCATCAATCCACTTTCATGCTCTTCTCTTTTTGTTTCCCCCACTCTTCTTCATTTTCCTATTGTCCTTCATATATTTTGGAGTTGGTTTTGGACTTTTTCTTTTCTTTTTATTTAGCGAGGGAGGTGGCAGGCAGGGAAAAGTCGACCCTTTAGTTTTGAATGTTTGTCTGTCTGTTTTCACTTCCATCTCGATCTTCAGTTTGTTCAGTGCATGTAAGTGTAAAGCGGATTTTGATTCTTTCCTTTATTTCTCCTAACCCTTTACCACTTCCCTACCTTTTTTTCTTCTGCCTTCTCTCTTGGCTCCAGAGAATTTCCGCATGGGTGTGTCAGTGTATGGTGTGTGCACGCTTTGCGGCCCCATCTTTTCTGTGCCCTCTGCTCTTTTCATGGGTACTGGGTGTGTGGGTGCTGTTTCTTCCCTATGGGCATTATTATTATTAATTTTTTTTATTTTGGTTATTATGCCTCATCGTTTCTTTGTTTTTGTAGAGTTGCCTTTTTTGGTTTGGGTCATTTCTTCTCTTGGTGGCAGTGGTGGTGGCAGCGAAGGGAGGGCAGGGGTTGGTGACCTGGGGTAGTTCATGGCATGTATCATCCATGAGACCTCAAAAGCGAGAATCCCCTTCCTTCCCTCCCTGAATGCATGTTTGTCAGTGTAGTGTGAGCCAAAAAGGAAACAAATAAAAAAAAAAGAAAAAAAGAAAAGAAAAAAAGGAAAAGAAACCATCAACTACCAAAGACCAACCCCTAACAAACATCATTGTCAAATGTCTCCTTTGCTGTTTTTCACACCCACCCTAAATAACAATCATTTACAAACTAAATCATCATTTTACCAATGAACTGAGACAAGTGATGTCGTCCGAGGATGGTTCCATTTTCTAGCCTGACTGAGTAAAGAGTGGAATGGGTGGGAGTAGGTGTTCAGTTGGCAATTCCAACAAACTCTCCCGTCAATCTGCAGGGGACCACTGGAGGCTTGGGCCACAGGAAGGCAGACTAGAAAATGGAACTTGGCTGTGCATACCCAAATGAAAACGAATTAGAAAAAAATGCCTCGCCAAAACCTTAATGAAGTGACGCCACAGGTAGGGGAAGCCTCTGGATTTTGGTAGGACTGTAAGGTCATTGCTGGGATTTCTTTTTGTCCCTATGTCCCTCCACCAGGTGACAATCTCTGTGGACGGCATCCTAACCACAACAGGCTACACTCAAGAGGACTACACAATGCTGGGCTCGGATGACTTCTTCTACGTGGGAGGAAGCCCAAGCACAGCTGACTTGCCAGGCTCACCCGTCAGCAACAACTTCATGGGCTGCCTTAAAGAGGTAAAGTTCACAGAACTCCATTTAATGTACTGTGTGACTGACCATTTAAGAACAAATGAGATTTCCAGGTCAATGATTAGATCTGTTCTCTAATCTTTACTATGAGGTCAATGGTTATAGCAGAAAATTCTTTTGACTTGGAAGCAGATGCCTTGGACCTGGTCCCACCTTAGGGGGCTTTTCTAATCTCGGGTTTGCCACTTAAACATTCCATGACTCAGTTTCCTTGTGTAACTAATAGGGAATCTTATCTCACGGGTAAGTGTGCTCTATAAATTCATGAAATAACATAGAGGAAAGGCCCTATGAAATCACAAAGAACTACACTGGGTGTATGGCTTGATTTTCTGCTTTTGACTTGGCAAATAGGAAAGATCTAGCTGAAAGTGGCTCAATTTGTGGCTGTGTTTTTGTCTAAAATTAAACACATGTATTATTTTACCTTTGCCAAGCCTGGTGTTCCCACGAGCCTTATTATTTGAGATAAAGGAAAATTCTCAGAATGTAATATTGAAGCCCAGAAGACTATTTTTTCTTTTTTCCCCTGAAAGCTGGTAGCTATGAAAAAGCAGTGGGGCTTTGCCATTTCTCATTTATTACTATTGTAGCTGATGTGTTGAGACCTCTTGTCTGAGAGCAAAGGAGCCTCAGTCAAGTGTAAGTTCAATCTCTAAGGTCAATTGTTGAGGCAAAAGAATCAGACTTGATTTGGTAGAGTTCTTTTGGAACACTCTGTCATCAGAGCAGTACACTGAACATTTTGTTTAATCTAAGCCAGTCTTGGTTGCCTAAATATCTATACCATTTCCCCGGGGGAAATTCCTTGACAAGCTACCAATGTACCTTTTTGCAGATGAAATCTCTTGTGCCTATGAGCTTCTTCTTAGGGCTCCTTTTATTCTTATTATGGTTATTTAAAATGTGTTGAACATTGGCATATATGAGATGGCACTGTGTAACATTCACTCAGTGTTGAGCTCCTCGAGATAGAAATTATGTCTGCCATACTTGGTATACAGTAGGTGCATAATAAGTGTTTACTGCATGAAACCACTTCTCAAATAATCATTGGGTACCTTTCTGTGCTGTAACTAAATGTGGTGGCTCTTTTCCAGCCATGGTCTCCATGGACTTTATAATCTAGGAAGGGAGATGAGATCAGTAAGTGAATAATTACTGTGTAGGACACAGTGTGTTCACTGCCACAGATTAAGGGCTCTAATTCAGTAGAGAAAACAGAGATAGATTTTAGGTGGGAGTCAAGTTTTAGAGAGGAAATGACATTTGAGTCGGGCCTTGTTGCAATAAACCATGTGTGAATTGAGAGGAAGGGGTAGAAAAGAGAGACAGAACAAAGGAGGGGAAAATCCAATTACAGCTTTGTATTGTTCTCAGTCTGAAGGACAAATCCCAGTAGAGAACCCAAAGAGAGCTTTTCTCTTTCTGGTGGACTTTATCTGGGTCTAGCTGGTTAAGGGACTCTCCCAACATTCCTGGCAGAACTGTGGTAGACACAGAACACTGGGATTTACTCCCATTTGGATAAAGGCATAAACTACTCACTCTCTAATGAACCCTGAAGGCTCTTAAACACTGTTGAATCACACTGCATTGGAATTGCACTCTCATTAGAAAGAGATAAGAGCATTCCTGTTACCAAGTACAGGGCTCGTGAATGAATGATGCATTGATTGCCATGGGCTGCTCATCCATTTTTATGGTAGAACAGCTTTGAGCACAGAGTTTTCCCTGGGCAGCATGGAAGGGCAGCTGCTGGGACTGATTTCCATCTACACACACTTACATTGAGCCATCTCTTGATTACGTGTTTTGAGATAAAGGAGAAATTTCCCAACTACGAATCTGTTGATCAGGAAGGATGTCCCTGAGCACTGTGAACGAAGCCTCATGAGAACACGAAAATGTCACTGATGACTTTAGCCACACAGAAGCTGAAACCTGAAGTGAGTGAAATCTCCATGCACTTGCACAGACACACACACACACACACACACACACTCATACACATATCATCTTATACTGCCCATGGAGAGAGCAGAAAGCTTTCAGGATTCTGTGGCAAATGTTACTTAACAGTTTAAAAGTTAAAAGCAGTTTGGCAAAACAGTGTCAATAATAGAACTGGAATGGGTGATTTAAAAAGATATGCATATACCTTTTAGCGAGCAGCACAAATCCGCATTTAAGTCCAGACAGGATTAAAAAACACAAAGCTGCCAAAATATCGGGGCAAATGGTAGGCAAAATTACAACTTTATTAACTTGTACTTGATCTCTTCTTATATACAGTGTTGTAGACTTTCTAAGGGATTTTGGAGGCTTTTCATTTGTCTGAGTGTTTTAAACAGTTAGCTCTGACTCTAAGGTAGCCCGGCATATTATTTCTTTCCATTTAATTATTATGATTCACTTCTCTGTGGGAAGGTATGGGAAAATCTTCTATTGTTCTCAATTTTTCTCTTTTACAAACTAGCAAACAGGCAAGAGCTTCCAGCTGTGTGGGGTTTAGCCCTTTCATACCCCCAATCACTTACTCATTTTAACTATTTACCCCTAGAACAGTCTCTGGATTGTAAAAATTCCTTCTTCCTTTCCCTACTTCTTATTCTTCCTTTTTCTATCTTTTACCATTCATGGCCCTAAGTGACCCTATGCTGAGCTGGGTGCTTGGATGTGTCATTCTTTTCAAAGTTGGCACATGATAAAGGGACTGGGGAGTTCTCTTCTAGATCACTGGGGTTTGCATATGACATAAAATAGATTTTATCTTTGGAGTAAAGTTCTTTCACACCTAAAAGCTAAGCTCCAGAATTGACAGGTGTGCTTCCCTCCTAACTTGACAGCACCACAAAAGCCACAACGAAGAGTGGCCAAGTTGTCATCAAACTGCTGTGATTCCCCACACACCCTAGTTATTATGAGAAATTTGTGTCCACATAAAGCTCATGATGTTGGCTTCATGTTCCTGCTCATATTGTGTGCTTTCATGTGTCCTATTTTCATTCTTATTATATCCCTAGCTCCAAAGAATGGTTCTCAGATACCTGACAGGCTCTCCATAAATATTTACGGAGTCAAATCACATGTTTGCAAATTAATAAGCATCTTTCTTAGGCAAATTTTCTTGTGTGTTATTGACTGTGTACTTTTCTGGAAGTGGCCAGTGTGTATCTTGACATGGCAATAGTCGAGTCTTTCAAGAAACCCTCAACTATCTGAAAAGAAAGAAGTATTATACAAAAGTCTCAGCAAAACTAAAATAAATGGGATTGGAAGCTCTCCTAGGAAGAACAGGATTAAAACACTTTTAGGGATATATTATGGCATGATGAAAAGAATACTGGATTTTAAATCACAAAATCTAATTGGGAATACAAGCTTTATTACTAGCTTTATGCCTTGAATAAGTCAATGACCTTATTTGTGTTTTGGTGTCGTAATCTCTAACATGGAGATGATAAAACCTTGGCATCACATCTCTTAAGAGCAAATGAAACAATGTATGTAAAAGTGAAAAACATACAGCATTATACAATGGAGTTTTGCTATAATGATTATTATTATGGATTATGTAATATACCTTAGAAAGGTTTATGAATATAAGCATGAGCATAAGTGAATATGCACAAGCCCATGTGTATCTCCGTATTTCCCATATTAGGAAATCATTGTCATGGAAAATAAAAAGTTTATTCTGTTTGCCCTACTATAATTCTCTCAGTTTGTGGATGACACGATAGGAAGTTATCTGAAGTGGGGATTGCCGGTTTCACCCACTCCCAGTCTTTAACTTGTTTGTTGTCTTCAGAGCATATATATTTGTTTGTCAGTTCACAGATGTAATCCCGATACCCAGAACAGTCCCTGGCATATAAAATACACTCAGTAAGTATCTCCAGAATAAATAAATAAATAAATAAATAAAGCTAGCTAGTTTGCTAGCTTCAAGGGGTTCAGAAATAAGGTAGAGTATGGATAACAAATATATACTGAAACCGACAGTGTGCCAAGGTCTGTGCTAAGGGATTATGGTACGAAGATGAATCAGACGTGGAGCCTGCTGTAGAAAATAACCAAGGTGAAGTTTGAAGGGTGTGTGGAGGTACCAGGAAGAATAGTGGGAACGATGCCCACGATGGCGGGTCAGCATCAGCAAAAGCAGAGAGGTAGGAAGCAGCATGGTACCTAGGTGAGGAACTCATAAACAGTTTGCTAATTTCAGAACATAAAATGTAAGATTAAGAGTTGTGGAGATGCAGCTGCAGGATTAGGTAGCCTTCAGGTCACAGAGGACTTGATTTCATGCTAAACCTTTGGGCTTTATTCTGTAGGTGATAGGGAATCATTGAAGGACCATAAGAAGTGGAATAACAAGGTCAGAGGAGGATCTTGACCATCAAGCCTTAATTCCTTGAAGACTGGAGATAGTCCACCTACTGCTTCTCCCTAATGTATATTTTTGCCCTAAGAAGTTCAAGAGCAGGAGTGAGAAGTGTGGTCCATTGGCTGCAGCACTGGGTTTAAAAGAATGTCTCTATCAATCTTAAAATTTCTATAGAGAAGCATTTCATGTGGACTCCCATTTCAGTCTTAACAACCCTCCATGTCAGGGCATTTCTCCTTTACTCTGCCCTTGGCACTACTGCACTATTATCATTAGCTGAAGCACGCAGAGGTGGAGAAAAGCCAAGCCAAACCCAAGTTGCACAGAGAGTGTTTGATCAGATTTCACCAGGACCACGAAGCTTATTCAAACATGCCCCAATATTCTCCTATGATTTTCTCTTCCTTGTTTAGTTTGGTTCTCTCTACATCATCCTCCCTTCTCCTCAATCTGTTACTTCTCCCCTTCTATGTTGGTACCTCCATCTACCCATGGAGAGACTCAAGAACTACCCAAGTGGCTGGGATGAACTGGCTTATCGCTAGTAGAGAGGAAGGAAAAGCAGAAGAATTGGGAGAGTGGAACACATATTTAGAAGAAAAGGGATTGGATAGAGCATCATTGTGCATATTCCATTCCATATCCCTTTATGATTATTAGCCATGTAAAACCAAATGGGATTTTACAGCATGAGATCGTCTCTGAACAGATGATTAATGGTTTCATCTGTAATAACTTTACATTTTATAGAACTCTTATAGTAGTCCACATCTGGAGAGTCAAGCTATTTAAGGCTGTGTTAATTCTGTTAATTGTTATACGTTTATTCAAATTGTTGCCACCTGCGGGCTTTGGGGTAATGTGTTTGTTGGAGCTTTTCCTTTTAATATACTCATTTTATTTTAACCTTCCTCACTGTCTTTTGCTTCTGTCCTTCATGCAATACCTAATTTCTCTCCTGATTTTTCTTTTTGTGTTGAACTCTTACTTCTTCACTTACCATGGTATCCTTTCTTTTCCCTCCTGTTCTCATTCCCCCTATTTTGTATCCTCAAATTCTTGTTTTGGGATCCTTCCTAATTTCTAAAGTGGTGATAGACGGCTCTACTGTGCAGGTAAATTTAGCCCAGCAATGGACTTAAGCATTCCTTTTTTCCTAGCATCCAGAATACTGTACAGTGCCAGGGTGAGCAAAGATCAAGTGATATTTTAGAGTCAGCATGGGAGATAAGAAGATGGTGAGCTTTAGAAACACAAGTCCAGGGCTCAAGTCTTGTCTAGACTCATTACCAGCTGCATGACTTTCAGCAAGCCACTTGACTGCTCTGAGCCTCAGACTTTTTCATCTGTCAAAATATTTTTATGTCAGGAATAAATGTGATAAAAATATGGAGGTGCTTTATTAACTATGAAATGCTGGGAAAATGCTAATGTAGTTATAAATTGATCACATATATTTGGCACATAGAAAATGCTCAGTAACTTGTATTTGCCATTGTTGGTTTCATCATCATCATTATTATGTGCTAGTGTGATTCTTGCCTATGTTTCATTCTGTTTTGGATGACAAGCTTTTAAAAGATAAACTGACCCAAATTGACAAATTAGATCAGGTTTAGAGCTGAGTAATAAAAAAGGTGAAAGAACCCAGGAGCCTGACTCAAAAAGGATTCATGGCTATCCTCTTTGATTTTTTATTTTGATTAAAAAGGATAAATGGATATATCCAGGGACATTTAACCTGAGGGAAGAAAGATACCCCAGCCCAGGATTGGGAATTAATTTATGAAGTTTTGTCCTATGGAAGTGTTCTTAAACATGGCCTATATGTACTCAAGCCATGAGAACTATGACCGAAAACAATTCAATGGAAGCTGTAGATTTACTACAAGGAAGAACTTTCAGTGAGAGCTGTCCAAAACAGCCTTTAAAGTAATGAATTTTCTATCACTCAAGGCATCCAAGCAGAAGCTGGGCAACCACTTTCCAAGATTGTAGAGTATTCTAGCATCAACTGCTAGATGGTCTTGATTATCTAGGGGTTCCTTTCAAACATAAGATGCCATAGCTATACAATGAATGAGCGTTCTGAAAAGAAAGAATGAGGCTGATTGATTCGACCAGTTTCATTGTGTTGAATACTCTCCCGATTAATCTCTAAATCATTTGATTATAAATGTACTACCAAGACTGTGGGCTACCCTTGTGGTGGAATTTGAAGTTTCCAGCCCTTGCCATCATGTATTGGCCACTTATAATTAATTCTCCTTTCTGAGGCCTTCAATGACATCATCTCCAAAATCATTACAACCACAGTAATTATAATCATGACAGCGGCAATAAAACTAATAATTAACGAGCTCTTAACAGTGTGGATGCCTGCGAGGTGTGTGTCTACGCCATGCTAAGTGTTTCACGCATATCCGTAATTTAATTCTCACAACAAACTTAGTGAAGTGGAGTCTATAAACATGACCAATTTACAGATGAGGCTAAACAAGATGAGTGCCTTGCCCGGGGCCACACAGTTCCTGAGGGTTAGAGCTAAAATATAAACACTGCTTGCATTATGACTACGGCTGCCATCTCTACCAACTCAGTTGTAACACATGATGAAGACTGAAAAGGAAGTAAGTTCATAAGAAGAAGGGTGTGAGTGTCTGGTTCCACCCCCTCTAGGGAATGATCTTTTCCTCCCACGTCTTAGGAAAGATCATTTAATCTTCCTAAGATTAAAGGCAAAAATGTCCTTCCTGGAGACTGGATATATTTACCTATTTCCTTCACCTTGCCATTGATTATTGTACTGAGAGGAATGCAGTTTTTGTTTGATTTCCCTCTTTGGGGAAATTGATATTGCTCAACCTGTTAATGGAGGAATGATTTTCATCCTGGGACTGAGAGCAAATTAACTGCTCTTGGTATGAATGCCAAGCAATGGAATAACTTTGACTTGAGATGCCTACTGCGTTTTTGCTTTTGTTCCAGCTCAATCTTTTCCATGAAGTTGGAGCTATTTGCATTCAAGGTCCTCAAAAGTCCAGAATGAGGGGTAGCTATATTTTTAGGCTTATTATGAATTTTCAATCTGATTCTGCAAGTCTATTTAGCTTTGCATTTTTTTTTTCTCTTCAGGATAAATTCAGTGGAACTCATTGCTTTCTAAAAATGGCACTTATTTACAGCAAATGTAATCTACCACAACATTCCCACTGAGACAAAATCTCTTGTGTCTTCAAAATGCCTTAAAGGAGATTAAAAAAAAAAAAAAAGTAGTCCTTGCACACAAATACCTACAGGGAAAAAGTAATCAATGAGCTAATTAATTAGTTAATGTTTTTTAAAATTGCTTTGTGAATGCAGAAACAACTATTCCTTTAGTGTTATGGTGCTTTTGAAACCTTGTATTGTGCCCCCCACATGGACAGTGTGATGCCATAACTCATTTCTGCATAGATTCCAAGAGAGAGATAAAGATAGATTTTTCACTTCATAAAACAGTAAAGTTGCAGCATAGGGCAGCAACATTGTGCACCAATTATCAGCCAATGAAATTCTCTTCCTGATCCTCTCCCTAACCAGATGATATCAGCAGATGGTCTTATCTCACACTTTATGGAGAAAATAAAACTATACAGTTTTTGCTTGTTGAATTTCCCTCCCTCCACCGTAGGCTTACTTTCAAAGATTCTCATTGCTGCCTTCTTTTCTCCTGTCTTCTACGATGAGCCCTCATTCTCCTTTCAGAGTGTAACTGCCATCCTCTTTTCCCTACTTTGGAATTTAGCTCCTTTAAGGACTAAAATATCCAACATTCTGTTTACCACTGTTCCATCCCCTTAGGTAAAGAAATGCTGAAAAATAATTTTATTGATCCTGTCTCCATGTCAGTTTACACCTTAGCTCCTTTCTTACTTTCATTGAAAAACATCTTGGAAGAGTTGTCTATACTTCCTATCTTCTTTACCTCACAGTTATTCCTTAAACCCCCTACATTTGCATATCAGACTCAGAAGGAACATAACTATCCCCAACACTTTAGTAGTATTGTTTTCCTAGCTTGAGTTAGAAGCACTTTTTTACCTTCTCCCACAGGCCTTCAGTTCATAATTTCATTATAATGGTCACCATCATTCTTACCACATTGTATTTTAATGAACTGTATTCATATGTTTCCCCAACAGACTGAGCTTCTAGAGGACAGGGATCAGGATTTATATAGATTGAATATTCCCTTCAGAGTTAAACATAGTTCCTGGTACATGAATATATAGAATATATTCTTCAATAAATTAGTAAATATTTTTAAGCACCAGTTATATAATTATTTCTCCAAATTCCTGCTTATACCCATTTTCTCAATAGCACATCATGCATTCACTTATTCATAAGTGCAGTAAATATTAATGGGGTGCTTGCTCTAAGATCTGTTCTAAATACTGGAATATGTGGTAAATGAGATCATATATATATATACAGACTCAGGTCCCTGAGTCTATGGAATTTACATTATGGTTGAAGGGTCTTAATTATAAATGCATAAGCAATTAATTAAGAGGCATGTGATAACAATTAGTGCCAAGAGAATAAAGGGATAGTGGGAGGTTGGGTCTCTTTTAGACCAAGTCTCTGGGAAAAATTCTCTGAGCAGTTGATATTTAAGCTTTGATCTAAGATGAAAGAAGAAGTCAGGCACACACAGATCTGGAGAGAGGCCATTCCAATCAAAGGGGCCTGCAAATACATGAAGGACCCAAGGCAACAACAAGATTGACAAGTTCAAGAAATGAAAAGAAGACCATGTGGCTGTGGCTCAGAGAGGTGACAAGAGAAACAAATGTCTGTGGCTACACACTTTGCTTTTCTAAGAAAAGCCAAGTTTGGCAACATCAACTTATCCAGCTTATCTCTACCTCAGATAATTCATCTTGGTGTTTATCCCCATCCAGCTCTTTCTGCCTTCCTTTATATTAGGGCCAGGTGTCCCTCCACAAATGTAAGTTCACCTGTGCTCTGCATTGTCCTCTCTCTGTCACCTCCTGGATTTTGCTTTCCAATTATCCCACTCTCTTCCACCTTTGATCTTTGTCTGTTCTTAGGCTACAAACGTGTTGGTCTGCTCTATCCTTATGTAAAACCTTTCTCTTAACTTTGCAACTTCTTGAACTCAGGAAGTGAAAGAATGTCTCATTCTTGGATCAGGCAGAAAAGGAGATTAAACAAAGCCTTTAGAGGCTTGAGAAAGGCACAATGAGCAAACCCACACAGAATGATCCACATCTTCTCGAGAAGAGAGGTGAAGGCATGGCTATTTATACTGTAGCAAGCAGGTTTAGAACAGTCCTTAACATCAACATTAGCCACTCACTCAGGTTGGAAACTTCAGAGTTAGCTTTGACCTTTCCTTCTCACTCTGCTTCTTCTACTTTACTCTCATCTGATCAGTCACCGCCTCTGGTGACAAGACCTTGTTTTACTTCCCATTCATTTCTGTCATCTCTTTTTTAGGTTCTCCTCTTCTACCTCTCCCTTTCTCTTATACATTGTCTACTGTAGAACCGTAATGAGTCTTTCCACCATTTTCTCTGCTCTTCTCTGTATTTTTCATTCTGTCCCACCTTGATCTTTGTAGCATTCTTCAGAAGTATCCAATGTCCGGTGAAGAAGAGTATGTCTTCTCCAGCCCTGCCTTCAAGGCCCTCCGTAATTTGGCTTCAACTTCTCTGTCCCTACCTTCCTGTACTTCCTCCATGTATTTCACCACAATGACCATTTCATATCATTCTAAATATACTTTTTGAGTTCTTGCTTCAAAATGTTTTTATTTGGTAATCCGAGCCAAGATTTTATCTCTGCTATCTGATTCTTACTCATTTTTCTAGCACCCACCTCATGATCATCTGTTTGATTGATCACCTCAGTCAACAGTGGTCTTTTTCACATCTGAGTTCCAAGCACACTTATACGGTATAGTGTGCATGAGCTCAGACTTCAGCAGCCAATGGCAAGGTTCAAATTTTGGTTCTGGTACTGATTACTTATGTTCCCTTGGGCAAGTTAGTTAGCTTTACTGTAATTTACTTTTTTCATCTATAAAATGAGTGTAGCAATAATACCTACCTCATAGAGATTTTATGACGATCGAATGAGATGATGCAGTAAAACCTTAAAGAGAGTCTGGCACATGGTAATTTATTATCGTCATTTGTTTCATCCATAAATTACCCTGCATGCATTTGTTAGATTTTCTGGAAGGCATGTAATCCCTTTGAAAGCAGAGAGACTTTTGTACTTCCAGCAGTGATGTACATACTTGAGGTTTATTAAACAAAATAGAAGGCAATTTAACAAACTCTAATGAATTTCTTGATTGACTGTAAAGAAATTGCTATTTCTCCATATATACGTATTTATTTTTTTCTGTGCATATGATAGGGTCATATTTCATTTATTTCTCCATGTGAGTACCCTGTTATTGCAACACCATTTGTTGAATTTTTGTTTGCTTGTTTTTTGGTTGTTTGTTTTGCTTGTTTGTTTTTTGGGAAGTGCATGGACTGGGACTCAAACCTGAGTCTCCCGCATGGTAGGTAAGAATTCTACCACTGAACTACCTTTCACCCCCGCCTCATACTATAGTTTGACCACATTTGAAATGCTCCCACCAGAAAAATGAGATGATTTCTTCTTTATAGACATCGTTAAGAAAAATGCCTTGTTCGTAGAAAAATGAAATATGTGTGCATATATGAAATACAAATATAATGATTTCACATTTCTTAAATTTCTGGGTATCAAATGGGGTTGTGATGAAGTTTATATTTCTTAGTGCGCTTTTACTTCATAGGTATTATTAATGTAGCAGTTATTCTTATGAGAGATGTTTAAAATGCTAAAGAAAACAAAAATTTAGCTGCAAAATTGGGTGTTGGATTGATGATCACCAATGTCCCTTTTAAGTCTAAAATTCTTACAGATTTTAAATTGTTTTGAAATGTTTTAGGATTATCCAATTACCTTTGAATGGTTGGTTTGATGAGCTTCTACTATATTCTAGACATGGTATTTGGGATACAAAGAAGGACAGGATACAATTCCTTCCCTGAAAGACCTTATAATTCAGGAGTTGACAACCTTTTCTGTAAAGGACTATTTCAGTAGTTCTCAATTGAGGGGCAATGCCTGGAAATATTTTGGTTGCAAAAGTCAGATGTTGATCATGTCATCTAGTGGGGAGAGGCCAGAAATGCTGCTATATATCCTATAATACACAAGATAGTCCCACATAACAAAGAATCCTCTGGCCCAAAATGTCAAGTGCCAAGATTGAGAAATTCTGGACTAGTTAGTAAATATTTTTATTTTTTCAGGACATATGTTCTGTATCACAACTGACAAACCCTGTCATTCTGGAGTGAAACCAGCTGTCGAGACTATGCAGACAAATGGATATAGCTGTATTCTAATAAAAGTTTATTTAGGAAACAGGGAGTATGCATCAGGATTTAGCCTGAAAGCTGTTGTTTGCCCATCCCTGCTCTAGTTTAAATGGTAGATAAGCCTGGTAATTATGATGTAATATATGAAACTATATGACCAAAGTCATCAGAGTTACAGTAAAACCCAAAACATTGGTCTTACCCAAGATGTTAGAGATCATTTCCTGGAGGAGAAAGAAACTGAATAGAACTCTTTTTGTTTCGTTTTGAAGAGTGAGCAGTTAGGCAAAAAGAGAAATACTAGGGAGAAAGTAGTATCAATAAAGAAGCTAAGAAATATGATATAGCATTGTGAGTATGGGAGACTAATAAGAATAAATAGCTAGGAATGGTGGTGGTAGTAATAGCAGCTGCTAAGGTGTACTAGAGAGAGTAGTATCAATAAAGAAGCTAAGAGATATGATATAGCACTGTGAGTATGGGAGACTAATAACAAGAATAAAGATCTAGGAATGGTGGTGGTAGTAATGGTAGCAGTGCTTATTATATGCTAAGAACTATTCTTTCTACATGTCTTAAGGCATTTCATAGAAAGAGTGTGGTGTTGCCAGAGTGATATGAGGTGGGGTCCAAGATGTGTACATGTACCAGAGCTTGGACTTTATTCTATAGGTGGGTAAAACTGGAAATGTGAAGACCAGTGAGGAAGTAATTGGCAAGACTTATCAACTTATGTACGTGTCCATTTGAAACTTATTACGTACTCCAGAAAAGCCAGGTTGTAATCCTGATCTAATCTTGTGGGGCAACCATCTCTTTTAATCCTGATTCAATATTGCAGGGCAAAAACATTTTATTAGATTATTTCCTCAGAGGCATGGCATGCCCAATTGTGGGTGTGGGCTTTTGAATAGATGAATATGTGACTCCACCCATTCAAGATGGACCTTGATTAGTTTGCTGGAGTCCTTTAAAAGGAAAAGCATTTTGAAGAAACCTCAGATGCAAATGCTTGGAGAACAGTTGCTTCAGAGCTGATAGCAACATGGATGTTTAGAGATGCTTGGAGTACTGACAGAGAAAGCAGATGCCTAGACACAGGCAGAGCCACATGCCCACCCATGAGATGCAAGCAAGCCAGAACCCACAGTTGTGTCCCAGAGGAATTAAGCAAAGGTCCACAGATGCTTAGAGAAGAAACCACTGGCATCAGATGCTGGAAACAACAGAACCAGGAACAAGAACCAGTAGATACCAGCCACATGTCTTCCCAGTTGACAGAGGTGTTTTGGATGGCATTAGCCTTTTTGAGTGAAGGTAACCTCTTCTTGGTGTCTTAATTTGGACATTTTCATGGCCTTAGGATTGTAACTTGCAATTTGTTAAATTCCCTTTTTAAAAGCTATTCCATTTCTGGTATATTGCATTCCAGCAACTTTAGCAAATAGATACACTGGACATTAAAGAAAAAGGTAGGGACATGTCACAACTTTCTGGCTTAGGTGACATTAATTGAGTAAGAATGCTCAAGGAGAGGCAAATTCATGGGGAAGACATTAACTTTAGTTTTTGGTGTGCTGAGTTGGAGGTAACTTTGCCAATCAGCAGGTAACCCAGCAGATCAGGGTCAAGTAGAGATAGCTGGAGTTGTTAGTTTAAAGTCACCAGAATATAGGGGATATTAAACTAATCAGAATTGGTGAAATCAGGCAAAAGAGCACAATTGTTAATATTTAAAAGAAGGGTAGACTTAACAGGAAAGTAATGGAGGAAGAAGAGAACTAGAGAAAGAGATATGAAAACCAAGAAAGTAGAGAGTTTCTGGGTAGATGGTACACTTATCAGAGTTCAGTATCAAAGAAAGGACTAGTAAGATGAAAGCTAAAGTACAACTGTAGCTGAGATTTCATAAGTTATGGGTAATGTCTTTATTTTGCTTTTGAATAGGACAAACTAAATCACATTAAAATTCAGATGCATAAAAACTAATAAAGTAGAAAAGCTTTAGATATAATACATATAAATGTTGAAGTATCTTGGGGATAGTTCCAAACTTTTCTTGTTATGTATTCATTAAACTACATATAAAAAAATCCCACTTACCATATTTTATAGGTTTATTTTTAGTTGCCCTAAGCGTTTTAAAAAATGCATTTCTGCATGTAATCTTTCTAGAATTCATGTTTTGCATTTATATTCTCCTTCCCCCTAATTGATTACCTCCATCACTAGATGTTAATGAAGTTATGGGCTTGTGGGGGGCTGCTTCTATTTATGGAAATGAAATTTAAAAGCCACTGTGGTAGATTGAATTATGTACCCCAACAGAGACATGTTTTAATCTTATCCATGTTCCTGTGGGTGTGAACCTATTTGTAAATAGGACCCTTTGAAGATATAAGTTAAGATGTGGCCCAATTGAATCAGGGTGAGCCTTAATCCACATTATTACCATCCTTTAGAAGCAGAAGAAATTTGGAGGCTGTGAGTCAGAAAAGGTCAGAGAGGAGCCAGAAGTCGTCAGAAAACCAGGAGCAGACACAAGGAAAAAGAGATTGCCGTGTGACAGAGGTAGCGATGCCAAAGATTGAGGCAAGCCAGAATCAGAATGCTCAGACTCCAGGGAGAAATCATGGCCTTGCCTACACCTTGGTTTGGGCCCTCTGGTCTCTAAAATCATGAAGCAATAAATTCTTACTTAAGTTAACCCATTGTGTGGTGTTCATCATAATAGCCTGGCAAACTAAAGCAGCTACCATTGCAAAACAGTAACATATTGATGATATTTT
The DNA here is from genome assembly GCF_023851605.1 of Tamandua tetradactyla. Taxonomy (NCBI): domain Eukaryota; kingdom Metazoa; phylum Chordata; class Mammalia; order Pilosa; family Myrmecophagidae; genus Tamandua; species Tamandua tetradactyla. The sequence continues at coordinate 38,080,923 of NC_135338.1, forward strand.
TATAAGTTAAGGAAATGGAATGCAAACTACCTAGATTCATAGCTTTAAGATGCAGAAGAATATCTGGAAGGCAATGTCAACTCAATTGAGTTCAATTCAATTTAGGGTATTTGTTGAATGCCATGAACTTTTATTAACAGTGACATGACAGGATTTGTTGCTTTCAAAAAGTTTTCCATCTTAACTGTTTGGTATGTTTATTGTACAAAGCATTTATAGGCAGCTAAGAATGTAGTTGATGAGGAAAGATTTATATTTACAGAACACTTGAAGAACCTAATCATGTGGAAATGTAACAAAATGCTATTATCACATGATATGCTGGTTTGAATCTGTTGTGAACCCAAAAAAGCCAAGTTCTTTAATCCTCATTCAATATTGCTGGGTATGAGCTTTTTAATTGTTTCCATGGAGATGTGTCCCATCCAATAGTAGGTCATAACTTTTTTTTGATGGTTTCCATGGAGATGTGTCTCTACCCATTCAAGGTGAGGTTGCTTACTGAAGCCCTTTAAGAGGGAACCATTTGGAAAAGTCTTTAGAGCCCATGAAGCCAGATATCTTTGTAGATGAAGAAGGAGAATGCCCCAGGAGAGGTGGGATTGGGGTTTCATGAAACAAGAAGCCTGGAGAAAAAACTAGCAGATTTCACCATGTTTGTTCTGTGCCTTTGGAGTTGAGAGAGAAATCCTGAACATCACTGGCCTTCTTGAACCAAGGTGTCTTTCCCTGGGTGCCTTAGATTGGATATTTCTATAGCCTTGCTTTAATTTGGACATTTCCACAGCCTAAGAATATCTAAATTGCAACTTAATAAATACCCCTTTGTAAAAGAAGTTCCACTTCTGATATATCACATTCTGGCAGCTTGCAAACTTGAATGGATGGCAAAATCAGTGTTGGGAGCAAGGCTGTCTAACGACTGTCAGGAAGGGGAGAGACCAGCATGTCCTGAAATATTGGAAACATCTCCATCTACTATGTCTGCTTAAATGGTGGTGACCGCCAGAGAAAATTCAACAAAATTATGTGTAACAGAAGAATGAACAAATGATAAAGAACTAAGAGGCAGTCCAAATATTGTTTGGAGTATCAAAATATGGTTTGCTCCTTGAGTATGGACTGTGTCTTATTTATTTTTGTGTCTCCAGGGCAGGCACCATCGCTGCCATTTAATAAATGCACAGTCAATGGTGAGTTGATTGCCTTTGGTCATTGGATTAGTGCAGCTGGGGTACATTGGACCATACACTTCAAAATGCTTTCCAATTAATGGTGCTAATGAGAAAGAATACCAGTGTCCAAGAGAAACTGAGATATGAGATCTCCACCTATAGAGCACCAAGAGCAAAACATCCTTGAAAGAGAAGAGCAGACTAAGTGTTGAATGCTCTACAATGGGAATAGGCCACACCCACCTAGTTAATGCTTCCATTATAACAATACTATTCATTAAAAAACGCCTCCAGTTTGAATGATTGAACCAATTCTGGCTTAAAGTAGACAAACACACACACACACAAGTAACCAAGGCTCCCCACCTTTGCAGTGTCTTATGAAAGAAATTGAAGGTTAAGAAGCTTATATAAAAAAAGAGAAGTGTAATTTGCAAAATCAGTTCTCACCTCTAAGGGCTTATAACACTAGAGCTTTCATGAAAACAGTGATGAGAATGACTGCTCTATGATTTTTGCGAACTTTAAGTCTCTGTAGGCAAAAATCCTTTTCTGAAAGAGACTTGACATTGTGGATTCTGATAACATTGCTAGTTGTCAGGTTTTTCTCTAGTGAACAGATTATCAGTAAGTGTGCTTAACGGTTAATTATCACATTAGGGCTTATAGGCATAAAATGTAGTAGAATGCCCATTATCTTCATGCAAATTTGGATTGACTGCAGGTTAAATCCTGTGAAAGGGAAATTTTAGTTTAACAGATGCAAGTGCTAGTCCTGCTGAGATTGGCATTGACAGGGGTCCCCACAAGTGGGAGGAATGAATCCAGTCTGGGTGGAGTTACCTCTTTGGAAAGTGGCACAGAGGCTGGTGGAGCTAATGTTGCTGCAGAGGCTGTGTTTCTGTTTGGTTGGTTTTTGATTTTGTTCCATTGTTCAGGCAGCACAGACAATCCAGACAATGTTTTAAGCGCTGTTGATGCTATGGGGTATCATCTACTAGATGGTACTGGGCATTTGGAGGTTGTAGGATTCAGGTGGAGTTGTGCTGTGGTCCCAAGAGATCTGCGAAATTAGGAGTGTGGGCACTGAGATGAAGATCCAGATTCCAAAAATAGGTAGGTTGTCATGGCTCAGACTAAGCAGATGAAGTTTTGCTGTTGTTGCAAGTCTTTCAAGGAGAATGGAGTTTAAGGCAGCACATCCAGAGGGAATCATCCTGAAACCTCAGCCTGTGCCTGGCTTATGTGACAGGTCAGAAAATATTGTCACTAGAGGCCACACTGGAGCCTAGGGCCCATGAATGTCCCCTAGATGTGCAAATCCTAATCCTCTAATCCTAACAGACTCAGGGGCAGAAGGGGCTAATGGGCCAGGCTGTCTCTAATAGCACTGACTCAAGAATAAGGGGAGTTTAGGACCTTGTGTTTCTCTCAAATCAAATTCCATATCTTGAGGCAAAAACAAGGCAGGAACTGGCTTGACAGAGTCACAACCTCATTCAAATCCATTTGCTCATTAAGTCAGGCTGGTGTTTGGTGTTTAAGGACTTCTAATACATTTATAAGCACTGATTGATTCTGCAAACATTGGGGCAACTTTCTGAAGCCCTGAAACCCTGGCTAATGTACCCTACTCCCCACACATTGGAAACCATAATCAAGAATGAGAGATTCTTAGCATTTCAAGAGCAGGAAAATCATTACTCCAGTTGTCTTTTCAAATGAATCATTAGTGTTCATAAAGGAAAATAGAATCTTTCATACCTGGGGCATGTGTCCAGGCAATTTTGGTGGGTAAAAGTATTTCTTACTATACTGTGTGTTTATGTGGCTGGGGCAAAATGAGTTGTGGTTTCAGTGCCGATCCATTAGCAGTGAGTGTGGTGGGTGAAAGTTCTTTAATTGGTCTCCAGGGTAAATACAGTCCAGTATTTATAGACTATCAGGGAAAGGGGGTTGGAGAGGCATTGACTTGGCAGCTCTATTCCAATGACTTTTAAGTCTTCTAGGACACATTAAAATGTTTTCCTTGAATCAAGAAAAAATAATCCTTGCGTTCTCTGAATTCAGTGGCTGGCTTGGAAGTTTCCACAAAAAGCATCCTACAATCTTAACTTAATCTTCCTTGACCAAAGAGGAGTAAAACTTTCTCTTAGGACAGGAGAAACTTTTCAGATATAAGATATCATCCAAGAATTATCAAGGCAAAGAAGAAGGTGGAGGTAGCAGTGTTGTCCATGCAGCAGGTGTTCAGTATAGGTTGATAGACAATTAGAGTGGTTCCCAGGTAAGTATCAGAGCTAGAAGAAATGCTTATTAATTACAAAGAATATATTGGACAAAATGAAGCACTAAATGGATAGTTTGAAGCACTATCTGGTCTCCTTGTCCTGTGAACTGACTTGAGACCTAGACAAGAGGTAAATTTGAGAGGCCTTCTTTTCTTTGGACCTCATCTTCTTTACCACTTTGCCTTTTAGGCATTGGAGGCAGGAGAGAATTGCCCAAATGAGAGCCAGCCCCAGGACCATTTTATAGAGATCAAAGCATGGGGTAGAGAGAATAAAGAGTGAGAGGAATCTGAAAACCTTGCTTAAAGAAAATGTCAAGAGATGGTTCTGATAACCAATTATATAGAAAGGAAGAGAGACCCAAGTACAGGATCTAGGAAAAGCCCTGGTTCATTTCCATTTATCATATCTTTATTCCTTACTCTAAAAGCTTTCAACCCTTCTAGAGTGGCTCTGTTGAATCCTTGAGGAGTTAATTTTGCTCTGGACCGATTTCAAAACTCCTCCTTGAGATTAGTGTGAGAAGAGGCTTTAAGCTATCCATAGGGAAATGATAGGAGCAAATAGTTTTATTATTATGCCAGCCCAGATAGAGTAGAAGTGACAGTGTTGAGAAGAATTCTGATGTCACATCTGGGATCTTAGTGGAGAGTGTTTGTATGATTGATGAGTGACACTGAGCATGGTCAGACTGTGTAAAATGGCAGTCTGTGGGCCAGTGAGGAGTCACCCATTTCATAGATCTTAGCATCTCTTACACCACTGCCTCACATGCTATTCTTTTTCATGTTAACCCGATAAGTTTTACATCCTATCATCATACTGGGGTATGGCCATCTCTTTAAGGGAGGAGATCTATGGAATTTTCAGAAAAATTGTGCTAGTTCCTTTGTCCACACAGATGTCTACTATTCACCTAGGACAACAACTAAAACGTGTTTTTGTACCCTGAGGGACTTGCTATTATTCCAAAGAGTCTGGAAAATTAGAGGTCATTATATTATATACAATTTACTTAAGGGAACACTTTACTCTGAGCTAAGAGGTCACCCTTTTTGCATCTCATCCTGTTATTTATGTAATAAACTCCATATAATGAAAGAAAAATATTACAAATATAGTTTAATACCTTTTTTTGTACATTTCCCCTCCCTTCTATGCCTTAGGTAACAACTATCCTGAATTGCTCTGTAATTTTATAATCCATGCTTTAAAATTTTACTATTTGTGTTTATGATCTTAACCAATAAATACTATAATTTGAGTGTTTAAAATTCATAGCTGGTATCATACTGTATATGTCTTTGCACAACTTACTTTTTTTATTCAACATAACAGTTCCACAATTTATCTACATTGATTCATGTAGATTTTATTCATTCGTGTTCACTGCCATTTAGTGTAGGAATATACTTTATTTCACTTATCCTTGTCCTTTCTGGTGTTGCTAGGCATTTATGTGCAGTTAAGGCTACAGGGAACATCCTGTACCTTTTTTATCTACAGCTGTGCCAGAGTTTTTCTAAAACAAAATATCTGAAAGTGCAATTGCCTGCATGGTAATAAGCTGGGTGCTTCTTTAGAGATATTGCCAAATTGCTTTCCAAAGTGGTTGGACAAATTTACACTTCCTTTACTGGTATTTAAATATTCCTGTTCCCTTGGTTCCTTGCCAAAGTTTGATATTACTCACAGCCACATAATATGGTATAAACTAAGTCAATACAGGATAAACCAAATTTGCGCCATAAAACATAAACCTACAATCCTCTCCCATTTCAAGTTCCTTGTTCCTTTCAAGAGTCTGGAGATCTCACTATGTTTAAATTGCATGATTCCTACCTCCATTTCCTACCTCATTTCCTTCTTATTCTGCTGAGCCTCAATGAGTGGCCATCCATTCAGGTGTCACATTGGACACCTTTTTTATCAGCATCAACTATGTGTCTTTCCACTTAAAACTGATAATGTTTCTTCACCTTTACAGAATGTTATTACCTCAATGCCAATATCTCACATATACTATCTTTCTCAGCGTCAGCCATATGATGTCACAGAACTAGACCTGTGTTCAGAGCATAAAGAAAAAAACAAAATCCCTGAAGCACATATAATTACTGCAGCAGCTACAAATGAAGTCACCAATACTGTTCTAAAAGGTTGTTTCAAAGCACAAACTGTTTCCCAAATCCATTCATCCTCCATCCACTTTCCCCTTCTGAAGTATTGAGAGGTCGATAGGAATCCTTGGGCTTACCCAAGGGTTAAAAATGTATGATTACCCTCTGAATCTGTCAGACCTATTGCTCCCAACAGTTCCTGCCATGAAGTTATGGCATTTGAGGACCATTTAGTTGACTTAATCTATCACTGCTGTTAGTGTGCAGCCTTTTGTGTAGAAGTGCTTCTCTTACATTTCCTACAAGAGCTAAAATAATTATTTTGGATACAAAGCTGTACAAAAACAATGTCTTCTGCCCTTGAAGAGCTTATCCTTGATTAATTAGTTTTAATAACATGTCTATATATAGAAAACCTCTCAATTTTTTAGGAAAAACACATTGAGATTTTTCTGTCAAAGGTGGTCTCAGTCTTTGCTTCTTTACTTTGTGGACAACTTTGAAGAAGTAACTTGACAAGGATGGAAACTTTGAGATCAGTGATTTATTAAGCTTGAATAAACCTTTGAGCGTATAGATTAATTTATCAAATAAATATATATTAAGCACTTATTCTATGTCAAATACTGTGTTAGGGATGGGAGATAAATGATAACCAGACAGAAACTATCCCTCTCCTATTGATTTCTGGTGTCTAGTTTCCATCAGCTTTTGAATCAAGGTGGTGCTTTAAGGATATGGGATTTCATGGTCAAATACAAGAATCTGTATTTTTTAAATGATTTTTTACATATAACTTGAAAAGTAACATTAAGAATGTTTTATTCATGGCCTATTATTACTTTATATCTGTATTTTTCTATTAGGTTATAAATATTTTGACTGTAATAGCATTTTTATTATAAACGTGCCTTGGGTCTGATGATGCATGATTTGTATATTTATTCAATGGTTGAAAAAGGAAGATGAGATAAAGACACAGAAATACACAGGAAAGAAACCATTGTATAGAGTGGTCCTATATAATATGCAAGCCCAGAGATTGAGAGAGGATTGAAAGAAGGGGGGTAAGAAGAGAGAGGTTGTAGCAAAGGGTGAAAACTATTATAATTTTTATAAGTAAATTCATTCCATCCTCAAGTAGTATTAGGAAGCTGAAAAGACATTTTCCCTTGGGATAAACTTTCATTGTATCTTTCTCCAGTTTAATTCAATTCAGTTTAGCTATCTTTTATGTATTAAGCACTATGGTAGCTGTAGCGAGATAAAATTAATATAGAATGGTTCCTTCCTTCAAGGGACCACAGGCCAGTGAGAAATACTAGCAAGTAGGTTGAAAATAATTGTAGTAATTATGATGAAGAGTGAAAGATGCTATATAGAAGAATGTTCAAAACGCTATGAGAAATGTTTGGTTGTGATACATAAGTTTGTGTCAGGCTGAACTGGTTAGTAAGAGGAATTAGAAAAGCCAGGTAAAGTGTAAAAATTATCAATCCGAAGGCATCAGAAAGCTACCAAAGCAGAGAGAATTTGAAAGGCCAAAATCCTGAGAAAAAATAAGGAAAATATAGACAGGTGAGACCAAAATTCAGCATATATGCTCCCCTTAAGATATTTTCATAGTGTCCAAGCAAATGGTGGTATAGAAGAGACTGGGGATTTAAACATAACTTTAAGCTATCTCATAGAGGTAAGGAATATAAAAATTCAGTCCAGATCTAGCCAAGAAGAAAGGGTCTTGAAAAATACCCCAGGTTTTCATTTGTGACCCTGAAAATGTTCTACCCTAGGAAGAAGAACTAACACAAATAGACCAATTCCCACAAAGACCAGTTCCATAAAGACTGGAACCAGCTAGGTGGTCACCAAGCTGTTTGCCAATTTTGCCTAACTGTTTGATATTATCCAGAGCCCCAAATGATTTATCTGGTTTTCATACATAAGGTCTAGCAGTTAATTAAACATTGCCAAACATACCAGGAGATAAGACCAAGTCATCAGTGACTGACATAAAAGCTTACAGTAGAAACAAAAATCTATGGGAAAGCCATATATTAGAAGTATCAGACACAGACTTTAAAATAATAAATATGTTCAAGAAAATAGAGTATAGGATCAAGAATTTTGGCTAAGAACTAGCGGCTATATGAAAGAATCAAATGGAAATTCTAGAATGGAAAATATAATAACTAAAATTAACAGCTCAGAAGGATTAGAAGGAAAGAATGGAGACAGAACAATACTTGAAAATAATCACTGAGAATTTTCCAAAAAGGAAAAAAAGACATTAAGCCACTGTTTAAGAATTTCTAGGAAGTGCAAGCAGGGCAAATACAAAGGAACATCTTAATAAGACTGCTAAAAATTAAATCCAAAAATAAAAGCAGTAGGAGAATTGCCTTTGAAAGAGTAACGAGAAGACTTAAAGCTGACCTCTCAAGAGAAATGATGGAAGACAGAAGACAATGAAATTACATCTTCAAATTGCTAAAAGAATTCTATGATAAGTTAAAACTATTCTTTACAAAATTAAAATTAGATATGCTTTGAGAAAAACATGCAAAAAATGATAGAATTAATTGCTGGCATATTTGCTCTAAAAGCGATAGTAAGGGAAATTCTTCAAATAGAAGGAATCAAATAGATTCCAGATGGAGGCATGAAAATGAAGGAAGGAATAAACAGCAACAGAAAGTGTAAAGCTAGATAATTATTGATAGTATAAATGATATTACCTGACTGGGTTTCAAATATATGCATAATTTTAAAATGAATATGAAAAATAGTAAAAAAAAAAAAAAAGTCAAGAAGAGAGTAAATAGAGTTAAGAGGTTTCAAGGCCTTGATTTGCCTGGGAAATGGTAAAAATACTAATTTATATTAGGCTTATAAGTAAAACCTGCAGAAGAAATGGAAAATTTATTGAAGAAGTTGAATTTGTAAATAATTTTCTTTCATAAAAGAAATCCTGACCATATGGATTCACAGGCAAATTATTCCAAACATTTAAAGAAAATAAATATTGGCATGAGAACAGAAAAATAGAACAATGGAACAAAGAAACAAGTCCAGAAACCAGCCCACACACATATGGACACTTGATTTTTATCAAAGGTGATCCTGCAGCACAGAGGGGATTGTGCTATCTTTTCAATATATGCTCCTTGGCCAATTGGATATCTTTATGGAAAAAATGAATATTGACTTCTGTTTCATAACATAAACCAAGTCCAAGTATATTGTAGATCTAAATATGAAAGGCAAAAATAGAGCATCTGGAAGAAAATGGAGAAGAATATCTTAATAATCTTAGAAGGCAAAAAAATCTCAAAGCACAAAAAGTACTAGCCATAAAGGAAAAGAAAGAGAAACTGGAACTACATTAAAATTAAGAACTCGGACCATCACATGATACCATTAAGAGAGTGAGACTGTAAGATCTATAGTGGGCTATGTGCAATTCATAGAAGCCAAAATGATCTCTTAATCAGAATATATAAGGGTCACCTACAAATCAATCATTTAAAAATCAGTTATTTTTAATTGGTCATGACTTGAATAGGTAATCCACAAAGAAGCGTATCCAAATGGCCAATGAACAAATGAAAATGTGCTCAACTACGCTACTCATGAAGTAAATGTAAATTAAAACAAAATGAATACCACTGCATATCTACTAGCATGGTTACATCAAAAAAATCGACAATGTCAACCATCGAAGAGGATGAGGATCTACTGGAATTGGTAAAAGAATTTTGTGAAGATTGGTGCATGTGTTTTGGAAAATATTTTTCCATGACCTACTACATGCATACTCAGCAATTCCACTTCTAGATATATATCAACAGAAATGCATACTTATGCAAATCATAACATGTATACAAAATGTTCATAAAAGCACTATTTATAATAGCCTCAAACTGGAAATACCCCAAATGGCTATTAACAATAGAGGGAATAAGCTGTGTATAAAATGGGATATTGTACAAAAATTAAAATGTATGAACTATGCAGAGCAACGTAAGTGAATCTCACAAACATAATATTGCGTGAAACAAGCCAGATGGAGAAGATTACAAATCATCATATCTCTTTAATATGAACTTTAAAACAAGCTAAACTAAACTATGGTGCTAGAGTCAGTTATCTTTAAGAAAGCATGGGATGAGTTGGGGCAAGAAAGATGCTCCTGGAATGCTGGTTTTGTACTATTTCTTGGTCTGTATGTTCACTCTGAACATACTAGAGCTGCAGACTTTTGATTTATGCACTTAATATATGTTTTTATCTAATAAAAAGGATTTAGAAATAATATCATGCCAGGGCAGGAAGAAGGAACAATATATTTTCCTTGAAGGAGTTGGAGAAAGCTTCTAGGGGCTGGAATTTGAAAATTTCCCATGATTTTGCTACTGAAAAGAAATAGGGAAAGAATATCCCATTAAAAAGAACAGCCTAAGTCAAAAGTACAGGAGTGGGAGAATTTTCAATAAACAAACATTTGAGTGCATTTGGGGAGAACGGTAAGCTATTAGGATGAAGAGGTATGTTGGATTCAGTTAGAAAGTGTCCATACATTTACATCCCCCTACTCTTTAGTGTCAACACTGCTTCTCAACATGAAAAATTCAGAACAGGCATTGTCCAAGATCCCTATAGATGGGAGAAGGATAAAAGGAGAATGAGAAGGTATAACAGAGAATTTAGGAATTTACAAATGAGTATGACTGCTGAATCAATACATTAATATTCCTTCTAGCCTCCAGTGTTTTGGAGCAGCTAAAAGGACAAATCTAAAATGGTGGAATGGTAGCCCATGGCAAAGTCTGGAATCTGTTCTGTAACTACTTGTTGAAGTACTCTCTGAAAATTGCTGCTTTTTTCTTTCTTTACTATGTATAGACATTATATTTTACAATAAGAAAGTTAAAAAATGAAGGGATGACAGGTTCTTGAGCAGAAATTGTAACTTGCAATTTTGGATTGATATATTGAAATATCACCAGATAGATTGATTTTGCCATTGAATTCCAGCTTTGAATTTGGTCCTCTTTTTCCTGTTACCTGGCCCCTTTTCCCAGCTTGTAAATGAACTTGGCATCTCAGCATCTCATTTTAATTAGTTCCTTGATTCATAGCAACTGAGAGTGGAGTGATTTGGTTTGGGTTTATTATCTGGCACAAACGATCCATTATCTGTACTTGTTATCTATTGTCTCTCTCCTTTATGAATGCAATTGTGATCTACCCGGGTTTAAGAGGATCTATACTAAGCACCTTGGTACCCTGGTTTCTTATGAGATAGCTGGTCTACCTCCTGAACCAGCTTTCTACAATCTGAGGAAATGTACCCTAAACCAATATCCTAGTAGTATAAAATGGGCTACAGTTGATAGGAAGAAACTATAATTATATGTGTCATTTAATTCTTGAGCTAATTACCTAGGTTTAAATATATTATCACCAATATGGCGGCCACACAGGGAAGAGACAAATGTAATGTTTCCCAATACAGCTTCACTTGGCTGAAGAGTCCTTTTTAGCAGCAAGCAGCTGTGGAGACACTGTCTATTTGGGTTTGAGTCCTTCCAGACCTTTCTGGAAAGGTTGGTTCTTTCTATGTCACTGCCTTATGTGACTGGGACTCACATCACCATTCTGAAAGAATTGACACTAATAACAATCACTTCCATTAAAAAGAATGCTTTCAAGCACTATATTCTCCTTGTTCTTAGAAATCCCAAAGAGCAAGGCTGCATTCTCATCTGGAGGGGTAGGCATCCATGCTCAGATATCCTGAGCTTTGCCTCCAGTTTCGCAGTGTTCTAGAAAACCGTTTTCCAAACACACAAGTACCAGAACAGGAAAAAATAAAAATAAAACAGGAATTGGGATTGGTGTTTGCCTAAATCTTTAGAGAAAGACTCTCACCATATTTTTAGTTTTCATCATCAACAAGATACTTCAGGTAAGGGGGTTGCAAGCTGTTCCGTGGAGACCTTGAGTTCCTTGGTAATGGCAGAAGAGGAAGCAGAGGTCTGTTTAATTCTTCTTTAGGACCTAAATCATTCTCAGAAAGTGAGTTTTCTGTGAGGGATGGACTTGGCTTATTTTATTGACTTTTTGAGCCTAAAGAAGAATGACTAGTCTTCTCAAAGCAGCTGACTAATTTCTAGGAATGTTTCAGAAAAGGTGGCCTTTTGCTTAATTCCTACTAAGGAACATGTGCCCCATTGTCATCGATAGAGATAAGAGCCCAATCTTGGCCAATATACCGAGAATATGTTCTTTTCTCAATCCGTAATAGACATTCCTCACTGTTTCATTCTGCTGGGAATTGGGCGAGAATTTCAAAATCAATCTGGAGCTGGTTTCCCATTCTCCATATATTCTATTTCAATTGTCTATTCATTCACTGATCTGTTCAGTTATCCTCCAGAGCCATGGCTGGGTCTAAGCCTTCCAGCATCACAGAGCATCAGTGGGGATAGTTGCTGTGGGGGGTGGGAGACAGGCAGTCCTCACACTGAGGAAACTAGGCCAGGACCCAAAAGAGCCAAGTTTGGCAGCTGTGCATTTTTGGGCTGTTGGAGCCTGGGTCTCAGAACGGTGGCTGCCTGTACTTCTGTGCAGTGATTTCAGCCAAAGTTTGGTTGTCAGCTTTGTGACCTCAGAACTTCAATTTTTAGCTAATAATAGTAATAACCATAATTTATTGAGCATTTATGTGCTAAGCACTCTTCTAGGTTCTTACCTGAATGAGCCCATTTAGTCCTTGCTCTAGGAAATAGGTGTTACGTCGTCATTGGGAAAAATAGAAACACACCAAAGCACACGGGTAACTTGTCCAAGGTCACACAGTTAGTTAAGCGTAAGAATTGGAATTAAAATCTTTTCATTCTGGTTCCAGAGTTCATGCTCATGATCATTATGTTCTATTTCCTCACTAGCTATTCATCAAGGATTATCAGAAAGTAAGGTATTGTTTTACACCCTTACAAAAATTCACTAGTGACTTAGAGTGTATCAGATTACCGACATATTAAACTACCGTGGAGGAAAATCATCCCAGAGCTGCACTGTACAATATGGTGGCAACTGAACTCTTGAAGTAGGGCCAGTCCAAATTGATATGTCCTATAAGGAAAAAGTAAATACTGGAGTTTGAAGATTAAATACAAAAAATAATGTAAACATCTCATTACTAATGTATAGTTTAGATGCACATTAGTTGAAAATGATAAAATTGTAGCAAAATAAAATGTATTACTGAAATTAATTTCACCTGTGTATTTTTATTTTTTTCTTAATATAGCTACTAGAAAATTTTAAATTACGTACATGGCCTGTGTTATATTTCTATTGAACACGCTACTTTAGAGACTGAAATATGTATACGTCTAGAACACCCTTTTCCTCATATCTGTGAAACTCAGTCATTAACTTGGATTAGCTTGTAGTCAGCCTGAGTCCATTGTATACCATTCAAGTCATGGAATCAGAAAAAGAGAGGTTGGTCCATTTTAGGGATATTTCAAATAGGGTATAGAAAAGCACTCTGAACTATCCTTGGTCCCCTGCTGAGTATACATCTTTTATGTATACTAACCAAAGTTTAATTTCCAAGTGTCCTTCTTTAGAACCCCTTTTGATTAACAGTGTATATTTGTCTTGACTGACTTTATAATTTATGACATATTAAGATTTCCAAGTTTGCTATTTATTTTACATTCATGGTTTCTTAGATTAATGACTCTGATGAAATTTAAAGAGATACCTTAATCACACCAGCGATGTTTATATAAACACTTTTTAAGGATGGTTTACTTCTTGGAGAATTCCCAAAGATGAATAATACTGCATATTGAATAAAGATTGTCATTTTTCTGCTTGAGAGTTTTGATCTCTTAAACTTTGTCCGTTTGGCCCTGATAATGGGCTGTATCATATTTTGGGGCCTCTATCCGTTGACCACAGTAACCATTCTGGTCTTAGAGTTGGAACACCATGGAAGGAAGCCAGGCTCTAACAGCTAGGGTCTTTGAATCTTGGTCAAGCATTAGGAGAGCCCCACTGAAACCAGAACCCAAGGGAGAAAGACCAGCAGATATTGTCACGTACCAAGTGACAGGAGGACCCCGGAAGTCGGCAGCCTTTCCTCAGGGAATGTATCTTCCTCTTGATGCCTGAACTTGGACATTTCCATGGCTTCAGAACTATAAATTTGTAAACTAATAAATCCCCACTGAGAAAGCCAACCTGTTTCTTGTATTTTGCATTCTGGCAGCTTTAGCAAACCAAACAAGTGACAAATAAAAAATTTTCATACTTTCTCTTCGTTCCCCATTGTGGAAAGCTGGATTTGTATAAGTTATATGTATGTGTGATGCAATTCCACTGCACTGCTTATTTTGCTAAACAGTTAATTGACATGTATTATGCTTTAAATATTTCAGTATATTAATACATTTTTTTTGCACCTTATAGGTGAAGGCAGTGATGAAAAGATAATTAAAAGATGTCTTTTTATTGAAGAGCTCTAACCCAGGTCAGGAAAACAAGCAAATTTAAAAAAACGATTTCAGGGCATGTTTGAGAAGTACTTTAACAAGGTATTACCTCAGTGCTTTGAGAGCACAGAAATGAGCCACTAATGCAACATGGGGGTCAGAAAAGGCTTTAAAATGGGACACCCCAGCCACCATTATTTTACTGTAACAACCTTTTAAATCTCCTTGCTTTTGTTTTTGTCCTTGTCTCCTGTTTTTGTTAAATGCTTTTAACATATAAGTGAAAAATCAAAACCATGATGAGATACCACTTCATGCCCACCAGGCTGGCCATTACTTTAAAAAGTGGAAAATAAGTTTTATCAAGGATGTGGAGACACAGGAATCCTCATACATTGCTGACTGGAATGTAAAATGGTAGAGCTGCTATGGAAAGCAGTTGATGGTTCCTCAAAAAATGAAACATAGAATTACCATATGATCCAGTAGCTCTGTTTCTAGATATAAACCCAAAAGAATTAAAACCATAGTCTAAAACAGTTATTTGTTCACTAATGTTCATAGTAGCATTATCACTAGAGTTAGAGTAAGATTTTGTTTGTTTTGTCCACTTTGAAACAGCGTCTGGCACACAGTACTCAATAAATGTCTGTTGAATTAACAATTTATTTTTTTCTTTGGCGTGGCTTCCACATGTATTTGCCTAATGAGTGGATAGATAAATGAATGATTAGAACATTCTCTTGGCGCTAGCAGAAGCTGTTATTTCCCAATGGATCATTTTTCTGGAATGATTTTAAAGTTCTTTATTGGGACGAAAGACTTACTCAGGCCTTGTCAGCAACTCCTGGGTTTTTCCAAGGCAGCATCTCATTTAGAGATGGAAATGGGCATTAGTCACCTTAAGTGATGATGAGGCATTTCTTTGGAGGTATCTACCTCTTAGAAAGCAGAGTTTTGGGTTAAGCAGTGGGAGTAAGAGAAAGAAAATTGGGCTGACTACAAAGAGCTTCCTTCATGTTGAGAAAACCTGATTGTTAATAACTAGTTAGCTGTTAGATTGATAATATGTATGAATGTGTACATGTGTGCATGCTTTTGTGTGCATACATGTGCATATGTACTATTGTGTATGTTACTACAAATATAAATGACCTAATGAATCAAAATCAAAGAACTAAAAATCCTAAGGATTTGAACACTCAGGTGACTCTAAAGGCTCAGCAGAATCCTTGAAACTTAGGGAAATATAATTTTGTGGGAAGCTTGCAGAATTCCCCTTTTTCATTTATAACTTCTAGAACTTTACTTTCTGCTGAAGCTCATTCTTAGCATTTGCAAAGCTTCTCTTGCTTGCTTTACAGCCAATTCTCAGGCAGCAGAACATGTTTGTAGGTGGCATTACCACAATCATATCTGCCTCTAATCATCCTGTATTTGCTCTGAAGGCTTGGTATGGATTGACCATATGGTGAATGCAATGTCAAATGCTATGCTTGTCACAAAGGGATCATAATGATGCTACTCCTTCACTCTTAATAGTGCTTTGAACTTTTTAATACTTTAGCATTTTCAATCTTTCCATATCCTTATAATGATCCTATCAGAACTAAGAGAGGTGTTATTATTCACATTTAACTAAATATAAAACTGAGGCACAAAGAGGTTGTGTACATTTTGGGTAGTTTAAAAAATAAATCAGGAATGTTTTATTGCATATTTGTAGTGTATAAGTTCCTGTATTGTATGCAAAGTATAAATCAAGAATTCTTCCCCTGACGAGTCTGAAACACAGCTGGAGGGACAAAATAAGAAGAGTCAGTAAATACGAATCATTGAGATTGATACTTTGTAGGGTAACGGGACTATGGAGGCTTCCTAGAGAAGAGAGATTGGGTTGAAACACTTCCAGTTATTTTAAATAGAAGCGATTGACATGGGGAGTTGGTTTACATAGGTGTTGGAAGGCTGAAGGAGAGTAATAACTATAAGAAGTAACTACTAGTTTCAGGGCTGAGGGAACAAAAGGAAATAAGTAAACATTTAAGCTCAAAGAAGGGTCCTTAGAACTGATGCTAGGTTGTTTGAGGTCAAGTACACTGCTTGCACTGTGGTGGGTGTGTGGCTCAGCAGATGGATAGACTCCATAGCCAGGTGGATGCTGGTACCTTAGATGGGACACAGTTTACTAGTTCTGGAAGGGCTGAAAGCAGTCTGGAGCCTTAGCAGTCAGCTGTTGGAGTGATACTGACAGGAACTGGCAACAGGAAAGAAATTTCTTTTCCACTTCTTCTACCTTCCAATCTCAAAACTCTGTCTCTCATCAGTACAATCTGCCCAGAGGTTAGCTGGCATAGGAGTTGGGAAATGGAGTTTGCAGAGTCCCAGCCCCAGCATCACAAGGCAGAACAGAGAAAGATGAAATAAGTGATGATAAGGAAATACAGGTATTTGGATATTGACAGGTGGTTGGCTCCAGATAAGTAGAAACAGTTTCTGAAGATTGGACTGTATCAGAGACAATGAGTATATTCTAGGAGTGTGTGTGTGTGGGGGGGAGTTTTATGAGTGACTTATGTAACTGGGGGCCAAGTTATACAGAATATTGGATATCAGGAAAAAGAATTTGGATTGCAAGCCATTGACAGTTTTATTTTCTTTATAAATTAAGGAGAGATGATATCCTCTTAAAGTAATTTAAATAAGAAATTGAATGCTAGGAGCAGAAAGAATTGCATGAGGGATGATCAAAAATAGTCCATGTTGGAGGCGAAAAGACCTCAAATGGAGTGGGAACGTTAAGAACAGGAAAAAAATGCAAGATGTCATAGATGAGCTGGCAGAATTCAAGTTTTCGTAAGGGTTACCACACTATACATATTACTCTGAACCTTGCTTCTTTCACTCATCATGCACAATTTTCCAGGTCAATCTATCTAAAATCAATTGATTAATGCTATAGATATAGATTTAGAAGTAAATATGTTGATGTATAGATAGGTAAAACATTTCAGAGTAGTATTTATAGTGTGTTTTTTTGTGTGAAAAGAAAAGGAAAAAGATATGTACATGGGTATACATTTATACATATAAATCTACTTTTTGCACATGGAGAAAGATATGGAAGAAAATATCCCAAAATGTCAACGTGGTTATGTGAGGGTCTTGGACTGGAGAATGGCAATAGGCGTTATCTTTTTTTTATGTAGCATATAATTTATTGCATATTTCTTTTATAATGTATTTTTTTTTTTACTTGTGCGATGAACATGAAGCATTTTGGTACTTTAAAAAAACTGAGAATCTATAACACTGGTAGAGAAAAATAAAGAGAAGGAGATAAGAGAGGAGAGTCAAAAAATGGTCAGGAACTGTCACGATTTCTGAGACCGAAGTATTATTGACTGATTTAATCAGTTAACAGATATATAATAATCAGCTGCTATGTCCAGGCATAATTCCAGTTCAAGATAGAATTGTGAGGGAGATAGATAAGGATCTTTATGCCTTGTCCAGGAATTCATGTTCTAGTCAGAAAGAAGGGTGGGGAATAAAAGGAATATTTGAAAACACGAGTAAAATAAGTTCAAACACTGGTTGAGTATATGAAGCAAATAGGGTAGAATGTACTTGACTGGCTTTAGCAACGATGTTTAAGGAAGGCCTCAATGAGGCTGTAAAATTTTCATTCAGCCATTAATTCATTAAACTAATTTGTGCTGAGTATCCACCATGTACCAGGCACCATTTGGCCAAGGGATACAGAAGTGGAAAACAACAATAAAAGACCCTGCTTTCATTGAGCTTACGTGCTGGTGGGTGGAAACACAGAATAAGAAAATAAATATAAAATATATATGGTGATATAAATGGTAAGAGGAAAGGAAAAAAATAAAGCAAGACTAAGAAATAGAAGATAATGGAGTACTATTTTAGACAGTTGAGTTGGTTCTGAGCTGAGGCTTGGGAGATGAGAAGCTGAAGGACCACCAGCCAATTAAAAAAAAAAAACCTGAGAGGTAGGTGCTTGTTGAATTCAAGGGCTATCAAGAAGAATAAACATAGGGAGGCCAAGGTGTAAAGAATCTTTAAGCCATGGTAAGGACTTTAGATTTTATTCTACTTACAATGAAAAAACACTGAATTCTTCTTGGCTAGGGAGTGAGCAAATGGAATTTTTAAAAATCACCCTGACTGGTCCGGGAAGAATGGAAGGGTGTGTACTAGTGGAGAAAGCAGAGCATTAGGTGGCTGTGGCTGCCATCCAGGCAAAAAAAAAAATGCTAGTATGGATTAGCATAGTGGCAGTGGAGATGGTTAGAAGTATATAGATATTTTGTAGGTATTGATGAATTGAACGTTGGATATAAGAAGTGAGAAATTGAGGATGTCTTTATTAATTAAATTAAGCCAGGTTATGCTATGTCAACAAACTACTCCAAAATCTCAGAGGCTCAAAACAAAAGAGATTTATTTCTAACACTTCATGTCCTTTGTGCATTGACTATTGGCTTTTCTTTGTTTACTATTGCTGTCACTCTAGCACATGGGATGATAGAGGATCCACTAACTGGAATATTGTTGGTTGCCACTGCTGAGGGAAAACAGAGATTTGTAGGGCCTCACACTGGGAACAATTAAATGTTTGGCCTAGAAATGACACTATACCTTCTGCTCATTCTCTTTGGCCAGAACTAGCCACATGGCTCCACCTACCACAGATTTGTCAAGAAATACAATCCTATCTGGTGCCAGAGAGCCAAAGGACCAGAATACCCAAACAATAGAGCTAATGACTATAGGATATCTTCTAGGTTTGGGATAAATGTCAGCAACATTATCTAAACGGGGATACTTGAGAGGAGTGGACTTGGGGGAAATGGAAATCAACTTTTCTGTTTTAGCTGTGTTTAGTTTAAGAAGCCTATTATATTGGGATGTCAAGAAAATGGTTGGGAATATGAATCTGGTGATCAAAGAAAATCTAGATCTAGAGATACACCTTTAAGATCCACAGCATATATATGATAATTAAAGTAATAGGATTCATACAGTATAGCTGGAAAGGTGGAAAGGGCCTAAGATTGTGTGGTGGGGCTCTCACCATGTAGTGGTCTTAAGAAAGAAAAGTCCACAAAGAAAACTGAAAAAAAAAAAAAAGGTTATAATGGTAGACAGAGACATAGGGGTGTATGGAATCTTAGCCCCAGAAGTCAATGTTGGAAAAAAAAGGAATGCTGAGAGGTCAAGTAAAATGAGAATTTTTATTTCTGGCAAGCCACAGACCACTTCAGTCATGTGTTAGCAAGAGACTAATTTGAAGTGGTTCAAGGAAAGAATGGTAAGTGTGGAATTGATGTCAACAGGTATAGTCAACTCTTAGAAGAGTTTTTCTGTAATCAGAGCAGCAAAATGGAGTCAGTACTAAAGAGGCATATGATATCAAGAAGCTAGGAATTTAGGAGGGGGAGCAGGTTGGTGAGACAAAGTTAGGATTTTGGTTTTTGAGATATTTTGACATAATAGAGAGACTTTAAAATGAAAAAAATACTTAGGTATTAGTGGGAGAGGTGAATCTGAACATAGAGAAAAATCAGAGCTGCATAAATATTTGGGAGCCCTCTGCATAGAGAAAAGAGTTGAAACTAGGAAAATAGATGAGCTCTGCAAGGAAAACTGTGGAAAGAAAAAGTGGGGAAATCAAGGTTGAGCCTTCGGGAACACATAATTTAATAAAATCAGTAGAGGAAAGAATAGCTAGTTATGAAAAAGGAGAAAATAGGATGAGTAGATTGTTCATCAAAGTTAAGAAAAGAGAGTTTCAGTACTTTTTCAAGAGGTTTTTCTTCAAGTTCTATGTTCTCATAAATGTACAGTCCATATTCTGTACTTGCAAGTTGAACTCCACTGTAGTTGATGAAATATTTAGTCTTGGAACTGTGGAATACTTAGGAGAATGGTTTTCTGCCATCTCAAGTCAATAGGGTTGATGTTCTTTGCCTTGCTATTCATTTTTGTTATTGTTCCCTCTCATTATTTAGAAATTTCTCTTAAGTTAACTGAAAGCATGACTTGGTGTCATGCTCATCACTGTCATTTCCTTCTCCTCTTCTACTTCTTCTGTTTCCTCCTCTCCATCATCATCATCATCCTCAAAAGCATCATCACCATCAGACTTCATTACACTAATTGTTTTGGTATTTTAATAATTTGGTTAGCATACTTCTGAGGAGTATGCATTTTAATATGGCAGGATTTCTGATTATATGCTGAGTAATTTTTGAGTGTTTACTTCAAAGACAGGCATGATTCCTGTCCTAAGTTCTTGCAGTTCAGTTTCCTAGGAAAAATAACAGAGAATTAGAAGGGAAAGAAATGCTCAGAGTTAAAAACAAGATCTTAAGACCACAGATGTGTGGTGTCATGAAAACAACTTGGCACAAGTTTCTCCTCTATTCAAGTTAGTTAACTATAGGAAGCACGTGTAGATGAATATTCTGGGAATGAAGATGCAGGGTAAAGTGGAGAATGAATATCTTAATTTCAAATGGAATGCAAATGGACTTTTTTTGTCAGGAATAATGAGATATCTTGACAACTTTTCTTTGGAGTATAATGTGGTTCATTTTCCATTCAGGTGTTAGTTTGCTAGGTCACATGAATGTTGACTCTATTATTGACTGTACATGACAATTCTGGAACACAGGGTGAAGATAAATGAGATCCCTCTGGGCTTTTGCGGTGTCCCTTATCTACTCTAAAGTCATGCTTAGAGTTTGACAGTACATCATTCTCATTCCTGGAAGAACCTTGGCCTGTTCGAATTAGAAATCCTCTTGAAACATCCATTTGTGTCTTGTGTTGTATCCCATCTGTGGCAAAACAGATTACTACAAGAAACTACTCTCTGTAAAAATAGTGGTTAGTTACCTACAAAGTCACTGTGTCTGAGATGGGATCTCTGTGGATGCCATGAACCCTGGATCTTCAGATATTTGTCTATGCCACTTATCTTGGCAATCAATTCTTTGCCTCAGCATTAGAGAAGGCTGCCTATTAAGAAAAGAATGATTTGTGGAAACTTTACCAATAGGACATTTAGCTACAATGTTGTTTCATTGAAAGCAACTCTATTTTTGATGCCTTAACATTATTAACAGCACATTGGTATTGCCAGTTGCTTGGTAACTATTTAAATACAGGCTTTGACCTATATTTCTTAGAGAAATATAAACTTTTTGTTGAGGTGATTATGATCACTTGGATGCCAAATCAATAAATACTTTTCAGCTTTCATTTTACCTAATTTCTGTATTAAAATTATTATGTTGATTCCCTTTCACTAAAGATGATTTATTTATTGAGAGTCTATTGTAGACATTGTGACTCTAATTAACATCCTTCTTAATTAGTACTTCATGGGCTCTTCCAGCCTCTGTACATGTTAGAGTTCCCCAGTGTTCTACTTTTGACCAACTGACTTTTGGAGGCTAAAGATTCAATTTGAGTGATATATTTCATACCCATGGCTTTAGCTGTCATTTATTTGATGATTTTTAAATGTATAATTCTATGCTAGATCTTTTTTGAGTCCTAGACTTTCTAATCCAACTACATACTGAACTTTGATGACATACAAGGAATTCAAATTTGTCTAAATCTGGACTCACAGTCTCCCCTTCTCTTCCTCTCCCCTCCTTCCATGCACAACAAGGAATTTAAGCTTAATATATGTACACCTTCTCTCTCTCCCTCTCCCCCTTTTCTCTTCCCTCTCTCATTCTCTCTCATCCTCCTTCCCTTTCTTTCTCCCTCCCTCCATATTACCATCTCTGACTCCTCCTACAGTATTCCTTCTATGAGTGACTTGAGATCTATCTAGCTACCTAAAACAGAGACCCAGAAGTCATTCCCTTCTTTCCTTAAATACCCCTCTCAGACTCTTTAGTCCCTAAAGTATGTTGATTTGATTCATTTCTATCTTACCCCTTGCCACTGTCTCAGTTCAACAGCTCATCCTTCTTTTCTGGGTTACTATCATCACCTCTAATTGTCTCCAGCCTTTTATGTCTTATTCTGCTCCAGTGATCTCCCTTCCTTACATTCCTCCCTTATCAACATCTCCCATTTTCTTTATTTGGCTTGAAAATATTATTGAATGCAAACCAAGTGATGGACAGAAGTGGAAAGAATAAATTGAAGGGAAATAATATTGGAGCTGAGTTTATTTACTAGTTATGACCAATTAGGAAGTTATATTGTATTAGTTCACGTGAGACTTAATTCAGATTCCATTTATTCATGACAGCTTGATTATTTCTGTATTGAGCATCCACTGTATTCCATACATTTTTCTCTTAAAGCATCATTATATATATAATGTAGAGGGAATATATATATATATATATATATATATATACTTTAGGGACTAAAGAGTCTGAGAGGGGTATTTAAGGAAAGAAGGGAATGACTTCTGGGTCTCTGTTTTAGGTAGCTACATATATATATATATGTAGAGGGAATATATATAATATATATATAAATGTAAGCTCCTTAAGCTGAGGGACTATGCCATCTACTACAGAGCCTAATATTTGGTAAGCTCTCTATGGTTGCTTATTTAATGAATAAATAAAATTGAGATCTAAATAGCAGAAGTGGTCGAAAGAATGAAATGGAGAAAACTAATGTGAAAAACTTGTTGGATATGGAATCAAATGAACTTGGTAACAGAATGCTATGGGCAAGGAGGAGAGAAGGATTGGATATACATACAAACATTTTACCTTGGGTAACCGGGAAATCAGGAGGAGGACTTGATGAGCTTGCTTTGGAGCAGGTTGATTTTAAAATTCAACAGAGATTGGTAGATTGATGAATTGTTCCAGCAGAAAATTTGGACTTTGGGCCTCAGCTCTTAGAGAGAGCTTAATTTTAGAGATAAAGATGTGAAAATAGGTGAAATTACCAACTGAGAGAAAATAGTGGGAAAGAAAAGGGGACTTTCATCAGATGAATGGGAAAAGTCTCTTTTTAAGGAATTTGGAAAAGGGTCTGGTGACAGAGGTAAAAGGAGAACTTGAAAAAACTTGAGGCTGCATATTTTTTAAAAATAAAATAAATAAAAATTTAAAAAGAATTTGGAAAATGTACAGCCAGGAAATTCAGGAAAAGAGAATTCTTAAAAGGGACTGATAGTCAAGAATGTCAGCTAGCAACACAGATATTGAGTGTTCTGAGACTGAGACTTATTTAAATTAAATTAATAGGATATAGCAATCTTATTTCAGAATTATTGTCTCATGAATTAAAAATGGTGTCTCTTAGGAAACAACTAAGTTAAAATATAGCATTTAGAATGCTTTAGAGACAAGGTGTAAAATTCTCTCTTCCATCATTTGTGGGTAAATAAAATTCCTTTTATTGGTTTTTCCTGGAACTATATCCTCTAGTCACACCGTCAAGTGGATTCCATTGAAAAGAACCTAGAGAAATAAAAGCTAAGTGTTTTTGGGTATCCCGTTCCCATTTCCAATCTTCCTTGCTCATTTTTAGCTGTTAAGATTTAGGGTTAGTTGTAGAATTCAAGTTGATTCCCTGACTATTTTTATTGCTCTAGATCCAAGCATACTCTAGTCTGATTCTCTCCTGATTTCTTTTCCCTTTTCAGTACATTCATGATTTGGACAAAAGTAAGAGACTCCTAGATAGATTCTCATAACCTTTCAGGTTCAACAGGTTGTGTTATTAGTATTTTCTCCAGGGAAATTCATAAGGAGGTTAGAGAAGGAGGATGTGATGATTCTCTTCTGTCCATAATCCTTGGATTTTGGTAAATACAGAAGATACTTGATGGCCAGGAGAGAGTTGGCAGAAACCAAGGATTTCCCACCTCTGTAATAAAAGAAAACCCTGGGCGGGCCGCGGTGGCTCAGCGGGCAAAGTGCTTGCCTGCTATGCCGGAGGACCTCGGTTCGATTCCCGGCCCCAGCCCATGTAACAAAAACGGAGAAACTGAATACAATAAAAACAAGAAAATGTTTAAAAATGTTTCCCTTTCTTCCTTCCTTCCTTCCTTCTCTCTGTCTTTCCTTTAAAAAAAAAAAAAAAAAAAAAAGAAAACCCTGACAAGGGCATGGTCAGTACATGGCTCATTAGAAATGGGGAAACACTGCCCTAGTGGAGTTTGTGCTATAAAAGCTCCAGGGAAGGTCCTTGGAAAACTCTGGAGCCATACATGTAATTATATATTATTCACTTTATTTACAAATAGAAATGCTTTTACGGTACCTAATTGGGCACCTAATTAGGCACCTAATTAGGAAGCATTTCATGAAACTTCTGAAATCCTCTGCCAGTCCCAAATAAACAGTAAAGATCAAGATGCCACACATCAGAGTGGGTACGTTTTTCCAGTCTTGGCTTCCTCACAGGATGTCTATCAGAACTTTTGTAAGAGAAGAAGACTTCCAATCATCGTTTATTTCCCAGGGTCTTTCCCTATTCTCTTGTTCCTTTCATTCCACTTTGGCCCAATTCGATGGTACCAAGCTTTGGTACTACCCAATCTAGCAGGTGATTTGCACTCCAAGGAAAGGTGGTAGGTGCAGTGACTGCTAGTTCAAATCCACAGCGATATGGAAGTCTTTAGTGAGGTTTTGTTTTGTGAGCATAGGATTCCCTAGATGGGGAAAATTTCCTGGGAAATAACAGCTTATAGTTGAATAAAGGTTGTTTCCAAACTCTTTTGTGCAGAGTAATCGGAATCTACAGGTGAACCGTATAGCCTAATGGTTATGAGAATGCGTTTGGAGTCAGATGGAATACAGTTCAACTCCTGGCTCTGTCACTTGAAAGCTTTGTGGACTTAGGGAAGTCATTTGCCTTCTCTAAGCTTCAGTTTTCTCTGCTGTAAAATGAGATGATGATGGTACTTCAGAGAGTTGTGATGAGTACAACAAAAGCATTTTCATTTATATGAAAGCATTTTACACACTCTCTGCAACTGAGTCAGTGCTCCAAAAATCCAGCTGTACTTCATTATCATTATACTGGCAGAACTTGCCCATATGGCATTCCCAGAGCCTGAACAAGTCATCAAGCCTGTCAGCTTTATCTCAGAAATGTTTCTAGAATCTTTTCCTCCTTTTCCATTTTTGCCATCAGTGCTCTAGACCGGAACGTTCATTTCTTTTACTTGGATTCTTGCAATGCCCTATCCACAGTTGCCATATTGTCTTCTATAACACTTGTTTTGCATCATTTTTTTTCTCTGACCAACCACTTGCCCTGGCTTCTCCATGTTTGGTTTGGCATTAAAACTGTGATTAGGTATCAACCTATTTTATCCGCTCAATAACCAGTTTTTCATTCACCTCAGGTGTTTTCTACCCCTCCCACATACGCATACACACACAGGTATTCTTTCTTCTAGCTATTCCTAATTCCTAAACCAAAAACACTTCCTTTCACAGTACTTTGCATCCTTTTTTAAATGTGTGTCACATTGCTCTATGTTTTCAAGTTGCTGTTTGTTTTTTTTCCCTCATTTCCTTTTAATTCATTCCCTATAGAGCCACCAGAGTAATCTCTCATAAAACCCTAACCTAACTTTATCAGTCCCCTGTTTTAGTGGTTCCCCTGGGATTTTAAGATGAAATTAAAACTTCTCAGCTGCATAAATGGTCTTCTGAGGTCTTGTTCAGCCTCCTTCTCCACCATCACTCCCACCATATCAATGCAATTCAACCATACTGAGTCACTCTCCAGTCTTTCCAGTCTATGAATTTGCCAAGTTTTCTCTAGTTGTCTTCTTTGCACATGCTATTTCTCTTATGTGCTTTGTTCATCTGGTACTACCACTCCTTTACCACGTGTCAGTTAAGTGCTATGTCCCACAGGTAGAATCAGGAGTCCATCCATGCTTTTGTGGCAATTTGGAAATGACTTTTGAAAGACTCTTCTCATACAAATTGCTAGTTTTAGTTTTCTGACTATCTCCCCTCTAACAAAGGAATTCCTACAATGTCTTTTTCATTTTTGTATTTCTAAAATAGAAAGGCAATAAATAGATAATGAGTGTGTGAATAAGTGAATAAATGTATATATATATATCTACTTCTTTTTTGCGGGGTACAGCACCGGGAATCAAACCCAGGTCTCTGGCATGGCAGGCAAGAACTCTGCCTGCTGAGCCACCATGTCCTGCCCTGTCTGCTTCCTTTTTTTATAGAGTAAATTCTTTGAGAAAAGAGATGATGTCTTTTGCCTCCTTGTATCCCTCATATTTCCCAGCACGACCCTTTGTATATAATAGTCGCATAGTAAATGCTTGGTGAACAAACAACTATACAGAAAATGTTAAATTCTCCAAGTAAGCAAGTGAATCCTATAACTTAAATTTAAGCTGGTAATTTAAATTTCAGGTATTGGATGTGTTCTAGAATTACTGTTATTGATAGGCCTGAAGAATTTTCCTTTCTTATTTGTTCTTTCTCTCCAAGTCTGAGCAGTTCATGTATGACAAGTCTCAAAGGAGGCATGTCTTGTGGTGGGGTTTGTGACAAGTAAAACTGTAACAGGGGATGGGAATGAGCAAAGGGAGAGTATATTAGTTTCCTATGGCTGCTGTAACCAATGACCACAAACTTGGTGGCTTAAAACAACAGAAAGTTATCCTCATACAATGTTTTGGAGGCCAGAATTCTGATACCAGTTTTAGTGGACTGAAATTAAGATGTCAGCAGAACTGCTCTCCCTCCAAAGACTCTGAAGGTTAATCTGTCAGCTGCCTCTTCCTGTTTCTGGTGGCTGCTGACCTTTCTGGGCTTGTGGCTGCATCATTCCAATCTCTGTCTTCCCATCACGTTCTCCTCTAGGTGTATGTCTAATCTCTCTCTGTTCCCTCTTATAGAGATATATCTGATTTAGGGCCCAGCCAGATAATCTAGGATAATCTCATCTCAAGATATTTAACTTAATCACATCTGCAAAGACCCTTCTTCCAAATAAGGTAACCTGTATGTATTCTAAGGATTACAACCTGATATCTTTGGGCAACATTTTTTTCAGCCCACTAGAGAGCAGATATCTTCCCATTTGAAGACTCAAAGTACTTGATGTTCTAGAAACTTGATTTTCTCACAGACATACCTCATGAGTAAACAGCTTCCAAGGGGCCATTTAAATGAAGACAGGTGCTGCTGTCAGGAACAAACTAATTTAGGGTCAGTCTAATGCCACTGAATAAGTGAGTAAGGCAACTTTCCCAGCTCTCATTATGAAAATAAACCATTAATTCATACCTATTGGGGAGAAGATAAGTAACTGGAAGTGCTGGTCTAAGTTCTGGGCCAAGCAAGCAGTGGCAGCCAGTTCCTGCCATCTGACCATGTGGATGGATCATAGGTGTGCTCAGCTGGTCTGGCACTCACTCTTCTGTATCCAGCAGTTACCTTGTTATCTGTTTTGCCAGGAGAATCAATCATAAAAGATCTAGGTGGTAACTGGGAGGGGTGTTGCAATGGGGAAGGACTGAAGGAGAGGATGAGCTCTTGAGTGGGAAACTCTGCACAGGGTCAAGCAGGGACTTCACCACTCTTTGAATTAGAAAAGAGCTTCAGGAATAGAGCTGAGGAAGCAGACCCTCCCAGGCTTCTTTACACTTCCTTTACATGTCTCTCTGATAGCCCCACGAGGACGTGGTCTCCAGTAGAGATCTTGTGATGGGTGTGTCAGAACATGCTTCAGTGCATCTACTTGGCACAGGCAGGAGACACTAATTTTTCTAGTGACTTTTTTTGATAATTCAGCCAGCTGGCGAAGTTAGATGAAAGGAGGTATCCCAAAGACACCTCCGTTTCTTTTCTTTTGCAGAGAGTCAGGGTATATTAATAGTTGTTCAAGCACTGAAGCTACACTTGCCTACATTTTCATTTTCACTACTTAGCAGCTAAGTGACCTTTGGAAGCTATTAAATTTTCTGAATCCCAGTTTCTTTATCTATAAAATGAGGATACTACTAACGGATACTTACAATGTTATAGGAGCTGTCCCAAGCGTTTTACACATACTTCATTTTCTAATCCTTGCAACACCCTTAAGAGCTAAGTGTCCTTACAGTAATGCTATGAGGTAAGTGTACTATTATTATTCCCACCTGGGGTACACAGTAATAAGTAGCAGAGCCGGAATTTGAACCCAGATAATTTAGCTCCAGCATATGTGTTCTTAAAGATTTGTTCTGCTGCCGCTTCAGCCTTGATTAATTGTGAGGATTAAATAAGGTGACTGTTCATCCCAGGTTCCTGGGACAATCTAGGTTACATCTGTTGTCAGATGGGATTATTAATCCTGTTCTTTTTTACTCTTGAAAATAGTGTCATGTCTGTGTTTGGATATTTGTCACAAGAGGATTAAATGATTATTATATGTGAGATACTAAAAATATGCATCGTCTACAGAAATCCCTCCATTAATGTTAGCTGTTGCTGCTTCTGCTATACCATTACCATTAGCACTGCCACTGCTCACAACCACCCCAAGTCTGGAATACTTAGCGCTTAACTTATGTTTTGCAAATGTACATAGTGGAAGCTGCTCTTCCCCAACCCCACACCCAGAGCAGACACAACTCTCTTTCCTACTTAGTGTCCTAGGAAGCCACTCCCAATTAATCAAACTGGTCAAGTGAATTTAAAATTATTTGTAAAAACTTCTTTCATTCTATCTAAGAATCCAAGATCCCATTGTTTGGAGAATCTAAATTTAAGCTGAGCTTGTGGGTTTCTCCATTTATATTAAACCTTGAGTTCTAAAAGGAATAATGAGTTTTAGACCTCACTAGGCACCCTACATCCCTTTCCTCCAATATTCCTTTCTGCTTATTCCTCTATTATTTCTCTTCTTTTAAATAAATATAAAAGACTTAATTCATAATAGTTTGTGATTCTCTACCTACAATTTGGTATATTATTTAAAAAAGACCATTGAAAGACTATAAAATGGACACAATATAAATAAGAAGAAAGAATGAGTCATAATAGGAATTACTGTGATGCCCAAGATCCAAGGCTTAGAAAAGCTATCTTTAAATGTGATTTGTGTAATAGGTAGGGAAATTAATTTCAGGTTGGTTTTGCATGGCGTAAGAGACATCTAGTGGTTATCCCAGTGCCTGCAGGTTTACTAAAGATAATTTAAAGCCATAAGTGTAAGTATTAGGGCTAGGTACCATCACCTTTAAAGGAAACCCCTACAATAGAGGGTTGTATGTCATTTTATTTGAGGTCAATAAGTGGTAAAGACACTTGTTCAGAAAATGTTTCATTTGACTCCTAGCATTTCCATCTATGTTATTGTCAGTTTGAATACACTCTTACTTGCTGTCTTCTGCACCAGGCTGGAAATGATTCTGTTATCAGCCACTTGCCAGCCTGGCATATTCCTCCTATAACTTTCCTTACCTCTTCTGCTGATTGCTGAGGGGTTCATTGGATACTTTGAAAAGCCATCTGATTAAGGTGTTCCTTAGGCTAGACACAGAGCTGCTTAGCAGGCCAGACAGGAGATAGTTTGTAATTGGTTCTGATAGGCAGACCTCCTTCTTGCCAATTTAATCTTGCCTGCCAGTTGGTCAGCACCTCAAGGGATAACTGGTCACTATCCATGGTTCTGAACTCACTGCTTTTGTTTCCTGGGTTCCTCAGAATACTTGTTTGCCCTATATGCTACTATTGTTTTCAGCCAATTCTGCCAGACTTATGTTCCACTGAATCTTTTAATAGTATTTTCTCCTAATCTTTTACTTTTGGGTCTTTTATGTAAGCTGCTTTTTCAGAAGCTGTTCAGCAGCCCTATTGTTATCCATATCCTTTTGGCATAGTTGGTGCCAACCCAAAGTGGCTAGCTAATGGCCAAGGCTTTATTGTTGGGATTCATTGTTGCCTTTTGATTCTGTACATATCATAAAGGATTTTAGGTACTATTTCAAAATATTTAAATGCTTTCTATGGGAAATTCAAGCTACATTGTCACATATGAGATATACAGTTGCCCCTTAGCTTGCTCCAGAGTGAGAGGCAGCATTGCTGCTGAACTTTTGTCAGCTAACCTTATAGAAGATCTTGCTAGAATTCTTTATTGGGCTTTGTACTTCTTCTGTTTGTATTCTGCCAAGACACAAACTAATGACAGCTGCCACTCTGGTATAGAACTTTGCACACAGGTTGCCTTAAATATATAAGCACATTTCCTAAGCAGGCACACTGGGAAAAACTCATCTAAATATTAAGAGGTTCCATCAAAGTCCTTTATGAGTATCTGTAGTACTTTAGCTTTCTGCCTGCTCGTCTTATCATCTCCTGTCAAGCAGAATGAGTGTACAAGCTTCTTCCTGCCTTATAGTCTTCCTTGACTTAGAGACATGAGGACATGGCCTTTGTGATATTCTTTGCTCTCCTTCTTCCTCATCTTTACAGTTCCCCTTACAAATATTTATTGACTTTGTACCATGCACTGAGCTAGGCACTGGGAGACAGAGAGAGAAGGACTATGATGGTAGTAAGGACACAGTACTATTGGAGCAGAGAGGATGACATCAGCTGGGAGTGGGAGTGGACTGGAAAGAAATGATGGGGGAAATTTTCCCATAGGAGGTAGTAGTTATCCAGACAGTGAATCAAGGTAGGCCTTCTGTCACGGTCAGGTTCATGTGTCAACTTGGCCAAGTGGTGATACCTGTTTGTCTGGTTGGGCAAGTGCCGGCCTGTCTGTTGCAATGAAGACATTTTGTAGAATTAAATCATGATCAAGTCAGCTGTATCCACAGCTGATTCCATTTGTACTCAGCCAAGGAGCGTGTCTTCTGCAATGAGTGATGCTCAATCTAATCACTGGTAGCTGTTTAAGGAGGATTCAGAGGAGACAGGCTCTCTTCCTGCTTCAGCTGGAGAGCCTCTCCTGTGGAGTTCATCCAGACCCTCTGTTGGAATCGTTGGCTTGACAGCCTGCCCTGCGGATTTTGGACTCTGTGTTCCCACGGTCACGTGAGACACTTTTATAAATTTTATATTTGCAAGTGTTCCCTGATCTCTAGAGAACCCTAACTAATACACCTTCACTAGGAGATGTTTGATTGGAGGGATGGCAGAACTTTGGTAGGTCTGATGATAATGGACTAGATCAGGAAAGGTCTTTTATATAATACTTAAACATTTGCATTTTATTTTGAAGTTGATGGGGAGACATTGACATGTTTTGAGTATGACATGTTAACCCTAGGGGAAAGAGTGAGATGATTTGAGTCATGTCTAGCCCTAAGAATAAAAATAACAGTAGCTGCAGCTTTTAAATTTTGTCACTTTTCTAAATCAAACTGCTAAAGACTTCCTTTCTACTCTAATGGTTCTCTTTTTTTTCCCAATTGAATATTGTTTTATTTTTAGAGCTTTCATTATCAGGTATCACTTACTCATCTGATCATATTTCCTTGGCTTTGTGACATGTAACTTTCACTCTAGTCAGATTGGTGCCCTCATCAAATATTGTAAGACAGAATGAAATGGAGGCTTTCCCTAGGTGGGCTTGCCGAATATCTAAGCAAATGCAGGAAGTAAGAGTATGTATTTATTGAGCCTCTACTATGTGCCGGGCTCTCAGCTAAACACTGTGGGTGCATTGGTTATCAAATCAGAAACACACAGCCTCTGTTTTTATGAAGCTTATAGTCTGGAGGACTATAATAGTGCCACTCCTGGAAAACAGAGAGAAGAGGAATAAAATCTCAGCCAGATTTCTGATTACAGACCCTTATACATTAATTAGGGTAACAAATATATCTCACACCAATTCTGATTTTTCAAAAATCCTACCTTCAAGCATCCTCCAACATTTTCCAAGTATGCTGGTGGCAGGGATTATATCTCATGCTCTTTTGTATCTTTCCTGGCCGAGAGCTAAAGGGTCAGTGGTTTCTTAATGTATTTATGTTAATTATTTTTCCTAATATTCCACTATATTCGATTTATGTTAAAATGACTTTTGTGCTAGAGGATAACAAAGGTGAAGAATGGATTAACCTCAAGTTCTAGCTTTCAGTATCCAGTGATAATATCCTGGAACATTGCCTTGAGAAAAATTCTGAGTCTCCATCTGCATTCAATTCAATAGGGAGTAGAATAGAATGTCATCAATTAATAATTGCCCTGTGCCAGAAAGGGGGTAGGATAGAGGCATACATTTGCCAACAGGGCTGTAAATGATGGATGAGTTTTCTATACAGGTGTGGCTAAAAATATCAACTTGCAACTAGAAAAAATTTTTTTTTGCTACCCAGTGACAAAGACTCTTGGAGAACTATGCCCCATACATGTAAGTTCATGTCCTATTTCTCTGCTGGGGTTCTTGCTTCCTTAATTTAGCAGAGACTTGGTAGACTCTATGAGGATGATAAAACCTGATTCTACAAAACTGATCTTTTGTCATGGGCTGAGTCTTTACAGCAACCGAATTCCCCCAAATAACGATTGACTGAAATGTTTTGTTAGAGGATACATGGATATATGGCAGCCTGTTCTTGATCAGCCTTTTTAGCTAAGTAATAGTCATAAGAAAATTCTCCTTGACCAGAATGAAACTGTGGCCTTCACTGTGACCATGCCAGGCATTGGTAATCTTCCTCAATTTTTTCAGTGTTCTGTAACTGGGCATTATTCTACCTGCTTATTTCCCTTTATCTAAGAAGCTATCAGGCAATCCAATATTTAAGCCTGAGCCTTGAGTGCAAGTGTTAATAACTTTGATTATTGGCAGGGGCTCTTTAATTAATGAGGGCAGAATAATTGGCTGGCCCTCAGCTCTCTCTCCGGTTGGCCTACCTATATGCCAGGATGACTGGATGGCTTTCTTCAAAATGAGGTAGAATCTGAAGACTTTGCTGGCTTACCATGGGTTTGCCTAGATTTTTCCTGTTGCTTTAGCTTAACTTACATCCCTTTATCTTTAGCCACTCTCTTACAAATGGCAGCATAGAACAGAGATTGCAAATGGTGGCCTCTAGTGAGATCCAGCTTACAAATATGCTTTCTTTGCCCTACATTGTTGGATCGCGCAGTATTTTTAAAATTGGATGGCCAATATTCTCCTACTGGTTTCAACTTCATCTGGAGTTTCCTTTTTGACCTTTATTTTGAGCCCTAGAACTTAGTCATTTTCCGGTTCCTTCCTCAACAAAGGAAACTGAAATTGTTTCCATTCTCTGTTTCTGGTTCTTAGCTTTCATTTTTAGCAGACTCTCACCACTAATAACAAAATATAATGCATGGAAATGGTGGTATCCATGGTATGTAGCATTGGAACTTTGAGCTCCAGGTTGGATGTCAGCTGCATCTCAGCAGTCCATGCTGGTTTACTGACCCCTGTTAAGAAGACGGTAAATGCAGATGTGGCTCTGACTATGCCAAATATTTAGGGTCTTCTGATTTTGGAATCTAAAAGGACCATCTGCTGCCACATTTGTGCTTGGACTTCACTGTTGGGAGTCTGGTTAGTGGAACATTGTAAATTAGGTTAATGATAATGAATGCTAAATCCGTGCAAGTATGGGGGGCGTGTATGTGTATGTTTGCACATGTGAAGGCAGGGGGTGTACCCATTAGGTAGGCACATTTGTGTTCATGTTTATATCTATATATTATAGATTTTAATATGTATTTCAGAGTTTATTAAAACCAGAGTTCGTCATTGTTTGCAATCCTGTCTCATGAGCTGACAATTGGCTTAGAACTCATACTCAGAGTATCTCTTCTTCCTAATGACTTCATGACGCAATGGATTATCTGACTTTTCACAGAAAATAACAAAATTCACAGTAATAATTCTGATATCATGTATTGAGTGCTTATGAAGGGTCAGGAACTGTGAAATATACGTTTTATATATGATACTATTGCCTCATTTAACTTTTACAGCCCTATGAAATGAGAATTATCTGTATTTTACAATAGAAAAACTTGAGGCTGAAACAAGTAGTTTTCCTGAGGTCACAAAGCTGGTAAGCAGTAGAACAGGACTAAACCTTTGGTTAGTGAATCCCAAAGTCCAAGTTCTTAACCACTGCCCTATGCAGTCAGTTCAGTCTGACATCTAATTTAATGAGGATCTGAGCATTTATTGATTATCTATAAGCTTAATGTGATTTCAGATTATATAAAGTGTAGTGAATATTATTTGCTAGTAAGATTTTTGAGATCTGTTGAAAAGACAAGACCTGTGCTTATTCAAGGATAACAAGATTGGGTATTTTAATTGACAACTGAGTGGAGTAGATGGTTTGAAGGTGGGAAGAAGTCATAGCAGACCAACTGAAGTCATCAGTTACTGAACATAGAATGGAAAGTGAAAAGACAATAGGATGTATGTGAGTCTACAGAAATTCCGAAAGCAAGATTCTTTCACTCTGCTTCTTATTCATTTTCTCACCTTGAATATAAACATTACATGATAGTATTAGCCCAAAAGTTTTATCTAAATGCTACAACACCCTAGAACCTAAGGAAAAAGAGCTTACTTCATTAGTATCTATTGTCAAAGGATTAACTTTGGGTGGATATAAATATATCTTTGTCTTTTGCTCGTTAAGAGTTAACAGTTCCCCAGATAGGTATAAAATTGGAGGATTTTACTGGGAATTGTAGTCAATTTTACTTCCATACTTAAGGTACTCTGACACTCGAGTGTCACAATTACCACAATTCTGTTCTGCCCAGTCTAGACACTTCAGAAAATGTTTTCCAACATCCTTCCTTCAAATATTCTCCTCTGACCTGAATCAGAGCAATGGGACTCCATGGTCAAGTCATGGACCAATAAATTATTTGGTCTTTAAAACTGGTTTTATTGAAATTGTGTTATATTTAGATCTACAAAGGATTAAAGATGCTTTAAGAACAAAGAAAGAGGAAGAACAGGGGTAACCCTCCTATTGCTTGACAGGAGAAAGGATGCCAAGAGGCCATCTGGGCGCTGCAGAACACATGTCCACACTCTATTACTCCTAGCTCCCTTGCTGGAGCATACAGGGACATGATAATTACAAAAGAACACAGGGAAACAAATGCTCAGGAACTTGAGAACAGGATGGCCTCGGATAAGAAAAAGAAGGGAAAAAGAAAACATTCCTGTGAGCTGGGACTGTCTCTAACTCTTACATTCTTTTTCATGGCCCTGCCATAGAACTCATGCATTGTGTAAAAGTTAAATGTAAAAAGTGCATCACATGCTGGCAGGATTTGAGTGGCTGCTCCTTCTCCATGCTGGGCAAGTGGTTTGGGCAATAAGGCAGACAACATCTCTTGCAGGAACAATAACCATTCTGATTTTATCAAATAGCAGCAATCCAGGGAGGGCCTGGAGTGAATTTGGATGTAAATCCTGATGAAAGGGGACCATTTAATGAGATTGGAGTGCAGAGGAAAGCACTTATACCTGGGTAACCAGGGTAAGCAAAGATGAAGAAATGCTAACACCTGGGCACATGCAGCAGCCTTTGAGGAGACCCCTGAGTGGAGAGGAAGAGTGATCCATCACACAGCGCTCATAAGTGAGCACAAAATATAGGGGGCTTGATGTGACATGAAGAAACTAGGTGTTGATTTTGTGTTTGAGTAAATAGTTTCTACATGGGCTACAGGAGAGCCTGGGTCACTAATCCAGAAGTGTGACTGCTTTCCCCAGATCTTTCTGCTCTAGTTCAAGCCCTGACTATGCCCCGTTTTGGTTTACTAAAGGTGTCAGAAGGCAATATGCCAAAAATGGGTTTGCTTTTACTATGGGGATGTATTAGTTCACAAAGGTACAGTTCAAAGACCAGAAAAATGTCCCAGTTAAGGCATGAACAGAGTGATGCCTTCTCTGAAGAAAGGCCAGTGGCATTCCTTTATCCTAAGAGAAGGCACATGGCTGGCATCACTGATTCTTCTTCCTTGGTCTCGTTGCTTTCAGGCTCTTTCAGTTTCTGTGGGTCCTTGCTTGCTTCTCTGGGGCATTTTTTTCTCTCTCCAAGCTCCCTTGGCTTTTCTGTCTTTTATCCTCTCATAAAGGACTCCAGCAAAGGGTTAAGGCCCACCTTGAATGGTCTGGTCACATCTCAAGTGAAACAACCTCATCGAGAGGTCCACCGCAATAGGTCTGCCCCCACAGGAATGGATTGAAACAACATAGCCTTTTTAAGGGAAAGACAGATCAAAACCAATGAAATATCATGTCACACTTACTAGAATGGCCATTATAAAAATTAAAAAATTCAATAAACTGCAAGTGCTGGAGAGGATGTGGAGAAAAAGTTACACTTATTCACTGTTGGTCGGAATGTAGAATGGTGCAGCCAGTCTGGAAAGTAGTTTGGTGGTTCCTCAGGAAACTAAGTATAGAATTGCCATATGATCCAGCAATCCCCTTATTAGTATATTCTGAAGAACTGAAGGCAGGTACATGAATAGACATTTGTACACCAATGTTTATACAGGCATTATTCATGATTACCAAGAGATGGAAACAGCCCAAATGTCCAAAAACAGATTAGTGGATAAACTGTGGGTTACATACGATGGAATATTTCACAGCTGTAAGATAGAATAAAATCATGTCACACGCAACAGTATAGATGGGCCTTGAAGACGTTATGTTGAGCAAAATTAGCCAGAAACAAATTGGACAAATAATGTATGAACTCACTAATATGAACTAACTATAATGAACAAACTCTGAGAGTTAAAGTTGAGAACACAGGTTATCAGGGGACAGGATGAGGGTAAAGATCAGGCATTTGATACTGCAAAGTACAGACTGTTCAACAGGACTGATTTTAAAGATCCAGAAGTGGATAGCGCAATACTATCTGATGGTAGCACAATATTGTAAGTATAATGAACAAAGTTGAGTGTGAGTAGGTTGAAAGAGGAAGGCCAGGGACATGTATGATACCAGAAGGAAAGATAGAGGGTAAAGATTTGGCCTGCATAACCTGGTAAAACCTAGAGTGGATAATGATGTTGATTAAATATAAAAATATAAGAAAAATTTTATATCAGAGAGAACAAACTAATGTCACACTTGCAAGGTGTTGACAATGGGATGGTATATGGAAAAAATATAATCAGTGCAAACCAGGGTCTAAGTTAATGGTAACATTATAATATGCTTCCATTAATTGTAACAAAAGCAATATATTGAAGCTACATGTTAATAAGTGACAGATATAAGGAAGGGGTATGGGACTCTTGTAGTTGTTATCGCTGTTTCTCCTTTTTATTTTATTTTTTTATTCTTTATTTTTTATCTTTTATCTTTCCCCCTCTTCTTTCTTTGCAGAAGAAATGGAAATGTTCTCATATTGATTGTGGTGGTAAATGCATAACTATGTGATTATGCCAGGAGCCATTGATTGTTTACTTAAGATGGATTGTATGGTGTATAAATAAAACCTTTTAAAATAAACAGAAATATACAAGTGCTAGAGAAGATGTGGAGAGAGGGATATACCTGTTCACTCTTGGGAGGGAAGTAGAATGGTGCAGCCCCTCTGGAGGCCAGTGTGTTGGTTCCATAGGAGGCTAAATATGGGATTGCTACATAATCCTGCAACCCAGTTATTAGGTATATGCTTGGAAGCACTGAAACCAGGGAAAGAAATGAACAGTTGCACATTGGTGTTTATGGCGGCATTTTCCATGATTTGCAATGGATGGAGGTACTTAAGGGTACTTTGACTAATGAATGGAAGGGTAAACTATGGTGTATGCTGGTGTATACATACAATGGAATATTGAGCAGCTATAAGAAGGAATGAAGTTGTGAGGCATACAACTAGGTGAATCCTTGAGGATGGTATGATGAGTGAAATAAGCCAAAAACAAAAGAACAAACATTGTTAGCCCTCACTAATATGGACTAACAATTATGAGCAATTTCTGAAATTCGAGAGCATAGGTTATCGGGATAGAATGGGGGCAGAGATTGAATAATCAAGGATTCAAGAGTACAGAATGTCCAATAAGACTTATTGTAAAGGTTCCTAGATTGTAAACTCTCATAGCAGTCACATCTATTCCTGAGTTTTAACAAGCTCTTTTAAAATTCTGAGATGCTGAGCTTTTTGTGAATAACCAGGTAGTTACCTTGAACTTTGGGTACTATTTGACACCTGAAACTCAGAGTTAGAGTTCTGCAGCTCTGAAATTCAGCATCACTCCATAAAGCGAGTGTTAGAGAAACTGAAAGGGAGATCAGACTTTAATTAGGGATATAAAGAAATAGACTTAATTATGACTAAGGTAAATCAGAATCAGGGTAAAAGATGATATTGACTGTGTTTTAGAACATCAACTTCTATATGAGACCAAAGAAAGAGATATTTATTTGGTACAAAATTTATATTTTCTATAGCACACTATCTAAATTAACCTGTCTGGTTAATTGTTCAAACATAATTACATGGAACCTAGAATATGTAAAGAGATCTTTTTCTGTACAGGTCAATGTAATACCCCAGTACATCCCAGAATATTTTTGGGCAGAATGTAAAAAGGTATTTGTGAAAAATACTGGAGAAGCTAGGGGAAAATGTGGAAATATTAAATTAATTCCCCCACCTAAGGAATTCTGCTGTTTTTGCAAACACTAGGGACTCCCAATTTAAGAAGCTAACCCCTCAGAGTTGGAGCTTGCCTTATGAAACTTATTCCTGCAAAGGAGAATCTAAGCCTACTTATGATTATGTTGAAGAGTCACCCCCAAAGAACTTCTTTTGTTGCTCAGATGTGGCCTAAACCACTTTGCAAATAAGTTCTAAGCCAACTCTGCAAATGAACTCACCAACCTCCATGCTATGTGGAATATGACTTTCAGGCATGTAAATTTCCCTGGCAACATGAGACATGACTCTCAAGGAGGAGCCTGGCCCTGGCATTATGGGATTGAGAAAAACTTCTTAACCAAAAGGGGGAAAAGGAATGAAATAAAATTTCAGTGCCTAAAAGATTTCAAATAGAATCAAGAGCTCATTCTGGAAATGGAATGCAGGTGGCATTATATGGATATTCGTTTTTAGTTTCTAGTATATTAGAATAGCTAGAAGGAATTACCCAAAGCTGTTGAACTGTAATCCAGTAGCCTGGATTCTTGATGATGATTATATAACTACATAGCTTTTACAGTGTGGCCATGTGATTGTAAAAACCTTGTGACTGGCACTCCTTTTATCCAGTGTATGGGCAGATGAGTAAGAAAATAAAGACAAAATATAAATAAATTATATGGGGGGATAAAGGGATATGGGATGTTTTGGGTGTTCTTTTTGTTTTTATTTAATTATTTTATTTTTTGGAGTAATGGAAATGTTCTAAAAGTGATTGTAGTGATGAACACACAACCGTATGATGATGCCGTAAGTCACTGATTATATACTTTGGATGATTATATGGGATTTAAATATATCTCAATAAAATTGCATTTAAAAAAAGAACATGACTTTTTCTGGGGTATATAACAGCTCCAAACCAGCACATGCTCTTAATTGGCTGTGTGCTGTTGGACAAATAATTGCACTCTCAAGCCTCATTTCTATAAAACAGGGCTAATACTACTTCTTTCACTTTCTTATGTGATGATATAAAATAATGCTTTTCAAGTGCCTGGTATATAGTTGGCTCTCGATGCAAGGTGACTATTGCATTGTTCTTGCTTTCATAGCTTGCCTTATTCCTTGTGTTGTTCCTGTGTGTTTCTGCTTGTATCCTGGGTTATAGAAAGCACAAATATATTTTTTCTGAAAGATTTTGTCTTAGCTCTAGTACTCTGCCCTTGACTGTCTTACTGGCTGACCTCCTAAGCATGAGACGCAAGTCCAAGCAGCAGTTTTTACAAGTCCATGGGTAGGGTAGAAAGGCCTGCTTTCACTTTTTGTAACTGCTTTTTTGTAACTCAGCCTATGTGACCTCTCCCCCCATGGGGAGCATTTTCTACTTTGTCTTTAATTGCTCTTCACTGAGGTGACTTGTCAGCCAAGGCTGCTTTCTGTCCCTTGATGCTACCTCTCTTCCTAATTCACTCAGGCAGCCAAGGACATTCATTTTGTTGAAGAGTGCGGTTAATAGGAAACACTATACAGATACTGATTT
The DNA here is from genome assembly GCF_023851605.1 of Tamandua tetradactyla. Lineage (NCBI taxonomy): Eukaryota > Metazoa > Chordata > Mammalia > Pilosa > Myrmecophagidae > Tamandua > Tamandua tetradactyla. Next base: position 38,121,196 of record NC_135338.1, read on the forward strand.
GCCTTGTAAGGTGTTCCAGTAGGGTTTCCTCTTTCCCTGCCCTCCCCAAGGTCCCAGTACACTTCTGCATGGCTGTGGCTGTGTGGTCCTGGCCAGTGTGGGTGGGTGGGTGGAAAAGGTGACTATGTTTGAATTTCTGATAGTGTGGGTAAGAAGGAAGGTGTATTAGTTACCATAACCAAGTACACCAGACTAGTGGATTGAACCAAAGGGAATTTATTGACTCTCGGTTCTAGAATCTACAAGTCCAACTTTAAGCTGTTGGGAGGATCATTCTCCTTCTGAAACCCATAGGGGATAATCTGTGTTCTATCTTGGACAGCAGCCCATTTGATCTTGACAATAGCCCTGGAGCAAATAAGAGTAATGCTTTGTAAAGCAAGTATTAAGATTCTTGTCTTTACATATGAATAAAATAGAATTCAGAGAGATTACCCAACTGTCAGTTGGGTATCAGCTCCCTTTTCAACAAAGTTGAAGCTCCATATAAATAGATAAGTAATTTCCAGACTATGGAGCAGATAGAGTTTGCTTTCAACCAAACATTGACCTCTGTCTGGCCTTTTCTGGCCCTTCTTCTCTTGCCAGTTTATCCAGAAATCTGTATTCTAGTTATTCACCTCTGTTCCAGTTTTGGCTATATACCCTTCTTACAGTAGAGTTCTTCCTCAAGGCACCTACACCCTATTAAAAGGCCAATTTTTTTCTTCTTTTCCTTCTGTCCCTGGCTTCCTGTAAGGATGCCTATACTTTCTTTTCATGTTTTGTTTCAATGAAAGCAAGACTTGCTCTGCTCTTTTTGGATGAGCTATTGTTGCACATTAATAATTAACCTTGAAAAGGAAATCTAGTCAAAGTCATTCAACCCCAATGCAGATAAAGACAAAGTTTTATTATAATACAAATACCTCACATTCTGAGGCATAATAATGCAGATTAGAAAGGAGAAATTACCAATCATTCCATGTGTATTGTTTCTTTTCTGGTCCACTCACTTAAGTGTTTGCCAAAGGATCCTGCAGATGTTACCCTTTGCGCATGGTCAGTCCAGTAGAGCTGAGATAAGAAATCTCACCTTTGAAATGTTGGAATCTGGGAAGTTGAGCATCAGGACTTTCCACATAATGTAAAGGATGAGCTTCACAGGTGCTGATAATGGGGCGTCATTGAAAGTATCTTCTGCAGTAAAGCACACAACTCTGGAGTCTAACTCCTTGGTTTGAGCCCTGCTCTGCCACTTACTAGCTGTGTGTTTATGGCTGGTTGCTTAACTTCTCCCTGTGCCTGACTATGTATATGTAAAATGAGGAGAGAGGGGTGATGGTAGGTATCTCAAGGTATTGTCAGAATCTAATGGGTAGAGTATTAAGTCTTTAGCACAGTGTCAGACACAAAGTAAGTGTTCAATAAATGTTAGTACCATTGTTATTTTCAGTGTTATTGAGAATGGTTAGGTCCAAGGTCAAGGTCATATAGTAGGTGATGCATTTCCAATGTTTGTCATTAGTTATGCATTGCTCTCATAATAAAAGGCAAATAGCTCTGCTTGACTCGTTCCTGGGGATGAGGAGCGAAGGGGTACAGTTCTACAGTTGGCTGTCAGGGACTAATTGATATAGACGGGAATGTTCCATTCAATTAACTTTCTCTCACTGAAATGGATTATAGACTTATTTTAGCATATAAGTCTTGCTGTTTTAACAAAAATGGGAATAATACAACCTTCTCAGACCTGTGAAAGAGAGCACTTAGAATAACAACAAAAACAGTAGCAATGACCATGACCCCCAAAATATCCGAGATGCTTTGTGCCCTTACTAGACGCCCTTTCTGAGTGCTTTATACACATTAACACGTTTAATCCCTGCAAATAGATTATTCCTATTATTTCCATTTTTAGAGGCGGAAATATGCCCAGAGAAGATAACTTTGTCAATGTCACACAACTTGTAAGTGGTAGATGTGGGATTCAAACCTAAGTCTGGATCCTGACTTGGAATTTGAGTGAGATAATATAAAAAGCATTGCAAATGGTTGGTATAGCCAATACTTGAATGTTAGCCTCTTTTCCTTTCCATGCTTTGTTTTCTTTTTGTCTTCTCTTATTGTATGGGTGTTACGTCACCCAGAGATCAAAGTATCAAGATCCTTCTTAGCACACTGCATCAGATTTCAGTTCTGATAACAGTAAAACCTTTTTTGAAATTCTAATTTTGAGGAGCAAGATTAATCCTTTCTTTTATGTGGATTACACCAGATGTAGAAAGTTGTAATAGGTTTTTTATGTTTTAGGGTGTCTTATGCAACCATTATATGTATATAATGGGTACACACAACGAGCAAAAAACACAGACTTCCCTTCTCACCAATTCTTAATACTCAGTCATTTTTTTAAATGTAATCCACCAATATAGTTAAAAACAAAATCATATAATGCAAAAGAATACTGTGAAAAGTAAGTGTCCTTTCCACTCTTGAACCTCAGTCCCACAGATTCACTCCCTGGAGGCCATTCATGTTATAATTTCTTGTGTTTTCTTCCAAAGATGCGTTACGCATATCTGAGTGTATGTACATATAACATCCCGCCTCATTTCTACATAATGATGGCATAATGCACACTCTGTGCTCTTCCTTGCTAATAACACTTCAGATGACTTGGAGAACATCCAGGTCTAAACCTGGGGTACTATTTCATTCTAAGAGCTGTGTAATATTCTATCGTAAGGATGTGCTTGTCTGTTATGGATGGTCACAGGGGTTTGTTCTGGTCTTTTCCTTACACTTCAGTAAATATCATTGTATTTGCCTTGGTGTACCTTGGTATTTGCATCTGTAGAATTTTACTTGTAAGCTCATATTGTGTAATTTTCTGACAACAGAAGGAATTGGCTAGAAGTAGAGAGACAAATATAATGGAGAAGTAGCAGCTTATTCACCCCGCAGGCTTCCTGGATGCTTTTGCAAATGCTGTGTCTCATATTTCTCCCACTGCCTCAGACTATTATGCCCTGAAGCCTCCTCTTGGACCTTTTTTCTCGGGTGAGGGGTGAGCAAGGGATGGTAACTCTTTGCAAGATTGATTCATATGATACTTTTGTTTGTCTTTTGACAGGTTGTTTATAAGAATAATGACATCCGTCTGGAGCTGTCTCGCCTGGCCCGGATTGGAGACACCAAGATGAAGATCTATGGTGAGGTTGTATTCAAGTGTGAGAATGTGGCCACCCTGGACCCCATCAACTTTGAGACCCCAGAGGCTTATATCAGCTTGCCCAAGTGGAACACCAAGCGAATGGGCTCCATCTCCTTTGACTTCCGCACCACCGAGCCCAATGGCCTGATCCTCTTTACTCATGGCAAGCCCCAAGAGAGGAAGGATGCTCGGAGCCAGAAGAACACAAAGGTGGACTTCTTTGCCGTGGAACTCCTCGATGGCAACCTGTACTTGCTGCTTGACATGGGCTCGGGCACCATCAAGGTGAAAGCTACTCAGAAGAAAGCCAACGATGGGGAATGGTACCATGTGGACATTCAGCGAGATGGTAGATCAGGTAGGAAAAGTAGAATGTGTGACTGAGACTAGAGGAAAACTGTCGCTTCTCAGTTCCCGTCTCCTGGGTTTTTGTATTTTGTCTTAATTTTGGCACTGCATGCTTATTGATTCTTCTGCTGTCTTCTTTAAGATTTTATTGTCAGATTTTGTTTCCGAACGAGACAACTGTCTCATCGACACTCCAATTTCTCTTCCGCACCTCCCCCATCACTCACTCACTGCACACTGCTCTCAGTGATATCTCCAAGATCTTGGAGCTAAGGATGGTTTTACAAATAGCATGCCTACTGCTACTGAAGCAACTGTCATGTCACTGTTGTGATGGTGTTTTTTTTTTTTTTAAATCACCCCTTTCCTTCTTGTTTTCATCACCATGAAAACCAATTGTGACATCACAGATGTTGCACTATATGTTTGCTCTGTGGAATAAACTTCACTGTGTAAGAGTTTATGCAACAATACACCCTTCAATAATTGGCAGGAACATACAGGGAGAAATTATGACAAGAAAGGAAAAGGCAAATTGATTTTTCCTGAAGTCATGTTCAATTTAAAACCTTCCTTTGGTGTGAAAGCCTATATTTCACTCTTTGCTCAGACCTCACTAACTCTCCCTTCCTCTTTATAACCTTTTACATTTGGTTTAAATAGCTTTGTTTGTTTCTGCAGCAGCAGATCAAACAAGCTATCCCCAGGCAGTACACAGCCACTCTGGAATAGTAACAAAAAGACAGGAGTAAAAAAAATAAAATAAAAAAGCACAAATAGAGTGTTTGGAGCTTTTGAATGCCTAAACACTCTGCCTAGCTGTCTGTCTCTGGACCATGTGGCAATGAAGGTCACATTCTGTGCCATCAGAAAATTTATTTCTCCAAGAGCTATAATTGGATAATTTGAATTTCAGATTTATTTTCTGAGCCTCCATTTAGGTAGAGTCTTTGCCGTATTTGCCATGTTTATAAAGATTCGTTTTTCTGGTAGAGGCCCAAAAGTCTTCCATTTGGACATTTCTTTTCTGGGTGCATTTTGGGCAATAATGGAAAGCAATAGTTCCCCCAAAAGGCTGCAGTCAGGAATGGCTGTGCTTTGTTGGAATGGCTTTTCTGTATAATTCTACCGAAGTTGGAGGGATGCAGTGATGAGTAACGTTGCCCTTAGGAGAGTCGGATGGGTTCTATGCAGAGGGCAGACGGGTGGCAGATTGCAGCCCTGAATGGTTTATTTCCCAGGAGAAAGCTTTATTGATTGCCTGAAATCTGATTGGAACCAAGAAGCTTCAAATTAAATGTACTCGTTGAGCAAAAATGAACAATTTGTGCCTTTTTAAAAGAAAAACACAAAAGATACTAATTTATCTAGAGGTTGAATCAACCAATTTCTGTCTGTCTGTCTGTCTGTGTCTCAGTTTATCTATACAATGCCAGCAGTGTCAAAGAGCCAAAAAGTTGTTGCAGAATTATAAAGGAAATACTTGCATTGATAGGTAAAATACTGTGCATTTAGGGTCTCTGGAGTTGGGTCGTGGTTGATGTGTTTTATGTCTGACTAAACTAGACCTTGCTCACTATCTATGTCACAGGATGTCTAGGACATATGCAGTTGCCATGTTTCTATTTCTGTTTATTCCTAGCACCAATTGCTTTTTCAAGTAGGGAAGTTATTTTGTCTTGGAACCACCAGCAGACCTGTCTTTGATAAATGTGTTGGGATTTGAAAGAGTTACTGAGTAAACAAATAATTATCTCATTGAAAAGTTGTGGGACCCTAAGATGGCCTGGACCCAAAGGTTCTAAACGGTCCTTTCCCTGCAGCCCCCACCCTTGCTATGGGAAGGGGCTATTCTGCCATTTCTTCATCATCGTTCTGTGGAGTGTGTCTGCCTTGGCCAACCCAGCACAGAGAGGTGGGGGCTGGGACAGTACCCACTCTGCCACCCCCTGGCCCTCCTGTCCACCGTCCACCTCTGTCTGTGTCTGAGTTGTGGATCATGCAAGAGAACCTGCAGCCATGACACCTTGACTGAGGGCTTGCAGTTCAAAGCCAGGCCAGTGTCACACATTATTTCCAATAAAAGGGACCATTTTAATATTATATCATACTTTTATATTATATTTATTATTATATTATATTTTATATTATGTTTATTATTATAAAATAGTAATACTCTCATGAGGGCAATGTAACTTGAATTTTTAAAATTTAATGCGTTAAACTTCATTTTCCCCCATGGATATTTTCTGGTATATTAATTTTAGTTATAAATCTATATTAAAATAGTTACAGATATATAAGGGTATCTAACTGTCTTCTTCCTAAGCCTCCATGCCTGGCCATCCTGAAGAATAAAACAACTGAGAAGTCATCCAGAAAAACTTTTCTGATCATGCCCCAGTTGGAAACTGATTCTTAAAACTTGATAAGCACATTTAAAAACAGTTGTGGCCACACATTCAGAGGACAGATTTTCCTCAAGATGTATTTAAGCCTCCAAAATTTAAATCTGTTCTAGTGCTGTCTTTATTTGGCAATAAATGTTCTTCCCCTTTAGTTGGTAATCAGATATCTCTGTGGACATGGTGAAGGGTAAAGAAAAGAAATGATGTAAAGGAGAAGATAGTAAGAGAGACCTCAAATTCCTCATTGATAAAATAGAGAAAAAAATAACTCACCACATGGGATTCTTGTTCCAATAAAAAGCATATATAGTACTTAAAATTGTGGCTAGGAAGCTATTGTAGTTATATAGGTTTTTGAAAGATTAAAAATAAGGCTAAGGATGGGCCATGGTGGCTCAGCAGACAGAGTTGTTGCCTGCCATGCCAGAGACTTGGGTTTGATTCCTGGTGCTTACCCATGTAGAAAAAAAAAATATCCAAGGCTGAGCAGATTAGTCTAGGAGAAGCTCATAGGGGAGAGTAGGGGAAAGGTATGCCTGCCTGTTTGCTTAACCCTCCCTTGGGCCCTTTGAGCCCTTGCAGTCTTTGTGCCATTTTTGTAACTTAGAGTATACTTCACTTTCTTGATCTTATTTGATCTTTTCAGTCCTCCAAGTTATATCCTTCATAGCCAAGGGAATTGAGATTCAGACAAAAACCAAAGGCTTATTGATGGAAGGCACAACCCATTATCTTGGTACCAAGAAAGCACCTCACATAGAATATATATATATAATTTCTGGCATGCTCTTTTGATATCACATAGTCCAATTCCTTGATTTTACAGTTCAGGAAATTGAACCTGAAGCAATGTAAATTGAATGGTTCAAGGACTAACCTAGGGTCAGTAAACCAATTAAGATTTGAGTCACTGGTGAGGAATTCTCTGTTCTGTCTCTGAGTTCCATCTTCCTTTGATGGTACCCACAGTCCAGCTTCTACCTTGGTCCTGCTGGTCACTCTGACCTCGTCCTGTACCCTCCCTCTTTCCCCCTCTACTCTAGCCACGCTACTTCCTACCTCAGGGCCTTTGTAGGTTCCCTTGCCTTGGCCTGGCATGTCCTTTCCCTGATCTTTGCATGTTTGGATCCTTCTCAACATTCTGGTTTCAGCTTAACTGTCACCGACTTAAATTCTGACTTTAATGCAGAACCTATGGGCCACATAATGGCGCACATTTTGGGCTCTTTCTGGCATCCATCGTTAGCTACTTTCTCTTGTTTTCTGGATTGCTTGTTTATTTTCTGTCCCCCCCACTCAGGGATGTGTCTTTCAAGCTTACCTCTGTATGTATCTTCAGTGCCCAGAACTATACAGAGACAATAATGCAATACACATACTTTTAAGTGAATAAGCAAGGAAACATGTTCCAGTTAAAATGTGTCAATGCCATGCCCAATACATTCACTAGCAGGGCTAGTACTTAATGACCATCCAGTCCAGAGAGTATCTGTGCATAGAGATAGAAAGGAAGAGCAGGTTGAATTCTTTTAGGGACCATAAGACAGTGAAGAAGAGTCAACAAACGTTCACAGAGCCCCAATCAGTGATAGGCACTGCTAGAAGCACTTTACGTATATTAACTCGTTTAATTATCACACCAACATCTGGTGTGTAGACAATTATTTTCCCACTTTACAGATGAGGAAACTGAGGAACTGGAAGGTGAAGTAACTTTTTCAAGGTGACACAGCTAGTACATGGTTGAGCTGGGTTATAAACACAGGCAGGGGCTGTGTTCTCAATTTGTATGCTAACTCCCAGACAAGATCTTTAGGCAGAGAAAAGATATCCAACTAGGTCCCTCTCTAGGACGGGTTACCTTAGCTGGCAGAGGTTGGAATTAAATGGTCCTCGTGTGTCCTTTCTATCGTCTGGCAGCATTTCATTGTGTTGCTTGCATTGTCTTCTCTTGGCCAGGCACAGCTGTTCTCAGAGTTCACCTGCTGGGTTCCTTTTGCTTGGGCTCCTTTCATTTGGTTCATGGAATAGCAGCCTCACCTGCAATGTCAAGAGACTGTTAGCTCACTCTGCTTCCCTGTATTCCCATCCCAGGTACCATATCAGTGAACAGCAGGCGCACACCATTCACCGCCAGTGGGGAGAGCGAGATCCTGGATCTGGAAGGGGACATGTACCTGGGCGGGCTGCCAGAGAGCCGCGCTGGCCTCATCCTCCCCACTGAGCTCTGGACTGCCATGCTCAACTACGGTTATGTGGGCTGCATCCGCGACCTGTTCATCGATGGGCGCAGCAAGAATATCCGACAGCTGGCGGAGATGCAGAATGCTGCAGGCGTCAAGTCCTCCTGTTCACGGGTGAGCGCCAAGCAGTGTGACAGCTACCCCTGCAAGAACAATGCTGTGTGTAAGGATGGCTGGAACCGCTTCATCTGTGACTGCACTGGCACTGGCTATTGGGGAAGGACCTGCGAAAGGGGTGAGTTTGGGTGGTACACGAGGGGGCTGAGTTGGGTAATGTGCTGCAGTTGTGTCCATGGACAGCCCAAACCTTTGCACCTACCTACTCGGTCTTTTAGAGAAGAGTTTTCTTGGGCTCACTGATTTCCAGCTCATACCCTTTCTGTTTCGGAATTATTAGATTTGTTTGACTGGGGTTGGATTTGCAGAAAAGGAAACTTTGGGATAAACATTACCATGATCATTATACTTTTCTGATTAAGTATCAGATACCTTCTATTTAAAGAGGGTGGATAATTCTCTTCTGAAAATTCTATATGGGGTAACCAGCTGTCTGATTCATTTATTCATTTAACACTTATTTTTTAGTGCCTTCTACGTGCCAGCTACTGGGTTAGGCTTTAGAAAAACAATATTCAACAATACATACCCAACCCTGTTCTTAGAGAGCTTGCTGTCTAGTAGATTATCCAACTGCTAAATAAATAATTACAAGCATATTGATTTTTATAAGAAGTAGTATGATATTATTTTAAGAGTTTGGTCTCTGGAGCCCAGGCTGGGTGAGGAATCTGGTTCTCATGGAGTGATATGAACTTCATCAAGTTAATCAATATTTTTGAAACTTGATTTCCTCATCTATAAAATGGAGAGAGTCAAATACCTATCTCACAGATTGTGGTGAGATTCAGTGAGTTAAAAAGTGCCTGAAATATAGCAATCATTTGACAGTAAATGTTAGTGATTGTTATCATTGTAATTATTGTCATCTGCATCATGAAAAGGAAAACACAGGGAAGTTTGGGAGGTCCTTACAAAGGGACCCAGCATACTACAGGGGTTGAGAGAAAACTTTTGCAAGGAAAAAACATACATTGAGACAGGAAATATGAGTAGAGGATATCTTGGCCAAGAGGTGAGAGCAGGGAGTGTGTTCTAGACAGGGAAGATGTTAAGTATGAGAAGACAAGAATGAGAGAGCACAGAGGAATTGAGGACCTGAACAAAGTCCAGAATGGACTGGAGTGTGGGGTAAAGGGGGACAGTGGTGCTGTGAGAGTTGACCGAAGAGATGGAGACAAAACAATGAGAACTGACTCTTTAGAACAAGCTATGACGGTGGGAGGAGCCCCTTTCCATTCACCACTTTAGCATCATATAATTGTCCTGAATTTATAGTTTGGACAAAAGACAGAAATAGAAGTAAGCAAAGAGAAAAAAATCAAGACAAGGAGATACCAGTCTATAAGCTATATACAGATTGTAGTTTGGTCCATTTTTTTATATACCAAGCAGACAGAATCAGGCTGACTATGCATGGGTCATCAGATTCTATTTTTATGATAGATAATTTACATAATTGTCAAATTTTTTGAGCACAGAAGTCTATGATAGGATTTGAGGATGCTGCATTTGTAACAGGCACAGTTCCTGCCCTCAAGGAGCGTATTTATTTAGCTGTCAATGAGATGTATACACATGAACAGTAGTATATATTATACAAGATATCGGCATGGCCCCTGTTGGTGGACCAGACCAGGAAGACATAGAGATTCAGAGAAGGGAGAATTTCATAGAGAGAGACGTTCAAGGTTACATCCCTAGAGAACCCTAGGGCCCAGAATCACCCAAATATCAGGAGGATGGTGATGGAGAAGGGCCCTGGACTAGGCCTGAAGCAGCAGTTGAATGACCAGACAGAAGGTATTTTCAAGGAGTAGTTTCAGTGAAGTCACCTGTGCTACTAGTTAAAGTGCATTTCAAGAGGACTGGAAACCTTCTTTGAGAGTCAAACAAAGACAAGGATACAGGACATTGGGGTGACAAGGGAAGAGAAAATTTTCTTGGAGTTTATGGAATTTAAACTCTGTTGCGCTGGATTTTCAAAGCAGTAACAACCAGAACATGAACTAAGATAAAGAGGCAACCATCTGGAACAGGAGAGGGAGACATGGGGCTGGTCAGTCTGTCAAGTCCCTGAACTCTTTCCAAATCTCTCTCTAGGGTAGCCTATCTGGGAGATAGAAAGTTCATTCGACCTTCAAGATTCATGAAGTAGTTTTGGTTTAAGCCAAGGTGTTGCAGAACTTCTACTGTCTTTAAAAGCAGTCTAAGAACCAAAGGTCACTTCAAACATTTCACTTCTTCCTCTTGGGTCTCTTCCCAACTCAAGAGTCTTTTGTGGTTGCTCGAGACAGGCAGCAGTAAATGTAGCCAGCTGTGTAAGGTGTCTCTGAGCTCACCTATTCCAAGGGCAAATCAATGGGAGTCAGTCCAAGATTTGCCAAGTACAATGAAAGTCACTGCACCTTTTACGTTGTCACTTTTGACTAGTCATTAAAAGGCAGCTGATTGGGGATATATGAGGGGCAATTATTCCTGCTACAGTGCAGCCAAGACTCATCCATTCTGGACAGAATGAGAAAGAGCCTAGCAAATTTAAAACATTTGATCTATATATCACTCAAATCCCAGACGGTTCAACTGATGGTTTTGTTCCCCTGCTAATTGTTTTTTGCCCCTGTATTGTTCTTGACACCATGTTCATAATGAATCAGTGGAGTGTAAAAATGATAGCACTCCACTATGCTAGCCAAGAAAATAGAGTTTCCCAATGACATTTTGTTTTTCATTGAAACAGATTCCTCAGTCTTGGCTTTTTGATTATCTGTTTTGTTTTGTTTTCATTTTTTCATACATGTAGCAGGCATGACAACAAAAAAAACAAAACTGGCATAGTTTTTACTTGTGAGCAAGGAATTTATAGTCCTCCCAGGAAATATGGGAAATAGCTCATATTGCCTAAATGTCTGCAGTGGAACAGCGAGACAAAAGGTGGAAGTGGCCACCTGTACATGGGGAATTGATGGTCAGAAGAAGGGGACCACAGAGTTTTTGAGTGTCCTTGGGTCCTATTTCTAACAAACTGTGGCCTCTCTCTACCTATGATCTCAGTATCCACTGTAGGCACTTGTGAAGAATGGTGAAGGAGAGGTGTTCAGCATAGCTCTTTATAGAGGAATGTGATTCTCTTTGGATAAAAGAATGCTGCCCTATGTGCTGTAGCAACATTAACCTGGTCACTCAGTTTACCGATGTTTTTCTATTTTTTTTCCTAGCAGCATTCACCCTAAGCCTGGGTACAAATTTAGTCATTTGTGCTAAATGTGATAAGGGTAATGCAATTCCTAAGGCTGTGTGCTCCATCTAGCCTAAACTGTGTCCTCTCCTTTGGCTTCCTAGTGAGGTGGGTCCCTTCATATCTTTGGAAGATGAATAGTGGGAATAGTAATATTAGAAAGGGAAATGTGTTTATATAAAATGGAGAAAGCATAGGTCTACTGCTGAAAACTGACATTCAGAGCAAAAGTAGAATTAGAGATGGCCAAGGTCGGACAGTAGATCAAACAGCCCAAGGATCCAAGCAATGTATGCAAGCAGATCTGTCTAAGGGACAACACCTAGATCAGAGTTGTTAGCGAGGGAATGAGGCAAGGACACTAGGATACATATGAGTAGATGAGACTAGTGTTAATTTGCATGGGTATAAGTGAAACGCTGGACCCTCACAGGTATCCTCTCACAGGAGAGCTGCTACTGTCTGTGAACGTGAACAATTCTGAATTTTGACATCTGACAATTGGCTTGATAATTGTCTGAGCTGATGATACTCTAGGGTGTAGATGTCTCTACATATCCTGATTGTTTAACTCTAGCTGTTTTTGTTTGTTATTAAAAGTGGTGTGAAAGACATTCCCATGACCTAAAAAACAAAGGCCTCTTTAGCTATTTACTGCCAATCAGTTTGGTTAAAATGCTTTACTGTATTGGAAGACCAGCTGCCATCCTGTTAAATTCTGTTGTACAAAGGAATCATTCTAGTTTGCCTTTAGTCTGTTCTGGAGTCATTCCGTTTTAAGAAGATACGATCAGTTGACCTAGGACTCCATAAGCATCTTCTCCTTGCCAGTGTAGCCAAACTGTTCAGTTCAGTGGGTGAAAGCCAAATGCTAGTAAGGCAAGGCTCAGGATTCGATTTATTTGTGGACCATTGAGCTTCACTTTGAGGCCATGGAATAGTCTATCCTCTTCTCTGGATGTTTTTTTTCTTTTTTAAATACGTGCTGGTATTTAGTAAGAAAGTAAATTGGGCTCAGCACAAGTTCATCCTTATTTCAAGAAAAATAACCTACAGTATAGTACTTAGAGGCAAGACCATCTAGTGGTTACTGGCATGATTTTGGCAGTCAAATGGACCTGGGTTCCAATGTTGGTTATGTCATGTATTAGCTAAATGGTGTACAAGTACTTAATTTTTCCAAGTCTCATTTTTCTTATCTGTAAAGTGGGGATTCTAATATTTCCTAGTTGCAAGCTATGAAATTGACATAGCTAACAAACTTAAGAAAGAGGATTTACTGCATAATTACCTGGATAGGTATTGATCAAATAAAGATCACAATAACTATATCTCAGAAAAGGAAGCAGAGCATCTTTGGGGACCTCAAGGTATTGCCATTGAGGTGATTTAGCTTCCCTGACTTCCAGGTTCTGGATTTTTCCATTCATAGTTTCCATTTTCATAAAGAAGAATCTGGTTGGCTGAATTTGATTCATCTGTCTACTTCTCTACCAGTCTGCTCTGTTCAGGTCAGCCAGGCCACCCAGAAGAGATATGATGGCCCACCACTATTTACATGTTGAGGTGATTCCTTGAAAGGAGGCATATTTGTGAGCCAGAAGTATCCCACCAACTCCTAGGGTTGTAGAGAGGTAAAATGAGAAAATGTGTTTTAAGTGTTAAGCACAATGGCTGTCATGCACAGTGGTATTCTTTCTTATTTAGGTTGTGTCTTAGAGAGAGTGAGTCAGTCACATAATCTTTATAAGGAAAAATGATCTGCAGCATGTGCCACAACCCCATGTCCGGCGAGTCTATGTACTGTAGAATGTCTGGGGTGTTCATCCCATTCAGGTATGTCTTGTTCCTCAAGGGCAGATATCCATGGTGGGTCAAGCATTCTCTAAGATACCAGATGGAGGCCAATTCTTTCAGGTTATTCTTTGAAAGGAGGTGAGAGGGCAGAGTTTCCTGGAAAATGATGTGCAGTGAAACAGTTTGGATCTTCTTTAGCATGAACAGTGCCTTCGATTTTTAACCTGAATTCTCCTTATGTTCAATTGCTTAACTGCCCTCAGGCCTAGGGCAGCCACTGAGTCCCCAGCATGGTAGACCATGGTAAAGAGGGTAGGCTACTTGTAGTTCCTCTAAGACACTAAGCTGTAAGATTTATTATTTGGGGAAAAAATAAATACTGAAAAAGAATTATACACACATTAAATAAAATTTGGAATGAATAGAAAAAGCAAAAATTTAAAAGAAGAAAATCACCCAATGCTGAGACACAAGTGTCATTCCCTATAATCTTTTCCCCATTATGCTTGAAGCTTTGGTTTTCTTGTATATAGCTGCAGTCATGCAATAGGTAAAATTGTATGTCCTTTCCTTCCCACTTAACACTATATAGCAATTATAATCTTCCTTCCTTATTGTTATATTTTCTTTGTCTTTATGTGTATATCTGTAGTGCTTATTGAACCATGTCCTTAGTGTTCTTTTATGGTTAAGGTCAGAGTACCCTGTTAGAACTGCCCCAAAATGTGGTGCTTCAGATTTTTTTCACCCTGCCCTTTATTTCAGCCACTCCTACTGTCTACTAAGAGAAAATATTTTCTGGGATCCTGGAAATTGGGTGCCTTTGAGAATTTCACTTTGCAGAAACAAGATGGTAGCAGAGAGAATGAATCTACTCGTTTCAATAGTCCCTGGAATTCCATTCATCTGACAAATAAACCAGCTGAAAACCAAACACAGAGATATTGTAAGTTCTCTCAAATGGCTCTCCTTCAAGAGGAAAGGAATGCAGGCAACAACTCCTCCCTTCTTAGCTCAGAGACTTCCCTTTCAGTAGTCAAAAGCCAACCACTCTGCTGCTGGGAACTTCTAGGGGTGACAACAGCAAATTTTGTGAAGGAAGACTGCTTTAGGCAAGGCTGAAGTGTATTATTTGGATGCCATACATGTTCCACATTGAAATCATGGCATCAGAAAATAGTAGAGCTGGCAGACACCTTAGATGTCATCTGTATTTAACCCTTACTTTAATAGTTGAGGAATTCAAGTCAATGTCACTTTTACTTGGAATCACTAGAGAATGGTTAGAACCTATGATTCCTAACTCCTAGTCCATTGCACTTTCCATTACATTTAACACACTTTTCTTTTTGAATACCTTTAAAAAATACTTGATTGTAAAAATTTTTAAGGGAAAAACCAGTACCTTATATATTTTTGTTTCCCCACTTTCCCTAGCAGTGTACCATATATATATATAAAATCATTATGTGGTTATTGAATGTTGGAGGGTCCCAAGGCTCTGTCTTGGATCTCCAGCCTGTAAACTCTTCTTGGTGTCCTCATCCATTGCCATATTGTCAAAGATCATCTATATGTGAATGATTCTCAAATCTGTATCTCTAACCTGGAACTTTCCCCAGAATCCCAGATTTCTATATCCAGCAGACTACTTGATAGCTCCATTTGGATGTCTGAAAGTATCTCACCATAATATGAAACAAACAAAAATCTTGAGTTCCTCTTCTTTGTCCCAGACCCTTTCTACTTTCGGTTGTTCCCACCTCAGTAAATGGCATCACCTATTGTCTTTGGGCATTTTCCTTTTTTTTTTTTTTTCTACCACATACAGTTTATTTTATTAAGTCCTGCCAACTTCTCATTGGAAACCCATTCTGAATCTTTCTACTTTTGCCCTTCTCCATTGCTATCATCCTAAGTCAAACCAGACTCATCTTTTTTATTGGGGGGATAACTATAATAATGTATACTATATGACTATGAAAACCCAAATTCATTTTTTGCCTTGCCATAGAGTATTAAAGTTAGCTTATTAAAACATCTACATGCTCAACACACTCTTGCCTTAAGTGGCTTTAGTTTCTGAGGGTTTGGGCCAGAAAATTGTAGAAAAGGAAATTATTATGTTTCTTTGGAATTTACTTCAATGTTCACACAAGAATTCCATAAACAGATATTTAGCTCTTCTCTGTGCCAGGCTTGGTGAGTAAATCATGAGCATACATATTTATAGAAGACATGATGTCCATCCTCAATGAGCTCACCATCCAGTCCAGCAAAGGGGGTGGAGAAGTAATCTGCAAACGGTAATATAATCTGCCAAAGGCAGTTATTCAGGAAATAATCACAGGAATGAAAAGGAGAACAGTGAGGAAGCAAAATATGTTCAACATGATATACCACTGTATAAATGGTTCTGAATCTACTGCGTTTTGGATCCACTAATGTGGAAACAACAGAAACCCTGGCTGCCAAGGCCAAACATTATAATGAGGATGGCTTTCACTGGTTCCAATGCTATTGAGGAGGGGGTCTGCCTTGCCCAAGGAAATCCAGGTCCTTTATTTAGGTGTGATCTTGAGATAGACACATTGCTTCTCTGGCTTCTTTATACCTCAAAGATAAAATGAGATGGTTGAGTTTCATGCTCTCTAAGGCCCCTTTAGCTAGAAAACTCTGTTATTCTCAAATGTCATCAGCTTGGCAATGTCTTCCCTTATCCTGAGTAGAAAGAGGGGTAAAGGTGAGCAAAAGGGCAGGGCAGGAATGCAAATTCCTGTTCCTCGCAAACTGCAGAACTGTCTGGGCAAGGAGGCTATATTTAGCTATCAGCACCACAATGAAGTTTTCATTTCTCTTATTCATTATTCAAAGAAAATGAAAAACTTGGACTTTAGGTCCATGACAAATATATTTTAATGGATGTATTAATGAGTAGCATTTAGTTTTCTTCAGAGTGTTAAAAGGCCTCCTTTTTGGTCCACTGTTTACTCCCTTTTTATGGGTAATGATGTATATCAGAGAAAGGGGTTTCCAAAGAAATGCACAGTTCTTTGACATAAGTCAGCATTCCTATTTTTCCTTCTCACTTGATGCTGAAGTCATACATATGTATCTTTGGTGATGCCCACAGCAATGCTCAGATTCAGCCTCTTCTTTGGCCTATTTCAAGTCTGCAATTTTCCTTTTCCACAGGCACAGGATTATATGATCCTAGGAAATCACCCCATAATCCATAAACTCTAAGGTGTTAATCTACCAGATTAGGGTCTGAAATACTCCTGGCCACAGGTATTCCTGTTACACCAAAGAAGGGATCAGGGGAAGTCGATTCTTGGTGGTTCTGGAGTCTTGAAGCTCTAAGGTTCTTAGAGGAACAGGCTCGAGACTTTGGAGAACTTTGAAGATTTTTGCTCTCAGCCGGAGAATGTGAAGGGCAGCACATTTTGTACAGTGCACAGCAGCTACTTATCAACATTATCACACCTGCTGCTGGCTGCATAGCTGTCCCACGCAGGGCCAAAGCGATCATTTGCATTGCCGCTTTGTACCTTTATTACTGTATTTGCTAGAAGCTGCTTAACTGCCAGTTGGCATCTGCCAATTATGGATGCCATAAATTTTGAAATGTTGCTAAATTATGAGAAACAAGTTCTTTGAAATGCAGCACAAGGGGTTTGTTGCAGCCTGTTCTAGCATCTCTGGCTTCATGTTTTTTGCTCCAGTTTGGATTAAGAGGAAGGAAAGGTTAAGAATTGTTCTATAGGTTCTTAATACACACCGGGCCATTTAACCCTTACTTCCATTCTGCAGGCCTCATTCTAGATGAAGAAACAAAGGGCCCAGGTCATCATTCCAAAGCACTGATTGAGCACCACTAGTGATCTGCATTGGATACTAGGGATACAAGGCATTGACTGCTACGTTCCTAGACATTGCCTCATAAATGCATTGAATAAGGTCTGATACTAAGGAAGATGGGGCACCAATGCATGAGAAACATCAGGGAAGGGTTTACAGAGCAGGTGAATCATGAATCAAGTCTTGCAGGAGGCGCACAAATTCTCTGGACCAAGTGGGCAAGGGAAAGTATTCCAGGCAAAAAGCAGAGATGTTAAAAAATGACTTCTGTGAATGGTAAGTTGTTCTGCATAGGTAAATTCAAGAGGTAATTTTAGAGGGGTGGCAGGGCCCCTCCTGAAGAATCTTTTTTTTGCTTCACAAGTTTGAACTTTACCTTAGTGGAGGCATGCATTTTTTAGGGATGGAATAACAGGACTAAATCACTCAGGCAGAGAATGGATTAGTTGTGGGAAGTCTGGAGGGTGATAGAGTAGTTTGCATTAGTTCAATTTACATTTCAAAGATCTCCTCTCAGGAAAAAGGTAGGGAAAAGAGAGTTTAGCTTTTGGGACAGATCCAATAGATATTTAAGGGCTGATGTCTATAGGATTTAGAAACCAATTCTAAACCACAGCTAAAGTGTGGCCAAGACTGGATTAGAACAAGGGTGTGGCTACCAAAGCTCATGTTCCTTTCCTTGTACTATTCAGCTCTCTTGACTCAGTGGGAGGCTTTTTGGGGGGGAATAGGAAAAGCAAGGTGACCATGCAGGAGATGTAGCTGGGAGTCAAGTCTATACCTGTTTGGGTCCCACTCTGAACATATGCGACTTACTCTCTCTTTCTGCCTCAGTTTCCGTATTTATCACTGAGAATATTGACAGTGTCTGTCTAATTGGCTTGGTTGGAAGGCAGAGTATGTAATGAGCTGACATAGATAATGAAGCCAAAATGACTCTTGCTGAATCTGGAATTTAGCAACTCAAGAATAAAAAATCTCTGGTTGAGGTTTTCATTACATTTTTTTCCTGTTGTGGAAATGACCCAGATATGCTGTCTGTGTTAGGCATGTAAATATAGACAGGATTTTTAAAGTGTGAAGATTGAGCCATCGGGAACATGCCAAAGAATGTTCTCCAAACTTAAATGGTTTGTGTTTGGAATCCAGACGTGACTCTGGTGTAATCTCAGATTTTGAATAATTATGTTAAAATTGACCGTTTTTACTATGGCTTTGTCAACAAAGCTTTGACATATAATTGGTGAGAAAGTGAGTTGTAATTTGTCTTTCTCTTGTAGAAGTGCCCATATTTGAGATTAAGCTAAAAGATGCTTTCCTTAGAGATGGGAAAGCCATATTTTGAATTTCTCTTTGTTCTGATCTTCCATTCAGGCTCATTAGCATTGACAGTGGACACTGAAGATTTTGTATGTGTGTATGCACAAAGCACATGTGTAAAGTTTACTGCTAGTATCTGAGAAGTTTTCCTACTTTATTCTTATCATCAGTTCTGCTTTAATCCAATATGGAGTTGTTAAGGGAAGAAGCAGCAGATGTGTTATAGTCATGAATAGAAAGCCCAGATTGGAAATCTAAAACCAGATTGACCCAAACGATAGAACATAATGTTCTTAGCCCTTATTTTGGTTCCCCTGTAGTTGAATTTTCAAAGATATATGCATATGCAGGATATGCGCACATTGTGTGAAATATATGTTTATGTTCCCACAATCTATTAAGCAGTAGAATCACGGACAGTATTATTGCAAAGGCATTTGATCTCCGGTAATTTGTTCTTGTTGGTGAATTTTATTTGAAATGTTGGCAATAGATTTAGAGAGAAGAAGCATTAAGGAAAGACGCACATATATTTCTCCTCTCTTTCCCTTTCATTGCCCATCCCACCTTACCCCATGAACCCACAAACAAACCCAGCCCAACAGAGAGAATTTTGGAATGACACATACATCTGAGACTTAGAGCTGGAAACACTGGCTGTGAATAGCTCTTAAAAGACCCCCTTCTGTGGGCTATAAGGCAGCTATTTCCATGGCAAGTAGATGCAGTCTTTCTTGGAAAGGATCATTTTACACTTCTTAGCATGTTTAACTTTTACAGCAAGGCATTCTCATCAAAATGACAAACCCTTACAGAGCCTTCTGAGAGGCCAGTAAATCAGAAACCTTATGAAATCTGTGGGATTAGTACAGTCCCTTTCTTTGTTCCCTCAGGGAATGTCCTATGCCTTTCAGATTTCAATCTTCTATGAGCAGCCCCTTATCTGGAACTTCCTGTGGTGGCCCACTGGTATTTGTATTTTGTTTTCAAACTGTTGCCTAGGGCCATATAAGACACCAGGAAAGGCTGGCACATTCTCTATCAGCTGTGTTGTAAAGGAAAGAAAAATGATCTGATGTTTGCTTAGTTGAATTCCCCACACTCTTGAAGATTTCCTTTCTCAGGCTGAAGATAGCTGGTGGTTCTTATACCTGCTGGAACTCTGTTCCTCACAGAGTCCTCATGCCCTGCCAGATTTCCCCACTGCTCGGTCTATAATGAAACTTCTTTTCATAACAGCCCCAAATGGAAAATCTGTGGCTTTCTCCTGTTGAAATCTACAAAATCAAGGCTATGTAGAGAGTAGAGGTGGAGGGAGAAAAGATAGATGAGTAATAGCCCTGTTAGTGGTACAAATGATAAAAGTCTTTATTGTGGGTTGCAGGGATGAGATGGAAGGAGGTGACCCCTTTATCAGAATTTGCAGATTTATATTTACAGTTGGAAAAGACTTCCAAGGTTTTTGAGTCAAACCCAATATTTAAATCTTAAACCCCCTTGGCAAAATCCCTAAATTGCTGTATGGACTCTATAGGGGCATTTACTCTGTCTCCATATCCCGTATTAAATACTGAGCATTGGTTAGCTTCCTTAATCCTTTCAAAAATTATCTAAGATAAGTGCTATTTTCATTTTCAATTTGCATCTGTGGAATTGGGGTCACAGGTAGTTAAGTGACTTACCTAAAATCTCCCAGTTAATATGTGGTAGTTGAGTTGCTCTCTGGGCCTTCCACTCCTGAGCCCTCAATTTTGATCAATATAGTCTACTGCCCCCACAACATGGTAGCTCACTGCTCCATGAAGTAGCCATTCCATTTGTATATAGCACAGAATATTAGGAAAAAATGTCCCTTTTATCATAAACCAAAGTCTCTACTCTTTTAAATCTTTCTTTTGGACTTGGTTCAGGTCTTGGAAGCCATATAGGAATTATTCACTCAATAAACATTTACTAAGTATGTGCTATGCCACAGGCACTGGTATTATAGAACTGATCCAGTCTAAACCTTTTTCTAAGAGAGGCCTTCAGTTATTTAAAGACAACTATCATTTTCCCACCAAAATGTTGATATCAATCAAAAGCAGTGGGTGTTCCGCCCAATGTGTTCAAACTACCAATTCCTGAGATCCTGGGGCTTCATAGAGAGAAAGAGTTTATTACTAAGTGTGGAGAGGGGATCAGATGACCGATTGGCCTAAAAATCTGTCTCCCCAAACTCTAGTAACTCTGATAGTTTTATAGTTTGAAAAGATAAGCAGGGTTTAGGGTAATAAACACCGTGGCTTGAGATGACAATGTTAGAGATAATCTAATTATTGGGCATACACAGATTGATAACATGCTTAGTCACAAAACATATATGAGAAAATGGTGCTCTGTGGTGATGGAGATGATTTTTAGTATTCTAGTGTCACTTATAGGTTCACTTAGAAGTTATAGGTCGCTTATAGGTTGAAGTTTAAGCTATTGCGCATGTCAGGTGAACCAGTTTTGGGTAGATCCAGTTCTGTCTAGTAAGATAGTTTTGGAATTGGGGTGGATTAATTCTTGGCCGACTGAAGGCCCTTCGTTAATAAACATTAGGGACTGTCTGTATTGATCATAAGATTCTGAAGTTGAAAAACAGGATAAGGGTATACAAGTGAGGGTCAGTCACAAGGTTTTTACAATCGTAAGATAAGGGCAATATAGTTATACAATCATTATCAGAGATAAGGCAGGATGGTTATAGTTCAGAAATTCCAGGTATTTCCCACTGTCTATTTGAATATACCAGAAAGTAAAAATAAATATCTATGTAGTGATTCAGTAATCATAATCATCTCCTAAATCCCAATTTCTTAGTTACAATGTCAATCATTCTCAAGCTAACCAACACAAGTTTCTTCTACCAGACCTCATTTGTCATGGTTTTGAGTTCCTTCACAATCCATCTCAGGGTGAGAACTGTGGGTTCTCTGAATGGAAGAAAAGGTCCCAGTCCCAGGAACCTTAGTGAAGCAGATTATGCCTGCTCAAGCAGCAGTCATATGCTATTAATGCAACAACTCATATGGTTACTGGATGTTATTATATCATATGGACCATGGGTTTGTGTGGCCAGTGGGACTCCCTGGTATATCTATAGAAGTGTGCATTCTTGCTAGATTTTTATCCTGAAAGGGTAACTTGGGCCCTCATTAGGGGGCATCCAATTTATTGCCAGGTATTATTTTTTCAAAGTAGTCCTAGATTTTGTGTGGCTAAATCATATATTGCAAAAGCAATGTTAAATTTATTTTTTGGGCATAAGAACTTCTCAAGGTATCACTAGATAAGGGAACCATGGTTTTGCCAAGCCAAGTGCCAGCTAATATGGAATCATCAAATGTTGGAGCTGGGCAGGGATTTAGATGTCATCTATTTTAGTGCTGATAGTTTACAGATGAAGAACTGAGGTTCATAATGGTTTATAACTTGCACAAAGTCACACACATAGTAAATGGTCATGGTGCAGCTAGTAACTCAGTAGTTTGAATCCTGAATGAGAACTCTGTCCTAAAGAAAAGTCAGGAGATGCTCTTGCGTTGTGCCTTTGGACAAGTTTTCCTGCGTAGCTGATGCTTGTGAAGTGCAGCTCAGGCAGAATTTTTCTGTACAAACTCAGTGGGTCTTTGTGATTTTTTACATATAATAGTCCCTTTATTTATTGCAAGTAAGCTAAACAATTAATTCACAGTTAGTAACTTATGGCCTGGAAAATCTCATTACCCAAACCTTAAATTATCGACACATCTGTTTAAAAAGCAGTGCTTAAAGCAGTGGGCTGAATATCCAGATTCTTGATCATCTCCAAGAAGGAGAGAATCCCAGAAAGCCAACCTGGGAGAGAATGTAACATAGTTCCAAGGTTATCAAGGCACTGAATGCAACATAAGGGCACATAAAAGGGATTCACACTTATTGAGTATCTCCATGGTGCTGGGTATAATTTGGTTCTTAAGATCACGAGCTTGAAGTCAGACAAGCTGGATACAAATCCCTATAGCATAATTAATTATCCTGTGTGATGCTAAACCATCTTGGATGGGTTTTTAACCCCTTGCCTTTGTTTTTCTGATCCATAAAATAATCCTTTTTGGGTTGTTATGAGGCTTAAAAAGATGATCAGGTAATAATTTTAACACAATGCCTGTCACTTTGTAAGTGGCAATTATTGTAAGTTGTAAGTTCAATTATTGGAGAATAATAATATTATTATTCTCTCATTTAATCTTTAAAACAAGTTCGTGAAGTTTGTGATGTTCACATTTTTGACAATTAAATGAAGGCTTTGAGGTGTTAAATTACTTGTCCATGGCCGTAGAGCTAGTAAGCATTGGAGATTGGATTTTTCAACCAAGTCCATCAGATTTAACCCAGTCCGTTAGAAAATATACCTTGCTATTCCTTAAATTGGAGGCTTTGGAGGTGAGATCAGGTAGTTTGAAAGAACTGTGGGGCATGGAGAGTGATTTTTTGTCTATATTCCATCCCCACGCATTCTTTCTGCTGCAGGACTCTCGGAGGGTGAAGCTGGGGGTTAAGAGATATGACAGCTGTCCATTTAGAGCAACACTAGATTTGGAAAAGGAATCAGGCTCCTCTACATCCTCTTGCCTACTCTCTTGGTTCCTAAGTGGATGAGAAGAACTTTAAGGTTCCATGGGACCAGGTCCAAAATAGTATGAAATGTGTGCAGCTCGGGACTGGAGAGCCAAATTTTGCCCATGTCAATATTTAGCCAGGACCACCTCCATCTATACTTTTGTGTGTACATACATGAGGGTACATGTACACACGTAGGAAAGTGGATGCCCAGAAACACACACACATTCTTTAGTCATAAACCTGGACCTTTCTTTTTTTTGTTTGTTTTGTTTAATCTTTCTGTCTCCTTCAGTAGACTGTGAAGCATCTTATTCATGCATGCCAAGGATAGAAAACCAATTAAATCTGTGTTTGGGGTAGAGGAGACCCCATAAAGGGATGAATTGAACAACTGAAATAATGGGACTAACTCCAGAGTTTACTACACTTGTTAGAATTCTGGTTTATTATCTAAGAAATTGGGAGAAATGTGGCTTGGAGACCAGAGAGGGATGGTGTATGTTAGAAATCTGACTCTTTCCCCAAGTACCCACAGGCTAGGATTTTCTGGTGGGCAGAAGTAGGCCTGGCCTCTTGGTCCTATATCTCTAATTCTTGTCACTCAATATTAACTGTAGAGAGCAAGATTCAGTGTTGTTTAAAGTGAACAGATGGGCAGGCACTGGTAAAATAAAGCCTACATAAAAGTAGGCGCAGGCATCAAACAGACATTTAACCGCTGAAACAATGGCATTGACCTTGCAGTTCCATTTGATGAGAACAGTTCTCAGTGGGTGATACCCTTTTGCTTTCTGGGCTCCTTTTTCCTTTGCCCCTCTTCTTCTTTTCCCACTCCCCTGCCTTCCTTACTTTCCCTCCTCTTTTCTCTTGATCCCTTTTCTTCATTATTTCCCCCATCAGTCCTTTCATCCCTTCTCTATTCATCTTTTGGGATTGACAGTGCAATACCTATTTTTTAATGGCCTCTTCCTGCCCAGAGGAATGGCATTGACCCTTGTTTATTCAGAATGATTGGCCTGGGGGATGTTGTGAAATGTGGGCTGCTGAAGGCAGGGAGGTAGCTGGTGCTACCTAGATAAACGACAGCTGGTAGGAGGGAGGGACTGGCCTCTGCCAGCACATTGTCTAGTCTCGAAGCCATCTCCTTGTGAACTATGATAAATGAGAAAGGGTCCTGGCAAGAAGGGACAATGACTGTAAAAACAGGTGGCTAAAATATATGTGGGGAATGCAAAGCCATCACTGGATATCAATCCCAACTTGTGGGAATGATTTGGCTGCTGCAAAGGAGCAGTTGGGATTGTCCCTTGGGCTTTCTGTAAATGGAGATTGATGGCGGCTCCATGATGGGAAGGAATGCATCCTGGGGATGACGCGGAGCAGAGTTCTTTCTTTGTAAATTATCTTTTCTTCTTTCTTTCCTCTCTCTTCAACCCTCTCCCTCCTTCCTCACCTTTCTTTCACTTTCCTTCTTTTCTTGCCCACATTCTCCTCACAGTTATCTTTTCATTTCTTTCCTCCTTAAAGAACAATTTTGACTCATTTCATTTCTTTTCACTCTGCGGCTTTCCTGGAGGCTTTGACAGAGCAGTTGATATAATGAATCTTGACTTGGGTAGGACTTTTATTCTGTCTTCGTAAAATGCTACTCAACAAACCAGTCTCTAGATTATAGCTCTGTTAGGAGTGTTTACTGCTTCTGGGAAGAAGCCTCATAAAGAATTGTCATCAGTGGATTATTACTAGCATTGTAGGTCAGGGATCTCCATATTAGAAAATAAAACATTGATTTTTATGATTATAAAAGCAATTATATGTTCACTATAGAAAATTTGGGCTATATGGGAATTTATTAATTCAACTTTTTATTCAACTATTAATAATTGAGCATCTATTTCATGGGAGACAAAATAATGAAGAGAATAGATAAAATCGAGCATTATTCTACCAACCAGAAATGGTCACTATTAACACATTGCTATGATTTATTATATTTCCTGGGTAATGTGTATATAAATGTATTATATATTTAAATGTCATTTTATAAGCAATTTCCTGTTCTTATGTTCCCAGTTAGAAATATCCTATAATTTCAACCATATCATGATTTTATAATTATGCCACAATTTCAGTTTGGCATTATATCATAAGCTTTGTCTCAAATATCAAAGAAGATATTCAAATATATAATCTTTAGTGATTTTACAGTAATTGTATTTGTCAAGAAGTGCTCCAACAATATTTTTAACAAATTTAGTGGTTTACCATAGCAGCATGTCATTTTTATATCCACAGATTTATGGATAGGGTGGAGTGGCCCAGCTTCAAACTATGATATGGTAGGACATGGCTGTTGGCATTGAGATAGATTCAGGTCTACTCCATGGTCTCCAAATTCTCCTTAGACCAGAAGCTACCCTGGGAATATTCTCCTCTTGGCAAATGGCAGGAGCACAAGAAGGAGAATGGAAACATTCAATACAGCTGGTACATTGTCACTTCTGTCCACATCCCCTTGGTGAAAGCAAGCCATGTGACCAAGCCCAACCTCACTGGGGTGGGTTCATACTCTATACTTACTCTGTGGAAGGTACTGCCTGCAAAGTCAGGCAAAGGGTATAGGTATAGAATTCAAAAGCAGGGAAGATGTGAAGAGACTACTATAGTAGACATCCTGATTTTTCTTCAACACTAATGACTATAAGTTGCCCAAAGAAGAGTAGTTATGGATCCTTTCTGGTGGTATCTACTATGTCCCATATTGATATGATGGATATTCTTGAGACTGTTTTCCTATAACACACAAGACTTCAGAGAACTGTTATCTTCTTCATCAGCCCCATTTTCTCTTCTCTCTCTCTCTGCTTTGTGGTGCTAATATTTCTTCTTTTTGACACTCAAACTCATTATATCTCCAGTAATTTGATTTTTTGCTTCAAGTTTTATCCTCTACATCAGATAGTTGTCTAGGCCTCTGATTTTATTGCAGAGAATGCTTATGACCATTATTTTAAACAGGTTAAAATAGATGAAACCTAAGATACAACAAGGTAAGCTTCAGAAAATCAGTGGCTCCTGAACCTAGAGATGAAGCAGGAAGAAATCTGATGCCTGATTTGAGGATTGTTCTATAAAACATAGAGAGGAGTCATAGAAAATGCCAATAGAATAAAGTAATCAAGTATTTGGGTTCCCCAGGAACAGTGAAGAATGACTGAATTCAATTTAGTTTTATTTTTGAAATTCAGAATCACTATAATTCATTCTTGCAGACTGTATTGATTTACTCTTCACATTTGGAATTCTTTTCCACTTTGAGGTTTTATCACAGGCTTTGAAAGATGTATGCCCCTTAGTGTTCTGTTATTCAGGCTTTATTACTTTTGGTACTGATTGGGTCTTAGTACTTGGGGTTCCAGTTCTCTTCTGATAAACTTCTTTATTTTGTTTCTTTTGTATCTGTACCTCTGATTTTAGTTGGTATTTAGTTTTTGAAATATATATTGTAATTCTTGAATTAAATAAAACACTCCAGGAAAACTAGAGCCATATCTTCCCTGTTGTCTGTTTGCCCAGTAATTTACATCTAGAATGTGCTTAAAACATATCCATTGAGGGTGATAGGTTCAGGATACAAGTACCCTTGATCTTTTCCTCCAAAAACTTGAGAAACTTTTCTTTCCGTGCAGATCTCTTTGTTCTAGGTTTATATCTCATGCTTACAGTAAAAAATTTCCTATAGGACACTTAGTTTATGTCTTTATCTTAAATACGAATTTCTAAGGAAGGATCAGAGCACTGTTTGTCAATGTCAAAACATCAATCAATGCGTGAAGAGGCAATTTAAAATGATCAGAGGTAACAACAAGACAAATTCAATCAATGAGATTCAGCAACTTATATTCTTGCAAAGAGAAACTTGCCCTGGCTAGGATTGTGTAAGAAGCTGATTGTCCTATGTCAGAGGTATTGAGGAGGACTCTATGAGTGAGTGTGCAGGAGAGAAAGGAGAATGAGTGCCAGGGCTTTTGTGGAGGGAGGAAATTGTGTAAGGCTGATAAAGAAAGTTAGCAGAAAACAATTTACTACTACTATGGTTCGGTACCATTCAGCAAATATTTATTGAGACTCTATCATTGATAGGACTATGCTAAGAATAAAGGATATAAAGGTAAAAGATGTAACCAGTTTTCTGAGAGCTCAAGATTGCTCTAAGGATAACAGGTGACTTCCTCCGGGAAGATGGATTGGACATAAAGTCCTTTCACCAAAGGTCCTGTTCTTACAGCTGCCCGGATGGCCTTGTTTAAGATGCAAGATTCATTGGAGATGGAAGACGCGGGGTAAAGAGAATGGGCTGAGACCTCAGTCAGAATCGAATTTCAATTTTTCTACTCCCAGAAGCAATGAGAATGATACATCTTCTCTCTGAAAAGGTAGAGAAGCTTCTGCTGTGTTAGATCAGGGTATTAGCGTGGAAAATCCAGGTGTAAAGATGGCCGAATACAATTTAACAACCACAACAACAAAAAACCAGCCAACCACACACATCTGCAAAAATACAATGAAAATACCCACAACATCTACCAGTCACTAGCTATGTTACATAGATAAGTGCGTTTAAGTTCGCCGAGCCTTATTTTCTCTTTTGTAGGGTTGGATAATTATAATTGCCTTACTTGATTGTTACAGGTATTAGATGGGAGCATAGTAATATTAGCCACCATTTTATTGTGAATGTGCTACGTGCCAGGCATTGTACAAAATGCCTACTAACATTATGCCATTTAATTTTGTGTAACAACCCTGTGAGGGGAGCAGTGATATTAACCCTACTTTAAAATGCTTAGTAGTGCCCCATTCTAATAATAATAATGTCATTTATATATTCATTTATTCATACTTTTTTTTTTCATTTAGTTGTTGCTGTTACGTACCTACTATCTGCCAGGCTTTAATAGAGCTACAGAGAACAAACTGACAAAGTTTTTTTGCCCCCACAGAGCTTATAATTTAGGAGGGAAAAATAGAAAATAAATAAAATACAAAAAAAAAAAAACATAGTATGTCAGATGCTGATAAATTTTTTAGAGCAAAGTAAAACATAGAGAGGGGCTGGGGAAGGTTTGGGGTGTAGCCGTGTGTGCTGGTGGGGAGACTGGTGGATTTACCAGTGATTAAACATTTATCATTTGGTAAAAGAGTATCTGGAAGAGTAGAGGAACAGTTAAATTAGGTGTTTTGGGGGGATACATGGTCTGGGAATCGAACCCAGGTCTCCCACATGGAAGGCGAGCGTTCTAACCACTAAAATTACCTGTACACCCCCTAGTTTTCTTTTTAGCAAAATCTAGCAGTTACTAGGGCACCCCTTCTTTGTTTCTCTCCCTCCCTGCTTGCCTAAATGCATTAAGCATCTGTGATATTGGTTATGTTAGTCACTGGGGATGTAAAAATGAATGTTTCCTTTATCCGTTTATCTCTGTACCCTCCCACCTACTTAATCCCCATATTGTTCCTCAAAGGATTAAGACACATACAAAAAAATAGGAACGGGCCCATTTTTAAATTCTTTTGCTCACTCCTTGAAGATCTGCTGGAGCTGAACTGTCCTTTTGGTACCCAGTACAGTTCCCAAGTGCACGGTAGGATATTGTGGCAGAATTGGTACGGAGGCATCTTAATCTGCTCCCCTGGGATGAACCTAAACATCTGCTCAGCCCACCACGGAGCCTCCCAGCAGGGACGGCCCCAACGGTGCTATTTGCAGGTAGTAGGTGCCTGCATTCAAACTATAAGTGGGCCCTTGGGGCATGGGATTGCAGTTGTATCCAAGAAGAGCTTTACTGTCCAGTACCCAACCCTCGCCCCTAGGAAGCAGGATGGAAACGGGGTTAGAGATGAGAACATTTGGGAACTGACTTCAGAAATTCAGTCTTAGCTATAAACGACAGCTGTGGGTTTAATGACGGAAGCTCTCTTTTCATTCAAGAGCAGCATGTGTCCCCTGAGGAGGGGGACATTATCCAGCAGTTAAGTTGTTAGAAGCTGCTTAGGGGCTTACAGGCAATCTGTGTGTGCTAGAAAGGAGAGGATGGACGCATTTGTGGCAGTGACCTGAGCGTAATAGCCCCACCCCTCCATACACACCCCCTGTAGTTCTGGTCCCGAGGATCACTCTGTCACTAGAGGTGGTTGGGAGATAACACCCCACACGAGGGAGGCTGACGGGGCCCAGGAAAGCCATGCCTCAGCGTTGGCTTGAAGAAGCTTATGGACTTGTTGATTTTTCAGGTTTGGGGATTCAGAAGGGAGTTGTGCTTTTCCACCTGCCACCACAATACAACAGTGCAGGTGGTAACTGCAACTGCAAACACAACCCAGCCCAACAACAACAATAACTAATAATGATGCAGTGCTTTATAATTCCCCAAGATTCATTTCTATATTGTTCACTATTTATTGAGCATCCACGATGCGACACTAAAGTCTGGAATAGAGCAGGAGCGAAGGCACGCATAGACCTTCCCTTCGTGAAGCTGTGGTCTAGTGGAAAAGATCATGTGAATGTCTGACAGTGCCACATCTGAACTTCAAAGACGTCAGCTAACCTGTTCCTGGAACGAGCCTTAGCCTCGCTCACTTCCAGCCTAAGTGGGGAATGTCAACCAACGTGAAGGCAATCTCCTCCTTCCCTCCTGCTTGCAGACCCCACCTTTAGAGAAGTGGAATCTGTTCTTGGCTTCTATCTGGGTATTGCTGCCCAACACTTCAGAGGAGCCAAGACACCCTGCTAGGAAACTTTATGCCATCAGCCACGAGACCCTCTTCTATTCTTTTTGTCACCATGACCTATTTCAGGGAAAGCTCCAAACATGAAGAGGAAGGTTGGAAAGACACAAGCCAAAAGAAGTCCTCCCTCTTTCTCCTCTCTTATGTGTTTTTCTCCTTCTTTGCCTTTTATCTGTTTTATGTTTTTATTTTTCACTTTAACACATGAGGAGCCTTTAAACCATAGCTGGAAGCAAAGAGGCATCCTATGTAGAGAATCATGAGAAGGCAAAAGGAGGAAGGAGCTGTGAATAAAGCAAAGTGCAGGTGGATTTGACATTGTCTGTGCTGTGCTCATGGGGCTAACGGGCCCGCAGAAGAAACAAGAGCATCACAGCTATCAAGTGAATGCCCTGTCGACCTTGAATACAGATTAGAATTAAAAGACAGTGCAGCAGTCACAGCACCACAAGGCACTTGTTATGCCTTTTCTGTCCCTTTGCAAGATCCTGCCTGTGAACACGAGCCCCTGCTCTCTTCCCCAAGTCCCAGTCTCAGTCAGCAATTCTGTCACAGATTCTCACATCTTCGATTCAGGTCTTGAAGAGCAGTAGGTCTTTTTCTTATTCATCATTTTTCTTTTTTTCCCATGACCCCTTCCTTTCTCTGTTTCCCTTCTATATGAGTGCCTCTAGCTAAAGGCGATAGAAAAATCAAAGAAACTAGTACCTTAGACAAAATTCCCAGAGTTAGGCAATCTAGGGCTGGTGCCACAGCACAAAAATACCATTAGGGAATATATTGTTTTTTCACTCCATTGCATGTTGGGTTCCATCCTCAGGTTTGTTACCTCATGCTTGGTAGATGGCTTCTATGCATCCAGGCAACACCATCATTTCAGGCTGAAGAAAGAGGGAAAAACAAAGACCTTTCTCCAAATGAGGCTTTGACAGTCCTTGCTTCTACAGCAAACTTCTTACAGCTTATTAGCCCATGCCCATCCTAAGCCCAATCATTGGGTGAGGGGAATGTAATTATGGTGACTGGTTTAGAACAATCATGCTTCATCTTCTGAAGCTGTGGTAGGGGCCCCCTCTCTCTGAGAACAAGGGCCCCCCAACTCTACTTTAACACCCCAGGCTTCTGTTGTCAGGGAAGAAGGGAACACTATACCTATCGGGTAACTAATAGATAAGGTCCACCCCCTTTTCTTCTTTGAGTTCTTCCTTTTGCCTAGCTTTGGTATCATGGAGGCTCTCAGTTTGGGAGAGGAGGTTGGAGAGTTTGTTCGTGTTTCTGCTAAATATTTTTGAGGCCCACAAAAAGCCAATGTGCCATTTCTAGCATTCCAAGCCATTCAAACTCTCAGAGCCCTGTCCTAGTCACTAGGTTCGAATTTTAGTTTTGGGAAGTTATCCAGATTTGCTTTACCAATAAGTAGCTATGTGGTTTTGTGCCATGATTGAAAGTGTCTGCTCACTGGTTGTACTGACTCTGCTTGCCTGAAGGAACATCACTGGGATGTCTTGGAGCTTAAGAGCTCAGATGGTTCTTCTTTCCTTTTTTCCTAACAGATAGTGACAAAGCATTTGTTTCCTGGTCTCTAGTTTTTACCCCCTCCACTGTGCTCCTCAACCCATTATTTTTCCATCCTTTGCCAACTAGTAGTAAAATTCTCCTAAAAGACTTACAACTAGACCACCCAGGCTAATGTCCTTAGTTTTAGCATACTGACAGTAGGGGGCTCTTTAATTTGCAAGGGATTATCACATAAATTAATCATTAATCCTGACAGTACTGCCTTCCCCACCGTAGTGTCCTCCATTTGATGTCTCTTGTGAGAAACTTCTCTTTGCATATTGGCTTCCAGTAATCAGATACATATGCACACATGGACACACACAGTTCCATCTTTTATAGGCTTTTTGCCCTAATTATCTGTGATAATTTTTGCTCTTGAGACTATACTTTACATTTTAATTTGTACTTTGCCTAGTTATAATATATTTTCTTTGAGTTTTCTCTAGCATTTTAATTGTATTAACTTTTTATAAACACATACAATCCTTTGTTGAATGAGATTGTGTATTTAAAAGAAAATAACTCTGTGAAGTGAGCATTGTTGTCCTTATTTTACATAGGAGATGCTGGAGATGTAAGAGATTAGATCTGGCTTGGCAAAGATATCTCTGAGCAGATACCCATTCTGGGTGATTAGCAAATTTCTGCCTGGAGTGTAGGGAAGCATCAGGAAACTGTGTTCCTCATTGGGATGGAGACCACAGTTATCAATTCACAATGATCATTGCAGGTTTCATGGAGGAGGAGGAGGAGATGACATTTACCCTAAGACATCCAAGAATTCTTCTCCCTCCCTCTCTAGTTGGCAAAGGATGGAAAAATAATGGGTTGAGGAGCACAGTGGAGGGGGTAAAAACAGAGACCAGGAAACAAATGCTTTGTTACTATCTGTTAGGCAAAAAGGAAAGAAGAACCATCAGAGCTCTTATTTCTCCTCTACATTAATAACAAGTGAGAAGATATAATGTAAGTGAGGAAGTGAATGAGCTCTTTATATGTCACCTTTTAGCTCAATGGAAAGGCATCAAAATTTTGTTTTAGAAGTCAGAGAAGCAGAGGGCTGAAATGTTGACCAAACATTGCAAAAACAAGTAACATCAGTGTCATGGAACACTTGCCTGAATTCTACAGAAACACAGACTACCTCTGGACGTAATGCAAACCTCATTTCAACAAATCAAGTTGTCAAAAGGGCTAATTGTATACTCATGTTACTATTCCCTGTGAGAATTAGCTTTCTCACATGGCTTCCCACAGGAATTGAAGGCATCTGGCAATTGTTAACGTCCAAGCATTCATCTAAAATGATGCAGAAGTGTCTGAAAGCCCAACATTTTTGGACAGACCACGATGCTAAGGGGAAAACATGCACACTTGTCACTGTCCCAAGCCTATGTGCTTTCTCCAGGATCTGAAGGTGGTCATATGGCAGTCATGTCATAGTTTAATAAATTGTTTCATACTATGTTTTGGCGATTTCACTGTTTGGTCCCAAACAGCATGCATTAGATGCTAAATAGTAATGATGAAGAAATTCACTTAAAAACTATTTCAGAGCTAGAGAAGGTAATGAGTATAAATAAGAAAGGGAATCAGGTGTGTCACCTGCTGCATGTACTTTGTGTAAATAGCTTGCTTGGCTTAAACATTCGTTAAGCAGCATTTGAATGATGTTTCCATTAGCCAAAGGTATGCAGCCTGTGATATAGAGTGATTATTGCAATTTTGACCATGTTTTGTCTTCAATAAGAGAAAATCTGGCCTGGGTGTGGCTGACACGTGGATCACAAATTCCTGATGACTGTCCAGAGTGGAATTATGACTTTATAATGAAGGTCTGACTTTAACTATGTAATACTATTTTGATTCCATTTTACAGGTAATGAAAGTTTACAGGCAAATGACAGTTTAACCTTCTCTTTATAATAATTTATCACAGAAACTGAGCACTGAATCTGGAGATATGGGTGTTCTTCTTTTATCTATAACTCCTTAATTTTCTACTTTTTGCAAATAAACAGCTTAGTTAAGTAAACTCAAAGAACTATCATGAACCAGATCATTAATTAAATTCTAACAGCCCTTTTATTATCAATCACAATCACTTCTTTATTTGAATTGCACTTTATTTATTTTATCGCCTCCATTATCACCTAAGAGAGAAGGAGAAATCTTATGTCATCAGGTTTAGGCAGGAGAGTATGGTTTTAAGAATTCAGGCTCCAGAGATCCAGTGATCTGGACATAAATCCAAGCTTCCTCATTAACCAACTTTGTCACCATTCACAAATGATTATAGCCTCTCAAAGCATGTTTCCTTTTCTGAAAAACAATTTAAATAGTTATCAATGGGGAAAATGGTTTTCCTATAGCCTGTATGCCTTGTTCAAATTGTAGACATTTTCATGAAGTGAGCTAAAAGTGTCAGAGGCCTTGAATGTTCGTGTTTGTTGAATCAGCATTCCACCATTAATCTGGTACTCATCATTATCCACATATTTTCCCAGGCAAGGTTCTCTACTTTCATGGGGTAAACTTTTCCCATCTGACTTACTTCAAATTCTATTCCTATAGCCTATACCTTTCTCCTGAGCCTCAGAAACACATATCCAACTCCTTACTGGACACTTCTAATTAGATATTCCATTGTTAACTCAAAAACGCACATGCCCAAAGGCAAACTTTTGTCACCTATTGAACCATCAAAACCAGATAGCTGAGAACCATGTTTAGTTGGTATAGTTTAGGTAAGACTAAGACATAAAGCATATGATTGGAGAGAGCTAGGAGACAAAAGTGAGAAAGGAAGGAAAAGCAAGTTTATGAAAGACCTTGTATACCAATCAAGAGACGTCAGTCTTTATTCTGAAGGCAATCGAAGGGTTCTGAGCAAGGGTGTGGCATTGTCAGACTTTATATATTTTTTATAATTGCTCTGAGAACCAAATAGGGAATGACTAGGGGAGAATTTTACTGAATTCAGGCAAAGCAGAGAAAAAGCATTGCTCTAATACAGGAGGTTGAAGAGAATGCTTAATTCAGGACAATGAGATCCTGGTTCCTTTAAAATAAAATCCTTAGAAATGTGACAGCCCTCCAGAAAATCTAAGTTTTCCTTTAAAAGGAAGTGGCTGATATCCCAGAAGTTTCTCACCTTTCCCAAGATCACTCAGCTGGTAGATGCAAGCCCTAGACTGGCATGCTGGAGTCCTAAAATATAGTTGCTCATGCCTCATACATTTTTATGTGTCAGCTTCCTTGGAAGAGAACAATTCTGGAAGGGCTTTATTTGACAATATTGTTTTCCCAGTTTTACGGATCTAGATTTTTAGACTTGAGGAGGTTGTGGCCTTTTGAATGTCCATGCAATGAATTAGAGGCAAAGCAATTATTTAAATAAATTCAAATCTCTTCATTTTGATTTCCACACATTTTCCATGACAGCGTACTGAGGTAAGTCCCTTCTCTAGGACAGTGTCTGTTTTTTTACACTGCTGTGACCACACAGAACCCTGCAATTTGAGTGGAAGATACAGATATATTGAAACATCAACTAGGAATGGTCAACTAGCAGATATAGGAGGTCCTACGGGATACCTTACCATGGTGAGTTGTTCTTGTCTGAGGCCCAGCCAGCAACTTCGCAGAGTCAGATCAGAATCACAACTCTGATCCTAATTAGTCATCCTGGTCAGCTCATCACAAAAGGCTTCACTTTCCAGGCATAGACTCACATTAGTCAAATTCTAAGAGACTGATGTATAAAAGCATAATGTCAGTTTATAACTATATAATAAAATACAGAATGTCAGACTGACTTTCTCTTCAGTACAATGAAATCCTGGTTCCTGTAGAGAAGCCCAACCAGAATCAGAAAGTTGCTTGGCAAGTTTGAATCAGAAGAAAAAGGAGGAATTTAGATAATCTTGAGCAGTATTCCTTAGCTGAGACAGCTTATATCTTGACTCTTTATACAGAGCCTTGTCAATAGCACCTGAATACTAAAAGTCTGCTGGCCAAGAGGCTGTCTCCTGCAGAGAAGGAAAGCCCTGCAGAGAAATCTGCCTTGCTGATTTTTCCCTGCCCATCCCCCACCTCTATGTTTCAGTGCTGACTAATTCCTTTTCTGTTTCTTCCCCACTTTTTAAAAACATTTTTTATTGTAAAATATAACATATATATAAAGCAAAGAAAGAAAAAGCAACAATTTTCAAAGCTTACTTCAACAAGTAATTACAGAATACCTGCCAAAGTTTGTCATGGGCTGCCGGTCTGCCATCTCATCTTTCCTTCTAGCTGCTCCAAGACACTAGAGGCTAGAAGGCATATTAATAGTGATTGAGTCATACTCCTTCATTAAATCTTATTTTCTCTATTATACCTCCTCTGTCTCCTTTGATCCTTCTCCCAGTCTATAGGGATCTTTAAGCAATACCTATTCTGACTTTTTCATTTTGAAAAGGGGTGTTGATACTAACATCATTTCACTGGATGTATTAATATCCTCCATGATATTATTATAGGTAATTTGGATTTGGGAACCATTCTGTTTCTTTCATATACTTTTTTAACCTCTGGTGTTGAGTTTTTATGTGTTGATTTATAGATCTTTCCTCATACATAGTCTCATTTCCTTTATAGTTATGTTTTCCCTGGGCCCTCCACTTTTGCCTTCCTGTTGCAGATTCTACAGGGCACAGTGCAGGCACAATTTACTTGCTTTATCCTATACTCTGAAAGGATCAATTTTGCCATCTTTCCTCTAGCTGTTCAATGTCATCCAGAGTCACAGGGGCACTTGGTGGCTTTTTTTAATTTTACAACTCAGCAATTGATTCTATTTAGTTTAATTTAAAGCATATTTATTTTCCAAGTATGTGCATGTTGGAGTGAAAAGAGCAGGATTTATTGACTTAGGATGGGGTTCTAGTCATAGCTCCAAGATTTCCTTACCCCCTCAGAACCTCAATTCCTCCTCTGTAATTTAAAGATTCTTATAGCTACCTCATTAAGATTGTAAAGATTATACAATATTAAATGGATTAATTTACTTAACATATGCAATTAGAACTCAGTAAAAACAGTTTATTCCCACTTAAACTAGGATACCAATTTATGAAAGGGGGTCAAATGCACTCTGGAAATGGATTGATATTGACAGGTTCTGGTTCTGATAGCTCAAACCACTTTGGCATGTTAGAGAAAATGAAAGGATGCCAAAGGTTTATTAGATTAAAAGGCTGCTAATGTCCTCTAAGCTATAAGCAGATTTTTACCCATAATTTTAAAGGTTGGTTTCTAATCAGGTCAGAAGTGGTGTAGGTCGATGGCATCTGTCTCTGAACTACAGGATTCTTGGGAGTCTCGGTCATGTCATGTTGAATGGCTGTATAAGTGAAAACACATACAGACCTTTATCCATTTCACAAAGGCATGATCTCTCCCTAGGGCATATAACTCCATGTGATGACCTTTATTATGACAAGACCTTACAATGAAGCTACTCTTGGGAAAAAACCTTCCCTACTTTGTTAAGTTTACAAGATAGCATTGCTTGTTGACTTCACAAGCACACTATCAGTATCTTGACATGTCAAAGTGGAAGTCCCTCAAGACAGAGGAAATTCATCACATCCTAAGCGATTGCATTCAGTGACCTTTATTTAAAAGAGAACTGGGGAAGTCCAACCTCTCTACTTAAGGAAAGTGGGAAGTGTGCTGAATAGGGCTGTCTAAAGGAGAGATACCTGACCACCCATGGGCAAGAACTCTGCACAAGTAAAAGTGAGCATGCTGGTTCTTTTTGATGAATTCTTACAACATGGCATTGCATTCAAGATTAGTTATACTTTTAGAAGTGCCTTTGCTCTCTAAGTGATAACTGTCATCTTAGCTGCAACTTCTCAGAAATATCCCCGAACTCATCTTTGTTATACTATCAGCCTCTTTGAACTTACAGATTGCTGACCTCCCTCCTGCTCAAAGGCCTTAATCTAAGGGTTTCTTTTCCACTTGAGTTTCTCTCCTTATCCATTCCTGTCTCTTCTCCCTATGCCTTGATTAAAAGCTTTTGTACATTGTGGGGCTTTTTCCTAGGCCGTTTTAGAATCACTGAAGTACTTTTTTGAAGCACTTTCCCTTGCATTTGGCATAGTCAGAGAGCCCCTGGGTCCTGGTAAAATGGTTACATAAAGCACATATTCTGGGAAAGCAGAGGGTGGAGGAGGTGATGCATCCTACCTTCCCCTTCTTTCACTTTTTCCAGTTCAGTTCCACATACCAAATATTTGTTGAGCATCTATTCTGTGCTGGTGGTTGTGCTAGGTTCAGGAGTTATATAACTGAATAAGGTAGAGCCCTTTCTCTACAGAATTCACAGTCTAGCAGAGAAGAAAGGCATTAAGCAAGGAGTTGCAACTATGATGATGATGGCACAAGGAGAATCAGCGTAAGTCAAGCTGGGAATCAAGTGAGAAATGAAAGGTGGGCCGGAGTTAGATATGGGAAGGGCCTAGAGTAAGACAGGAGGATTCAGAACAAAGGGAATAATATGTACAAAGACCTAAAGTGTAGAAAGGGTGTGGTGCGTTGGGAAAACAAGCAAACAAAAATGTATGGAAGATGGTGGAGAGACACAAGAGATGAAGCAGGAGAAGTGGGTAAGGGTCTGGTAAGCATATTAGGGATGCCATCCTAAAGACCATGAGAGGCTTTTGAAAAGTTTGAACATAGGTTTGACATGATCTGATCTTTTTTTAAAAATTATCATTCTTATTGCAATGTCTAGACAGGAGAAGAGAGGGGCAGTGACTAGAGAAACAGAACACCACAATTAAGGGGCCCACTAAGGATAGGATAGTGGTGGTGGAGATAGAAATTTGTGAACAGATTAGAAATATTTGAGTGAAAAAATGACAGGACTTGATGATGATTCAGCCATACAGGGTGAGGAAGAGAGGGGAGAGTTGAAAGAACCTATTCACAATTGGCAAAAGGTGGAAGCAACCCAAGTGTCCATCAACCAATGAATGGATGAAGAGAATGTGGTTTAGCCATATGAGGGAATGTTATTCAGCAATGAAAAGGAATGACATTCTGATACATGTGACAGCATGGATGAACCTTGAAGAAAGCAGGTGG
The DNA here is from genome assembly GCF_023851605.1 of Tamandua tetradactyla. Lineage (NCBI taxonomy): Eukaryota > Metazoa > Chordata > Mammalia > Pilosa > Myrmecophagidae > Tamandua > Tamandua tetradactyla. Next base: position 38,159,848 of record NC_135338.1, read on the forward strand.
AGTGAGATAAGTCAGACACAAAAGGACAAATGTTGTGTGATCTCATTGATATGAAATAATTAGAAAAAAGCAAATTTACAGAGTTGGAAGTTAGAATAGTTACCAGGGGCCAGGGTAGAGGCAGGGAATGGTGAGTTAGTGCTTAATTGGTGCAAGTTTCTATTCAAAGTGATGGAAAAGTTTAAGTAATGAATGGTGGTGAGAGTAGCGTTGCACTTGTGAACATTGTGTAATTAACAACACTGAATAACATACTTGAAAATACTTATAATGGGGAGATTGTAGGTTGCATATATATTACTAGAATACAAATTTAAAAAAAAACACAAAACAAAGAACTGTACGACATAATCAGTGACCTTTAATATCAACTATGGACTATAGTCAGTAATGCAATTATAATAATATTCTTTCATCAATTGGAGCAAAGAAGCCACACTAATGCAAGGTGGTAATAATGGGGGAAGGGGTAAATGGGAACTGTCTACTTTCTGCATGTTTTTCTATAAGCCTACAACTTCTCTAATATATATTTATTTAAAAGTACCCACCTATGTTCCGTTTTCCATGGGGGTTAATCTAACCAACAAATTTGAGTAAAATATGAAAATACAAATGCGGCGGATGGATCAATGGTAACTAGTAACTGGCAGGATCTTTTAACGCTTTTACCCAAAGTGCTGGCTATGCTGGAAATCTCAAACCTGCCCAGAATCAAACCGGAAGCAGGTGAGCAGAATATCCTCAAATCTCAGCCTCTAACTTTGGTCGCATAAAAGGCAGTGTGTGAAGAATAATTGCTCATTTCAGAAATGCCTTCGCTCTAGTTCAGATGGATGCTCTTTTTTCACAGAACACCAAATGAGAGAGCCTGGCCACTATATGTTGATTTCTCCTAGAAACTTAGAGGGACAAAGATAATTTCCTGAGGTAGTGAACCAATTAAATTATCAAATGGGCTGAGCAGCAACTTCTTTCTGGCTCTCCTGTGGCAGTCCTGGCAGATGGACTTGGCCCTGTAGTAAAGAAATGGCTCTAGAAATGCTCAGAAAACTATTGATTCCAGGATGACAAATGAGAAACGAATCCAATCTAATCAGTCAATCAAAAGTAATCCTTTCTTCCCCAAACAATGTCCATAGATTGCCCAGCACCATGATTAAAGCAGGGCTTTTATACTCATTTAACCTTCACTGCCCTCCATTCCAGGTCTCAGAGTTCTCCTAATTTCATTTTCAGTGAAGTCTTGATTTATTTAAACAAATCAACCCCCTTGGCTGATCGTTTAGACACCTTGTTAATTTCACTCCCAGTTGCGGTGGGGTGGGGGAGTGGTGGTGTAGTCTGTTATAATTCAAGAAATAGAGAAAAGAGGTACTTTTTCTTAATAACAACTTTCAAATCTGAAGCTTAGGATCTGGAAAACTCAGAGCCATTGGTTTATTTCATTTATTCGTTTACAGTTTCAATGAGCCATCTCAATCTTAGTGGGAATGCAGAGATAGTTTGGGAGCCGGTGGTGAAACAGGATGCTAGGTACCCCAACTCTATCCTCTGGGGCTCTATCATCTCAGGTTTCCTTTCTTTTCTCTTTCACCTCTCTGTTTATGGGGCAGGGACTGCCAACAGCACGCCTGTATGGCGCCCAGCTCCTGCCTGTTGATTTTCCAGGTGAGTTTGTGATAGTGCTGTTGCTAGGATTCTCCTGTACTGTCCAGGCAAGGAAACAAATTCTCTGCAGGTTTGATTTCCTCATGTAATCTCTAGTCTAAAATTAGTCTGACTAATCTGTAGTTATTTCAGCTCTGCCTGATCTTTGATCTTTGTTTCAGAACAGCACTTTTGCAAATGGTTAAAAGGTTTCCTTGTCTAGAAGGCTCTAAGTATCCCACCCCTCTTAATACCATGCCCTCCACCTGGTCCTCACCCATCAGTTGGTCTGGAGAATATTTACATGACAATGCGTAAGGTTAAATCATTCTTTTGGTAAAGGTGGGCTTTATCCCTATTACTCTAAGTTTTCCTCTCTACTTGTCCTTCAGTGTGGGTTCAAGGGCAGGTGGCATCATTCCCCAGGGCTTGTCTGCATTCATCATTCTCTACCAGCCACAAGGGGACCCTCTGTCTCTTTGTATGCTGTGATATGGCCTGCATTTCAGTTGGCCACAAAGTTTATTTCCTAGTAAAATGATACTTTTATCCCCAATTTGCTGAACAGATACAGCTGAAGGATCCTGGATCCAAGAATGAGCAAACCTATCCTTGCTCAGAGAAGGACAAATCACAGGAAGCTCAAGCTTAGAGGATGTCTCAAATGTAAGGGTGTGTGTGACCTTTGCTATACTTAATATGTGGAGTGATGCTGGAAGAAAGAAGGCAAAACAGGCAGGTTGGGGTTCAAGTAGGGATGTGCCTTTTCAATATTTTCAAAGGGTGATATGCTGACCTGAGAAGGTGATAAGGCAAACTATATGAAAACAAGGCCTTGAGCTCCCCTGAGAAGTTAGATGTAGAAGAGTAGTTTATCTCTCCAATCCCCATTGATAAACAAACAGCCTGTGTTCTCCCCTTAAGTTCACTATCCCTGAAGTTAGAACATGGCTAGGCAGGCTAGCCTCAATCATTAGGACATTCCTGTAGGCAAATTTTAAAAAGTGACTTTTTCAATTACTCTATTTTCAGGTATCTTCATGTTTGCAAAGGCTAAAGCTTTAGAAGCTTGGGTAGCTTCCTTATTCTCTCAGAGGGCCCGAGTTCCCAGAGGCACAGGTAGCCTGTGCTGCCTGCTTCTTCGGTATCTCTCTGCTCTCTCATTACTCAACCAGCCCAGGGGAGCAGTTTTCCAGACTCTTACCACGACAGTTTTACAACATTGAAAATGCATTAAACTGCCATGAAGAGTGACAGGCATAATTCCTTCAGGGGAGGGGGTGTCTGGTCATGTGGCTCAGCAGGAGGAGAGGCAGAAAGAGCTAATGTCAGGCCCTCTAAAGCCTCTTAAAACCCAGAAATCCTTGGCTTTGGCTATAAGACCATTTATGCTCAAGCCATCTTTTAAATACATCCTTCCCAATTTCACAGTCAGCGTCTACACTACAGTCTCTTTAGCCCAGAAGAAGTTGCAGATAGGGACTCAGAGGATGTTTGAATTAACATGAAGAGTTTAAGGTGGTAAAGGGAATCAACTACCCCCACAGTATTGCCTGCCTTCTGATGAAGGGAGGTAGGGGGTGTTTTACACAAGGGAACAAATTCCTTCTGCAGTTAATGATAGAGTTGCCCCCAGTGCGGCGACACACATTTGGGGATAGACTAATTTCAAGAAAAGAGTCTAGTTGATACCTCTCTCCTCATCCCAGTTCCTCCTTCCCTCTCTCCCTCTTATTTCCTATAGGCTGTTTCTACTATTATTCTGTTTTCACAACCAGAGCTAATCTGAAATCATAGTTATTAGTCCACATTAAGCTCCCTAACGTGGGTGAAGTGACTGTGTGTGTATCATTAAGTCCAGGACAGACTTGTTCTCCCACTACCCCTCTGATTAAGGGATCTCCAGTCTCCTTCCACTACTGGCTGCTTCCTGGGGAATGTGTAAGGAATGCAAGTGTGGCATGAGTGAGGGGAGTGCAGGCAAATCTCCGTTTACCAGGACCTTGCCTAAAAGTGTGAAATGCAGACTCCTGGGCTCAGCCCCAGACCTGTGCAATGACCCTTTGTAGTTAAACAAAATCACCAGATGATTCATATACAGATTAAAGTTGGAGAGGCACTTGGCCAATGAACAGATAGGTGGCTGAATCCCAGGAAACAAACTGGGACAATTTTAGGCATTAGGTTAATCAGGAGCTACTCCACAGAAGCCAGAGTCACCAGTGACAAAGGATGAGGAAGTATTCATGACATTGTTTAGGAAGTGCAGGAGGATATGTGTGTGTGTGTGTGTGTGTGTGTGTGTGTACACATGTTCTGGCCTTCTAAAAGAGAGTTTGGGGGAGTAGAGGGGAATAATAATAACATCATTGGGCATTTATTTAGACTATCTCTATGTCAAGCACTGAGAGTAAAGTAGAGCAGTTGTCCCTCTTAAGGAATTTACAGGGAAGGCAGACACTGAATATTTATGGTGGTGCAGGGCTCTATGGGGTTCTTAAATATTGGGTTACATCTTGGAAGAGATGTTAGGCTGAGACTTGAAAATAGGAACCAGAATGGGGAGAACGGGTGTGCCACACAGATGGAACAGCGTGCCCTTGAGGAACACTTGCCAGTTTGGATTGGCTGAAACACGGCACCTGGGAAGACAGTAGAGTGCATGTGGCTGGAGCAGAGAGTCAGGTCAGATCCTGAAAGGGATTCTAAGCCTGGTCATTTCCATCTTTATCCTAAGAATATCAGGAAGTGGTTCAGCTTTTTTTAGCAGGGCATTTTAATATAAAGCCTCTGTAGTAATGATTAATTTAAAATAGACCTGCTCTTGGGATAAGGAATCCTAAAAGGGATACGAATGGGCATGATAAGCTGAAGGCTGAGCCGGTGTAGGCTGGGGGTAGTGGGTGTGGTCTTTTGCTTTCATGGAGATGGTCTCCCACTTACTTTGCTGTTAGATACAGAAACCCCAGGTATCTCTTTCGAAATAGCAGGCTCACACATTCCTCTCTTCTTAAATGACGGGAAAAGAGGAGAAACAGATGACTTGAGTTTTAGTGAGAGCAGTCACTTGACCCACCCCCAAAGCTGATTGCCTTAACAACACCAAGGGGGATTCTTTTCCACCCAGCAAATGAGAGTGACACTCTTCTAGGCACTGGGGATAGAATAGTGCGCAATAGAAAAAATTCCCCACAGTTTACATTCTGGGGTCGGGTGGTAATATTGATTCCCACTGCTACGTTCTTAATTTCATGAACGCTGAAACTGCTTGGACTTTTGGCTATTTAGAGATTCTGCTTTCTTCTTTTGTGGCTTAGGCTGTTGTCAAATTTACAGTAAAATGTTGTTACCAGAAAGGACTTTTAAGAGAATTAAATCCGCTTTCTCCTGACACTTTGGAAGTAGAGGAAAACACACCATTGTCCAATAAGATTTTTATAAGCTTCTGATGAATAAGGAGGATAATGGCAGCTGCAATTCAAGTGTTTACTCTGCCCCAGGCATCGCTTTAAGGACTTTACATGATTAACTCAATCAGCCTCCCCAAAAATTTATTAGAAAGGAATTATCATCAACATTTTACAGATGAGGAAACTGAAGATTAGGATGGTAATTTACCAAACCTGGCTGTAATTGGCAGGGCCATAGTCCAAATAAGGGAAATGCAGCACAGACAGGGCAGGTGCTTTATATGCTGATCAGGGGAAGCCAGAAAAAAACTTTTTGGAGGATGAGATCTTATGTCACACCAAGGCTTAACACCTTTCCTAGCTGCCCATGTCTCATAAAATAAGATTATTCTCCTTGATGGGCCTACAAGGCCCTGCCCAATCTCACCCCACTTTTCTCTGCAGCCTTATCCTAGGGCTCCCTCCCCTTGCCCCCATTCTCTCTGCTCCTGGCCACACAGGCCTTTTCTCTCCCTAGTTCTTGCCGTGTTCCTTTCCACCACTAGACCTTTACATAAGCTGTTTCCTTGCACTAGAATTTTTTTTCCCTCTACTTTGCCCACATAGTATCACCAATAAAAACTCAGATCTCACTTCAAAGGTCATTTTCTCAGGGAAGCTATGCCTAACTTCCCTAAGTATATCAAATCCCCTGTATAATTGGTCTTAATTCCATATATGTCTTCATTGAAGCATATACAAAAATCATAATTTGTTACTTAGTGCATTGATTTTCAAAGTGTGGTCCCCAAGCCAGAAGTATCAGCATAGCCTGGGAACTTGTTAGAAATGCAAATTCTCCCATCCCCTCCCAGACCTAGTGAATCAGAAATTCTCTGAGTGAAGCCTGTGGTCTGGGCAGCTGTTTTCTTTTAATACTGATTCAACATTGTAGGGTGGAATCTTTTGATTATATTATCTCCATAGAGATGTGCACACCCAATTGTGGGTGTGACTTTTTGATTAGATGGAGAAGTGACTCCACCCATTCAAGGTGGGTCTTGATTAGTTTCCTAGAAACTAAGGGGAAACATTTTGGAGAACTCAGACACAGATGCTTGGAGAACAGTTGCTTCAGAGCTGACAGAGACATGGATGTTTGGAGATGCTTAGAGTGCCAACAGAGAGAGCAGATGCCTAGACACAGGCAGAGCCCAGTAGACATCATCACGTACATTTCCATTAGATGCTAAGCAAGCCAGAACCCAGAGTTGTGTCCTAGACGAACTAAGTGAAGGTTTATAGTTGCTTAGAGAGGAAACCGCTGGCATCAGAAGCTGTAAACAACAAACTGGGAACAAGGACCAGCAGATGCCAGCCACGTTCCTTCTTAACTGACAGAGGTGTTCCAGATAGTATCAGCTCTTCTTGAGCAAAGGTGACGTCTTATTGGTGACTTAATTTGGACATATTCAGAGCCTTAGAACTGTAAACTTGAAACATAATAAACTCCCTTTATAATGCCATTCCGTGTCTGGTATATTATATTCTGGCAGCTTAATAAACTAATTCAGGGGTTATTTCACTTTTACAGATAAACTGAAGATATGGAAGTTCTGATGACTGCTAGGTACTGGGTGCAGAGTGACCAGTGAACTTGCAGATTTTCCTTTTGGGGGAAATATCAAGAGTGCAACATCTCTAGGTGCAAAGCATCTTTATTGAGTAGATTCCATTGCTACTTAATGGACAGAGTAAGGAAAAGATAGCAGTGTCCCACCTGAAATAAAACCTGTCTTGCTTCCTTCCTTATTCAAGTGTTTATTCAATACATTACACAAGCACTCTGGGGATTGCCAAAACAAATTCTACCCTTGTTTTAGTTTGTTAATGCTGCCATAAATGCAATATACCAGAAATTGGTTGGCTTTTATGAAAGGAATTTATTAAGTTGCAAGTTTTTAGTTCCAAGGCCATAAAAATGTCCATACTAAAACATTCAGAGAAAGATACTTTGACTCAAGAAAGGTCAATCTGGAAAGGCATGTGGCTGACATCTGCTGGTCCTTTGGCTTCTGGTTTCAAACAGCTTCCCTGGGGGTGTTTTCTTTCTACATTTCCAAAGGTCTATGTCTGTGTTGGCTCTGAAGCAACTGTGTTTTTTCCAAAGCATATCCCCTTTTAAAAGATTCCAGGAAAATAATCAAGACACACTTTGATGGTGAAGTCAAATCTCCATTTAATCAAAAGTCCACACTCACAATTGAGTGGATCAGTTTCTATGGAAACACTCTAATCAAAGGTTTCCACCCTACAATATTGAATTAGGATTAAAGGACATGGCTTTTCTGGGGGTACACATCACGTTCAAACCAACACAACCCTTATAGTATATATATGTCTACCTATCTGTTTTATGTGCATGTATGTCTGGGTATGGGTATGTCTCTCTTTCTTTCTCTCTTGTATATCAGTTCTCTTGCATATCAGTCCTCTTATGCAAGTTTTTTTTTTTAATAGCAAAATGCTAGGAAGGCAGTGATGCATTTACAAGAATGATAATCAGATGAGGACAGAATAATTCCAGTTGAAAAGTACAGATTGCTTTATGCATTTGTGTGATGTTTGGGGGCCTAGAAATTATTAGAAGCTATTTCTCACAACATTGCTTGTAGCAACTAAAATAATATTAGGGACATTCTATTTCCCATTGAATTACTTACCCAAAGCCATTTAAGGCTACCCTAGACAATATTTGTGCATTTTGTATGGCAAGTATAGTACCCAAAGAAAAATATTTCTACATTTTTTAACACATCAAAATGGCTCATTACAGAATGAAAGTTTGGTTGTATTTACTTTTTAAAAAATCATTTGTTCCATTTCTTTTTCGTTCCCTCTTTTAAAAATTGCCCGTTAAAAAAAAAAAGCAGCTGCACTCAGCAGCTGGTTTAGAATCACAGCATTGAAAAACAGGGAAATTTGTACAATTAACAGCTATTTATAAACACCAGCTTCAGGATGAGAATGTTTAACGGTGTGCTACTGACTCGGATCCATGTGATAGGCTGATTAAAATCTTATTTACATTTCTTCCAAGTTCCCACAACTTCTATTTTTCTTTTTTACCCTTTCATTTGGTGTATTATTGAATTTGTTTGAAAGGAAAACTGGTATTCTTTGAGTGTTTTAACTGGCTGTTTTCTCTTTCCAGCTGATGCCTATTATATTTTGTAGTTACTCTGAATTTGAAATCTAGCTCTGCATCTCAAGGGAACTTATTACTCTCCTTTTGATCACGTCCCCCTACCCGACCCCCATTTTTTTCTTTGCGTGTACTTGAATCTTAAGACTGATAGTTCGAAGTTTCATAATATAATTAAAATGGGATTTTGACTGGCTGAATTCATCAACAAATATCATGTACCTCCAGTGTGCTAGGCAGAGCTAGGCATCAGGAAAGGCAGTTTCTTTCTCTAAAATACAGGAACTGTAAATTTCACAAAGGAGACACAAAAAAGGACTATTGCTGAATGATGTGATAAACATAATAAGAATTCCAAATGCAATGTGGTATTTTGGGTTAGAACCTGAAACATTATAAAAAAAAACTGGCAATATCTGAATGAAGCCTGGAGTTTAGTTAATAGTGATATACTAATGTTAATTTCTTAGTTTCTGTTTTTTTCTGGAGGGATGCAGTACATGGTTTGGGAATCGAACCCTGGTTTCCTGCATGGAAGGCGAGCATTCTACCATCGAATCACCCATTGTATCCTAATTTATTTGTTTTGACAAACAAGCCATGATTATGAAAGATGTTTACATTACAGGAAACCAGGTGAAGGTATCCATCAACTGTCTCTATTATATTTGTGACTTTTTTGTAAAACTAAAATTATCCCCAAATAAAATGTTAACCTTGAATAAAAGTACTAGGATTTTAGTAAAAATGTGCTGTTTGTGGCAAGAAATTGTTTTCAAGAAAGCTCCATGTTCTCCTCCTCCCCACCTTCTTTAAAAATAAAAAACCTTAGAAGATGTGTAAAGAATTGACTGATCATTGGATGTTGTGTTTTGGGATTCAAGGCTATGTAAAATGAATATGACTTCATGAAACCAGCACTAGGCTTGAATTCAGAAAAATTGAAACCTGATAGCCATCTTATAATTATATAGCCTTGAGTCAGTTACATAATCTGTAAAATGAATATGTCATTACCTTGCTTGTGCAGATAATGGAGCTACTCGGAGTATCAAATTTTTAAATGAGATAGTGCTGTAAACTATTATAATTTCTGCTCTCTGGAAATGTGGCCAAATTACTTGAAAACCATCCAACTCTGGAATATATGACTAATAATGACTGAGAGTGGTACTTCCCAGACTAGAGCCTTCAAAAACCCCGAAGCAATTTTCTTTGTTGAAGGTAGAGATAAGGTCTCCTTGATAAAAAGTAAATATGTGCTTTATCTTCCTCTGGTGGGTGAAACAGGCATTGCAACCTCTTCTTTACCATCAGTGTGTCTAAAAGAGGCATTTCTAGAAAGCTCCCTCATTAAGCTTTACCCCCCGAAGGGCAGTTCTATCACTCTTCCTTTCCTCAAATGGTCTTATAACAACACTACATTGTTAAACATGTCATTTTCTGAGAATGCTCCACTGATTTCCACCCCCTTACACCTCCAGGGTTTACTTTGTCACTCTGTCCCTTTCTGGTTTAATTCAGCACACTTGGCTTAAAGTCTGTAGTGATGGGGTGCAATCCTAGCCAAGATGATGTGTGGTGTGAGCAGAGTCCTTAGCAGAGAGGTATAGCTATGGATTTTTCTTTAAGGAAAACCCATCTAGCATTTAGTTTTGTCTCTTCTCCTTCCAGCAATGCTGGTTCAGAAAACAGGGACCCGTCAGCTCATCAAAGCCCTGACTTTGACATCCTTCAGCTGAATATTAGGAGAAGAGTTGTTTTCACCTACCTTCTCCTGCACTACAATTGTACATTGAGGAACAACTTCCCCAGAGCAGGTGCTTGACACTGCAATTTCAGAGGTTTGCTATCCACAGGAAATTTACTATCTAGGAGGGAAGGATAATGCTTTAAAGCTTTTTACACTCTAAGGTATTATGTAATCAGTGCCAAGTGGGTGATAGCTAATAATATATAATTATATTAATTATTATTAAATGAGCTGTTACTGTATGCCAGTCTCTGATTAATGCTTTATATATAGTATCTTATTCAACCTTCTCAACAATACTGGGAAGTAGTTTTTATTCTTAAAAGTATTTTTACAGTTAAGGAAGATGGAACTCTGAGAAGTTCAATAACTTCTTCAAATATAGCCATAAGGTTATGGGAAGCAGAGGAGAAAATAATTCTGGTCAGGCAAATATAGAGTTGAGTGCTGTCACGTGCCCTCATTCATGTCACACATCACTCATCAATCTTTACATATTATTTCCCTCCATCCCCCAGAGATTTTAGAATTGGCTTCACGTTGCTTTTTAGCTCTGACTCTGAGCAGTCATTATTTATTGATCAGGGTTGGCATGGAAGATAAGTCCTATTTTCCATCCAGTTGAATAAATGCCTGCTGAAAAAAGGGAGAAAAATTCTTGGGTTGGGTTAGTCAAGGGGAAGCCTTACAGAAGGAATAAAAATTTAGCTCAGTTTTGAAAGAAAGTTGTAGGACCTGGATTATCAGAATTAATTAGAGTTGCTTAATTATTGAGTCCTTACTGTCTACCAGCTCTTAGCCATTGATGCTCTTAATCCATTTACTCCTCACAGCATTTCTAGGAGATAGTACATCATCAATATTTCTACTTTACAGATGAGAAATTGAGGCACAGAGAGGTTAAGTAACTTGTTCAAGATCACACAGTTGATCCATAGCACAGCCAGGATTCTAACCCAGGCCTTGCAGCACTTAAGCTTGCACTCTTAATGCAGCATACTGCTCTAGAGGGAAGAGATGTCTTTTCACCAAGCATATAGTCTTATTCATTTGAATGAATGAAAACTCTCTTCCAATGGAAAACTAAAAGAGAGAAGGTGTTCCAGTTGGGGAAAATATCAAAATCATAGACACAGAGAAGGAAATGCCATTGAAACATTAGTGAAAATGGAGTCCTATAGGACAGGAATAGAACATGTATTTGGCAACGTGGATTGAGGCCAGTCAAAGGAGCTTGGACTTTGTTTGATCTCTTTTGTTATTAGAATTATCACTCTTCCCCTATCCAGGTTTTCACAAACCATGACTGTTAGATTTTATGGTCCCATATGGTGAGTTTATGTATAATTGCTTATTAGTGGATTGTGGTTTAGTAAAATAAACTGCCCCCAAGTTCTTCTCCTGAGCCTTTTCATTAGTGGTCAGGATTGTACAAATGATGTGTTTGTGGAGGTGCAGAGGGTTAGGATTTTCTGTGGGGAAGTCAGCTTTGAAGAGGTGAGAGGAATCCTAGTTTGAAAAAGAGTAGTAAAATGTCTTGTTCTAACAAGATCTTGAATACTGACACATCAGTTTTGCTTGTTTTTCAGTACTAATTACCAAACAGAGCAGTTTAGGTCAGTGTACTTGAAAATTTCAGAGCAACTCATGCTGCATGTAAATCGAAGGCATTTCAATGCATTTCCCTGTTGTCCCTGTGGCGTGGCACATCTAGAACTAGGGAAGGGAAATTAATCATCAAAAGCAGTCTTCATTGAGAAGTCAGTTGGAGAAAAAGACAGAAATGAATTAAAGTCCCCCACCATCATTTTTCATCCCCTACCATTGAAAATATGTAGTTCTTCTTGGCATCCAGCGACCCTGAGAAAAATCTTCTGTCTTAGAAAGTGGTATTAATCCAGGTAGCATTTGGACTACTCTGCTGATAAAGTTGAGAGAAATGATTCCTGAGCTAACAATTGGCTGAGAGTGTGAAAGTCAAAACCCATTAAAAACCAGGGGGAATTGTCCATGAAATAAGGTGGCTTTGTGAATGCATAGGTGGCTCTGATTTCCAGGGGGAATTGTGCAGTAAATCAATCTCTCCGAAGATATTTAGCTTGTTTAACTCAGTGACATTTTCACTTAGAGTGCTTTTTATTTCTCAGCTCAGACAGACAAGACAGTATCAATTGTGACCAAGACTGAGGCTGAACTTTTATTTTATTGTATTCTCCCATCTATAAATGCTTATCATAGTGATAAAATTGGGAATAAAACCCAGCAGTTTGAAAAGATAATCATTTAGTTAATGAGAGAGATTGTGGCTGATGGTAAAATATGCATTGGGGTCTCATTTGAAAAATTAACCAGGATTAAGGACGAATTCATGGAAGCTTCTCTCAGGAATATCTACGTATAAACACAGGAGAGAGAAATGCTGGTGGGCTTCTTGGACAGCATTTGGTATATGCCCTGAGAGAGAGAAGAAATAACAACATGATGGCATTTAGAGTTTATTCAGACATTTTTATGTACATTATTTCATTGAAATTCTCATAACAATTCACATCAAGTGGCGTGTTATTATCTTCACTTTATAGATGGGAAAATTGAGGCTCAGATGGGCTAAATTACTGGCTCCAGGTCCTGCAAAGAGAAAGTAGGAGCAGAGACTCAAAATAAGATCGGTTTCTCTCCAAAGACATTTCTGTTAACTGCTGAAGTCTTCATGAAGGTATTTGTCTCGTATAAGTACCCCACTGCCCATGCTGAATCAAACCTGTCTTCTCAGGAAGTTGCAATGGATTGTTGGCCCCTAATATGTCTTTCAGCATATGACACACGTCCCTGACCATTTCATACAAGGTAAAATGTGCTGCACATTCATTCCATTTATTCTTATGTTTTTTTTTTTTATTTAAACAGGCATTTCATTTTCTATTACCATGGGAGAAAGAATTAGGTAAGGAAGTTGACAGCTATAGATTCAAATAGCAACTCTTTTCCCTCTTAACATCTGTGCCTCTGATTCTCAGAAAGCTACATAATCTCTTTGAGCTTCAGTTTCCTCTTTTGTAAAATAAAATTTATAGTAGTACTGACTGTATATTTTTGTGAAGATAAGAGAGGTAACTTCTGTAAGCACTTAGCTCCATCGGAGGTATCAACAAATGGGTACAGGGGTGAGAAAAACCAGATGGTTAAGACACACAGTCTCTGCCATGAAGAAACTCATACACCCAGGACTGGAGGAGACAAAGTATCAATATCAATTCAGTTTCCTCAGCTGTGAAATAGGAGACGTCATACTGTTTATCTCATAGGATTATCGTGATGATTAAATGAAATACTACACAGAGAGTCTGAGAGTAGTGCCTAGCACATAGTAAGTGCTAAATACATTTTAACTATAATAACAATTATTGTTATCATTAAGTATTCACACCTAGGCTTGCACCGGTGTTATGGTTACGCAGAGGAAAAAGGACTGATCATTGGACTAAACCAGAGAAAACTTGACAAAAGTAATGATATTTGAGCTGAGTAGCTAATTTTGTAAATAAACCTTAGTGCAATGTATAAAAGACTCAGAGTAGACTTTCACAAAAACACATGAGTACTATTATGTGCTGGAGTAAGGATGGTAGAGAATGTACTATCATTCCCAACCAATCTCAAAATTTATGAACACAAAAATACCTAGCAATCAACACTGTTCCCTTTGCTGCTGATCCAGTGCATTAATAACGTCCTTTATTAGATGCCTCAGCACATTTTTTTAAACAATATTCTTCAGGGTTTAATATTAAAAAAAAATAAGCGTAGTAGACTAAAAACACACCTGCATTCAAATCCTGCCATACCACTAATTAGCTTTGTCACCTTGAGATAATTACATTGACTTTCTGGACCTTCATTTCCCCAAAATCTTCAAAAGAAGTAATAATTACGTACCTTGAAGTATTGTATAAGCATTCGAGATAATATAGATCAAGTGTGTGGCATTTTGCTGGATTCTCAAAAAAAAGGAAAATACTGTCATTGTGATCCATCAGTGCTTAGATTTAGAAATAAAATAGAACATAGAAATCCCCGCAAGGAGCTTGTGTTTAAAGATGGCATGATTCTCGCTTGATTTTTTGGAAAGGAAGCCAGACAGGAGTCAGGAAAGTGAGTTGTACAAACAGGGGGAAATAATTGAAATCTCTGGGTCTTCTCTCAAATTGAGATGATAATGCTTTCCCTGCCTCTCTAACTGCATGTGAGAAATAAAATGAGATATTAAGAATCTAAGCACCATTGATGGTGAAGATGATGGTTATAGTGGTGATGTTTATTTTCACTTCCTAGACTGCTCAAGGAAACACCAAGAACAGCTTAAACAATGAGAGTTCATTAGCTAATGGTTTTGAGGCTAAAAGAAAATCTCAGTCAAGGTGGACAGATACATAGAGAGAGGAAGCTGAATCTTCTGCCTTGGTGCCCAAAGGAAGAGAATATGGCAAATTTAACCTTTTCCTGGACTGCCCTCCCCTCTTTGTTTGCCTGTCATACTTTCAGTCATTCTTGAAGACCCAAATAATCACTTTTCATGGAAATTACCTTCCTCATGCAGACATACAAACTTCCACGTATGTTACAATGACTCCTTGACAAGTCTGTGTCTCCTACTAACATCAATATGCAATTATGAATGATGGCTTGCTCATCTTTGTATTTACATTCTCTAGTAAAGTTATCGAATGAGGTGCTTTCAAGAAAAACTTGTTAAATGAAGACAGATTAAATGGCATGTGCATTCTAACCCTTACCCTACCCATTGATTCCTTGGCAAAAGCTGTCAGACTTACTGCATATTGTAGTATGTAGAGACTTCTCACACACCAGGGTTTATTGCCAATTGAGGCATCGATGGCCTCTGAGCTTCTCAGTGGTTTGACAAAAGGGACTTCAGCAGTTTGTGACTGTACCTGGGTGCCATTAGGCAGACTGAGTTGAAGGAGATAGTGCTCAAGCCAAGACCCAGACCTTAGCCCATCAAGCATACTTCGTTTGCATTGATACCAGAGTAACCCCAATGGGAGGGTGTCCAGTTTACTTTTTGAGACCCTGAGCAGTGCCTTAAAAGGGAATATAAAGGGATAAACAAACATAAGAAGGGGAAGGGGGGATCAGGCTACTTGAGTAAAATGATTTCGCTGACTAAGGCTGATGTAGACTTTTTTTTTTTTTTAAGCCATAGTGTAATAGGTCATTTTCAGAAGGAAAATAGTTATAGTAGTGTACCTATCCTATTACATGGCAAAAATATTAATTGCTTTTAGGGTGTGTTTTCCTTCAATCATCTCATCTCTGCCCACCCCATTTCAATAGTTTTCAGCTTAAGGCCTGTGTCTAAAGGATAGATTCCTTGATATGTGGAAATTGATTGCTGATGTCTGAAACCAAGTGAATTACATCTGCAGGGCCAACTTCCTAAACCTCTATGTTCCCTTCATTTTCTTCTTCTATGGACTCAGTGACTCATCTTTGCAATGTAGAGAAGGCATCCCATAAAATAGAGCCAGTGATACAGTAAAGGGAAGTGTCATTCAGTACAAACTGATGAGGTCAGACTGGCAGCATCATAGCGTACTGAGAGAACATGAGCTTCTCACTCAGGCAGACATATCTGAATTTGAAGCCCAGCTCTGTCACTTGGTATATGATCTGGGGAAGAGTACTTGAACTCTTCTAAATTCTCATCTTTAAAATGGAATTTATAATAACTTCATAGCGCTGCCTTGACAATTGACTAAAAGAGGTCTCCCCAGACCCCAGATGTCAAGGTCCTCAACATCAGGTTCTACTTTCACCCTGCAATAAAATTTCCCAGAAACCCTCTGTTTCCTCTTGCTGAGTAACACATTATCACAAATTTAGCTGCATAAAACAATGCACATTTATTGCCTCACAGCTTTTGTATGTCAGAAGTCTGGACATGGCTTATCTGGGCTCTCTGCATTAAGATCTCATGAGACACAAATTAGGGTATTGACCAGGGCTGTGATCTCATCTGAGACTCAGGGTTTTCTTCCAAGTTCAAGTGGTTATTGGTAGAATTCACTCCCTTGTGGTTTATAGAGCGGAGGTACTCAGCTCATATGGGCCTCACAGTTTCCAGACATGTGGTCTTCTCTAAAGGCAATTCATAACATATCAACATACTTCAAGGTCAGCAGGACAGACATAACTCTTCTGCTTGGATATATATAATCATTTGAGTAACATCCTATTGTCTTTACCAGATAAAGACTTAATCATAAGAGTGACATCTAATCATCCTTGCTATCTTCTATTGGTTACAAACAAGTCACACACAAAAAATTAAAAAATAAAAAAAAAGTCACAGGCCCTGCCCATATGTGTAGGGGATTCTGCAAAGACATGAACACCGAGAGGTAAGGTTCGCTGGGGGTCATTTTAGTATCTATTCATAGACTCCCAATATGCAGCAACCGTGGCACCAGCATCATGGTACTCTCCTGTCTATGTTGGTTGCTAATTGTTTCAGAGAGATTAGTTCCATCTTTCCAATGAAATAAGAGGTGGCAAACACTTGAGAAAGCACGAACTGCTTCCCCATCCCTCACCAGTGCGGACAAGGCTAACCTATGCAGGCTTGTTTTGTTTTTTTGTGGGTCCATACTCAGTCTCAGAGTGCTTTGAAATACAATGCACCAGGCAGAAGCTACCATTTGATGAGGGTTGAAAGTGTTATTGAATGGATTTGCCATCCTTGATCTATATAGTGTACTTGGTGGGCTAGAAACAGGAGTTTGTCCAGCACCATCTCACTTCTGTGACTACGCTGTTTAATGTACAGGTGTCTTTAGAAAGGACAATATTAATTAATTTGAAATTAATAGAAATACTGCATATGAAATGTGTTCTTCATTCTGTTCCTCAACAGGAAAAAAGAGAGGAAAATATTAAAACCAATTGAATGACAATGCAATAGAACATAATTTTGCATATAAAGGAAAAAGAAGTACAGGTTAGTAACTAGATAAATTGTTAACACAATTAAAATATGCTACATGAATTTGAGTCCCTTAGGCAGGAAAAATATTTCATTTCTCTGGCAATATTTGCTTCCCTTTGATGCCGTGCCACATGTCATAGGTTTCCTGATCATGTTTTCATGATTATATGTGTGAATTACTAGGAATGCTATTATTTGCATTAGTTTCTGAGCCTTATAAGACATTTAAAAAATATGCTGTGCCTGCCCTTGGGCTCAATTAAGTTAGAGAAAAACAAAATTCAAGTACAAGCAAAGTTTTTTTGGGGGCAGGCACCAGAAATCAAACGCAGGTCCTCTGGCATGGCAGGCAAGCATTCTTGCCTGCTGAGCCACCGTGGCCCGCCCTCAAGCAAAGTTTTTATGAGATGGTAGAGACATGATTTGTTTTAATAGAAGTCTTTAGTCATGGATTATCACTAGAAAGCATTATACTGTAAGTGTGATTTAGCAAGACCTTGTTCTTCAACTTGCTTATGAGATCACCACAGATAAGAAGCAACAAGGAAAACTATTTTGTTGACATAAATAGAAGAATAATATGTACATATAGATAGATAGGTAGGTGCATAGATAGATACACCTATTTTATCTACCTAGGTCCTAAGGGAAGAAAATATGCCGACTATCTATCCTTAAAGGTCTGGCACAATGCTAAGTAATAGTATGTAATAAATATGTATGTATTTCAGGGTGGGAATTTGGATACCAAAATGTCAGTATTTCTTTGGCTATAGCAATTTCATACAGGGAAATAGAAATTAATTGCCAGGAAACTTTCAAACCAATCTTGTTACATCTATAACCCTACTTTAATCCGGGAGACTGAGCAGAATTAGAAACTCCTGTCTACTTTATGGTATAAATTCATGGACATTGTTAGAGCTCCCCCCCGCCTCGATATTTCTAGGCCTGTTTTACTTACCTCAGGGATTAAATTTGGGGGGAGATTGCTTAGATTCTAATCATGAAATAAAAGAGGGATTAGTGGATATGTTTACATGCCCTATCAAGAATTTTTAATCATGTAATATTGAGATGATTTTAGAAAAATATACTTCAAGTAGGAAACAGTCTTTTGAACCATTGCAAAATGTGATAAATGGTTACCAATTGGATTTCCTTCTCTTGAGGTTCCCTGTGGTTGAAGTTCAGCTACTCTCTCTAAGCACATAGCATTTTGAAGGCAGATTCTGTAATCAGAATATCACAGGTGCTTTAGGAGCTCATACATGTCCTGGCCTACACAAGTTACTACAGTTCATATCTATGACTAACACTGAACACAAGCAAGACTCTACAGAGGATCCAGAAAGCAGTGACGAGGACAACCTAACCATACTGTAAGACAGGACAGAGGGAATACTGTACAGATAAGGTTGTGTAAAGGTCTAGAAGAGGGAGCTATTTATTCTACTAAGCAAGTGGCCATGGCGGGGATGGAGGTGGAGATGACATGTTGGAGATGGAAATGACATGAGCAAAGGCATGGGGTGAGAAATCAGGAGATATTTGGATGGTTGACTAGTGGTCCATCTACACCTGTAGAATTAGGTGTGTTTAGAAGAGCAGGGATAGAGGGTGTGGCAACATAGATTTTGGTCCAGGGATCTTGTTCCTCTAAGAAAAAAAATGCAGAACTACATGATTTTCTTACCCATTTTCACTGCTAGGTGATGAACAGGCAAGGTACCCTCAGGTGTCTTTGTGTGTGTGTCTTTCCCAGGTATCTGCATCTGTGCAGATTCAGTTATAACAAAATGTGTTGACCCTACTGGGTGCCAGGTTTTGGTATCAACTCAATTAATTTTTTTCATCCTATACCCTTTATTCTGATATACCTTAAGTCCTATCCAGATCAGCTTCATTCAAATCTCTACTTAATGTCTGATAACTTTTACAAATTTTAAACAGTTCCTATATAGGGTACTGCTAACTTTCATAGCTTCAGAATTCTAACACTTAGTCTCAGGTGTCACATAAATACCCAAAGTTGTTACCTAATTAACTTTTGTAACACATCACAGGTTATGTTTGTCAATATACACATTTTGCAGATGAGTAAACTGAGACTTAGACAAATTAAGAAATTCACCCAAGGTTACACAGCCCTGGTAAGTGTTAGGTCTAGAAACTAAACCCAGATCTGGCTGGTTCCATGCCCACATTGTTAGCCTCCATGGCACAGCCTATGTTTGGCCATGGAGTGAAAACCAGCACTCAGTACTGAGTCCTTAGCCATGGTTTGTTTCAAAGTGATTCTCCATGTGATCTTGATCTGATGCCTATATTCCAAGAGACATCTGCATAAGTTAAGAATGTCCAAGAGCTCAGTCACTGGATGGAAATGTATCTGTGAGCGGAAATGGCGCCAACATTTGCATTCCTATCTATGAAAATTGATAGATTTGCTGACTGGGGAAAGAGGGCCTGGAATTAACTGGGGAAATTACGTAGGATGAATCTCTAAGAGCATTCAAGAGTAAAAATGGTATTGGACAGATTTAGATGATTTATTTTCTAGATGAAGAATGAAAGATTTGAAGTGACTGTTGTTTATTGTGTATGGCACTTAGTGATTGATCAGCAATTATTAAATAAAATAATAAACGTCTTAGCCAAATGGGAAATTAGCAGCCAGCTAACTATAACTGAGGTTTTCAAACTCCAAGTTCAGTGTATTTTGTACTATAATAAAAACTGAAATAGCAAAGTGGAGAAAAGGACAAAGGAAAGACAACGGCATGGGGATACAGAGGAAGTAAAGAAGGGAAAATCTTTTAAGAAAAGTACACAAATTGCGAAGGAGGTGCTGCTAAAGGACCTGTCCTGGATCCTGGCAAATAAACTTTAGTAAACGTTGCCACTTTCTCTTTCATTTTAATTTAGTTTGCTAAGGAGGAAAGCAGCAGTCAGAACAATGCAGTTCTACCGAGGGCCCTTTAAACAGAACCCTCCTGTGGCTCCATGCTTTTGTTCAGGCTCTCCTTATTCTATTCCCCTGGGCTTCATAAATGCTTTGTACCACTTAAGAAAGGCCATGGTTGCTAATTGTGCTGAACACCTTCAGAGGTGGCATAGTGGAGCAAGACCCAGCAACCCGAGCTCTAATGGGCCTGATTATGGTCTCTGGAGTGAAAACCACCTCTTGAAAGCCGCTCAGAGAAAGCTATAGGGAGGTTGATAGGAAGATTTAGTGCTGCTCTTTGAGGGATCGATGTCTAAGCAATCAGGACCTCCTGACACCTCAAATGGATTCTAGGTGACTCCCCAGTGAGTATAAACTAACCATCATCCACACAAATTTATGTATTCTCTAATAAGGGTCCAAAAGTCTCAAAGCCTAGTTATAAGGGCAGGAAAAGCACACACAAAGCAGCAATAGTGCATTAACTGCTGAGTTCTAGAGTGCTGGTGGCCTGTGTGAGGCAGGTGCAGAGAGAGAAGAGATCCCAAAGGGGCTGCAGGGGTTAGATTTGGGGAGGGGAGGGTAGCAGGATTTGTAGGAGCAGAGAGCTGAATGGGTTTGGGAGAGAGAGACAGTTGGCATCATAGTGGAGCCATATACATCATAACATGTATATATGTGTGTACCTGTATGTATATGTGTGTATATAATTAATGATAAAATCGATAAGTGCCCATATTGCAAAAACTTGAGAATATTGAAAAAGAGAAAGCAACGTATAGCTATTACCCTAAATTTTGCCAATGAGAAATAACTGCAATGTATATTTTACTGAGTGTTCTCCTATACATAAGAGAGAGCACCAAGCACTGATATTTCTGATTCTTGAGCCAACATTCTATTTTAAGCACTTTCCTATGTTGTTAAAAGGCCTTGGACTTTTTATTATTTTTAGATATATGCATTTTCCCTTGATCATTTAAGTAGTAGATGTTTACTTTAGAAAATTTGGTAAAGTCTGAAAAAAAAAAAAGAAAAATAATCCATAACCCCCACCACGCATAGTCAACCACTATTGCCCATTAGTATATTTTCTTCCTTTTGCCTATGTGTGTGTATATATCTTTTTATGAATTAAAAAATTAATGATTTATAACAAAATTAGGTCATATTGCATTTACAGTGGTATAATTACTTTTTTTCATTTAAATTTTAGCATGGGCTTTCCCTATATTAATGTTCTTTAAAATGATTTTTAGATGGTTATATAATGTTCTATTGTGCATCAGTTAATAATGAACCATAAAAATATCGAATACTGTAAGCTAAATTCAACCAAGTTCATACAACCTGTATTCTTTGAACAAAGGGAATAGTTTGCTAGTTTGAGAAATATCATGGTTGTTTATATGTTGTCCAACTCAGATATTCCAAGTACCTCTTAAAACAGAAGCTATGCTACAAGTGTCCATTATTATTATCATTCTTTTTTTTTTTTTTTTTTTTAAAGAGGGAGGAAGGGAAGGAAAGACAGAGAGAAGGAAGGAAGGATGGAAGGAAGGAAGGGAGGAAGAAAGGGAAACATCTTTAAACATTTTCTTGTTCTACCGTATTCCGTTTGCCCGTTACATGGGCTGGGGCCGGGAATCGAACCGAGGTCCTCCGGCATAGCAGGCAAGCACTTTGCCCGCTGAGCCACCGCGGCCCGCCCTATTATCATTCTTAATAGCTACTAAATACTGATCTCTAAGTATTAAACATCATTTGCATTATCTAGTCAATTCTTGCGACAACTCTTTGAGATGGGTATTTTTACCCCTAGGAACCTGAGCGTCAGAGAGAGGGGTTAAATAACTCATGGCTAATAAGTGGCTGAACTTGGATTCTAACTATACAATTCCAATGTCCATGTCTTAACCACTGCACTCTATGCATTTAATATTACCAATAAGTTCATCTGTACCTTTCCTGAATGTATTTATTTTCATCCTATATACCTCCTGGATAACAAGATTCATAACCAATATTTTTATTTCATACCTAATGTGTATAATGCACTGTGATTAGAAAAACCATAAAGAAGTAAAACCATGGTGCCTGTTCTAGAACTGTTTACAATCTGGCTAGAGGTATAACATGTAAATATGTATGCTGTTTTGTTTGCATGAACATATAAACATCCATACAAGAAAATAAGATAAGAGCTATCGTAAAGTAGTACAGAAAAAATCATTTCCGAATTGGTATTATGATTCAGAGGAATGAGATGTTATTGTGGATGTAGGTGAAGCTGCCAGAGCTTTCCCACATCTTAACTCTCATTCTCATTCCGGTATTTAAATCAGAATTCGAACTCAGTGTTATGCTTCAAAGAGCTCCTCTTTCATAACACTATTCTGCGTCTCATTGAATACCTTCTTTGTATAGATCTTTATATAACATAGAGACAAACATAATCTTTCTCATGATCTCATTATTTTGTATAAACCCAAGCAGATAATTACATGGGGATATAGAATTTTGGGAAATGCATTCTGATAATTGTGAGAAGAAATTTATAAGTCAATGTAGCATTATATTTAATCCTTTTTCATCTTATTACATGTTTGGATCAGGATATAAAATATATATATGACATAAAATCTGTGTATTAGGTAGTTATTTCTTCCTTTTTTTTAAAATATTTTTTATTATAAAATATAACATATACAAAAAAGCAAAAAAATTTCCCAGTACATTTTAACAAATAGTTATAGAACAGATTTTAAAGTTTGGTATAGGTTACAGTTCCACAAGTTTTCATTTTTTCTTCTAGCTGCTCCAAGATACTTGAAACTAACAGAAATATCGATATAATGATTCAGCAGTCATATTCATTTGTTAAATCCTATCTTCTCTGTTATACTCCTCTTTCTCTTTAAATAACATATATACATAATAGCAACATGTACATGGCAACAATTAGTTGTAGAAAAGATTTCAGAACTTGGTATGGGTTGCAATATTGCAATTTTAGGTTTTCATTTCTAGCTGCTCTAAGGTACTAGAGGCTAAACAAATATCAGTTTAATGATTCAACACTCATACTCAGTTGTTAAACCCTAACGTCTCTGTATAACTCCACCATCATCTTTGATCTTTCTCTCATTCCTTAGGGGTATTTGGGCTATGACTGCTCTAAATCCTTCATGTTGGAAGGGGATGTCAATAATATTGGATATGGGGATGGAACTAGTTGATGTTCTGGAAGGTATGGCCCCTCTGCATTTCAGGATTTATCTGGTCTAGGGACCCATCTGGAGGTCGTAGGTTTTGGAAAGTTACTCTAGTGCATGGAAGCTTTGTAGAATCTTATATAATGCCATAGATATTCTTTAGGATTGGCAGGAATGGTTTTGGTTGGGGTTTGGCAAGTTATGATAAGTAGCAATGTCTAATTGAAGCATGTGTAAGAGTGACCTCCAGAGTAGCCTCTTGAGTCTATTTGAACTCTCTTAGCCACTGATACCTTATTTGTTACACTTTTTTTCATCCTTTTTGTCAGGATTGCATTGTAAATCCCATAGTGCCAGGGACAGGCTCATCCCTGGGAGTCGTTTCCCACACCACCAGGAAGACTTTTATCCCTGGGTGTTGTGTCCCACATAAAGGGGAGGGCAATGGTTTCACTTGCAGAGTTGGGCTTAGAGAGAGAAAGGACATATCTGAGCAACAAAAGAGGTCCTCCAGAGTTGACTGTTAGGCATACCCATAGGTAGGCTAAGCTTTTCCACTCGATGCATAAGCTTCACAAGAGCAAGCCTTAAGATCAAGGGCTTGGCCTAGTGAGTTGGGTGTCTCTAATGTTTTTTTCTTTTTCTTTGAATAATTCCTTTTCAAAGCAAAATGTTGGCCAACAGTGATATGAAACTGCTGAATGATTAGTCTCATTTGCTAATATGTCACCTACATCAAGAAGGACTTGCTTAGAAACATGGAACTTTGGAACTAAAAGAAATTCAATGTGTTTCAGAGTCACCTAGAAGACTTGCCAAAACAAGGCTTGCTGGGTCCCACCCATGGCATTTCAGTAGGTTGTATATGGGGCCTGACAAGGTGCATTTTTTTTTCCAGGCATAGTTTTATTTCAGGGAGAAACAGAGCTGCCCGGGCAGTGTTTCAAGAGAGAGAGAAATGGCTGCCCTGCCCCGAGGTGGCAGTGATAGGGGGGTTATGGCTTGGGGGTAGGGGTTAGGCGGGTTTTCACTGGTGGGTTTTTGGGAGTTGGTAGCTTTCCATTGATGAAGTTTAAAATTTGAACATTGCCTTAGTTATGTAGGGTTGTAACTGTCACAAGGTGGAGGTTGATTATGAAGAGTTTATCACAAGAGGGCAACTGCTGGAGGGTGAAGGAGATGCAGGCTGTTGTGGATTAGGGTGGAGAGGCTTTCTGAAATATTTGCCAGGGGTAGGTCACATCATGGGGGAAGGGGTCCTGTTCTCCCAACCTAACATTCTGGTGTTTTTGGTAATAGGGGGAATGGGGTGATGGTCCATTTCCTGTAACTGCTTCCAGCTGTTAGAATGACTTCCTTTAGTCATCCTAAGAGAAAAAATTTGGGGGTAACTGGAGGTGCGATGGGACAGGAGAAAAAGTTGTTTCTGCTTCTTCTTGATTGAGATACCTCATTCTCATATTCTTGAGTTATTGACTGGACAACTCAGTATATGAGCTGGGAGAGGACCTGTAAGAGACAAGGGCCAAAGAGAAGAACTAAAAATAATATTAGTAATGGTGTTATAAGGAACACAAGAAATGATTTTAGCGGTAAAGTGAAATAGGAGGGAAAGGAGGGTAGCCATGACTGGTCCCCATAATTAGCATCCCAGGCCTTTTGAATGATTTCTGTTTTCTTTTAAGATTTTAAGATTTTCCTCTACCTACCCAGTTTTGTTAACATAGAAACAACGGGTTTCATTTATGATTGCACTGCAACTGTAGTGAGAACATCTAGTGCTCTCCTGTTTTGTAGAACAACTGAAGCTAGACTATCTCCTGTTATTGATTATTAATAGCTCATATGGTTGCATTCCAGGATAGTTGTAATGTGAGGGACATATTTAAAATTGACCATTCTAAAAGTGGAATTCCTACAAACCAAAACAGATTGTGGAGGATGGTGTGTCCTATGCCAGGTTTTTCTAGAATAGGAATATCATGAGCATGAAGTCCAAATTCCGGATCTTCTAAGAACTACCTTTTTTTCCTGTTTTGAGGTTGGACTCAGGTTTTGAGAAAGGAACCTAGATTAGGTATTTGTCTGGAAGAGGTTATTTCTTGGGGTTTTAAGATAGTGGTGTTAGAAGTGATGAATACTTTAGTGCATGTTTCTGTCTATACCCGAGAAGGTACTAAGTATGCAGTGTTCCCACATAGGAAATAAAAATCAGTACCTGTGAGTGACAAGGTGCATTTTTAACTTGTTTCCAGGTGGTGCTGAAGTGGCTGGCCCAGGAACCACACTTTGAGAATCACTGGTCTGGTCTAAGGCCCTTCTTTATACAGATGAGGAAACTGAGGACGTTAGAGAGGTTATCTACAGACACATACAAATCAAACCCTGTTCCTTCCCTACTGAAAACCTTCCATGGTTTCCTGTTTTATTTAGAATAAAATCCAAATCTTTATCACTGGCAAAACTCAGCTTGCCTGGTCTCTGCCCACCTCTCCACATCATGGTACCCACTGAGCACTATTGAACTTCGATGCCACACCCTTATTTTACCATAGGAAAGCAACTAACATCATGACATAGCAGAGAACAAGAAGCAGGGAGGGTTGACTTATATAGGCTTTCAATCCTGGTTTTCAATTTCTAGTATTTCCTTGGGTGTCCAATTATAACTGATTTAAGTCTCACACTTAATGAATTTTCAGTCTATTCTTCCATGTGATGGATCCATCTTGATTTCTCCATACATTTTATTTGGCAAAGAATTTGATCCTTATTATATAATAGCTAACATTTACTGATCAGCTATGTGCCAGATACCATACCAAGCATTTAGCAAACATTATCACATTTAATCTCACAAAAGTCACAAAGAGTAGCTATTATTTATATTTATTTTATAGATGAGGAAACTGATGCTTACAGGGATTAAATAACTTTATGAAAGTCGCACAACTAGTAAGAAGCAGAATCAGGGTTTAGATACAATCTTCTGGGGCTAAAATCTTCATTCTTAGCTAATAAATAATAAGGCCATCCAATTATATCCTAAAATAATTACTGTGTTTGTCTACAGACCTCCAACAGGTCAAATAGTGGCAACCCCTTCTCCTGACTACTATTTTATTAACAAGTTAGAAAATCAGGTGGTGTCTTTGGAGGGACAGAGAAGGCTTTAGCTTGAAAGTATCCTTACAAAACCATAAGGAGAAATTAAATTGGGAATAAGCATGGTCATATTAAAACAGAATTCAGTACCTCATGGTGCCATGTCTTTTGGCTTGGTAATGGAATATTTTATAAGCTACTTAATAGAAGAAAGGCATTTGTTATGAGTTACATGCTACATTTCAACTATTTTTCAGACTAGTTTATGACTTCTACATCCTTGATAATTGAAAAGTCCAATACACTAAAATTGCTTTGAAAAGTAAAATAATTTCACCGGTTGCATCCCATGGAGAGATAATAACAGAACTTTCTTTAGTTACAAAAGAATATCAGGTAGATATTGCTTCCTTAGTGCATTTAGTTTTGACCAAAACTCACTCATTGGTCAGATGAACAAATAATCTGTGTTTATTTGTTAAGGATCAAAATAAATATATAGCAAATCAACTATTCTTTCCACCTGAAGCAAGTCTTAAATAGGATAAATTTTGCAGAAGAAAATTCTCCCTGTGTTTCGTTTGTTTCCTTTTAACAAACTACTCTACCTGAAAGTAACAGTACTTTCTGGACTTCTACCACAGGTCTTTTCATTCTTCCTTCTTCCTTTCTTACCACCCCATCACCTTTCTCTCTCTTTCTATTTTCTTTCATTCAAGCATTCATTCACTTATTCATTTTACATGTAATTATTTTACACAATGTGCCTGATATATTTGTTTTAAATAATGAAATTCACTAGAATTGTCAGAGGAGATCCAAATATGGGACCTCCATAGTTTTGAGGCCACCTGTCATGAAGACCCCTGGGAACTTCCAAAATGGAATCAACTTGGACGGAAACTAAGTCAGAGCAAATCTTGAACCATCTTCTGATACAAAGTACAACTATATGTACATTTAAATATATGCTTATTATAAAATTTCTAAAGAAAACAGTATCAAATTTAATTCACTGTTAAAAAAATATAACATAAGCAAGGAGGAGTTTTCTCAGGAATGTGAGGGTGATAAAAATCAGAAGATATATTAATTATGTTTAATATAATAATCATTATATTAAAGATAAAGGAGTAAAAACCATTTCAATAAATGAAGAAATAATATTTGATATAGTCTATACTTATTATTTAAAATTATCTGAACAAACTTATATTGGAATGTAACTTCTTTATCTTGAAAAGGAGGATTCATCAAAAACCTACAGCAAATACCATATTTATTAAGGTTAGAAACAAAGCTAAGGATGCCCATTATTCTTTGTTTCTATTTATTATTGAAATGAAGAACCCAACCAATGGAATAATGAGAAAAAAATGTTCAAAGCATAAGATTGTAGAAGAATAGGTTGAACCATTCTTATTTATAGAACCTCTATGAGGGCCTATAGGCAAACTGTTAGAACAAAAAGTGATTTCAGCCAGTTTGTAGGATAGAAGACAAACATATAAGCCTAATTAGCTTTCCTATATAATAGTAATTGCCAATAAAAGATGGATTAGAAAAATATCCTATATACAGCAGCAATAAAATTGCAAGGAGCTAAGAATAAATTTTTTTAAAAGATTCAAGATCTTTATGGGAAAAAGATAACCAAATATTATTGAAAGACATACGATGGAGTCGTGAATAAATCACCAAAATCCATCATGTTTGTGTATGGGAAGACTCAATTAACATAAAGATGCCAATTCTCTCTACATTATTCTATAAATCCAATACAATTCAAACTCCCAAAATATTGTTTTATTAAACACGATAAGCTGATCCTATAATTCATAGTAATTCAAGGGACCAACATTAGTCAAGAAATTTGGAAAAATAAAAAGGTAAAAGACATGCCCCCCAGATATCAAGATACATTTTATATCCAAAATAATGACAATAGCCTGACATTAGTATAATATACGCACATAGGCCTTTGGGACAGAAAACAACGCTCAGTAACTGACCCATGTATCTAAGGAGAATTGATACATGACTTAGTTGACATTACAAATCAGTGGGTATGGACAGACAGTCAATAAATGGTGCTGGGGTAATGGTTAGCTATATAGAAAAAAAATTAAGAGTAGACTTCATCTTTACATCTCATGTAAAACTAAATTATAAAAACCTAACTGTGAAATGCAAAACTTTAAAAACTGTAAAGGAAAATATAGGTGAATAGCTTTATATCTATGAGTGAGAAATATTTCTTAAACAGGACCAGGAAAAAAGGCATGGATCATAAAGACAGTAATGATACATTTGATAACAATTAAGTTTAAAACTTATATTCAAGGGAAGACAACATAAACATATTAAAAGATAAGCCACAGGCTCAGAGAAGATATTGGCAATTCAATAATATACAAAGGATATTATCATAAATTATATAAAAGCCTGCTACAAATCAAGAATAAAAAGACGAATAATCCAACAGGTAAATAAACAAAGGATATGAACAAATAAATTGC
This sequence comes from Tamandua tetradactyla, assembly GCF_023851605.1. NCBI lineage: Eukaryota > Metazoa > Chordata > Mammalia > Pilosa > Myrmecophagidae > Tamandua > Tamandua tetradactyla. The sequence continues at coordinate 38,188,637 of NC_135338.1, forward strand.
AGATATTGAAACCAAAATATATATTAAGCATGTGAAAGAATATTATCCACCCTAGTAATCATGAGAATACAAATGCAAACAATATTGAAATACTATTTCATAAACATCAGATTAGCAAAAACTAATAACCCTGATAATATTTAGTGCTGCCAAAGAAGGGGAGAAATGGGTTACCTTCATGTCCCAAATAGTGAATGTGTAAATTGAGGCCACCACATTGGAATGCCATTTAGCGTTGAAGTTGTGCATGACATTTGACCTAGTACATCTGTGTTTGTGTAAATGCTTTGGAGAAATTCTCAGACAAGTTCACATTAAGAACACTCCTGGTAATGTACAAAATAAATAAATAATAGAAACAACCTAAATCAGCAGCAGAGCGCATAATTAGACTGTGATATTTTTATACAATAGAATACCATCTGGCAGTGGAACAAACAGAGCTATAGCTGTAACACTATTAGTGAAACTTAAACTATAATCTTTAGTGAAAAGAGCATGTAGCAGAATGGTATTATATTTTGAAACCATCTATATAAAATTTATAAGCATGCAAAATAATCCCATGTTATAGATAGATACATAAAGACTAAGAAAATAAAACATGCATGGACATGATGAATATTCAGGAAAAAAAGTTGACTTCTGGGGAAGAAGGGAAGTGAGACTGCTATGGTGGGGATTTACCTAATCTTACACTGATTTATTTCTTCAAAAATAATCTGAAATAAATATATCAGAAATTTAGGAATTAATAAAGGCCATATTGTATATATACAAGCATTTATTACATTATTATTTCTACTTACTTGGATGTTTGTAATATTTTAAAATGAAATATAGATCCTTAGAGAAGTACCCTGAGTAGGGAACCACCCATATGAGATACGGACTCCGAGGGTTCAATGAGTTTATTCTCTCAGTTCCTGCACTCCCTGTTCTCGGTGGGGGTGGGGGTGGGGTGGTGGAAACATTGAGTCAGTAAAATTATATATGACCACTTAGCATAACTATGTAGACTCTTTAAAAAAATGTTAAAATTGTGAATTCTAAATTCAGATTTATCAAAGGTCAATCATAGACATGCAAAACCAACTAAGGACCAAAAAGAATAAACATTAAAAAAAAATACAAATAAAGCAGTTTGATATAAAGTCCAGAACAATATGTAGTTTCTTCTCCCCCCATAAAATCAGACCAGAGATGCTCATTAGCCATCCTGAAGGATTATCTATATACATGAGCAACAGCCAGCAGGAAAACCAGCGCAGGTTAATATAAAACAAAACAAAACCTGCTCATGTAAAGGGAAAATGAATACTCCACATCATGGCTGCCCCTTCCCATATACATCCTTCAGCTCCTCAAACAGCTTTTCCTTCTTTGACCTTCTCGTTGGAGACCTCTTCTTAAGCAGTTACACACAGCTCTGCAAATGTTAGAGTGACATTTGGACTGGGCGTACGTGATCGGCTCGCCCGCTGTCTGGGCTCCCCCAGGGGCCGGCTGAGCTCTAGCAAGACCCTATTCGCCTCGCAGGCCTCACCTCCCAGAGCCAGCAATAACATTTACCAGCTACAGTTTTTTCCGTCTTCAAATATTTCCTCTGACCCATGTGACAGTGTTCCAGCTTCTCTATAGACTGGGACCTAGAGAGTGGTTTAGAGAGAGGCGAGTCCTCCTTTAAGAACTTGTAACATTTACCTTTCATTAAAGATTTTACTTTAGCTTTAATTGGATTCCCCCCCTAGGATTCTTATATGTTTGGGAAAAATTAATTACTGAAATCTCACACCTGTAAGAGCGGGGGCACTACCTTTCATTCCATGGACACTCTGAAAACACTGCTTCTGGTTAATAAGGAATTAAATCTGGGTGTTCACTGAAAGCTTTTGGGAATCTTTAAGAATACAGAACTGACTAGTAAATTCTGCAAGTATAAATCATAACAGTAGAAAGCAGGTTGGAAACCTTACTATGTGTAATACATACCAGGAACAGGGGTAGTCAGGTTCCTGAAGAAGGCAGGTATATTCTCTCTTGTTTGATGTATCTCCAGTGCCTGAATTGAATGAACAAATAAGAATGAGTGGAACAATCTCTCAGCTGACTAATGAGTTATGGACTAATATAATCCTTTGTTTTACAAGTGAGGAAACTGAGCATCAAAGAGATTAAATAAATAATTTGATTAAATAAAGTCAGTGGTGGCAGGCCTGGCCAGTTGGCCTCAGATGCAGCTTGAAAGCTTAATTTTTTTTCTGGAATAATGTGTGTTTATAGAGGGACACATATATGGAGGGACATATGTGTCAGAAATTGTGATGATAAACACAGCAAGGAAAGTTTAAAATGAATGAGAACACAGTAGAACTGTGAATTAGTCAGGATTCTCTAGACAAACAGAACCAATAGAAGATATCTGTAAATGTGGGAGTTATAAAGGTGTCTCATGCAACCAGGGAAATGGAAGAGTCCAAAATCCATAGAGCAGACTGTGAAGCAGGTAGCGCCAATGAAGGGCTTTGAGGAACTCCACAGAAGAGACTCACTAGCTGAAGAAACAATGAAAGTCTCCCTACTTCCTTAAATATCTTCAACTGATTGGATTACCTCATTTGTGGGAGACATGCAAATGACCACAGATGTAAAAAGCCACAACTGACTGATGATTTAATAAACCAGCCTTCTAGTTTATCAACCAGCTGTGAAAAATACTTGCAGCAACGATCAGGCCAGTGCTTGCCACAACCTAACCATCACAGTCCACCCCTTGTCAACTTGGCAGTTATGCGCATCACCTGGAAACATGCTTAATTTCCAAATACAGCACAAAAATGGACTCTTGTTTTGCCTAACAATACTCAACTGTTCTGTGTACAACTGGAAATGCACTACATCTCTCCAGAATAGGCTGCAAGTTCTCAGATAACATTCACTCTTAAACTTTGTAGCTTATAACTGAATACTATAACATGAGCAATATAACTTGTGTCATATGATAAGAAGAAAACAATATATTTGCTTGTATACAAAACAAACATACTCATAAAAAAAGAGGAAATATTTATACCATCACAGTCCTCATTTCTGTACCTGTTCATGTGGTCATAATTCAGATTTATCACTACCTTCTTTCACTACCCGTTCCATGTTCCCTTTACCCTTAGCCAGCACTTGAGCTGGCTGTGGTTCTTCCTCAGGTGGAGTGACCCAAACCGTCATTCCTGAAGTTTCTGGGTCATTGCTAGTACTGAATGGATTGGGTTGTTGCAGTTTTCAATTGACTTTAATCACAGGGTATTGCCGCTGATAGCTTCAGCCGGGCCGCGCGACCGGTACACTGGGTGGGTTTGGGGCGAGCTCGCAGGGAATTAACCTGGGTAAGCTGAAGCCGGCGCTTTCCCCAGCCGGTGGTCGCGAGAAGTCGTCACTCAGGCCAGATGCGGGTTTTAAGCTTTATTGATACACACCGGGATGGGCCACCCGGGAACCCGAGGAGTGAGACGTCTGGGGTCCGAAGACCCCGGGGCTCGGACGACCCAGAGTGGGGTAAGCGTGGGGCTTAAGTACTCTCGGGGAGGGGTGGAGTCTTGGGCGCACACGTCAGGAAGGGACAGCCAATCACACAAGGCAAGAGGCAGTTGCTAGGCTGAGGGCTTAGGTTAGGTATAGAGGAGTGAAGAGAATAACAGGAAGGCTTGCGGTTTAGTGGTGAGCTACGGAAATGGGCGGTCTACAACAAGAGGGGGAAGAGGGGAACAGAGAGGAGGGTTACAGGTACGGAGGGCAGAGAGTGAATGTAGAGAGGGAGAGAAGGATTAAAAAATTTTAAGCATGGCTAGGCTCCAGTCCCTGAGAAATATGCCACAATTCCTCTCCTTTTTCTTTTAAAGGCTCACCTGTGTGACAGGTGGTGGGCATTAACCTTTGCTGGGAGGGGTAGGGATGAGATTCCCCTTGCACTTGAGGCTCAGAATTTCAGGGGAAGGGTATGTGCTGAGCCGACCCTTATGCAAATCCCATGTGCCCCAGAAGAGCCAGAGGAGGTCTGTTAGAGAGACCCTCTTCTGCGACTACTTTGTGTCGCACCCAGCGGTACCCATCTGGTAGCCGTGCGGCGGCCCCAGATGCACGTACTCTGGTAACGTGCAGCCCCCGTAGGGGAATGGAGAGGACAGAGGAGTGGCGGAGGCACACAGCTTGCTGGGCTAGTATTACAGCAGTATGGGGCAGGCTCCTCAAGGTGATCAGTCTTGAGGGCAAGACCCAGGCCCCAGGGTGATCAGTCCTGGGGGTGAGCAACACTAGCGAGCCATACCTGAACCTGGCGACGATTTTCGGCGTCTGAGAAGGGGTTCTGGAGCTCTAGAGCAGCAAGGGCTAAAAGTTTCGTATCTCGCCTGTGACGAGAGATTCTTGAACAGAGACACTTGAGTGTGAAAAGAATAAAAATTAAAATTAGTAGGAGGACACCGTAGAAGATAAGGCTGGAAGGTTGGAAAAGGGAAGAGAATTTATGGAGGAGGTCCGAAAGGAGAGAGCTAGACAGTTTAGGTACAGATAGGTTTTTTATAGCTAGAATTTGAGTTTGAAGGCTGTGAGTATAGTTCCAATCGCGCAGGGTGAGGCGAGGACGAGAGGTGTTGACAAGTACAGGGGTGACACAGAAACAGGGTTTGGTGGGTTAGGGAATTGAGTCCTGCCTGTAAGGACAGGGCCGAGGAGGTGGAACTGGTAAGGTTATTTATGACAGAAGCGGAGGTGGAGGTCTGGGTGAGCGCGACGGCTGCCGTGACCGAAGCTGCAACGGAGGCGATGATGGCTGCAGAGATGGCGGCGGTGATGCCGAAGTCTCGTTTTGCACGTTGGCTAAGCTGAGCGGTGGCGCTGTCCAAGGGTATCTGGGGGGCGACCCACCTGGTCGCGTTGATTGGGATCCAAAGGAGTTTAGGTTGAAGCACTATGAAAACTACTGAGAAAGAGGTATTAAGGTATCAACAAAAAGTTGTGGGAATGTGGGGGAATCGGGGGTGAGGAACAGTAATCCTGGGGGATATTGGACTGCGGCCCACACTTTGCTTTCAGGAGGTTTTGCAGAAGTGGCTGTGGAGAAAATTAGAAGTGTTACAGGGAGGAGCCGCCAGGTGGGAATTCCAGAGGGGCGTGTTAGGGAGAACATTTTTACTGAAAATAATAAGCAGGTTAGCACCTAGAGGAAGAAAATGAGCAGGTTAAAACACGCGATGATGCACAGGAAAATTATGGCAAGTAGGATTCTTTCGAAGAGGCTCCAATCCTTTGGAGCAACTGTTGCTGGGTAGCATAGGGACCGGTAAGCCCATCCTCTTTGACTGCTTTGCGCAGTCGCTTTATATCTTCCTCACTGTGGGGAACTCACGGGAATGGGCGCTGCGGGGATGGGGTGAGATTAATGGGGAAGAGCGCTGCCTGTGTCGGCGGCAGCGGCCGGACCGAGTGCCAGAGCTGCCCTGGACCCGAGGTGGGGGTTGCCGCCTGTGGGATTGCAACAGGGCGGCCGGGGTGAACGAGATGGCGATAGCTCTGTGCACGGCCCTGCGTAAGATGGTGGCGGGGGTGCGTAAAATGGCGGCTGTGCTTCCGGGAAGAAGGGGTTGGTGTTGCTAAGGGAAGGAGGACAGGCAGCAGGAGGGGCAGAGGGTAGGGGGGGGGCAGGACGTCCCGCCTCCGCGTCCTCAGGGAGGGTGGGGTAAAGGCTGCAGCCCTTTTCCGGTCTGGATGATGGGGAAGAAGGCGGAAGGGTGGAGTTAGTTTTTCCGCCCTGAGGCTCTCCGCCATAGTCCTGTAGGGGCGGGTGCCACTCGAGCCGCTCCTCTAAACTGTTATGCAAGAGTGCGGCTAGGGCGCGCACCTGGGGGACCTGGCTTTTAGAGAGAGATTGACCCATACTAGAATTTAGAGGGGACTACTCACTGCTTGTAGAACCTAGGACTGCGTTTATTTAGCAGGAGAGTCTAGTAGGCTTACCTTGGTTCAGAAGAGAGATCCTAGTATCTCCAGTGTCCAGTCGGGGACGGAATGTCCCTGTTCGGGCGCCACTTGCCGCTGATAGCTTCAGCCGGGCCGCGCGACCGGTACACTGGGTGGGTTTGGGGCGAGCTCGCAGGGAATTAACCTGGGTAAGCTGGAGCCAGCACTTTCTCCAGCTGGCGGTCGCGAGAAACGTCTTCACTGAGGCCAGATTCGGGTTAACGCTTTTATTGATACACACCGGGATGGGCCACCCGGGAACCCGAGGAGTGAGACGTCTGGGGTCTGAAGACCCCGGGGCTCGGACGACCCAGAGCGGGGTAAGCGTGGGGCTTAAGTACTCTCGGGGAGGGGTGGAGTCTTGGGCACACACGTCAGGGGGAGACAGCCACTCACACAAGCCAGGCGGCAGTTGCTAAGCTTTAGGCAGGTGTGGAGCTAGAATTAGACATAGAGAAGCGAGGAGAAAAACAGGAAAGGCTGCGGGTTTGTGGCGAGCTACGGAAATGGGCGGTCTACAACAAGAGGGGGAAGAGGGGAACAGAGAGGGGGGTTACAGGTACGGAGGGCAGAGAGTGAATGTAGAGAGGGAGAGAAGGATTAAAAAATTTTAAGCATGGCTAGGCTCCAGTCCCTGAGAAATATGCCACAGGGTATGGTAGTACCAAGAGACCCCCTAGGGGATCTCCTGCATTCCAGGAAAACTCTTATTTACTACCATTGTGTAGCTACAGTCCTATTTTCCCTTGATAGTCAGGATCAGTCACCCTAGACAGTACAGTAATCCTCTTCCTGGCTGTTGATTCAGTGGCATGAGAAGCCCAGAGTGGCCAGGTGGCAGTCTTAACTTCAATGGAATCATTGATGTATCTCCTGGTAGAAGTACTCTTACTTTTGGAACTAAGAACTGTAAACAAACAGAGATTAAGGTTTCAGGGACAAGAAGCAAACATTTTTCTGGAGCCATGAACCCTGGCTATGGCAGAACAGCACCATACAGTGTACTGCTGATTCAGAGCACGTACAACTTCTTGGAGAACATTGTCCTAGCCCTGCAAGGTATTGTCACCTAGTTAGTACCATAATTGGGTCTTCACAAAGGCTATTCCACTTTTCTAACACCCAGCTGCCTCTGGATGATGGGGAACATGATAACAGCAGAAAATTCCATCAGCATTTGCCCTTTTGCAGTAAATGGGTTCCTTAATCAGAAACAATGCTTTGTGGAATACCGTGGCTGTGTATAAGGCATTCCATAAATTTACAGATGATAGTTTCTGTGGAAGCATTGCATGCAAGGAAGGCAAAACCATATCTGGAGTGCGTATGTATCTATTCCAGTTAGAAGAACTCACTGCCCCTTCTGTGATGGAAGTGGTCCAAGGTAATCAACCTGCCACCAGGTAACCAGGTAGTAGGCTGATCACCTTATGGAATGGTACGTATTGGAGACAGAATGTGGGTCTCTGCTGCTGGCAGATTGGGCACTCACCAGTGGCCATGGCCAGGTTGACCTTGGTGAATGGAAGTCCATGTTGCTGAGCCCATGCATAACCTCCATCCCTACCACCAAGCCAACTTTGTTCCTGAACCCGTTGGGCAATGGTGGGAGTGGCAGGGTGAAGAGGATGACTTTATCCACAGAATGAGTCAGCTTATTCATTTGATTATTAAAACCATCCTCTGCTGAATCACCTCTGGTGAGCATTCACACAAGACACAAATATCTTCATGTTCTTTGCCCACTCAGAAAGGTCAATCCACATATGTCTTCCCCAGTCCTCTTCGTCACCAGTTTTCCAGTCATGCTACTTCCAAGTCCCTGACTATCAAACCAAACCATTAGCAACAACCCATGAGTCAATATACAAGTGCACCCTTAGCCAGTTCTCCTTCCAAGCAAAATGACCAACCAGGTGCCCTGCTCAAAGTTCTACCCACTGGGAGGATTTGCCCTCACTACTGTCCTTTAAGGACATCACCTAAAGGGGCCGTGGTACTGCAGCTGTCCACTTCCGGGTAGTACCTGCATATTATGCAGAATCATCTGTAAATCAGGCCTGAACTTTCTCTTCCTCAGTCAATTGATTGTAAGGAACTCCCTAAGAAGCCGTAACTCTGGTCTGGGAAAGGGAAGATAATGTGGTAGGAGTGTCGGCCATGGGCATTTGGACACTTCCTCATGTAACTTACTTGTGCCTTCAGGATGTGCTCAAGCCCTATCTCTTATGTACAATTTCCATCTTATGATGGAGTACATGCCCAACTTTATGGTTTGGTGGGTTAGACAATACCAGCTCATGATAGGCAACTCAGGTCTCATGATAACTTGCTGGTCCACAATTAAGTGTTCAGTCTCTACTAAGGCCCAGTAGCAGGCTACAAGCTGTTTCTCAAAAGAAGAATAGTTATCTGTAGTGGATGGTTAAGGCTTTACTCCAAACTCCAAAGGGTCTGCATTGTTGTATTCCTATAGGGGCCTGCCAAAGAAAGACTCCAGGCAGTATCCCTATTTGCCACGAGATTTCCAGCATCATTTGATCTGCTAGATCATATGACCCAAGTGGCAGAGAAGCTTGCACAGCTTGTTCTGGTCCCTACTCAAGACTAGCAGCTTTTCTGGTCACTGGTAAATGGGCCAGAGTAGCACACCCAAATGGGGAATATGTTGTCTCCAAAATCCAGAGAGGCAAACTAGACATGGTGCCTCTTTTTCAGTTGAAAGAGGGGGCAGATTCAACAGCTTATCCTTCACCTTAGAAGGCTATCTCAACACACCACTGGACACCTAGAAATTTCACTGAAGTGGAAGGCCATTGTATTTTTGTTGGATTTATCTCCCACCCCCTGACATGCAAATGCCTTACCAATAAGTGTAGAGTAGTTCCTACTTCTGCTTACTAGGTCAATCAACATGATATCATTGATATAATGGACCAGTATAATGTCTTGTGCTAGGAAGAAAAGATCAAGGTTCTTGCATATGAGATTGTGATATAAGGCTGGAGAGTTGATATGCCCCTGAGGCAGGACAGTGATGGTATACTGCTGGCCTTGACAGTGAATGCAAATTGTTTATATCTGATAGCTATTGAGAAAAAAAAAAAAGAAAAAAAATATTTACCAGGACAATAGCTGTATATCAGGTACCAGGGAATGTGTTGATTTGCTCAAGCAAAGATACCATGTTTTAATCCTAATTCAATACTGTAGGGTAGAAATTTTAACTGGCTTATCTCTGCAGAGATGCAGGGCATCCAATTGTGGGTGTGAGCTTTTGATTAGATGAAAATGTGAATCCACCCATTCAGGGAGAGTTTTGAATAGTTTACTGGAGTCCTATCAAAGAGGAAACATTTTGGATAGAGCAGAACTGACACAGATGCTAACACTTGAAGAACAGAGACATGCCTATTTGAAGATGCTTGGAACCCAGCAGAAGTGGCCATGAGATGTTAAGCAAGCCAGAACCTGGAGAGCCAAGGGAAACCAAGAGATGAAAGCCAGCCCTGGAGAAGCAAAGTGAGAAGCCCCAACAGGAGCAGAGGCTAAAAACATTGGAGCCCAGAAGCGAGGGACCAGCAGATGCCAGCTGCATGACTACTCAGCTGATAGAGGTGTTCATGACCCATCGGCCTTCCTTGAATTAAGGTATCTTTCCCTGAATGCCGTAGTTGGACATTCTTATAGGCTTAGAACTGTAAACTTGTAACTTATTAAATTCCCTTTATAAAAACCATTGATGTATTACATTTTGTCAACCTGCAAACTAATAAACATTTTCATACCAAGAGTGGGGTGATGCTGCAACTTGCAAATACCAAGTATGTTGGGATGTTTTCCAAATGGATAAGGGGAAGATTCTGGAAGAGTTGTGAGGAGCTTGGTAGAAAAGACCTTGAATGTCTTGAAGAGACTGTTGATAGAAATATAGATTCTAATGATACATCTGATAAGGCCTTAGACAGAAATGATGCATGTGTTATTGCAAACTGGAAGGAAAGCAACCCTCATTTTAACATTGCAAATAATTGGGCCAAATTCAGTACTGCTGTTGGATGGAGGTTAGAATTTAAAGATGATGACCCAGGATATTTAGCTGAGGAAATCTCCAAACTAAATGTGGAAAAGGTAGCCTGGCTTCTCCTTGCAGCATATAGTAAAATGTGACTGGAAAGAGATAAGCTGAAACCTGAACTCTTCAGTACAAAGAAATGAGAGATTGATGGTCTGGAAAATTCTGGTCTCCCAGAAAGAGAGGCCCCAGAGAATAGTGCCCCACATGAGGATTTAACCAAACATGGAAGCAGTCAGCCATTTCAAAAGAGCCAGGATTGGAGATGGAGTTATCCAGGAAGGATTTGTATAAAGTCCTTTTATCTAATGGGCATGATCCTAGTGTACTGCCTAGAAAACCAACACAAATTTTGTGGGACCTGTATAAACGAAACCACTGCCAGTCTGGACTAAAAGGGACAGAAATTGGAGGAAAAATAAGTTCAGAGGCAGAACCATGGAGGCTAAAGTCTGAAGTCATGAAACCTCAGGCCAGGAGAGCAGATCCACTAAGCATTTGGAGAGGGTGAGTTTGCCCCAAAGGTAGAGGATGGGCCTTTTACCTGGTTGCTCAGGAAGCATTGTGCCACCTTATGCCTGGAAGAGGGTGAAGTACATTCTTGGGGATTGGGGAGAGTCTGGCTGTCATCCCATTGTTCTGGAGGAGTTGAGCATATGCCCCGGAGTTGGCAGAGAGCCTGGGTGCAGCCTGGTGTTTGAAGAGGGTAGAGCCGAGAAAAAGGTAGTTTCCTCAATGTCCCCTAATGTTGCACTCAGAGAGAACTGGATCACTGTGTAAGCCCTTGGAAAGGGTAGGACAATGGCTTTCTAAAGCCCTGAGAATAAATGACTCTCAGACTTTGAAATCTAATGGAGTTTGCCCTGCAGGTTTGTAGAACTGTTTGGATCTGGTGACCCTTGTGTTCCTTCCAATTTCTCCCTGTGGAAGTGAGGATATGTATCCAATAACTATTCTTCCTTTGTATATTGACAGCAGATGATTTGTTTTGAGTTTTACAGGTCCACAGTCAGAGGAGAATTTTTGCCTTAGAACAGACCATGCCTATAGCTGATTTTGATGAGATTTTGTACTGGTTTTAACTTCATATTATAGTTGTATTGTTACTGAAATGGTTTAAACCTTTTGTGATATTGTGATGGAATGAATGCATTTTCCATATAGAAAAAAAAAATGTGTCTTTTTTGGGGTCCAGAGGGTTGAATGTGCTGCTTGAAAATATTGTGTACCCCAGAAAAGCCATATTTCAATCCTAATTTAATACTACAGGGCAGAAATACTTGCTTAGATTATCTCCCCAGAGATGTAGTGTGCCAAATTGTGGGTGTGACATTTTGAATAGATGGAGATGTGACTCCACCCATTCAGGCTGGGTCTTGATTAATTTACTGGAGTCTTTTACAAGAGGAAACATTTTGGAGGAAGCAGAGCTGACACTAATGACAACACTTGGAGAATAGAGGCACAGATACTTGGAGATGCTTGAAGCCCAACAGATGTTGCCATGAGATGTTAAGCAAGCCAGAAACTGAGAGAGCCAAGGGAAGTCAAGAGATGAAAGCCAGCCCTGGAGAAGAAAAGTGAGGACCTCCCACTTATAGCAGAGGCTGAAAACAACAGAGCCCAGGAGTAAGGGACCAGTAGATGCAAGCCACATGACTTCACAGTTGACAGAGATGTTCTAGACCCATCACCCTTCCTTGAATTAAGGTATTTTCCCTGGATGCCTTAGTTTGAACATTTTTATAGGCTTAGAACTGTAAACTTTGTAACTTAATTCCCTTTATAAAAGCCATTTCAATTCTGGTATATTACATTCTAGCAACTTGCAAACTAATGCATAAGACATACCAACATCGGGAACCCCATGATAAAATGCACTCAGATGGACACAATGTAATTTTCATGGTATTCTTGCCAAAAATTCATAATTTCACTCTGATCTTGAGAAAACATTGAAAAAATCCAAATTGAGATATTTAATAAAACATCTGATGACTACTCCTTAAAAATATCAGAAAGCCAAGGAAAGACTGAAGAACTGTTATAGGTTGGAGGAGTCTAAGAAGAAATAAAAGCTAAATGCCATATGGGATCCTGGAATAGGGAACAAATGTGGAAAAATTGGTGGAATTTGTATAAGATCTGTATTTCATTTAACAGTATTGTACAGATATTAATTTTCTACTATGGTTATATAAGATGTCAGCATGAGGGGAAAGCAGAGGAAGGAGGGACATAAGAGAATTCTGACAATTTTTGCCCCATTTTGTTAAGACTAAAATGGTTCAAAATAAAAAAGTTTAACACCACAACCAAACCAGGACAAAATGAACTAGAAATATATTTGACCTTGAGGTTAACTCACAGATTAAACAAATATGTAAGTTGAAATAAGTGCCCACACATGCAGAAACAGTCCTGTAGACTCTGCCAGTAACATGTTTGTACCAAGTAAGATGGGGCCAGGGAGAAGGGCTGTTCAGTCTTACTTGCTAAGGGAGTTCAGGTGGACAGGATACACTTTGTAAAAAAGGTGCTGCTCTGTTTTTCTGTTCATGCACCATCTATTTTATTTAGTACTTACTATGTGCCAGGTACTCCTCTGGAAAATAGGCATATAGTGGCAAACAATATGCCTTATATTCTTATATTATATGCCTTATATTCAAACTTATATTCTAGTAGGAGAAGTCAGATAAACACATGAGGTGGAATATATCAGATATTTTAAAATGCAGAACAAATGGGCTGATGTGATAGAATGTGCCTGGTGGGGAGGGAGGTACAGTTAGGGTGATGGAGAAGGTCTCTCTGAGAAGGTGATACTTAAGCTCTTTGGGCTGGGGCCTGAAGGAGAAGGAGTCAGCCATTCAGAATGAGGAGGAGCAGGTAGATCCACTCTGAATACTTGGATACAAGAATGAATTGATGTCTTTGTGTTCAAGGAAACAAAGGGAGGCCAGGGTGCTGGGCTGTAATGGACAAGTAGGGAAGAATAGAAGATGGGTTAAGATGAGTTAATAGAAGTAGGATGACCAGGTGGCTTTAAGTCCAACCTGGCACACTTTTGAGAGTGAAAGGTGCTGTTAGTAATAATTATAACAGGACAACGGAAGTAAAATGGGACAAGCCTGGACCTGCTCCTCGTCATTCTGAATGGCTGACTCCTTCTTCGAGAGGAAGCAAATTGTGGGGCTCTGTGGCCCTAGACAAGGAGTGTCCGTGAAGTCTAACAATGGGAAAGCATGGGAAGGTGTAAAAGGGAAGGAAGTCATCACTCTGCTGCATTGTGGAGAACAGAATATAGAGGGGAAAGACTGGAAGTAGGGGCAGAAATTAGGAGACTCCTGTAGAAACCTCATTAGAAGAAAGAGAATGGGGTCTTGGGCTGAGGGAGAGGACATAGAAAAGGTGAACTGGGCAGACTCACATTCTATTTGAAGGTAGAGGCAATGACCCTTGTTTACCCTTAGCAGATAGGCAGGGATTTGCCAGGTGCATAAGGAGTAGAGGGCATTTCACACAAAGGGAACAGCATGAGCTAAGCCACAGAGGCAGGGTGTATCCTAAGAGTCACAAAAGTGAAGGAGCACAGTGGGGACAGGGATAGTGACTAGGGGCCAGATCATCTAAGATTTAGAATGCAGTGCTGCTGAGTAGGTGCTGTGGTGCCACTGAAAGGACTTAACTTAAAAATGACTTGCAAAGTGTATGGGTGGTTCAGTGGTAGAATGCTCGCCTTCCATTCAGGAGACCTGAGTTTGATTCCCCAACCATGCACTGCTCCCCCCCCAAAAAAAGTGGCAGGCATGACTGGATTTGTTTTAGAAAAATGACTCTAGCCCATCTGTAGGAGGAAAATAAAAAGAAAAATTGAAAAGGAAAGTAAACTGAAGAAAAATAAAGATACCTTTTGGCAGTTAAAGAAATAAACAAGAAATCAGAAACATTTTGGGGGTGGAACAATAAGGTGAGGGGACTTTTATTTTTATCAGAAACTGTCCGCCCATTCCTCAGATACACCCCTGATTATCTAGTACTTTGTAATATAATTAATTGTTGGCTCAAGGACTACCGAACAGTATCAATGAGTCATAAAGACACCTCCAGAAAGACAACTTGGGGAAACAATGCTGCCATGTACTATGCACTTCCCTCTTCTGCTCCTGTGCTATTCTTGGCCCACTCTTCTAAGCTTTAGAAATGTCTCTCTGACTGGTGAGCCTCACATGCAGTTTTGGCAAACCAAGTGTGGTAACAGAGCCAGATAACTTGTTCCCTGTAGACTTATAAGCTCATCAGATGTGGGCTGGTAATATAAATTACAATATACTTTGCCAACCCTATGAAACAGCTTTCTGTTTGCAGGGAAATGGAGCCCTGACAAGAACAAGTGTTTATGGCTTAATTTTAACTGTGCTCCCCATTGTTACTCCAGTAGCAGCCTGTGTTTGATGCATGTTAGTCATCTGCCAGGAGAACTAAGCACAAAATTGGGCTTTGCCTAGTATCCACCCCAGGATCCTAATATCTTAGGCAGTATGGGCTTAGTATCCACTCCACCTTTAGTGACACAAGACAAAAGAATTGTGATGTAATTGTTGAGTTCCCCATGGCTATGGCTTAGACTTTGATAAAATTATTTGGTGTTGGCTCTTCTAGATAGTTAATGTAAAATGATATTGCTAGAAGGCTTAGGATAGGGGAAATCTGAGATATGTCACTGCTACATATGCAGTGAAATGATGGGTGTGTTTTTTTATTTCCTCCGAGCGTGTTACAATAGCAATTTGCCATTGATATGACTAGGAATAACAAGTTTATTCAGCCATCACTCCAGGTGACTTGAACTAAAATGGAAGCTCCACGAAGGCAAGAAATTTGTTTTATCCACTGCTAGATGCTCAGTGTCTGGAACAGTTCCTAGAACACATATAAGTATTTGAAAGCTGAGTTGAATGGTTATATTCACGTATTTACATGGTAATGCCCTAATGATTTGGAAACTAATACTACAAATAATGTAGCCTCTTAGGAAGAGCATATTCAACTGAGAATTGGCCCAAGTCTCCATAAACTGGTGTGTCAGCCACTGAGACATTATATAGGTTCATTTTAACAATGAGAGCTGCAAAAGTATATGGGATTTAATCCCAGAGGCAATGAATTAATCAAAGTGATGCTAGATTCTACTGTGCACAAATGTAGTGTTAAAGGAGTTCCCCCCCTTTTGAGTCTCTTTTTGTTCTTAGTCACATCTACCAGAAGAAATATTTTTTATTTTATGTCCTGTGTGGATTGTACGTGCTGTCTCAAACTGTCACAATTCATTTGTATTTTCATTCCATAGCTAACTCTGCTTAAGTTTTATTGAAAATAGGGCACGTAAATAAAATACTTAAAGATCTGTTGAACCACCTGGTCCAGAACACTTGATTTCATGAAATTTGGTTTTGGAAGCAGGATTCTAAATATAAAGAAAAAGTAAGCAAGGTGTTTATTTTTTATTTTTTTATTTTTTTACTTTGTAAATTGATTTATTTTACTTTTTTTGGATTTTTTTTATTAATTAAAAAAATTAACTAACACAACATTTAGAAATCATTCCATTCTACATATGCAATCAGTAATTCTTAATATCATCACATAGATGTATGATCATCATTTCTTAGTACATATGCATCGATTTAGAAAAAGAAATAGCAAGACAACAGAAAAAGAAATAAAATGATAATATAGAGAAAAAATAAAAATAAAAATAAAAAATACAAAAATATATAAAAAAAAACAACTATAGCTCAGATGCAGCTTCATTCAGTGCTTTAACATAATTGCATTACAATTAGGTAGTATTGTGCTGTCCATTTTTTTTTTTTTTTTAGAAATCATACCATTCTACATATGCAATCAGTAATTCTTAACATCATCACATAGATGCATGATCATCATTTCTTAGTACATTTGCATCGGTTTAGAAGAACTAGCAATATAACCGAAAAAGATACAGATGTTAATATAGAGAAAAAAAATAAAAGTAATAATAATAAGAACAAAACAAAACAAAACAAAAACCTATAGCTCGGATGCAGCTTCATTCAGTGTTTTAACATGATTACTTTACAATTAGGTATTATTGTGCTGTCCATTTTTGAGTTTTTGTATCTAGTCCTATTGCACAGTCTGTATCCCATCAGCTCCAACTACCCATTATCTTACCCTGTTTCTAACTCCTGCTGAACTCTGTTACCAATGACATATTCCAAGTTTATTCTCGAGTGTCGATTCACATCATTGGGACCATACAGTATTTGTCTTTTAGTTTTTGGCTAGACTCACTCAGCATAATGTTCTCTAGGTCCATCCATGTTATTACATGCTTCATAAGTTTATCCTGCCTTAAAGCTGCATAATATTCCATCGTATGTATATACCACAGTTTGTTTAGCCACTCGTCTGTTGATGGACATTTTGGCTGCTTCCATCTCTTTGCAATTGTAAATAGCGCTGCTATAAACATTGGTGTGCAAATGTCCGTTTGAGTTTTTGCCCTTAATTCCTTTGAGTAGATTCCTAGCAATGGTATTGCTGGGACGTATGGCAATTCTATATTCAGCTTTTTGAGGAACTGCCAAACTGCCTTCCACAGTGGTTCCACCATTTGACATTCCCACCAACAGTGGATAAGTGTGCCTCTTTCACCACATCTTCTCCAGCACTTGTCATTTTCTGTTTTGTTGATAATGGCCATTCTGGTGGGTATGAGATGATATCTCATTGTGGTTTTGATTTGCATTTCTCTAATGGCCAGGGACATTGAGCATCTCTTCATGTGCCTTTTGGCCATTTGTATTTCCTCCTCTGAGAGGTGTCTATTCAAGTCTTTTTCCCATTTTGTAATTGGGTTGGCTGT
This sequence comes from Tamandua tetradactyla, assembly GCF_023851605.1. Taxonomy (NCBI): domain Eukaryota; kingdom Metazoa; phylum Chordata; class Mammalia; order Pilosa; family Myrmecophagidae; genus Tamandua; species Tamandua tetradactyla. The sequence continues at coordinate 38,205,637 of NC_135338.1, forward strand.
CTTTTTGTTGTTGAGTTGAACAATCTCATTATAAATTCTGGATACTAGACCTTTATCTGATATGTCGTTTCCAAATATTGATTCCCATTGTGTAGGCTGTCTTTCTACTTTCTTGATGAAGTTCTTTGATGCACAAAAGTGTTTAATTTTGAGGAGTTCCCATTTATTTATTTCCTTCTTCAGTGCTCTTGCTTTAGGTTTAAGGTCCATAAAACTGCCTCCAATTGTAAGATTCATAAGATATCTCCCAACATTTTCCTCTAACTGTTTTATGGTCTTAGACCTAATGTTTAGATCTTTGATCCATTTTGAGTTAACTTTTGTGTAGGGTGTGAGATATGGGTCTTCTTTCATTCTTTTGCATATGGATGTCCAGTTCTCTAGGCACCATTTGTTGAAGAGACTGTTCTGTCCCAGGTGAGTTGGCTTGACTGCCTTATCAAAGATCAAATGTCCATAGATGAGAGGGTCTATATCTGAGCACTCTTTTCGATTCCATTGGTCGATATATCTATCTTCATGCCAATACCATGCTGTTTTGACCACTGTGGCTTCATAATATGCCTTAAAGTCAGGCAGGGCAAGACCTCCAGCTTTGTTTTTTTTCCTCAAGATGTTTTTAGCAATTTGGGGCACCCTGCCCTTCCAGATAAATTTGCTTATTGGTTTTTCTATTTCTGAAAAATAAGTTGTTGGAATTTTGATTGGTATTGCATTGAATCTGTAAATCAATTTAGGTAGGATTGACATCTTAACTATATTTAGTCTTCCAATCCATGAACATGGTATGCCCTTCCATCTATTTAGGTCTTCTGTGATTTCTTTTAGCAGTTTTTTGTAGTTTTCTTTATATAGGTTTTTTGTCTCTTTAGTTAAATTTATTCCTAGGTATTTTATTCTTTTAGTTGCAATTGTAAATGGGATTCGTTTCTTGATTTCCCCCTCTGCTTGTTCATTGCTAGTGTGTAGAAATGCTACAGATTTTTGAATGTTGATCTTGTAACCTGCTACTTTGCTGTATATATATCATATCTGATTTTCCTTCTTTATACACTCTTCTCCATACCTCTCTCTTCTGTCTTTTTGTATCTGACTCTAGTGCTCCCTTTAGTATTTCTTGCAGATCTGGTCTCTTGGTCACAAATTCTCTCAGTGACTTTTTGTCTGAGAATGTTTTAATTTCTCCCTCATTTTTGAAGGATAATTTTGCTGGATATAGGAGTCTTGGTTGGCAGTTTTTCTCTTTTAGTAATTTAAATATATCATCCCACTGTCTTCTAGCTTCCATGGTTTCTGCTGAGAAATCTACACATAGTCTTATTGGGTTTCCCTTGTATGTGATGGATTGTTTTTCTCTTGCTGCTTTCAAGATCCTCTCTTTCTCTTTGACCTCTGACATTCTAACTAGTAAGGGTCTTGAAGAACGCCTATTTGGGTCTAATCTCTTTGGGGTGCCCTGCACTTCTTGGATCTGTAATTTTAGGTCTTTCATAAGAGTTGGGAAATTTTCAGTGATAATTTCTTCCATTAGTTTTTCTCCTCCTTTTCCCTTCTCTTCTCCTTCTGGGACACCCACAACACGTATATTTGTGCGATTCATATTGTCCTTGAGTTCCCTGATACCCTGTTCAAATTTTTCCATTCTTTTCCCGATAGTTTCTGTTTCTTTTTGGAATTCAGATGTTCCATCCTCCAAATCACTAATTCTATCTTCTGTCTCTTTAAATCTATCATTGTAGGTATCCATTGTTTTTTCCATCTTTTCTACTTTATCCTTCACTTCCATAAGTTCTGTGATTTGTTTTTTCAGCTTTTCTATTTCTTCTTTATGTTCAGCCCATGTCCTCTTCATGTCCTCCCTCAATTTATTGATTTCATTTTTGAAGAGGTTTTCCATTTCTGTTCGTATATTCAGCATTAGTTGTCTCAGCTCTTGTATCTCATTTGAACTATTGGTTTGTTCCTTTGACTGGGGCATATTCTCAATCTTCAGAGCATGGACAGTTATCTTCTGCTGCTGGGGTCTGGGCATTTAGTCAGATTTCCCTGGGTGTCGGACCCAACAAGGTTGTTAAGATTTTTCTGTGAAATCTCTGGGTTCTGTTTTTCTTATCCTGCCCAGTAGGTGGCGCTTGTGGCACACGTTTGTCTGTGAGTCCCACCAGTAAAAGGTGCTGTGGGTCCTTTAACTTTGGAAAACTCTCGCCGTCCGGGAGGTTCGCTAGCCGAAGCAGCTTGGAAGAGTGCCAGCCAGCCTGGGGTCCGAACGCGGGGAGGGTCGCTGGCCACCGCAGCCCAGGAAAGCACCTGTCCGAATTTCCTAGTCAGCCCGGGGCGCCGAGCTTGGCGGGAGGGCGCCAGCTGCAGCGGCCCGCCCGGGAGAGTGCACATTCCCGGGGAGTCACGGGTTTGGAAGGGCCCCCCCCCCACCCGTCGCCGTTCTCCGTGGCCTGGGGATTTCCGATCCAATTCTCTCAGTTGGTCCAGGGGGGCCGCGCGTGGTGTGGGCACCAGCCACCGTGGTTTGAGGGGACCACCTGTCCAATTCTCCCAGCCGGCCCGGGGAGGGGGAAGGGAGTGACTCCGGCCGCTTGCCGCCCCGCCCGGTGAAGCCCGCGCCCCTTGGCGATCTCACCAGAGCGGGTTCTCTCAGCCAGCCAGCCGTTCCAGGATGGGGTACGCTGTCTTTTTTATCTCTGTCGTGGCTTTGGGAGCTGTTCTGTATCGTTTCTACTCCCCTAGTAGCTGTCCTGGAGTAGAAACTAAGATCCGCGCGTCTTATTAAGCCGCCATCTTCTCCGGAAGTCTCAAGGTGTTTATTTTTATAATTTATTTTTATTATCTCAGTAAAAAAACATTCAAGGACTTAAAATATCACCTCAGTTTCTCAGTATGAAATGAAAATATCTAAATCCAGATAAATTTTAGGTTTCTTTCTAACTCTAAATTTCTGGGCAATTCTGAGGGACTAGCATGATAACTTCATGGTATTGTTTTCTGATATCATCATAAGAGATTGATTCTATGTGAATCAGTTCACCAAGTTCTGAAAACTTATTTGTTGACTTGACTTTTCTATAAAATTTACTTTATATTCATAGACTTTGATGTTGGGTCATGTTAATGACCTACTTTCTTCTTGTAAAGGGTCATGAGTATGTTTCATATTGAAGAGTGTTGAGCTGGTGCGTTACAATTGATTGACAGAAAGTGCCCTAGAGAGCTTGTCTCTCTGAGCTGGCCTCCAAAAATACTGGAGCAATAGCATTCCAATGAGCATTTGCTGCAAGCAGAATAATTCTCTAAAGCTTCAAACCAGAATTTGGAAATCAAAAGCACCAACCGATAGCCTAGGAAGCACAACAAAGACAGACACATGCAGTAGCTCATTATTCCCTGTACTAAGTCTAATGAGGAATCTGATACTATTGTGTAACAGTATTCCAGAATAAAGCAAAGGTGGTAGGTAAACAAATCCATTCACTGCAAAGCCATACATGAAATCGAACATCTTTGTCTATGGTCAGGACTAAAACCTTTATTTGAATTTTACTAACTATATATCATTAAGAATGAGAAAGCAAATATGCCCTTTGTAATACTGATAAGAACAGTATGGCAGAGTGAGACAGAAAGCCCCAGGCAAAAATTGAAAGTTCACAAAATAGTGCTGTCAGTCTTTTAGTATGCAGAGCATGGCTGGACCAGCTATTGATAACAGGTTCCATCAATGAACATATTCTGCTCGTGACTGTTATAAACCATGCTTATCATCAAACGTAAATATCAAAGATCTAACTCTAGGGTTCTTGAGTATCATCTCTGTTTGTGGAAATAGAATCAGATCCATTGGATAAGGAATTTGAGGACAGAAGAAAGGACACTGTCCTCCTTATTTCTTCAATCAAAGTAGACATTGTAATGAAGAGGAAGACAGAAAAAACACTGTGATTAATCCTTTACAGCTCTGTTCCACTTTACAGTTTGCAGAGCTGTTTCATACATAAAATCTTTCATGATTTTTGAATAATATTCAAGATTTACAGATGGGAAAAAGAAGGTCGGAGAAAGTGGGCTTTCCCAAGATTACACACTTGTAAGAATTAGAACTTGGAGTTGGACCTTGGCCTCCTGCACCCAGGCCATGGCTCTTTCTACTGAGCAGTGCTACCTGCCACATGGAAGTATCCTCCATGGAAGCAATGGGTCATCTCTACACACTCTTGCACACACATACACAATATTTGTTGAGCACCCATTAATATCAGGCACTATTTGGATATATTCACATTCATGCTTCAGGGTTCATTTTTGTGCTGGATACCTTCTGTTTGCAATTCTGAGTCCATTCTCCAACCCCTGCTCTCTCCTCCACTCCGCTTTCACCCAGGAAGGTTATCCTACAGGAATTGCATTAACAGGCTCCTTTGCCCTCTGGCTTCAGATTGAGTTTGAAGCACCAATGGGAGATGAGATTGAGGTCTGGGTATTTTTTGGAAGTGTGGACAGACTACAAATTGGTTACTTAACATCACAGTTCTTGTAAGGCAACCTTCTTTACATAGAACTCTCTCTGTTTCTTCCTAGGGTTCTGGTAAGTGACCATATCCTTTCCCCTTCACACCTTGGGGTGGTAAAAGGACTCTTCAATTAATAGCCTTGATACTACATTATCCCCTAACTATGCTTTCGTAAAGATATTACCTTTATTAAACTTTCATCAAGGCCATTTGAATGGGCCATCTGCTTCCTATTAGCATCCTGACTGATTGATTCAGTGTTATTATCACATATTTTATGGATGGGGAAACTGAGGCCCAACATGGTTTCACACTTAAATAATTTGTAGATCTAGGATTCCACTCAAGTTTTATAATTCCGAGGTTATACGCTCACAGTGACAGCGCAGCAAGCACTGATTCGGATCCATATGTATAATTACAGTCTGCACAATAGAGCTTTCTTGAGTTTACTCAGAGTCAAAGATATTCTCAGAAACAGACCGCTGTCATTTATAAAGACTGTGTTTTGTAATTTCATAACATGTTTGGAAAATAAAGCAAAGGCAATGATATCTGGAAGAAAATTGGATAATATTGCATCTGGTCTCTCACTACACCATTCTGTCTGTCCTGCATACGAATTAGCCTAACTTCCATACCAGAGTTAGCCTAAAAAGCCAGTTTGATCATGTTACTTGCTCTCTAAAAATCCTCTATATTAATCAATATAAAAACTTTTAAATTGAGTTTATTAGGTCTTTTATAATGGACCCACTATATATCCCTTCAGCCTTAACTTTTTCTTTCCTTTTTGTATGCCGTGTAGTGTGGGTCACATTTCATTCTCTTTTCATGTGACTGTCCTGTTATTGCAGCATTTATTGAATTTTTATTTTGGAAGTGCATGGACTGGGAATCAACCCAGGTCTCTTGCATGGCAGACGAGTATTCACCACTGAACTACATTTGCACCCCTAGCCTTAACTTTTACCACTGCAGTTCATATTCTCCAGCCCAGTCATTCTCCCAGTCATTCCTACCTAGGATTGTTTTTTTCTGCAAGATAGCATTAGGCAGTATTTTTGTTGTTACAGCTGAAGGTGTGCTGCTGGAATCTAGTGGTTAAGAAACTAGGGATGCTGCTAAACATCCAATTTTGCACAGATTTCCTTCAAAGAATGATCTGGTACAAAATAAGTGTTGCTGTTGAAGAACCCTACTCTCATCCATTGAACTCTTCCTGTTCCTTGAAGTTGCTGCATTAAACTATAGTTTATAAGATTCTGGGCCTAAGCACAGTACTAAATACAAGATTCCATTTCACTGTGCCCTGGAGGGCTCCTGAGAACCTGCCGTGAAAAAAGAAAAAAAAAAAAAAAGAAAAAAAAAAAAAAGATTCCATTTCATACCCTAGTCAACTTTGGGTCCATATAGAGGCTGTTCCCTCAGGTGAAGTGCCACCCACTCCTCTCTTTATGGTTCACTCTTTCTCATCCTTATAATACAAATTATACATCTTCCCCCTAAGACTCTCTGTAAAGATATAGACCCCTGAGCTTAATTCTCACAACATTTTTCATCTTTCAAGTATATAACAATTTACCTGTTTGTGTCTAAACCCCGATGTATTACTTAGGGATCTCTAGGCAAACAGAATAAGGCAGGAGATATATGTGTTTATAATGTAAATATTATGAGATTTTTAATAGAAATTGGATCATGGGACCATGGGGATGGGCAAGTCCAAATTTCAGAAACTAGAAACTCTAATAAAGGTTTTTGATTAATTCTCTGGGAGAAGCTGGCTGGATGAAGTAGACATGGAAGTTCTCCCTTCTGACTGCTGAAATCATCACTTCTATTTCTAAGGTCTTCAACTGATTGCATGAGACTTCTTGCATTGCTGAAGGCAATTTCCTCAGTTGGTATTAGTTATAATCAACCATAGATGTAATCAACTTATTGGTGCTTTAAATCCATAAAATATCCTCATAGTAACAATCAGGCCAGAGCTTCCTTGACCAAACTGTATATAATAACTTGGCCAAGTGATGATTCAGCAGTCAGAAGAGAGAATTTCCATCTCTACTTCAGCCCTCCAGCTTCTCCTGGGGGATCCATCAAAAACCTTCTCATCGAAGTTTCCAGCTTTCAGCCTATACTACAAAATTTGGACTTGAATATCCCCACAGTTCATGAGACAATTTTTATAAAAATCTGATAATATTTTTATTTATCTCATGGTGGTTCTATTTCCCTAGATAATCCTGAATAATGCAGGTAATATTCCCTCTTAAACTTGATATCCTATACCTTAAATACTGTGATATGAAGTTAACTTACATCATATGTTAAGAGGATAAGATAGGGGAGAAAACAAAGATATTTGCTTTATGTTTATATACAAACATATCCATAACAAAACAAAGAAGAAATATCTATAACCATTACAGTCCTCATTTCTGTAACTGGTGGTAAGGCCATTAGCTAACATTTATAACTACCTTCTTCCACTACTCGTTCTGTTTCCTTTATCCGCAGCAAACATTTCTGCTGGCCAGGGTTCTTTGCCTGGTGGGATGACCCAAACCTTCATTCCTGAAGCTTCTGGGTAACTAGTATTCCTGCCTGGATTGGGTTGTTGGAGTTTTCCACTAACTTTAATTGCCAGGCATAGTAGTTTTAAAAGATACCATAGGGGATCTCCTGTTTTGTAGGAAAACTCTTCTTTACCCCCACTGTGTAGTAGCAATCCTATTTCTTATTGATAGTCAGGGTCAATTCCCTTCTTTGCCTATTGATTCAGAGGCAGGAGGAGCCCAATGTTATCATGTGGCAGTCTTAACTTCCAGTTTAATAGGGTCATTATTGTACCTCCTAGTGGAAGACCTCCATTTGGAACTAAGACCTGTAGACCAGCAGAGATTAAGGTTGCAGGTCCAGGAAGCAAAAAATTTTCTAGTGGATCACTAGGGGTAATAGTGAGTGGTGCCTCTTCCATTTCTACTCCTTGATTCTTGGACCCATGAATCTTGGCTATGGGCGAAACAGCTCCATAGTGTGGATGCTGATTTAGAATATATACCACTTCTTGGACAACACTGCGCCAGCCCTGCAAGGTATTGCTACTCAGTTGGTGCTGTAACTGAGTTTTCAAAAGGCCATTCCACTGTTCCATAATTTCAGCTTCTTCAGGATGATGGGGAACATTGTAAGACCAGTGAATCCCATGAGCATTTACCTATTCCCACAGTTCATTTGTCATGTAGTCTGTTCCTTGATTAGAACAGTTCTGTGTGGAATACCATGATGGTGGGTAAGGCATTCTGTAAGGCCATGGTTGGTAGTTTTGGTGCAGAAGCATTGTGTGCAGGGAAGGCAAATCCATATCCAGAGTATGTATCCATTCAAGTTACAACAAAATAATACCCCTTCCATGATGAAAGTGGTCCAATATAATCAATCTGCCACCAGATGAGAATAGTGCTATTTTGGAAAACTGAGTGTTGGCTCTGCTGCTGGTAGGTTGGTCACTGAGCAGTGGCTGTAGTTATGTCAACCTTGGTGAGTGGAAGTCCATGTTGCTAAGCCCATGCATAACCTCCATCCTTACCACCATGACCACTTTGTTGAAGAGCTCATTGGACAATGATAGGCATGGATGGAGAAAGAGGCCAAGTGGTATCCACATAACAGGCCATCCTATCCCCTTAAATATTAAAACTTTCCTCTGCTGAAGCCATCGCTGGTGAACATTCACATGGGACACAAATATCTCTATAATTTTTGCCAACTCAGGAAGGTCTATCCATATACCTCTACCCCAGACCTTTTTGTCATCAATTTTCCAATCTTGTCCCTTCTCAGTACCTGACCATTCATAAACTCCTGCTCTGACTGCTGGACTGTAGTGACATTTTGTATCTCCTGGAATTAATGTCCCTTCCAAGCCAGTGTCTCATAATCCTCAAATGTCTGATCATTTCCTTTTCTCCAATGCACAGTTACCTGGTAAAAGGGCATAGATCTCTGAGGAAGACTGGGAGGAAGATTAATAGTATGCTTTTTTGGTAGCATAGCAGGGTTCTTCCCCAAGGAAACCAACCTACCTTCATTGAAGGATTTTTAGGTCTGTATACCATCTCATGGCTGAGAATTAAGAGGCTATGACTCTGTTTTTGAAATTCAAGTTAAATTTTGCTCATTTGACCTAGAACTCTTCTGCTTATACAGATCAAACAAGAATTTAGTAGACTGCCTATCTATTTTACTTCTAGGTACCTTAAGTCAACTATCCATATGTCTCTGTAAATCAAACTATTCAGATTACTGCTCTGACTTTACAGTCCATTTTGGTAGCCACATCTACCTTGTCTTTGGCGATTAAGTGCTGACACTTGGCTCCTGCCAACCCAGTATCTGATCATGCTCACTGTATTTAAGGATCCAAGTTGGGTGACAGCAAATCTCACAGCAATATCTGACCTACAGAGAAGAGTAACCACAGAACTCTTTAAAGTTGGAGTTACTCTCACAAATGTATTCCTCACAGTCCTGGTGAAAATTATGTCCTTTGGACATTCCTGGGGCAGGCAAGCAGGTCTTATATGATAAATGCATTCTACCAGTCCAATTTCTCTAAGCCTTTGGAGCTCCTCATCTACATTATACCAGGGGAGTTCTGGCATTTCAGCCTCAGGCAGTGTAGCCCACATTTTTGTCCATGCTTCAAACAACTGGTACAAACTATTAGAGTACTTTCTCAGTCCTGGAACTTGAGCATTGAATCCAGAATCTCTGCTTAGTGAGCTCATTGCGATAAATTCAGCCTCATCCAATTTAATGTTCTTTCCATGATTATCCTATACCCTTAGTATTCATTCCCACAAAAAATCCCCTGATTTGTGGCTATATAAGTTGGGAAAGCATGCAGTTCTTTTGGAGCATGGCTCTCCTCCTTTATACCTCACCTTTATACCTCACCTTTTGGAGCCTGTTGGTACTTAGTCTAGTTATAGATTTGGAAGAAAAGAGAGGTAGTAGGGGTGGGTCATGAGAAGAATTAGAGGTGTATTGCAAGATAATTACCTCAGGGCATTCCATTGCAGTTTCATTTGGTGAAACAGGATTAATCTCTTTACACAGAGGCATGAGGGTTCTTTCCTTAAGGGAGGTGGTTACACATTTATCAGGCACAGCAGAGTTAATCTCTTTTGGGGAAAAGTTGTATGGCAGGTTCCTGAGGGCAGATTGGAGGCTTATTCCTAGGGCAGATTATTGCAAATTTATCTAGCAAAGACTCAGCAAAATCTAAGGTTTCAATGTCCCAACCATTGCTATTATCAACACATATGTCCCTATTCCAATTTTCAGGACCTCATTCCTTTCTAATAAATGCCCTCAGTTTAACAGAAGACAATCTTCAAGGTTGGGAATTCAGTTTACGTTGTAATTCAGCTGCTCGCACAATGAGACTCTAGGTCTGTTTTTCAGAAATCTCAAGTCCGTGGCTGTGCAAAACAAAATTTTCTTTCAAGGCACATCTAGAAAGTGGCATGTCCTCCATGCAGCACTTAAGTTAGGAATTTGAAGCCTTGAGCTCATTCCTTTCTTTTACAACTGGATCTAGCATATTTAGGAACAGCCAGTCAATATCATTATACTTTTTAACTCCACAAAACTCTGTCAAGGAGTCAAAAACATGCTCACCCAGAGCCATGGGTCTTATAAGCATTCAAGTAGCCATATCCAGTGGTAATATTTTGCATATATCTGTTACCAGCTCATGTCATGGACTATCAGTGTGCCATCTTGGTTGTCGGAAAAAAGTCATTAGTGTCTTTGAATCTGATCAGGTTAGAGACCTGATTCCCAAAAACTCAGAAACAATCTCTATGGAAACAGAACTGGCAGGATCTATCTATTTATATCTATCTATCTATCTATCTATCTATCTATCTATCTATCTTTATTTCTTTATTTAAATAAGGATTGATTCATATGACCATGGGGATGAGCAAGTCCAAATTCTGTAGAGCAGGTCACAAGCTAGGAGCTCCAATGAAAGTTTGTCATAGATTCCCCAAGAGAAGCTGGCTGGCTGAAGTAGAGATGTAAATTTTCTTTTCTGACTGCTGAAATGATCACTTCTATAAATACCTTCAACTGCTTGGATGAGACTTATCTTAAAGGCATTCTTCTCAATTGATTGTAGATATGATCAGCCATACATGCAATGAACTGACTGATCATTTAAATCCATATAATATCTTCATAGTAATACTCAAGCCAGTGGTTGCTTGACTAGATAACTGGACACCACAATTTGACCAAGTTGATACATGAACTTAACTATTATCCCCAACATGCTATAAGCTCATTAAGGGCAGAGACCATATTATTTGTGCTTTCCCCTCTTCCATTTTCAGCAGTGTCTCGCACAGAGTATATATTAATCATTGAATGACTAGTATTATTGCATGCAGTGGATAGATTTCTGAATAACTGTGTTACATTTAATTTTTGTAAATTAAATCACATTTAGAATTCAGTAGGAAAAATTGCTGTTTAACTAGGCTGCATGAGTTATTTTGTCAAATGAAGATTCTTCCCCAAATTATACATTTTATAAATGAGTGTTTCTGAATACCATGTTTCTTTTTATTTCTCTTGAATGTTAAATAATATGGAAAAGTACGTATATGCTTTTCTTAAAGTGGGGAATGCCAGTCAAAATTTTTCTCATATCTTTACAGTGTTCTAGTTGCTTGGGGATGAGAAGTCAACATTACTATATATAAGGACAGCATTATGTTGAAAATGTGGAAAGTTGGTTCTTCCCAGCCTTGACCACAAGAGGGAGGATTTCAACCCACAGCAGTTTTGTTGATTCCCTGGAACTGTTGGCTACCGTTTGGTCTGCTCAGAGCTGGGGATTTATGTTGCTCCTACTCCTGCAAATTCAGATTTAGAACTTGGCAGGCATTCCTGCATAGATTTGCACACTGTTTAAGATCATCCCGGTTTTGGTGGGGGAAGCAATCTGTGTATTTTGGAAATGTTATTAGAATAAAACATGCTTAAGAGGAGTGTGGGAGGCAATAGCTGCATGAGTGAGCATTAGGATGCCGTGAAGGTACAAAAGAGATGAGAGCAAAGGGCATTGATTATTGATGGTACTTTGTTTTCAAGGCAGTCTGAGTGTCTTTTTTTCTCTTGGAGATAGATGGCTTAGGGACAGGTGGGATTTTGAGGCAAGAAAGTCTCCTTGGTATGCTAAATGTAACATGACAACTGGCAAAGTTCACTGCACAAATAAACAGAGCTAATTGCTCATCACACGGTATCAATGTCAGTGGATCTCCTGAATTTATTAGCAATACAACATCAATGGTGCCATCTAGTACTTTTACTTTACCTCTTTCCTATTACCAGCTGTCAACCTGGCTTTTTCCTTCAGATCAGTAGTATGTTTAGATGAGAAGATCCTCTATATCGTTCATCTCCTACATTTTGTTTTCCCTCCAGTTATTAGTTCTCTTCTTGATTAGGACTTGATGACATCTAAAATAACATATGCTCATAACAGAATTGTAGAAGTCAGAATTTTGACTTTTGATTATTTCCTGTTTTTTTCTTTGGTCTCAGATGTACTTATCTGATCATGGAAAGACGGGAATAGGAAGATAGTAGGAAAAGGTGATTGCTGGAAACTCCATCTCTCAACTTAAACAAAAAAGACTAAGCCAACCAAAAAAAAAAAATCATTAGCCCCAAGTAGGAAAAGGGCACAAATTAGTGTCACAAACCTCAAAAAGTGATGACTAAGCAACAAGAGGGTTAACTAAGAAGCCAAGTCAAGAGGAATGGCCAAGCTGCCAACCCTGTCTATGGTCCTTGGTTATAGTAACGTCCAGTTGATAAAAATACAGAGCATCATCCCTATATACCTTCATAAATGGGCAGAAACAAAGTAAGTAGATATTCTTGCTGTTCCCAACTTTGATTGAAAGGGAAAAATGCATATAAAGGAAACAGGCAACAGGACTGAAAATCAAAAGAGAAGCCCCCAGGGCTAAGTATATCAGAAGTCCTCAAACGTCCTCTCCATTAACTTGGCACACTGTTTAGCCAGGTGGAATGACTTCTGGTACACTTCACAGTACTTCAGAATTGAGAACAGAGCCCACACAGTTAAATAAGACTACATGTTGCTGAGACCAGGGTCTGCATCTCTCCCTTTCCATACTGTGCCATCTTTTAAGCTTCAGAAAGGAAGGAAATGAAACTCCAAACATTATACCATTATATGATAGATAACTCTAGAAGTCAAGAATTCAGGGCACTGCAAGGGTACTTCAGTGGGAGAATTCTCACCCACCATGCAGGAGACCTGGATTCAATTCCCAGACCATGCACCTCTCCCCACCAAACAACAAAAACAAAGAATTTATTTACTTGTTATCTCAGTAATTAAAACTCTGGATGGAGTCACCTAGTATGAGCAAGATGAGAAATAATGGCATGGCAATGCAAATGCAAAACAGCAGGAAAATAATTCACAAAGACAGAGATAGGTGCATAGCTTATAAAAGTCTAAGAACTTGATCTAGAAAAAAACTAACAGAAACAGAAAAATCTCTTACAAGCTCTATCTGTGTTATAGGATAACTTAAGAAAATTGAGTTAATACCTTAAGAATTCATAGAAAAAATTAACTGGGTGAAATGAAGAGGGAGATTGTAGACCAAAGGAGGGAAGAAAAAGAGAACCAAATCAATACCATCACATAATTAATTTGAAATAATTAGTCACAATAGGGAATGAAGAAGGTATGGCTACAAATTAAAGTGTGGCCAAAGGTGCAGAATGCTTGAGACAATCACAGTGAATGCTAATGGAAAAGTCAAGGAGATTAAATCCACCACAGTAAAACTAAGAGATATGGAGGACAGACAGGATAATTGGATCCCTGAATTAGAAAAACTGAGCACTTTAACAAAGAAATTGTTCAAAGTTAGAAAATTAGATATTTTTCTTAATGTAAAGAACTGACTGTGCAGTTCAGAGGAGCATACTAGGTTCCAAGAAAATTTGATGTAATGTGCTTAACACTGAGATGTGTATCAATTATGTCATTGAACTTTACATATTAAAGTAATATTCTTCAGGCATGTAGAAAAAAATTACATCATTTGCCACCTATGAAGGAGAAAAATCATATTGACAGCATTATACAGTCTCAAGTGCAATAAAGAAATGTCTATAAAGTTCTTCATAAAATAAAGTATGACTCAAGAATCATATGCAACCCCAATGTAACCCAAATGTAAACATGAGCACAGGCAGACATTCACAGACATGAATGCGTTTTGATAATGCAACACTGAGTTTTTTCTTTTTAAAAGAGCAATGTCATCATGAAATCCAAGCATTTAGAGGTGAAGTAAAATTACTCAGAAATAGAGAAACTGTGATAAAAGACTGGTGAGAATTGTGATAACATCCATTATAATGTAAATAGATGATTATTGCGTACATTATGAATACAGGACAGATTATACATGCATATCAAGGTTCCCAAGACTATCCCCAGTCTGGATACATCTTGGTAAAGACTTACAGGATTTAGAAGTTCTTATATCCATGGTCCTGATTTATTAAAGCAAAAGGATACAGAGTTAAATCAGCAAAGGGAAAGAGTGCATGGGGTGAAATCTGGAGGAACCTAGGCACAGCTTCCAAGATTCCTTTCCCAGTGGAATCATAAGAATGTACTTAATTCCTCCAGCACGATATGTGACAACATATGCTAAGTTTTGAAGACCAAGGAGCTCACCTGAGTCTGTGGGTCCAGGGTTTCAATTGGGAATCAGTCATCTAGCATATTCTAGTTGAGAGGCTGACCTCAGAAACTCAGGAAGATGGAGGGTCTAAAGCTCCAGGCCCTCAGAGGGAAAGTCAGTGTTCACTTTTGAAATCACCTTGTGAGTATCAATTGTCTAAGCCAACTAGCACAGTATGCCCTAGGACACAAAGGACTCTTGTCAGTCAGAATTTTCCAAGAACTCTATTCGCAGGAGCAGGTGAAGGTCCAGTCATGAGGACAGGCCCTTCTTGGTAACGTGTAGAATTTGAACCTCTCAGTTCTGCTGAGTAACCCTTTCCTGCCCAAGGTTTAATAAAATAATGAAATAACAAAAAATCAGAGACAAAGGACAAAGTGTAAGAATAATTTTTTCACTTTATTGGCTAAATTTGAAGCACAAGGTTAAAAATAAACTCCATTCTTTTTCATGTTTTTCATCATGTCTTTTGTAAATTTTAATGAGATTGCCTAAAAAATAATACCTCATAAAAAACAATTTATTTGAAATTTAGATATTTTCTTTTGTTAACTTCATGGAAAATTAAAGTTAGCTTTAATTAAAATAGCATAGATAGAATTTTAAAAGTACTTTTATTTATTCTCCTATTTATATATGTGCTTACAAAAATATCTGGAAATATGCTTCCCTAATATTAATGAGGTTATTTCTTGTCAGTGTGATTTGAAATGTTTAATTATGTGTGTGTGTGTGTATGTGCATGTGTATATAACCAATAATGTGATTTATTTTCTCTAAAAAGAGGGAGAGAAAAATAAAAAAACTGAGAAATCATAACTCCCTGAGACTAGTTTAACATATGCTTGGAATTATGCCCTTATTTTGCAGGGGGTTGATGTGTAGTAGAGACAAAAGTATGCCCAAATCAAGTCAATACTATCAATTTTTCTCTAAAACAAGAGATACATACAAAGTTTCTATCATGTTGCTCAATGTTCCAGCGCCACTCCCTTTCCTTTTTGGGGGGAACCTTGCAATGCAGTGGAAGTATAGCTGCTAGAACGTGGGAGTGGAGAAAGAAGCCACTGATTATTGAGATTGAAGAACAATTAGGCAAAAGTAAATATTAGACAATAAGAAAATAAATCAGTGCTAAAATGCATTTTTAAATGTCACAAAGATTAAGTGATATGAATTACTTATACCCCTCTAGAAACAGAAATAGATCAACTATTCTAAATGTATACTACTCAGGGCCAAGGAAAGAAAAAAAAAACGTGGAAAATGATATGTGAGATATCTGTAATGCCAAAATAAGAGGACTTTGAAATGAGAATCTTAGCAGACCCTTTCCCCAGGAAAACAGTGATTTAATTGATGAAATTTATTGTTGTGGGTTTTTTTTAAATAAACTCTGAAAATTGTCCCAAGGGCATAAAGCAAATAGAGAAACATTTTTTCAAGAAATCTACTAAATCTCAGTAAGAAAAGTGAGAGTCTGTGGCATTTAAATCATGACCTGCTCCCATCCTCTTTCCCTTGGAAAATCAGGGGTGCCATGAAGGGTAACTTCCAAACTACTAGACCCTGGCAAAACCTGGGGGCAATATCATAAACTCCTTCAACTGTGGAAGCAGTCCCCAAGCCACACACATCCAGCAGGTAAAAGGTGAAAATGTAACTGACTTAAGGAGCTTAAGCATTGTGTTGGACTACTAGTGGTTTATACCGATCCGGGGCGATGCCTAAGAACTCAGGCTGAAGATAAAAACAGGAGAAAATATCTGAGCAGGGACATCAGAACTTGCCTACTGCTGGGAAAATGCACATCACAGAATTCAGCCAAGTCACTAAACAACTAAACCCGGTGACTAAACAAACAAGAAGAAGCCCTGGTGGGACAATCTGTATCCCAACTTGCTACAATGTATTATTTAAATGTCCAGTTTTCAACAAATATTAGGAGCTGATCAGAGACACAAGAAAGTGTGACAGGAATAAAAGCAGGCAATAGAAACTAATATGTAAGAGTAGAATGTCTACATCTTTTTGGAATTAAGTTAGTATGAATATGAAGTAGATTCTGATAAATTAAGTACCCATTGTAAGCACTAAGGAAAGTTGTAAAACAAATAACTAAAAACATAGTTAAAAATCATCAAAGGCACTAAAATGGTACACTAGAACGTATTCACTTAAGAAAAAAGGGGTTAAGGAATAGAAGAGGAAGAAAATAGGGGGATTATATACAAACCGTCATGTGCACACACAATAATCTAACATATTTTAGATTGGCCCACTTTCCTTATTATCCTTACTTTCCCCTTTGAAGTACTAAACTATTCATGGCACTCTTTGTTTTTGAAATCTTTTAAGAAAATTAATATGAATCCATGGAACAGATCTTGTTTCAACTGATTCCTATATTAAATTTCCTGCTTCATTACACTCCTCTTAAAAATATTAGGTTAATATACTCACAGAGGGACACACAAAGGTACACAATGAAATACGGACTTTGTTTTGTACCATCAGCTGTTTAACTGATATTTATTCTCTGATATTTTTCTCTGATACTACAAATATTGGCATAAAAATGCATTCATTTATACATATGTTCTGGCACTACACACATCCAGAGGGACAAACGCAGCCATTAATTTTGGAAAGTATCTAAGTCGAAGCATTAAAGGAAGCATTTTATGGCTCACTGAATGACCTAATATCTTCTAAAAAAGGTGAATGTGTAAGTAGAAGGTATATACTAATGATGAACGGTGTTCATACTTCCATAAACACACAGAGAGCATTGTGTGTATTCATTGAGAAAAAATGCATTATCATAAATATATGTATTATCCATGTTTATCTGATTTTTTGTTTATGAAATAACTTTAAAATGACATTGCGTATATGTACACAGACACACATGCACCCGAGAAGAGCACGCTCTACCACGCAGCCTTAGGGATCTGTTTGGGTGCTGAGAAACATGGGTGTGCCCTGGATAAAGCTCTGTGACGTACAGTTTGGAAGAAGAGTTAAGTATACAGGCTCAAGAGTCAGACCGCTGGCATTGAACTCTGCCCTTTATTAGCTGTGTGACATGGTACCCATAAAATATAATATTGTCCCCTTCCTCATGGTGTTCTTGTGAGGATTAACTGACTTAATGCATGTTAGAAAGCACCAAGCAAACACTAAGTGATCAGAAGGTGTAGCTACATGATTGGCCTTTGGATTCTGCTCCTCCAAGAGATCAAATTTCTTCCACAACTGGAGCACATGTTAAATTTAGGCTGTGCTTCCCATCTAGAAGTGGCTCTTCATACTACATTTTTTATTCTAACAGTGTCTGCAATGCTCACACCTTTAGAGTTTGCAACTTTTAATATACACATGTCATAGGTTTTGCCAACGTGATGGTTCTTTCTAGGAATATAACGCTCTTTATATTTCTTTTAATGGGATTTTTATGTGCTACATAAATGGAAGCAGGAGAGGGATGATGATGACACAGACTAATTTGGGAACCCTCTACGTGGTTTGCCTGCCTCTCGTCTTTCCTTATTCTGATTCCTTGTACACATGAGGGCCTCGATGTTTGTATCTTCTGTTCACTACTTTGTCCTCGACACCTAGAAGAGTGCCTGGCACACAGTGAATGTATCATAGCCCCTCTTAATCTAAAGCCATTCACTTATTCCTCAGTATCTACCAAAGTCCATTGATTTTATTTCAATCTCAAGCTACCTTTGTGCAACTACTTCCCAAAATCTGCCTGATGTGTCTGTTAAATTGAATAGTTTGTTTTCACCTAAGCATGCCTCTCTTTCTTTCCTTTATTTCTAACAGATGCTATTTTCTCTACCTGTCAGGTCCAATGCCTTCACTTCTTCCATTAGAAATCCCACTCATCAATCAGGACCCCCTCAGACTCTACAATCTGTGCGCATCTACTTTATTCACCTACCTCCCCACAACCTCTCTCCTCTCAATGCCACTAGCTTTATTTTTCTATCTTTACTATGTTACTTGATCGGGTTTCTATCTGTTACTTATACTAGCACACGTAGTGTCTGCCTTCAGAACAGGGATCTTGTCTGTTTCACCCTTACAGTTTCTGCAGCATATATAGATAGCAATTATTTGACAACACCAAATATTTAAGGAAGACCAATTCATCACCAGTTTTGAACCCAGTGACAGGCTGGCTTCTTAAGAATGGGAGTGATATTCTCTTCCCATGTTCTCTATACTTATTTGTAAAATGAACGTTCCCACAAATTCATATTTTGAGCAGTTTTGCAGAATAGACCCTGAATTTGGAATCAGATACGCTAGATTAAAATCCAGACTGTTGTTGGATATTTGCTTCTCCCTCCAAGAACCTCAGTTTTCTTGTTCGAAAGTAGGAATAATAGACCCACACTGTAATATTAAGATAATATGGGCAGAAGATAACCAAGTGTTTGAACTGGAGAAGGTATCAACTACCAAGAGTGCGTTTTCTTCCTTCTATAAAGAGATGCTATGAATAAAGAGAAGACTGATCATTCTCGTGGGTGACATTAGCTATTATTTTTGTTTGTTTTCTAGATCAGGCTCAATCAGCCTCCTTTGAAATTCTCACAATACCTGGCCACCAGGGTTGTTGTGGGAGCCTGATCATGCTGCTGCTGCTACTTCCATCTTCTTCTAGAAGTTGACATTCTCTGTCCAATACCCCTTTGCCTACTATGGTGACTTTAAATGGTTGGCCTACTCCTACTTTTCGTGAAATACTCATAGGAATTCTAACCTTAGTTTTATGTACTTTGGTTTTATTCACAGCATACAGAGTGACCGTTATGAATGTTTGGGGGGGGGGCAGTATCCACTTCTGCAAAACGCTCTCACATCCATCATTTCATTTACCCCGGATACATTTGTGAGGATTTGTTGGGGCAGTGACCAGGACAATCATCCGCCTTTTGCAGATGCTGAAAGAGCGCCTCGGAATCTCAGTGATCTGCCCAGGCTCAGGTAGTTAACGGCAGACACAGGATCCCGGGCTAGACGTTCAGTATTTTCTCCACCTGTTGGCCCTGGAAGCAAAGGGGGTATTTGGAAGCCCTGATACCCTTCATCTTAATGATCTCCCCCTTCCTTCCTTCTCTGGCAGAGGCGTCCATCCTGAGCTACGACGGCAGCATGTACATGAAGATCGTCATGCCCATGGTGATGCACACCGAGGCAGAGGATGTGTCCTTCCGCTTCATGTCCCAGCGAGCTTACGGGCTGCTGGTGGCGACCACCTCCAGGGACTCGGCTGACACCCTGCGCCTGGAGCTGGATGGGGGGCGAGTCAAGCTCATGGTTAACTTAGGTATCGTATGAAGTACCCTCTGCCACTCTGTTTGGGCTTGTCTTCCTTTTCTTTTCTGGTTTTCATTGGTTTGATTGAATTCTTTTGTTTGTTTGTTTCTTGAAAGTTAGCTGCTCACCTCTTGTTTAATAGACCAAGGATAAAACCCAACAGCAACATAACACCTCTTTCTCCTTGTTTCTGCATGAGGTTTTGATGTCAATTTCTGGTTTTTAACAGTGGTGTTTTCTTTACTAGATTATTTGTTTTCTAAGTTTCCTTTCTTGGATTTCTGGAACCGTTTAGCTTTGTGTAAAACACGCTACTTTGGTCCATCTTTTGATCAATCGCATCACCATTGAGTCCAACTCCTTGGTCGCCACTCAAAACAGTCAATGCTGAGGGCAGGGACAGGGCAGGAAATGGAGGTAAAATGGGAGGGTGAGACAGGACAAAACTAAGCTGTATTAGTAGGGTGAAAAATGCATTGCTTCCTGCCCCACAATGACTATTCGGATGGGGAATTCTGACAGCCTTGATGACACTGATATTTCCTCATAATTTTTCCTAGTGGGGGGGACAAAGGCAGATCTTTTCTGTCATCCCATTGGAGAAAAAATTCGTTAAGTTGCTAGTCTCTGACCTGTGGAAGGACACAGTGGCTTCTGAAATGTGTCCTTCCTGATATTCTTACCTGTCATCCAGTACCCCATTGTGTGAAGATATTAAACTTACATTATTACTCAACAATGATTCTGTCCTCCTAGTATAACACAGGTCCATTTTTCTTTTAAGTAATTGTGACAACCTCAAATTCCTAACTTTACTGGGAGAGCATCTCTATTCTTTTGCTATAATTCCCTATGTTAGATATTTTGGAACTTCTCCTTTATATGGCCTCAAAGTCTGTGCTGTCACTGACCCTCTTTACTAAATTCTAATCAAACTTCTATGGAGATGGGGTCTTCTGGTTTGGGAAGGAATAAACTCTAAGTCTGCTATTTCTACTTCGCAGAAAGTCCATTTGAAAATTACTGTGCATTACGAGGTCAGTGCCCAGTGTTGACAGAATTAGTGATATAGCAGATCCCAAACCATCTAAGTCTTTGGATTTGTTTGGATATCTTGAATACGTTTGGATCCAGAGCCCCTTTATAAAGATCTTGGTAGAATGACTTACAGAGGCATGGAAAAGACATGATGAACAAGTGTACCAGATCCAGCTCCATACAAAGCCCTAGAAGGTCCACTGGAAAGGTGGGGTTTGTGGAGCCATACCAGGCTTATCTGATCTCAGGTCAGCTGGTAACACTTGGAAAATGCCTATGCTACAATCCTAAAATCTCTAGGACACAGAGGACTGTTTTGAGCAGTGGCTTGCTCAGTTATGTCTTATTTTTTTTCTTTCCAGTTTGCAGCTTTTACAACATTATGCCCCTTTTCTCCTGTCCAAACTCATTTGATTTCTGTTGTCAGTGTGTCACGGTTTTTCTTTTGTTTGAGTGTGTGTTTGGTTATTTTGGGTTTTGTTTTTTCTTTTTTGCTGGATCTTTTTCTGTGTTATTGAGTTTACAAGTCCTCTCTACCATCAACCATGGTAAATCAAAAGATGGTATTCAACCCTTCAAAGGCCCAAAGCCTGCGGCCCGCATAGCAAACAGCCTTGAGAACAGAGTGTACTGAGCAGCCTGCAGGGGCTGGCATACCCCTGCCCCTCCCACCTTCCCTTCCCTACACCATCCTCTCCCTCTATAAAACAGGACAACAGCTGAGTACAAGACCTAAAACCAACAACCAGTAGCCAATTGCCTACCTTTCCATAAAACAGCAGAAAAAATCAAACCTCAAAACTAAAAACCAAGCATAACCTCCTCACTAGCTCACAAAAGAGAAGATGAAGACATTTTTTTTTTTTAACCTCTGCATCTATTTCAAAGTACAAGGAGAGACACATAGATAGAAGGATAAATGTGCCCCGTGGAGTTCTGGAGAAGTGCACATCATGTCTTTAAACAGATAATTTTTTTTCTTTATTCAATATTGTTCTGTAATGTTCAGAAGGCCCACTGTGACAGGCCCGACAGCTTACTTAGAAGGAGGAATTGGGAGGAGATAAAGGAAATAAAGGAAGAGATGGCTAGCTCCTCTCTGTCTGTCTGTCTGTCTCTTTTGCACCCCGTTTCTCTCCCTCTATTTCTCTCTCCCCCCCCCCCCATCTCTGTCTCTCTCTGTGCACACACAGACACACAGATTGAGTCACAGATCCTGTGTGTATTCCTAGAAGCATTCTTTTTCTATTTTAAACTCTGGCCAAAATATGGAAGAGGTACCTTTCCAAAGGACGTCAGTTTTGCCTTTGAGCTTTCTTCAGCGCACCACCAATTCAAACTAGCTTCCCCTAAGTTGAAACATCCTAGGTAAAGCAGCCACTCCCTAGAGAGCACTAGGCATCTCCAGAAGCAATAGTTTTAGTTTTCTTTTTTCTTTCCTCCCACGAAGGCTGTGGTTTGCCACAATTACTGGTTTGAATTTATGTAACTTTCTTTCAAACCTAACATGGAAAACTGAACTTTAAATTCCTTGTCTTGTATACACTACTCTTTAGATTCATGCTTTGTTTGAGAGTTCTCCTTCTACCTCCTCCCCGCAAATATATCCCTTCATAAATGTTTTCTTTCTTGTGCCATGCATTGATATTTCCTTTTTCTTGGTTGTAGAAGAGAACATCTCCAAGGAGAGTTTGCATTCTCATGCATTCCACAAGAGCTAATTTCAAATTGTTACTTTGTCCCCTCATTCCATTTAGTTGAGTCTCTAGCACACACAAATGTTACTCTGATTTATTTCAAACTGGCCATACGTTAATGCTCATGACATAGGAGTCCAGTATATGTATTTCTCTAATGTAACATATTTTCTAAGTGTAAAGGAGATTAGTCTTTTCCAAGAACCTTGCTTTCTGAAATAGCCATATGTGGTAATAACGGGCACGAGAAATGCCTTAGGTAGTATAACACACACCTAGTGTTTATAAAGTTGTTAGTTTTTTTTACAGATGTGGAAACAAAGAGAGAAAGGTATGATTTTTGAAAGTTCTTGCAACAACTTGGTAGCATAACTGGGACTAGAACTGATAGCTGTAAGCTTTTTGATCAGCCTGGGGGATTGCTTAGCTCCACTGATCAATATATTGTGTATGTGACACTCTTAATGAATTCTAACTGCTTCATGCTGGTCACTTTTTAAACGTGCACAGAGGAAATCTTTACTTAGTGTCCAGTTTCCGTTGAGTCATGTGGAAGGAAAGTCAGTGAGTATGGGTCCAGCCTCAATTATGGCCCTTTAGAATCCTCACAAGAGTACAGGGAGCCATTCCTTCATGGCGGAGGCGCTGAGGGAGTGATACCGAGTTTGGTTAATTGCATTTGAATTCCCTAGGGTGTTCTATTTCTGAACACGTGGGCTTGCTGACTATTGTTTACCATATGCTGCATTGAAGACACACAAATCCTAAGAACATTTACCTCTTCTGTGCTTGAGCTAAAGCTCATCAGTATGGAAAATAATAATTTCTCCTTATTTACTAAGATATAACACAACTAATTTAAACAAAACAAACACAAACACCCACACACGGGTGGTTCAGTGGTTAGAATGCCCGCCTTCCATGCAGGAGACCCAGGTTTGATTTCCTAACCATGCACTCCCCCCCCCCCCAAAAAAAAACAACAAAAAAAACATGTACATACTTCAAACACTGTGCCAAGACTTAGGTAGGATTTTTCAGGCAATTTCTGAAATTTCAAAATTAAGAGAAATTTGGCTGCTACTGAAGCTCAATGTAAATGAAATTATCTTTAAGCCAACCCCCCTGACAAATTTTTCATTAAAAGAAAATCCTCGCTCTTAGGACCACCCTTCCCAGAGCTTAGGAACAAGAGACTAGAATGGACTTTCTCCTCAACCCAACTTGTTCTTCAGGTAAAATAGCAAAGTACTTATGGACTTTTGACTTAAAATAACCAAGTTATTTGCCATCTTGAGAGCTCTAAGTTCGTCCACTGATTTAAAGACACTCTTCAACTTTGTGTGGAAGTGTTTAAATGAACCAAGAAGCACAGACAGGCCCACCCAACACCTCACTCTAGACCAGGTCCTTGTTTAAGAATAAAATCTGCAGCTGCATAGAAACCAAAGAAAACCATCCCTTGTTCGCAGTTCTGGAGGTTGTTGCTTTAGGTCCAGTCCATCTCCCTTAAGCATGCTCAAGAGTAATGGTAGGTGCAAACAGGAGCTGCAGACCCCCCCTCCCTTCCTCCCTGCCCTCCCTCCTCCCAGTTCTCACCAGGGGCGTGGTCTCCTCTGTCTGGTGATCGTACCAGTTGCTCCAGGGCTGTTTGTTCCCACTTTTCTGTTGCGGTTGACGACACATGACAAACCTAACCGCACGAAACCAAACCCAGATTTTTCTCAAGAGATGTTCTTCTGGGGAACACATAAGCTTCCCGGCTCCTTCCTCAGAAGGATTGGGTGTTAAAATTGCTCCCATCCAAATTTCACATCATTTCACCCTGCCCCATCTTTTGCCACTGGTCCCTTTCTCACTTGCTCGCTGAAAATGGTTTACTTTGGGAAATTCACCTGGTGGCATTGTGCCCTCAACATGTCCTACAGAAAATATGGGGTCAACCTTAGGCAGGAAAAGGGTAGAAAGGTATACGTTTGTAACCACATTCCTTGTTATCATTTTACTTGTCCCTGTTAATACCTGACTTAAAGAAAATTCTTCTTGGAATTTCCTCTGGTATAAACCAACCATAAGTTCCATTGGGGCAGCTTGGTAACGCTTTACTTGAACCATTTCTCTAACCATTTCTGCCCAATTCCACTAGCAATACCCATTGACTCTACCCCAGAACTTTTTTTCTTGAGTAAGTGTTGCATTTACTCAATGCAGGTTGGGGGAAGGCAGTATCTAAGACTCTCAAAGAGATATAAAATGACAGCTTCTCTGCTCTCTAGTACAGAATAACTTGTCTGGTTACCAGCATTGGAAAACGAGCCTCCCTCTTCTTCCCTCTTTAAACCGTCTAAAACACACTCACAAAACATGAAGGATTTTCTCTCCACAAGTCCCTGGAATCACAGAATAAGGTAGGCAGGGCTCTCAGAGGGACCTGAGACCACCTCCACATGTGCCTGCCTCGCCTTCTCCCTGAATGCTCTGGGCACTTGATTCAGTCCCTGCATTCAGGCAGGAAGACGAAGATGGCGTTTGTGAGTGGCTTGGTCTGGGAGCCTTTGAAACAGCAGCAATTCGAGAGCCCAATCAATTGTGATAACATCATAAAAATCCTTCTACCCCAACACCGGACCCTACCTCTCTAAAATCTGGAATAGGTGTTTGTGCGGTTAGCTGTTTGCAAGTGGCCATTTTATGACAGGAAATGACCAGGTGGTATTAACCCTTTCCTTATCTCTAGGGATGAAGGCAAGTCTGCCTATGCAAATTTTTATAGTATTTGGGGCCCAACCAAAGGAGAGGGTGGAGGGAGTTTGATTTTAGAAAAAGAGAAAGGGTTAAAAACTACACTGAGAAACTCCATGACAGATTTTTTTAATGATACAACATTTCAGACTGGTGATGTATCTTTGGAATACTAATACAAAAAATTATATCCATGCTACTTAAAAAATTAAACTTTAAGAAAACCAACCATAGTGGAAAATAGAATATAAGCTGTGGAGGAGTTTTTGATTCATTTGCCAAGTTTAACAAAATTAATATTTAAAAGTTCAGGTTTGAATTAATTTATATTAGTGAATAGTTTTTTTTTGAAAAAAGAAGGAAGCATACTTGGTGTCTATTGTGGATATATATGTATACCAGTATATATCTCTATACATATGTGTACATATATATGTGTGTGTGTGTATATATATATGTATCCAACTTTTCTAAATAATATACTGTACATATACACCCACCCTTAAACTTGTACATACCGTATATATATATATAAAATGGCCACATTTCTTGCGTGTGTCTGTCCCCGGAAGGGTGGACTGATTGTTTTTGGATGTCTGCAGCTGTTACCTTGAAGGATGCAATTTCATCTTTCATTTATTTTTCCCCATCTAGACTGTATCAGGATAAACTGTAACTCCAGTAAGTTTTCCCTCAAGTTTCATTTTGTTCTTTAAAAAAAAGAAAGAAAA
This sequence comes from Tamandua tetradactyla, assembly GCF_023851605.1. NCBI lineage: Eukaryota > Metazoa > Chordata > Mammalia > Pilosa > Myrmecophagidae > Tamandua > Tamandua tetradactyla. Next base: position 38,231,532 of record NC_135338.1, read on the forward strand.
GAAAACTGACTTTATTTTGCTTACTGTTTTATGAGCTGTTTTTAATTTGAATTATTATTATTTTTTTATGATAGAGTTGGGGGGAACTGGGGTTGGCAAGAAGGGGTGGGGTGATGGTAAAGGCTGATGGGATGGCTCAGGTATATTTCTGAACTGGGGCAGGTCCTCTCTTCTTTCCTTGCATTTGCTCTATATGCAGAAAAGGAGGAAAAGACACCTGGATAATGAAATAACTTGAAAATTAATTGAAATGGTAATTTGTTGTCTTTGGGAAAACACTCTCATGGGTAGACAAAAAGCTTTTGAGCGATCAGCATGCACTTCTCCACTACCAAAATCTTCAAATAATAAAAGCAAAGTTCATAACCCAGAAGGTGGCTGCCAATTCTGGCATTTCTTATTGGCATTTATCCTTTTAAGAGGTTTTCAGGAGGGTGGGTGAAGCATTACTCTTGGTGGTAATGCAATATTTTAACCAGAGACTTGAGAGGCACTCTGGCTTTGCAGAATGAAGAATTGTAACCTATTAAGTTCATTGTCTCCCATTCACATATCCCAGTTCTTGAAGAAATATCTTAATGAGGTGTAGCTTTAATAATGCTCACACATTTCATCCTGTGCCTCAAAAATGACCATTTACTGGAGTCACCATGGAAAAAGAATGGGACAAGAGAAAGGAAGGATGAGCCTGAGGGAAAGAATAAGCCTAAATGATGAAAGGAATAAAGAAGAACTATGCTTTTTATCCTGTAGTGTAATATATTAGTTGGAGTAATTAACACTAACTGCTGTAACCGTCCCCAAATCTCAGTAGCTCTATAGAAGAAAGATTTATTTCTTGCTCAGACAAAGTCCAAAGCTGACTGTGCACAACTCTCCTGGTTAGCTCTCTACAATGAACTGATTCAGAGATGCAGGCTTTTTCTATCAGCCAGCTTCACCACCTGGGGGTTTTTCACGTCCGGCTGTATCCATAGGAGAGAGAGAGAGAAGTTGGAAGATGGTGCAGCATGTTTCACTGCCTTGTTTAGAAGTGACACACATCTCTTCTGCCCATGTTCTTTTTGCAAGAGATGCCAGAGGATGCTGGGAAATGTAGTTTACCTGTGCATACCAAAAAAGAAAATGGGCTTGGGTGAGCATCTGACACACGTAATTCTTAGTATGTTCGTGTCACTTTTGGTTCTTTCCTTGTTGGGTCTTTCTGTAGGAACAATCTCAGAGAAGGAAAAGAAATTACTCTGAATTTAGCCTTTCATTTACTTGTTTCTTCCATCAAATTCATTCTTTTAACTTTTTTACCTGCTGACAGATGTATTATCAGAATGACTAACAAAGCACAGATACATTTTTTCTTTTTGGTAGATGTTGCTGTATGTTAACAGGAAAAAGAAGAAAAAGAAATTCTAAAAACCTGCATAAACAACCCCTTCATAAAGTAGAGTCCTTGTCTTGGCATCACTTTCAGTTATTTTAAGCGATATCTTATTTTGCTCTGTTTACACATTTCTAATTAGCCAGAAATTTCTCATGATATTTAGATCATTAAAAGCTTAATTGAGACATCTTTTTTTTTTCCTCCAAAGCCTGGAGTTTTCTCTTTTTGTAAGCAGCTTTGTTAAAGTAAATTCAAAATTCACCCACTGTAAGTGCACAATTCATTCATATTTGTAAATTTATAGAGCTGTCCAAATGTCACCACAATCCCATTTTAGAACAGTTTGATCACCTCCCAAATTTCATTTATGCCCATTTACAGTTAATTCCTGCTCCCACCCTAAGCCCTAGGCAACTACTGATTTGTTTTTTGCCTTTTCTAGACATTTCATAAAAATGGAAGCATATCATATATAGTCGTTTATGTCTGGTGGTGGTGGCTGTGGTAGAAAAGTTTGAAAAGATCGTGCAACTGAACTAAGGGAGAAAGCAGGAATCAGTGATTAGAGCTTCTAAACCAGTCTTCTTGTTGACTTTAGGCCAGAGTTCATAGAATAGCAAGTATTAGATATGCAAGTCCTTCATCTTACTTGATTTTTTATTGTGGGAGTGCAAGAAATAGGACTCATTTGTAGCCTGAGCTTGAGAGGGAAGAGACTTTTCTCTCACCCCCCTCCCTTACCCTTGTCTCCTGCTTTAATTTCAGTAGAAATCATAAGCTGTTGTTGCTCAAACTTTAACATGGAGCTTTTTTCCCCCTTGAAAGGACATACTGAATTCAGCTTGAACCGCGTTTGAATATAAGTTTGGGAACTTTTCCTGTAATTCTTGGGTATGTCTTTCCAGGATATCTGTCCTCTGAAAAGTCATTCATGTAAAATACTGAGCGATATCAAGTGCTCTTTTCCTGTTCATCTGCCACAAAATGTTGCTTGTTCTGGGAAATAGCTGTTTTTAAGGGCTTATGTGCCACTCTTTCTAATTGAGAGAAGAACATGAAAAAAAGATGATTTTCCAGCTAAATAGGGAGCAACTGGCCATGATGAAGGGCAGTGAAGCAGAGTTTTCTTCTAGCCTTCTTTCTTTGTTTTTGGTTTTTCTGTTCTGACAGCGACTGTGGCTGAAGTCCATGCCGGAGATCTCCTACCAAGAAACAGAAACAATTTTCTATTCAGTGTCTATCTTTCTCCCCTTCCTATGTTCTCTTTCCAATACTTCATCTCTCTCCATAATACCTACAATGAGTAAGACTTAGCATTGCTCATTCCAAGTCTTACTATCCCTGCCTCCCCAGTCCTCCAACAGTTCCATACCATATGTGCAAATCAAGCTCTTTGCTTTAGTCAAAGCCATTGCTGGATTTGATTCATCAAGCAGCAATGTATTTAAAGATAGTTCATAAGGAAAGTTCAGTCCTAGAACTTATTTTTAAGTTGCAAAAGAACAGAACTGGCAGTCATCATGGTGACTTGAACTCCAGGATAACCTGGAGCAATATTAAGGGAAATAGTACTGTTTTCTAGAGAATTCCTGGAGGAAACCACCTGTTCCTCATGGTTCCAGTTCCTAGGAAGCCTACAGATTGGAAGCAGGTATGAACCTCTCATTGGTCTCATGGGAGTTTGCTTAAATGAAAGTCTGGAAAATGGTTTGTTTTCTTTTAACTTGTTTGACTGAACCTGCCCTATGATTCCGTTTCCCCTCCTTCCTTCTATCCCATTCAAGCCATGTTCAGTATGAATGAATATATTGAGCTCTTATGAATTAAATAGGAGTATGGTATGAATAAATATAGTGAACACATACAGATTAAATATGAATGCCATATGAATGAATACAGTCGGCACTTATTAAGGACATATCAGTCTTCTCCTCTCCCTTCTCTCAAAAGGCTAACTCCTCTGTGTTGTGGCCATTTTCTCAGTCTTGCTAATACGGGTTTCCTGGGGTTGCCATCACAAAGTACCATACAACAGTTGCTTAAAACAGCAGAAATTTATTCTCTCACAGTACTGGAGGCTAGCAGTATGAAATCAAGGTGTGGGCAGGGCTACATTCACTCTAGTCCATGCCTCTCTCCTGGCCTCTGGTGGTTGCCAGCAATCCTTAGCATCCCTTGGCTTGTAGGTACTTCCCTCCAGTCTCTGATTCTGTTTTCACATGGTGTCCCCTGTCTGACTGCCCAAATTTCCTTCTTCCCATAAGGGCACCTGTCACATTGGATTAGTACTTGCCCTAATCCAAAGTGATTTCATCTTGACTTGATGGCATTTTTCAAGTCACTATTTCCAAATAAGGCTGCAATTAGAGATTCCAGCTAGACATGATTTTTGGGAGGATACTATCCAAACAAGTACAGGGTGAATATATGGCATGGGGGTAATGAGTCTGTATATATGCCTGATTATTTAGATTCATGTAAAAACTCACCCATCATTCCTAACTAATTTGAGTTTGAAGTTTTACTAATTTATCTGTAGCAGGGTCATATTTTCTTCTTGCATATAGAGGAAAAAAGGAATAGAGTATCGTGCAAAAATATATAGTCTTAAATCACTCACAGGCTATAATGGAGCCATTTATGTTAGAGCACAGCTTTGGTGATCTTGTCTCTATCCCATGCATCCTGCTATCTCTGAATCATCGCCAAGGTGCACAGCTGTGTCAGAGATGAATAAAGCAACATTGGGAGGCTTTGGCCTCTCCAAATCATACCTCTGAAGGCTATTAGTGTTTAGATGAGTATTTTTTTCTCTTTTTCTCCTATCTAAACTTCTTCCCTCACATCTGCTTCTCTAATGCCTGCCTTTTGACTTTTGACCTACCTTCTCTGCCTTTAGTTTCTAAGCAGATTTGCTTTCCAGTGTTTTGGCAACGTCAACAGCCTGTAGGTGGTTCTTGTTTAATTTAGGCATAGCTTGGTGAGCTGCAAACTATTACACTATACTTCTGATTTTCTTTTCTTTCTTTCTTTTTCTCTGTCCTACTCTATGCTGCTTGAATGTAGGACTACATTCGTAGTTCTAATTTATCTGAGAATACCAGAACTGAATTATATATTCAACCCGTTAACCTAGAAACACTTGTCCCAGGTCACCCACGAAGGCTAATTTCTTCACTTTTAAAAGTCTGTTGGGGGGTGGTGCAATGGTGGCTCGGTGGCAGAATTCTTGCCGGCCATGCCAAAGACCCAGGTTTGATTCCCAGAGCCTGCCCATTCCCCCAGAAAAAATCTGTTAGGATGGAAGTTATGGAATATTCTTTGGTATGTATTCCAAGGATCTGGTACCCATTACTGCCAGTTGTTTTCCTGACAGCATGTTGCTTCTCATTTTAGAGTTTCAGGGGAGATGGAAAAAAATCACAAAGCAGGAGCCTATGTGTGGTAATTTGTTATCTATAGCTATGGGTAGAACACCTGAGACTGTCTCCATACAAAATGATTACAGTTATTTCATTTTTTCTCAAAAATCTAATTAAGTAATAGTATGTAGTTTTGTTTCTCTATGGAACTTTTTGCCTTCTTATAACAAATAAGACTGCTAAATTCTCAAGTATATTAACAGTATCAATAATAGAATGACCTGCAAATAATAATAGTATGATTCCTAAAAATTTAACATTATACTTTCCTTAATTAGTATTAACTCTGTTTGGACTTTTAAAAATAATTTTTAAAATTGTACATGGAACAAATGGCAAAATAGTAAAAATTTCCCCTCTTACTTCTGATTCTTGTCTCTAAATTCCCTTTCTCAGAGACAACCAAAATTATCAGTGCTTTGAGTAAACAACATATACTTAGAACCAAGTCCTCCACCTCCTCCTCCTCCTTTTCATCTTGGCACAAATGTTAACACGCTCGTCTCCATCTTGCTTTTTCAATTTATACAACTTAGGGAATATTGCATGCAAGGATATATAGGTCTACTTTATTCTTTTTAACAGTCACATAAAATCCTGTTTTATGGCATATCATAATTTATTTAGTCAGCACCCTCATAATAAACCGTTTGATTTTTTTCTTAGTTTTTTGCTACTACAGAAAGAAAATGTATATTTTTGCCCATTTGTCTTTGCATACATGTACAAGAATGTCTGTTGAATAAATCCCTCAAAGCAAAATTTCTGGGTCAAAGGATAAGTGCATTATAAATTTTAATATTGCCAAATTGCAGTCCAAAGAGCTTGTACAAATTTACATTATTACCAGTAATATATGAGAGTGTTTGTTTCTCTCCACCCTTGCAAAACACAGTGCATTGTCAAACTTTTTGTTCATTTTTTCAAAATATGTCTTCAAAAAGTTGCTATTATATAATTATACAAGAGCCATTATCATCCATAAATCTCCTTCTATCTTATTGCTTCTTCAAGTATATGTGGAGACCACCATCATTCAGAACTTTGGCGACCACTTATAATGGAAATCTTTTCATAGAAATCTGCTGTAGTAGTAGTTTGTATGTTAACACCTCCTCAGTTAACAGGAGTGTTGGAATAAAGTAGCTTATGTTATAGTACCTTTTTTCTTTATGTGATTTACTCTATATTCCCTTTTATATATGTTTGGATCCCAGCAGAGAAGGACATCATAGGGTAATTTAAAAGGGCAAGGAGGATTCTGGACCCAAGCACCTGGTTCAACCCTTGCTATGCCATTAATGAGTTTGTGCCTTTCTCTATGAGTAAGAACAGACCCTGCCACATAAAACATGCTAAATATGTGATGGTGATGATGATGATGAAGAATAGTAGCAAAGTACCTCAACTGACAAGATGCTCTTTTGAGAACTATAGTTGTTCAAGAGCAGAGAGCAATATATTCTTAGAACCATTCCTTGTCAGTAGCTTAATAGATGCCAAAGAAATGAGCATTCCTGTTTTCTCTGGTCAATTACTCAGAGGAATAATAATATACTCTCTTCCTAGACCATCACAGTCACATTGCAGTCTCTGCATCAATAACATTCCTAATAAAACTGTTGATGAGACCATCTTTAGGTCATGTTGGGATTTCTTTTTCCTCAGTGCAATATAATAAACAAACACCTGAGGTTAACCTGGAACTAATCAAAACATTTTGACTTCAGGAGTTCTTCTAAGATGAAAATATCATCTTTAAAATGCGCAGATCTGATTAGATGGCATCATCGTATGGTGACTTTAATACCTTCTAATGCTAACTTAATATAATCCAAACAGGAACTAAAATAAAATAGAGGCAGACAAATAAGAGTTTCTGCAGGAAGGGTGTAGACATTTGTCTAAGAACATTATTGACTGTTTGACTCCCTTGGCACAACTGTGCTTTTGGTTTTAAAAGTCATCAAGTTCATGCAGATATGGTGAGAAAGGAAGGCTACTTTATCAAGAGGAGAAGGGGTTAGTCCTTCTATGAGATCTTGTATTTTGGTTTCAGTTTGTGGAAGCATAATTTATATGCCGAGTTGATATGTTAAGAGATTCATACCTAGCCCTCTTCAGGGTAATGGAAATTATATATGGCATATGCTGGTATCTCAGTCCTCATCAGATCCATACATGATAACCCAACAATGTAGGAAATGAATAATGATTTGCAGTTAGAGGTATAGTACCATTCATCCCAAGCTTTTGAGAATGTCCTTTGAGAACAGAATGAAAGAGTCGTGAACAGAGGAAGAAATCTGCCCTTGAGTGACTTTAGCTAAACCAGTTTTTTCAGGGGCTTCAAATTGATCTCTGGGCTTTAGGAAGCAAATATGTTACCTTTTGGTTTGCTTCTCCTATATACTGTGTGTGTATGGAAAGGTCCATTAAGGATGGTACTTTAAAATCTATAATTTGTCTGGATTTTAGAAAAAAAGGAGAAAGGGATTGGGATCAAGCACCCAATTCAACAGTTGATGGAATGTTAAGTTGAAACATTAAATTATAAATAAATGGCTTCCAAAGGAAGGTGTGCTTTATCTCACCAAAAGAAGAAAGAGAGGAAATGGCAAGGGAGAAGGAAAAAAGAGATATTGTTTAAAAGCAGAAGGCCTTACTAGGTATTAGATACAAGCAAAGTTAATAGAGTTCTCGAATATTAGGAAAGATTGCTAAATAAATTGGTAAACTCTTTCTCCCTTAACATCTTAAAAATAGATGAGTATCCTGCCAATTTAGGAATATTCTACTAACAGGGAAGAGAGACAGTAGATACACTTAAAGAACTGTTCATCAATCACAATTCAATCCACCATACCTAAACTTGCAACATAAGTGTACGGAGTTTGGATGTCAATCTGGTCAGGAATTTGTTGTAATATATATATATATATATATATTTATATACTATGATATCTTATGCTATCACAGTTTAACATTTTTATTCTGATGCCTGCTATGGTATGATTTTATTGAAATGAAGCTACCTTGGATGTGGTGTATGCTCAATAAATAATTGTTAAGTAAGTCAATAAATTATACTAAGGCAAGTAGTATAGTAATAAAGTAAGTAAGTAATTACACCCCTCCCACCACCATTATTTATTATTTATACAAATATTCTTACAAATTGACACTAAAGGTATAAGACTGAACATTTTAAACTACAACTTTTTGTTATTCTAAAAGGAAACTTAACTTTCTTCTTTTATTCCTAATAGTCATATCCCTTATATCCCCAATAATTTGAATATACCCATACACACATACACAGTTCCGCTGTTAAAGAAAGGATTTCAGACCAAATGATGATATTTCCAGTCTGATTTGGTCAGGTTTTGAGTGTGCTGGTTTGAAAGGATGTATGTACCCTTGAAAAGTCATGTTTTAATACAACATCCCATTTCGTAAAGGCAGAATAATCCCTATTCAACAATGTATGTAATTAGATCATCTCCCTGGAGATGTAACCCAATCAAGAGTAGTTGTTAAACTGGATTAGGTGACGACATGTCTCCACCCATTTGGGTGGGTCTTGATTGGTTTCCTGGAGTCCTATAAAAGAGGAAACATTTTGGAGAATGAAAGATTCAGAGGGAGCAGAGCAGAATGACATAGTCACAAGAAGCAAAGAGCCCACAAGTCAGTGACCTTTGGAGATGAAGAAGGAAAACGCCTCCCGGGGAGCTTCATAAAACAGGAAGCCAGGAGAGAAAGCTAGCAGATGATGCCTTGCTCGCCATGTGCCCTTCCAGCTGAGAGAGAAACCCTGACTGTGTTCGCCATGTGCCTTCTCACTTGAGAGAGAAATCTTGAACTTCATCGGCCTTCTTGAACCAAGGTATCTTTCCCTGGATGCCTTTGATTGAATATTTCTATAGACTTGTTTTAATTGGGACATTTTCTTGGCCTTAGAACTATAAACTAGCAACTTATTAAATTCCCCTTTTTAAAGACCATTCTGTTTCTGGTATATTGCATTCTGGCAGCTAGCAAAGTAGAACAATTAGAATCAGGGAAATTTCATGAAGAGAGATGAATGTGTATCAATAAATGTTACTTGTTATCACTCTTCTTGATCTTCATTTACTTATTTCATGAACTTTAACTGAGAGTCAATACGTTTCCAGGCATTGTACATCAGTTTTAGGGATTTATACTACAAATTGCCAAAGAAAATGCAGAAACAATGATATACTAGGCAGCTTTCCCCACACCCAGCTCCTTTTATATTTCCCCCATTTCCTGTTTCTCTTAGAGAAATTGGACTTCTTATGCATGCATCTCTAAAATCAGATGAGTTCCAGATTTTAGTCAGGCCTCGTCCATTTCACATTCAGATCAATATGATTTCTTTCTTTACATTGTGTGAGCCATGTCTTTTTCCTGATTTTCTTTTTGTTTGTTTGTTTCCCCTCCATTAACTTACTACTTGCTTGGAGCCACATAAGCCATCTTCCTGCTCTCTGTTCAATAGAATGTATTTTGGGCACTGTAATTTTGGGTAAAAAGTGGGATTTCTGTTTTTCCCTCTACCCTTTGAAGATTTATTTATGTGTTCTACTCCATTTTATTTGTCTAATTCCCGTAGTCAGATTTGCAATGTGACAAATTTAATAAGTAATAGTGTTAAGAGCTGTTTGTATTTTGGAAATTGAGAGGGGCCACTTTGTCATATAGATGTGTCATGAGACCATTTGGCAAGCTAATATTATTAACCCAAACTCTCCATTTCTGTTTGGTAACAACATAAGTGCAGCTGTGGATGCACTTCCTTTTGCATTCCACATATAACATATATTTTTGATATTTCAAAAGTTCTCATCCATATTTTATACAGGATAAAATTATAATTTGAATTCTAGAGATTCCAGAACAATTAGCCATGAAGTACAAGCCTCCCAACTGATTCAGAGCATGTCAGCAAGCATATTTTTCTAAACTTTAGAATCAGTTTTGGGAAGAAAACGTGATGTCCAGGGGACATTACTTCTAAAGAAATGCAGGAAATTTCTGGCCATTCGGTTGTCTGGATGACTAGAATCATATAGCTTCCTAACTCTGGGTTTATTGAAAGTCAGGGAAATATACCTTAAGCATAGCTACATATTTTCCTTCTGAAAATGAAGTTGTTTCAGGGTAACCTGAATATGTAATATCTATATGCAAAATCATTATGCTATCGTCCTCAATGACGTGTGCCAACCCTTTATCAGCAGCATGGCTCTTGATGGTTTAATGCAAGGGACTCACTTAGGGAATGGAAAGCCATAGGGTACACCAAGGGGTGCAAGCAAGAGCTGTGATATTCAGTTATAATAATCTAAGTGTCCATCTTTCTGAGAGGCTGAAATTACACTGCAGTCGAAAAATATTAAAAGGCATACGGATTCCAAAAGAGAAGCAAAATGTAATAGAGATCATTTCCCCTGAAGCATAGTCTTTGAATGTTTATGAGCTCAGGATCCTCCCAACAGGGCTGTTGTGTCACCTGTTTGTTATCCACATATTACAAATGGGGAAGCCATGGCTTGTGGAAACCAAGTGAGTGGCATAAGGTCTCAGGGTTTTTAGTGGCAGCTGTATGACCATGAATTTAGTTTTCTGATTTCTAGTCCATAAGCAGTCTTTTGTTACCTGAATCAGACTATCTTTCAATGATGACATTGGACAGTTTTCTTCAAAATTAGTTTTTAAAAAAAGAAATGGGAATCATTACAAAGACACCAAATTGGAGAGCATATTATAGCCTAAATTCTCACCTTTAGGATGTCCAGCAGTATGAGTAGAATGAGCTTTAATTGTGAAAGCTGTGATAGAGAAATGAAATTGGTGTTGTCCACAAGTTGCGGGCAGGATAAAATCTAAAGCAAAAGCAGAGTGCTACTTCTGTGTTCCAGGGATAATAAAAAGTAAGACAACTAGGAAATGCCAACACTGACCTGTTTATTTCCTGTGAGTGGTTTTCCTGTGACAGTGTGTCAGGAAGCCTTTTCCTTCATTCCTTCCCCACAACCCAAGGGGAAGGAACAACCTCACCTACCAAAGGAACTACCTCATATACCCTAGAGAGGAAGCCACAGGAATGGGTTAGTTAGAGCAGCAAAGAGAGAGAACATGAAAGAAGCAGAAACAGCAGATGGCAAGAACTAATGTGACCAAGAGAGAAAAGCAAAGACAAAGGGAAAGGGGGCCCAAATAAATATTTGTAGCATAGCCACAAAGCCATAAGAGTAGCAATGCAGTTTATTACTGTAAAAACTTTTTGTTATGCTTCCAGTCTCACAGAGAAAAAGAAACACAAAGGAAGATGGATAGAGAAAATAGAGGAGGCCATTGGGTTAGTTATCTCTGAAGGATTACCAACTTCTTATGAGAAGAAATTGATGGCTGGAATTAAACTCACACTGCATAAATATGCCTGCAAATAGTTGGCATGTTTAACTTATCGTTGAATTCACTTATTGTTATTCACAAGCAAACCCCTTTTTGATAAAGGAACCAATTAAAGAAACTTAATGATTGCCAGAAATAGAAATGTTAAACATTGTATCCCCATAATGACTAGATAAGTACACAGATACTTATCCATAACTGTTTAACCACACTTCTGCATACCTGGTAGAAACAGCTCATGAGTCACATTTTAAACACCAAGTAAGTATTCCATCCCTCCCCCTAATTTTTCCCTGGACCCTTTCCCTCCTTTGTCAGAGCAAAAAATTGGATCCTGAGCCCCTACATGAGGGCATTTACAATAATTGACAGCTTTTGCTTTTGTTATAGAAAGTGCATCGACTCTACAGATGACTACTAATTACAGTAAAAATGATAGCAAGCATTGAGATAGTGCTTTCTGTTTGCTAGGCATTGATCAGGCTGTGAAGTTTGCTTGCATTACCTTGTTAAATTCTCACCACAATCTTAGAAGGCCAGTATTATTATCCTCATTTTAGGTTCATATTTTGTCTATTTGATTGCAAAACCCGAGCCCCTAATCACTGTACTTACTCCTCTTCTGTTCAGATGCTGAACATGTTGGTGCTTAAGTGAACAGAATCCAACAGTCCAGGATAAGTGCCTCAGGGTCCTCAAGGAAAAGCCCACTTCTAGTCGCTAAGAAATCCTTCCAAAACCTTGACCTTTCCAAAGTGAGACTTTCTCAGCTCAGCTCCTTCGTTACATTAGTGTCCCATTCTTGTTCATACCTAATCTCTAAGGCACTGTGCATTTCTGGGACTGAAAGGTACTTGGCATTTAGGAGTGTATGGAGAGTGAATCAAGAGTTTTTCTTGCTGGCATAGAGCTGATAAGAAGAGGGTGTAATTGCCTTCATCTTCCTCATTGCTGAATCATGCTCCCCGTGGCCATGCTTTATTGGCCTTCCCTTGGTGATATCAATGTTCTTTCTCTCCTGCTTCACTCCCTTTAAGTCCCAGTGGTCTCGACTTTGCAAATTGCTGTGGTTCCCCCAAGTCCCCAAGCTCTGCTCATCTCTGTTCCTGCACCATGGTTTACTGTGGCCTGCACACCATTCCCTCCTGGGCCTGTATAGCCAACCGTGCCTCATCCTTCAGGACATCTCTGAGGTCATCACTTGGGCAAAGCTCACCCACCTTCCACAGGCATACCTAGGTCCATCCACCACAAAGGTCCCATAGCACTTGGAATGCATACCTGGCAGAGCTCTCATCCCATGCGTGCTGCTTTCTTCCCTTACTCCAGGTGGATCTCCTGCACTAATCTCTGAACTCCTCACAGTTAGAGATTATGTCCTATTATTCTCCCTGCCTAGCGCAGTGTCAGGAATAAAGTGACTCAATCAATCATTGTCATTTTAATAGACTCCAAAGTTTGAGTCCACAGGAGAAAGTGATGGCTGAATACAGGTTTCTTAGGAGGAGGAAATTATTTCAAGTTAATAAACAGGGGACTCTCAGCAGATCAGATCAAAATGCAATGGATTATCCTGATAAGGATATTTGTCCAGCTTCTGAGAAGGAATATTTTTTAGAAATCCTAACCAAATGTCACCATGATAGAAGGTTAAATTTAAATATTAGGAAATATTTCATTTCAAACCAATATGATACTCCTTTTGCCTAAATGGTGGCAATTCAAACAGGAAGGAAAGGCTCATGTCACCTCATCCTTGTGCAGTGTTTTTCTGTAGAAGTCAAATTGTGTAGGTTTTCTTTCATACCCACCCTGCATAGAAATCTATACCTATCCCTGTATTATGTTTATGGGTCTCCTTAAGCTTCAGCCTGATCCTGGAGGAGAGCAAAAAAGATGATTCAAATCCAAAAAATGAAAGAAAAACAAATACCAACAGCAGCGCCATCACCACCATAGTTGGTAAAGAACAGAACCTTTGAGCTCAGTTAAACCCAATTAGCTTTGGGTCCTGAGGCAACTTCTCCGAGCCACCATTAGAATGCCAATAGCTGTAGCATAATTTGATGAAGAAGAAAAATATACAAATAGCAGCCTAGATCCTGACCATGTGATCACCACCCAGTATTTAACAGGTGCCCAAAACCCTGGGCTCGCTTTCGGCTGGCCCTCACATCTCAGAGACTGAATCCCTTGTTGATCATTTGAACTTGGGCAATAGAAACGTCAGTTTTCCCAGGCCTCCTATTCCCTTGTCTGACCTTTCTGATTTCTCAGAGGGAATTGCTTCTTTTGTAAGATGTTTGAC